>NW_027413123.1:10867378-11478854 GCF_048544455.1 Silene latifolia
TGGATATTGGAATCATTTATCATAGTTGGGTAGAGGTCACTATGTAAATGCTTTACTTGCTATTTACAAGTATTAATAAAACGATAAATGTTAAGTTTTCCACTATTCCGTTATCATATTGTTTTATTTCTTTACCACAATTCATATACGATATCATTTCAATTTTTAGTTCAAATCTCCTTAAAACATCGTAACTAAAGACAAAATTTGAATTTGCTTCTAAAACCTCATATGAACCATTGCTAAGGATCTCTTGTGAAGAGTATAGATAAAAGTTATTCGTGATCAAAAGGGTTTTTGATTCTTGACTAACATATTTACTTACAATGAATTGTTTCTCATATGCTTAATTGAGTTAAGTACTTTGAAACGTTACATCATTTTGGTAACTAGATTTGTTTGAAATCAAAATTGACCAAAATACCGCAACCACTTCAATGAAAGTTTTACGACTAAACAAACGAATAAAGAGTAGTCTTCATGAATTTCAATTTTGCTTCTCTTAGCAAAGACTCATTGAAATGAGTGGGAGCATTCTCTTAAACCGTTAAGAAAAGGACGGGGTTCAAGAAGTAAATATTAGAATGGAATTGACAAGACAAAGGTAAAAGTAAAGTTGTTGAGAATAAAGAAACTAAACCTATCAATCCCGACCAATAAAGTTTCCATTGTCTTAATTGTTCGACGCTAGAAAGGAAACTACCCCAAATTATTGAAGAATCAACAAGTTAGTTGTGGGACATCTAATGGGACCTTCTTCTTTAAATGTTTATTTGATTAACATAAATTTTGCTAGTACTACTTCGTCAACATTAGAAACCGGTGGTGGTTTTCATCATTGTATTTGCTACATAGGATGATTAGAATATGACGACTAGCAACAATGATGTTGAGAGATAGAGTCATTGTATACTCAATCTATTTTTGGGTTTAGAGTTGTACTTAATTGTGACTATTAAGTGCATAAACTCTAAATAAGAATATAAACTTGTTAAGATACAAAAGAGGTTTCACTTTTGTGACCCTATACACCACAATTTGATGTATGGCTAGCCCATTATCAAGGTGAATATATTCAAAACAAAACTAGAATGATACATCATGTAGATGATGCAAGACTCAAATTGGTATCCCAAGATTAAACCTTAAATTCTGAAATGATGAACGCAAAGAGTTATCGAGTACTCTTGAAACCATTAGGTTGTTAATCTTATGGTATATGCGTATCTTGTATTCAAAGCAAGATGTCTCATGCCTTTTGGTTGAAAAAGAGATCGAGGTTATAAATCATTGATCCAAAATAGGTTGATCATTTTTCTTTTACCAACGATTTAAGTTGACGCTAATGTGTTCAGTTAATAAGGTAAATAGAGAAATCTTTGAAGAAGTTCAAAGAGTTCAAAGAATAACGATTTAGTCGTGATGGGATTATCAAAGTGAAGTCTTTGATATAAGCCAAAGGAAATCTGATATAGTATCACAAATTAATCTCTCTTAGCACGCATTATGGGATAATGTGTGGTTGGATAAGGAAATCAAACGCTATTCGATATGGTTTGGACTTCAATCAAGTTACTTTGAGTTACTTGTTCCTCTTGGGGATTTTATCATTTTGTCTAAATTATTTTTCCACTAAATCTAAAACGAGTCATATGAGATATGAGATGGTAGGATACCATGTTTGTAAGTTTTCAGAAGAAACAAATGCTTATTTTTCCTTACTATAATCACGAGTACAACGGGTTTGCGGCTCGTGAAGCTGTCTTTCTAGAATACAAGTTTATTTTTAGAAGACAGAGTCGGAGAAAAATTATTCAAGAGCCACAAAGAATGTTATGTCGCAAGAAACTGGTCTTTCTTGGCTACATGAGACGTTTTGTGTAAGACGTTGTTTCTTCAAAACCTAGGAGATTAAAGTCATCGCTTGTTGAAGATGATGAATTAGTGTTAGTTTTAGAAAGTAAAGAGCTTGCAACTTACAAAGAAATTGTTTGATTCAAGTTGATTACTTCTGGAAAGTAATGAACATATGACTTACATGAGAGTGTTTAAGTCACAACTCAATATAAGGCTTAGAGCCATGAAAATCCAAAATAAATTCCAAGTGAATTGTTAGATATCAAAGCTTGATTGGTAGGAAAGGGTTTTGCACTAGTTGAATGCTTAAGTCTATTTGGATCTTCTTAGGGATTGTGTTTCATTATGAGATATATATAGCGAGTGAATCTAAAACCCACTTCTTCAATTAGAAGGAATGTATTCAATACATGTCATGAGTTTTGTAGATTCTTGCCATCCTAAGATAATGTGAAACTTAAGAGAGGGTCTTAAGTAGGACATCAATGAGTTGGAATCAATGTTTTGATCATGTTATAAAACTTTTCTCGATAGGTCGAGAAGTTGTGTTTATACATGAAGTTTAGTGGGAGTTACGGAAATTTTAATTAGTCTAATATGTGGATGACATATTGATCATTGGGGATGATTTAAGACTTAGAGAAATATAATACATCTTTAATATCCAGATTTATGGAGATAAATCCACATGATATTAGCGTCAAATAAGAGGTCTTATGTTGATAAGATTCATGACTAGTTCAATCAAGTTGAACATTTTTGATTGATTCCATTTGCTTCCGCTGCCGGATCATTAAATGAGTAATGATGTATAGCACTTCATATACCTTGAGTATGACGAGTTGTTTCAAATCGAATTTAAGTAATATTTACCAAGTAAGCCATAAAGATTACCCTTAAGTGCTTGCAGAAGCATTAAGAATGTAAAGCAAAGTGTTTTTGATGCAATTTTGTCTAAGGGTGTTACACAAATGACAATTGACAATTGAGATTGCGCATGGTTTCCGACAAAACCATAATTAAAACACATTAGGATGGTTAAGATACCATTGTGGCTATGTTATTTAAGAAATAGATTTTCTAGAATCGTTCTAGGCAATAAAGAACAATGAGAAATATTTACAACGGAAATTGAGTACACTTGCAATCATGGGATGTGCAAGAGGGATGAGTCCCGCACACTGTGAAAACAGCGGGAGCTATTTTAAGGAAACATAACCTATGTCTATATTGGATTTAGACACGTACTCAGAAAGTTTTGTAATGCAAATGTATACATTACGAAAGGAAAACGAGTATGTAGTAAGGTTGAGTTAGGTATAAGAAGTTGATAAAACCTACTAACCAAAGCCTTGTCATAGGCTTAACATGATGAGTCATGTCATTTCAATTAAATTGAGATGAACAACTACATTCAAGATCAAACTGGATTATAGAATATGAAGTAGTAATCAGGCATTGACTATTCATATGTGATAATCGCATTTGTCGTTCGAGTTTTACTGTAAAACTCTTTTATTATACTTTGTTACATCCAAACGGGTTGTATGACGATATTGAACCCCGTTAAAGTGAACCCGGATTAACATAGTATTCGCCCATAGTCACTTGCATGAGGTGACGTCTCAAAGTGACTAGAGTGTGATGTGATTAATGGCAAGTTCAGTGCCATACAGTCATGTGAGATGACTAGTCGATCACATAGGCAGACTGTTAGGAACACTTTGTCGGGCAGTGACCGCTTATAGAGTTCTGGCAAATTTATATATCCTGGTCGTGGTGAGAGCTACTATAGTATTCTAATGAGTCGATTCTTTTGACTAAAGACTGTTCGCCTAAGATGGCACAGTTTCATATTAGCTTTGATTTATGTTACTACGACCTTCGTAAATGGGGTCAAATGGGCATATTTTGGGTTATGATGGCTGTGGCTAGTCGAAGGGAATAGTGCGATAGGATTCGTCCACCCCTTTGTCAGGGTTAAAACAATATCTCAGGGCCACTCGAGGAGTAATGAATTGGAAATGCGTGGCCACGCTCGGAAGGTATCTATGGTAGATAAATTCCAGTCAATCAGTTATTCTCCAGATCGAGGAAACCACTCTCGATATGATCACTTGCAAGTATGACCCGAAAGACACATTGCATTGAGTGGGAGATAGTAATAGGACAAGAGAATTGGTGATGCACACTTGTCGAGGACAAGTGGGAGATTGTTGGAATACGTGTCCTCCGACAATAATGCGATTAGCTTGCTAGAGTCACATGTTTAAATCTCATTTTAAGAATACATAAGGGATGATTCATTTTATAGTCAACTTATCAACATTAATCGGTAACGATTAGCTTGCTAGAGTATGACGTTACTGTCGTGGGACGGTGGTGGTCAGTTGATCCCTTAAGGTCACACCTAAAGGATGATGCCCTTATCTGTAAAGTTGATTAATTGTATGACGATACAAGTTGATCAATTCCTTTAAATTGAACAATTCATTTGTGAGAGAAAATATTGATATCTTATTGTAATGGGATTAAATAAGATTTATTTTAGTAATTGAAATGTCTTGTTACTAAACTTGTTTATTGTTTGAGAAACAATAGAGATAATAATGAATGGTTAATTATAATTACAAAATGTTGCGAATTTTAATTATATGACCCATTTTATTTATGTGATCAAGTATCACTAGTCAATTTGTTATATGTAATTTAATTAATTCATGAAATGATATTTATGTGATAAACGATACGTGCCTAATGTATTGTCTTTTTAGCCTATTTCAGCACGTATTTCTATGCACTTTCATATTGTTTTTATGATATTTTGCCCCGAATTGGCTACTTTGTTCGTTTTGTCCATTTTGTAGAAATGAACGCGAAAGTAGTGGAATCGTACCCTTTTTCGTCCTTTTTGCATGCATTTAGAGGAGACGGGATTTTCCTGAGTGAGATACTGTGTTTGGAAGCGTCGTGGCACGCAATACGAGGCACTTAGACGCGGACTTGAGCTGAAATGAAGATATAGTTACTCGACCGAGCAGTTAACCACTCGATCAAGTGGTTTTTACTTCTTCTGATAATCGATCGAGGGGTTTTTCCCTCGACCTTATGCTGCAGGAAGAGCTGTTGCTCGATCGAGTAACTTTCCAGTCGATCAAGCTATTTTGGCTGAAGAATTGGTCGATCGAGTGGTTTTAATCCACTCGATCGAGTGGTTTTGATGGGTTTGGGCTTTATTTAGCCCGCGTGACGTTTTATTTCGCTAAAGTCTTTTGCTTTGCTATTTAAGCACGCTTTACTAGGTTAATTAGGATCATCTTTCATACTATCAAACTCTCTACTGTTAAACATTATTACGTTGCTTTTCTTCCTCTACTGTTACTTATTTCGGAATTGCTTTTACTCGGATTTTGTGTTCTTTACGCCGGATTCGCATTGATTGTAATTCCTTCTCTTCCTTTAATAATAATTAATCATTTGGTTACTTTAATTTTCCTTGTTTGTGTCATTATTTCCTTTGCCCTAATTTTCTTTATTGCAATTTATTGTTTATTTATAATGTTTTCTGCTGAGAATTTAATTGCTGTTAGTTTAATTAGCGATATGTGTAACTAAACCCCCTTCATGTCGGGATTAGGAGATCTGCGGTAGAAATGTGACGATGTAATGAATGAATTAGACGAATTGATTACGAGACTCTGTCACTATAGCAATTTAATTGTATTTATCCGACCTAGTTGAGTGCACACTTCTATGTCACCCTTTAATCTGTCTAAAATTAATCCTGGATCGAAAGATTGGACTAAATAGGCCTGCTATAAACAGTAGACTACCCTAATGAGGATGAAAGTTAAGTTAATGGTATTTTAGGATAGGAAGTGGACCGAAAGGACCTTTCAACATCCGTCTCACATTAGTTCGTCTGAATCATTTACAGCTGAGTCACAGGACTACCGTAGTGAACCGAAATCCTGACATGTCCCTCTCCTTTTGATAGTTCAATCATATTTTATTGCCCTTACTGCTCTTTACTTTATTTCTCTTCCTTTCAAACTTCGTAGTTTAGAACCAAATTTAAACAACCCCCCAATTGTTACCGTAGGATTAGAATTAGACAGCTATAATTACATTACCTCCCTGTGGATTCGATACTCGACTGCCTCTACTACATTTTAGTTGAGACCGTTAGGTTTTATCTTTGATAGGGTTGCGATAGCCGTGTCAAATTTTGGCGCCGTTGCCGGGGAGGCAATTGTTCTAATTTTTGGTTGTCTTTATTTTAGTCTGTTTTTCAGTTTATGGGACATCCGTTCCTTAGACTATCCTTATATCCTTTTTGTAGTTTCTTCTTATGCGCAGGTCACAGGGTGGTGAATTATTGCCTTATAATCCTGAGCTTGAGAAATCTTTGCGCGAGTTGAGACGATCACAAAGGGTATTACCGACAGGGGAAGAGCTGAGTACTCTGTCAAGCTTTCACGAGAACGAGCTGTTCGAGGAAGATCCACCTTCATCTCCAGTTTCCAATTCATCAGCTGAAACAGTCACTTCTCCGGACTTTCTAGAAATGGCCGAAGAAGCAACCATCGCCAGTCACTCTAAACCGACAGCAGCAAATCTCTATAAGGGATTTGTATTACCAGGGGAGGCAAGAAAATTTGAACCAAAGCCTTCTTATATCAACTTGGTTGAATGGAACCAGTTCGGGGGAGTTGCAAATGAAGATGCAGCTAAACACATGGAGACCTTTATCGATTATTGCTGCTCCATACCCCCACCAACTGGCGTGACACCGGATCAGATAAAAGAACCCATGTTTATCTTCTCACTCCGCGATGCTGCAAGGGAGTGGTTGATGTGGGTGATGTCGTCACTCATCCAATCAAACACATTTATAATACTCAACAAACAACTAGTTAGCGGTAAGTCGAGGTCGATCCATGGGACGGTGTGCTTTGGGTTCTAAGTCTATCTATCTCAATTTATGCTAGTGTCACAATTTGTTTGGGTTTGTAGTTGTGTCTAGACTAATGCAAGCAATAAAGTAGAACGAGCAATAAAAGGAAAGATGTAAACAATTGATTAAAAGTGCTAGGATATCATGGGGTCATGGGGGATTCATGGTGTTGATCATACAAACATGTTTACAAGGTTGCAAGCAATTAATGTTGTGGAGGAACCGAGTTGGGTTATATCTTACGGTTCTTAGGAAGAGTTGGGTCCCGGAGCCGAATTGATTAGATTGTACAACACCTACAAGTCGACTTACTTTCCTCCTAATCAACTTCTATGCATGGTCTAACAAGACTCGAGTTGGTTTATATCTTACGAGTCAAGTTGAGTAGATAAGAGATGGTAAAAATGCAATGATTCATAGGCTTAGCATTTCATCAAACATAACATGTGCATAAAGTTGACATCACAACAAGCAAGCAATTTAATCATGTGAACATATTAGATTATGCATGAATCAATCCCATGTTGGTTTCCCCTAATTACCCACTAATCCTATCTAAGAGACTACTCATTCATTATCAAGTTTAACATGCTAACAAGGTTGTCAATCATATTAACAAGGTAAAACATGATGAACAAGTAAGAAAGATTAACAATAATTAAAACAAGGATTAAGAGGATTATACCTATGGAGATTCCACAATAATAATGCAAAGAATAATAGAAGAACTTGATGATTGATGGAAGGTTGTCAATCTCCCAATAAACCCAATAATCTTCTAATTACCCAATAATAAACTTGAATTACTTAATAATAAACTTGAACAATAATTAAGGAGAGATTAATGTGTAATTTGTAGAAAGATTAAAGAGTAATCTATTCTAATCTACACCTAATCTAATCTAAAGAAGGATTTTTCTAGCTAAAAAGATGTGTTAAAGGATTATTACAAATGGGGTATTTATAGTGGAAATTAGGTGGATGCATTAGGGTTAACTAAAGGCTAAACTAGTAATTACACTTTTGAGTTTAGAGCAGGGAGGAGCCGGTATTTTTCGGAGGAAGGGAGTCTTTCACGGAGCTTGAAGAACACGAAAATCGCTGGAAAGGAATCCGAGCGGATTAGCCTCGGGACGGGCGGATTGTAGCAAAGGAATCCGAGCGGATTTGGAGCAAGACGCTCGGGCAAAAAGAGAGGGAATCCGAGCGGATTTGGAGAAATCCGAGTGGATTTGGAGCAATCCGAGCGGATTTGGGAGGACGAGCGTCTTCAGCGCGGGACGCGCGGATTCCTGTACAGCTTCTTTGTTTGAGCTCGGATTGTAAAACGGACGTCATTTTCTCATCCGGACTCCTATTGGAGTGATTCAAAAGCCTAGATCGCTTGTTTTTTCGACGCCGTTCCATCTAGCATATTTTCAGAGCCAAAGGAGCAACCCTTGGTTTGCGTTCCGAGCAGTTTTCTTCATGAATGGCTTCCTTGCTTTTCCTCCTTGCTTTAAACCTTATGACCCTTCTATATACTCTTTATTCCTACATCTTTGGTCATCATTCTTGCCTCTTATTCATACTAGTCCATCTAATATCATCAATAAGCTTCCAAATATGCACGAAAGACCGGAATTTCCGCCTTATTATCTCCTTTTCTACAAAACATATGAAATGCGATAGAAAAGCAAATAGGAAGGTTTTTACGGATAAAATGGCAAAAGAATGTTATAATAGTATGCAAAATAGGCTCAATTAGGGGACTAAATGTGCGCAAATAATGTTCACATCAAATATCCCCAAACCGAACCTTTACTCGTCCCGAGTAAAGAGGTGACTAAAACTAGACCTTTATTTAAACTAACCTAATAATATAACCGATATGAGACAATTAGCGGGTCTCACTCCGCCCCCTTCAACTCACAACAAGACAACCATGAGGTAGGATGCCTTCTTGCAAGGCAAGGTGGGTCTTGCCAAAATGGCGATACATCCAAACATTAAAGCACACAAAACAAGTAATGGATGCATCTACAAAAGAATAGCCACTTTCCTCATCTAAGTGGCGGAAATTATCTACAAGGGAAGCAATTCAAGAGTACACACTCCTTCATAGATGCAATTTGTTCAAACTACTAAGCCTAGAAGGATACTAATAAATCACCTCCAAAATGTGTCAAGCTAGGGTACCTTTGTCCTCAATCGTTAAATGCTTTTGTCAAGAGTAGACTCCCTATGGTGTTAGAAACACTTTGGAGGATCATGAATTCCCCCTCTTGCCTAGACAAGAAGAAGGGTCGTCCCCTCTCTACCATGCACAAAAATGGATACGGTGGATAAAGGGACCGATAGAATTTGAGTTTCATTTGGGAGTTTGCTTTTGTTTTTGTTATTTTTCCCCCCAATTTCTTGTGGCATATAACATTTGAGAACACTTTCTTTGCCATTTCTTTTTTATTTTTGGCAATTTCAACACTTGACAACTTTTTGCATTTTCTTTTGAACATTTTCAAAGTCACCCCAATTAGTAACGAGGGTGCCTTGTATTTGAAGCATAGGAGTTCTATTTTTGCTCCTCTTTTCATTTGATGCATTTTTTTTTTTTTTTTTTGCAAACTTTCTTTCACTTTTCATTTCATTGAACTCAAATTGATTTCTTTTTGTGCCCATTCCCTTTGATGACAAAAATGTGGTAGAACATGGATGATGCATGTATGCATGGTTTCAAGGGTCACCTTGGAATAAACGGTAGCCAAGGAGTTATCACACCACAAGGTAATCTTGACTAGGCCTTAAACCATGGGTCAAAGGATACTAGCATGACACATCCTAGGGTGTTTTACAAGTATTATAACAAGAAAAGTCTTAAGAAGAAAAAGCATCTACTAGGGCTTATATACACTAGTCAAGCTTCCCAAGTAGACGGTTTCGCAAAATTTTTTCTAACATGCAAACTACATGCCATGATGCAACTAACATATATACATCCTAATGCAAATGATTCTACCAACTAATATGCCATATAAACTAAATGCAAGTGCTAAGTTCACATTGTTTTTACCGCATCAATCAAAATAAAGCCACATAGTCATTAACATAAAGAGGAAAAAGGAGATTGGAAAGATCATACCATGCGGTCTTCAATATCCTCATGTCTCGGATGTGGCGTAGTCAATCAATGTGAACAAGGATAAAACAAACACAATATATACAAGACAATATATACAAGACTACACTATAAAGGAAATGAACTTGTTTTTTGGATTTTTCAATTTTTCAAATTTTTATGGTTTTTGTTTTTATGAAATTAAAAGACATATTTTTATGCATTTTTGGAATATAAATTCCCATCCCCCACTTTATTTTGGACATTGTCCTCAATGTATATGTAGGAGTAGGAATGAAAAAGAAATACATGTTTTTGGATTTTTGAATTTTTTTGAAATAAAGTACAAATGCAATGATATGGTATGAATGAATGCATGCTCTAACTAAATGCAATTCTATATGACATATATAACAAATGAATGCAATCTAAACTATACTATATGATACATGATTTCTAGTAAACTATGGTCACTTATGATCAAACCTCCCCAAACCGATTTAAACACTATTTCTAGTGTAGAAAAGAAATAGGTTTGGTCATTAGTAACTATGCATGAATTCTAATCTATATGCAACTATTTACATGAATCATGTGAGATATATTACAATGCAAACTATACTATTTGAACTTAACTAATGCAAATGCAATATGAAATACAAATGCAAGCTAAATGTATATGTATATAACCAAATGCAAGTGTAAATGTAATGCAAAGTTAAAGGAAAGGATATCTTACAAATGGTGGTTTGAGGGAGGACTCCACCAAACTCATTCCTTATTGCTATTATTATTGATGTTTTCCATGTTGCTTAATGCTCTCAACAACCGGTCAAAGGCTTTTGGATGGGCTTCATGTAAGCATAAATAGGAGATTGGTGATGTCAAAACGTAGTTTACCCATCTTGGCTTGGAATAGAACTTGCCGAACACTCTCCCATTTGTTTTGCCCTTGGCACTTGGCTTCTTACAATGCTTCAAACTAGCAAGCACATGATTCTTGTCAATACAATGTATGAAGTTTTGCCCATATTCATCCGGAGGCTTCCACTCTTTACCATCTCTTTCAAATTTTATGATGATAGAGCATTGATTCATCAATCCTTCAATAGTAGAAGGAGAGTTCTCATTTCTTTGATGATTGGATTGTTGAAGGATAAGATGTGGAGGAGTCAACTTCTCACTATTGAGGTCATTCATGCTTTCATTTTCTTCACTTTCTTCTTGACCCTCCTTAGAACTTGAACCATTTCCAAAGAAAAGAGCTTCAATTTCTTCCAAACTATGATCAAAGATGCCAACATCATAGTTTTCCTCTTGGCCTCTCAATTCTCTAAAGATAGCAAGTTCAAATTCATCAACCTCTTCTTTCCAAGTTTTACCTTCACTCCCATAAGTGCCAAGGGAGCACACTTCCTCTACATGGGTTATAGAGGGAAATTGTGGTGGGAGGTCTTCCTCATCATCATCATCATCATAGGTATCCCAAATTGGAGAAGCAAGGCTAGTGTGTGAGCTAGATTCATTAGACAATTTAGACAAAGTGCTTGTCTCATAATTGGCCTTTAACTCACATTCATCATTGCTCTCCACTCCAACTTTATCATGCTTCAATTCATCATCCACTCTTGGTCCATAATCAATAAAGCACTCCCCTTCCTCAAAAGTTACATCTTCATATTCACATCTATCATGAATGTTTGTAAAGTTGGGTACAAGTTGGAATATGGGGTGTTCAATACTTATGAATTTAGGAGGTGGTGGGGGATTCACAAGAGTAGCTTCATAATGCCATCCAAATTCTTCTTCACCCTCATTATTTTCCCCTTCTTCTTCATTTAGCATTTGGGTGGCTTCCATTTGGGCAATTTGATTTGCCAACTTCTCACCATTAGTAACAATGTTTTTGAGAACATTGTCCCTAGCTTGGCTCTCTTCTAGCATTTTCATGAAGAGATTTTGTTGGCACCTTAACATTTGGAGAACCACACTTTGCATGTCAAGATTATGCTCATTCTCTTGTTGTGGGTACATGGGAATTTGGTGGTATGGGTGTTCATTGTAGGATGACATTTGGCATTGATTGTAAAGTGGGTTTTGGGAGGGTGGTTGTTGTGGATGTAGGATGTGGAGGCTTTGGTAAGAAAAGTTTGGGTAGTGGTTAGGACTTTCATTGTATGAGTTGTAAGGTAGGTTTGGTTCAACTTGCTCCAAAAACTCCCCATACCCATGGTAGTCATACTCAAAAGATTCACCACATACTCCATGTGCCAAGCCTTCGATCATCATCATAACTAGGACAAAGATATAACTACAAACAAGGAAACTACAAGAAAATGGTAAAAACAATCCTTGAGGAACAAGTTCCTCAAGGTTAAAGCAAAATCAAAATAGACAAACAAGTAAGAACTTAATCACATAGCACCATCCCCGGCAATGGCGCCATTTTGATGTGGGTGATGTCGTCACTCATCCAATCAAACACATTTATAATACTCAACAAACAACTAGTTAGCGGTAAGTCGAGGTCGATCCATGGGACGGTGTGCTTTGGGTTCTAAGTCTATCTATCTCAATTTATGCTAGTGTCACAATTTGTTTGGGTTTGTAGTTGTGTCTAGACTAATGCAAGCAATAAAGTAGAACGAGCAATAAAAGGAAAGATGTAAACAATTGATTAAAAGTGCTAGGATATCATGGGGTCATGGGGGATTCATGGTGTTGATCATACAAACATGTTTACAAGGTTGCAAGCAATTAATGTTGTGGAGGAACCGAGTTGGGTTATATCTTACGGTTCTTAGGAAGAGTTGGGTCCCGGACCCGAATCGATTAGATTGTACAACACCTACAAGTCGACTTACTTTCCTCCTAATCAACTTCTATGCATGGTCTAACAAGACTCGAGTTGGTTTATATCTTACGAGTCAAGTTGAGTAGATAAGAGATGGTAAAAATGCAAGGATTCATAGGCTTAGCATTTCATCAAACATAACATGTGCATAAAGTTGACATCACAACAAGCAAGCAATTTAATCATGTGAACATATTAGATTAAGCATGAATCAATCCCATGTTGGTTTCCCCTAATTACCCACTAATCCTAGCTAAGAGACTACTCATTCATTATCAAGTTTAACATGCTAACAAGGTTGTCAATCATATTAACAAGGTAAAACATGATGAACAAGTAAGAAAGATTAACAATAATTAAAACAAGGATTAAGAGGATTATACCTATGTAGATTCCACAATAATAATGCAAAGAATAATAGAAGAACTTGATGATTGATGGAAGGTTGTCAATCTCCCAATAAACCCAATAATCTTCTAATTACCCAATAATAAACTTGAATTACTTAATAATAAACTTGAACAATAATTAAGGAGAGATTAATGTGTAATTTGTAGAAAGATTAAAGAGTAATCTATTCTATTCTACTCCTAATCTAATCTAAAGAAGGATTTTTCTAGCTAAAAAGATGTGTTAAAGGATTATTACAAATGGGGTATTTATAGTGGAAATTAGGTGGATGCATTAGGGTTAACTAAGGGCTAAACTAGTAATTACACTTTTGAGTTTAGAGCAGGGAGGAGCCGGTATTTTTCGGAGGAAGGGAGTCTTTCACGGAGCTTGAAGAACACGAAAATCGCTGGAAAGGAATCCGAGCGGATTAGCCTCGGGTCGGGCGGATTGTAGCAAGGGAATCCGAGCGGATTTGGAGCAAGACGCTCGGGCAAAAAGAGAGGGAATCCGAGTGGATTTGGAGCAATCCGAGCGGATTTGGGAGGACGAGCGTCTTCAGCGCGGGACGCGCGGATTCCTGTACAGCTTCTTTGTTTGAGCTCGGATTGTAAAACGGAGGTCATTTTCTCATCCGGACTCCTATTGGAGTGATTCAAAAGCCTAGATTGCTTGTTTTTTCGACGCCGTTCTATCTAGCATATTTTGAGAGCCAAAGGAGCAACCCTTGGTTTGCGTTCCGAGCATTTTTCTTCATGAATGGCTTCCTTGCTTTTCCTCCTTGCTTTAAACCTTATGACCCTTCTATATACTCTTTATTCCTACATTTTTGGTCATCATTCTTGCCTCTTCTTCATACTAGTCCATCTAATATCATCAATAAGCTTCCAAATATGCACGAAAGACGGGAATTTCCGCCTTATTATCTCCTTTTCTACAAAACATATGAAATGCGATAGAAAAGCAAATAGGAAGGTTTTGACGGATAAAATGGCCAAAGAATGTTCTAATAGTATTCAAAATAGGCTCAATTAGGGGACTAAATGTGCGCAAATAATGTTCACATCAGTGGTATAGGGATTTGGACCGGGCTGCTCACGGTGTAACTGACTGGAATTCACTGGCTCTAGCATTTTATAAGAAGTACTTTTCTGCATCGAAGACTATTGCCATTAGAGCTCAAATCACGAGCTTTAAACAAGGGCCTGATGAGAACTTTCACGAGGCATGGGTCCACTTCAAGAAGTTGGTGCGAACCATTCCGCACCATGGGTTCGAAAAGTGGAGTCTATGCAATCAGTTCTATAACGGGTTGTATGACGATCAGAGGGCTATCTTGGATGCTGCAGCCAATGGCCGATTTGCTGAGAATATGGGAGAGCCTAAGGGGTGGAAGATCATTGATGATTTGGCCACCCACAAGACTGAATATGGGAACTCCAGAGGTAATCAAAGAAGAGCTGCTGAATCTTCTTCTGTCGCTGCACTTAAAGCTCTCACTGCGAGATTTGACAAATATGAGTTAGGAGGAGCTTCCAAAGGAGGGATGTATCAGGTGAATGCTGTGTCAGACGGTCCTTTCGTCTGTAGAAGATGTGGAGGAGAGGGATATGTCTCAGATCATTGTCCCAACTCCTATGAGTCTTGTGCTGCCTTCCAACACTACAGGCAGAACAACAGTTATTACGAGCCGAACGTCCATCCCAATTTGAGGTGGAGCAGTCAGAATGTGCTCAATCCCACTGCTCCTCCGAATCAGCAGCAACCGTATATTCCTCCATACAAGAATCAATAAGGCTTTCAGAAGCCTCCTTCTTTCAATCCTCCTAACCATGGTGCATCATCTTCCGGTGGGGTGAATGAAATAGGAGAGATAAAGTCTATTTTGCAATCCATTTCAAAGCATTTACAGCTGAATGATCAACAAAATCAAAAGAAGGACGCATCATTTAAGGCACTTGAGACTCAAGTTGCCCAACTTGCTGCAAATCAATCCTCGAGAAAGCAGGGTCATTTACCGACTCAAAATGAGAGGAATCGACATGAGACGGTAAATCTGATAGAATTGAGAAGCGGTCTTTCTTATGAGGGACCGGAAATGCAAAAATCAGACCCTAGGGAAGCTAATACTGATGATGAACAGTGTACTGTCGAGAAAAAAGGGCTCACGACAAAGCAGTTGCTCGATCGACTTAAATCTGGTGTTCGATCGAGTAGAACTGAAGATGAAAGCCCTCGATCGAGTGGTTTTTCCACTCGATCGAGTGAACAGGTTGGTCGATCGAGTAGTTTATCTACTCGATCGAGTGAAGCAGAAAGTGGAGTTGGTCGATCGAGTGGAAATTGTACTCGATCGACTGACATTGATGAAGAAACTGCTCGATCGAGTGAGCAAATTGGTCAATCGAGTAGTATTGATGATGGGAAGCTTATTCGAGAGCCTGCTATTGCTCGATTAAGTGAGATATCACCGGAAAGACCTCGTTCGAGAGGTAAGAAGCGTTCAAAGGATACAGAACTTGCTCCGGAAGACACTTTGGAAGAGAGAAACAAGGGACTCGAGGTACCTATTACGGTTCCCTTCCCGAGGCGGCTACAAAATACTAAAGTTAATCAACAATTCGGCAAATTTGTCGATCTTTTGAAGAGCTTGGAAGTCACCGTGCCGTTCACTGAATTGCTGACTAAGGTACCCTCTTATTTAAAGTTTATGAAAGAAATTTTAGCGCGTAAGAGGACTATTAATGACAGTGAGACCGTAGCTTTGACTGAGGTGAGGTCACCCTATTTCAAAATAAGTTACCCCTAAGCAATCGGACCGGGTAGTTTTTCAATTCCGTGTCATATCGGTATGCATTTGATTGATAATGCGCTATGCGATTTAGGCGCTAGCGTGAGTGTCTTACCTTTGTCTCTGGCTAAGAGATTTGGTTTGACAAAGCTGAGTTGTACCAACATGACTGTCCAGATGGCCGACCGTAGTTTATCACGGCCACTAGGTGTAGTAGAAGACGTACCTGTTCAGATCGGGAAGTTCTTTATTCCCGTTGATTTTGTTGTCTTAGACATCCCCGAAGATGCACACACCCCTATTATTTTAGGGAGGCCATTTTTGTCCACTGCCCGTGCAGTAATAGACGTCGGGGGGAAGACTTTGACCTTTCAGGTAGGGGACGAGGAGCTGATTATTCATCAGTCTAAGTTCCGGAGAGCTCCCATGCAAGCCCAGCCTTGCAATGCTCTCTCTTCTATTGATCCTAGTACTGACACTCCAAATGAAAATTTGGAGAATTGTGCCGCTATTGTTAACCCTCCGCCTCAGACTGAGAGCAAAAAGGAGGAAAGTTCGTCTGTTTTCCTTGCTGTAGGTACAGATGAAAGCAAAGGGGAAGCCGTCAAGCGACATGGTGCATTTATTATCAATCAAACTGGAAATGTTGACGCTAAAGCTGGTGACAAAGGCGCAAGGACGAGGAAGGTTCACGCTTATGTGGATGTGAACTACTCCCCTCCTACCGTTTCGAGTGATTACTCATGCTCATGGAAGTTGAAGAGGACAGACAATGTTCCTGAGGTGACGTCCTCCAGTCAGAAGCCCACCAAGGGGCTACTGAAATTTGATGGGAATTAAACGGGGAAATGCCCTGTGTAACACTTTGTAATAGATAATTTTTGAATTTCTTTTGAATTTGTTTTATTGCGTATTAATTAGGACAATTAGTTTTAGACAGTTTTTAGCATAAATGTAAGACTATAGACTGTGCTTTTGCATATTTGGTATTTTGGGAAATTTTTGGATGTGTTTTTATGCAGGTTTGGGGAAGTTTCACGCATCCCGAGGAGGAAATGACGAAAATTAAAGAGCTTACACGAGAAAAGAGCTCGATCGAGTACTTTTTGTACTCGATCGAGTAAACATATGGTCGATCGAGCAGTTTTACAAGTCGATCGAGTAAAGCAAAAAGAGGGATTGGTCGATCGAGTAAAATGCTACTCGATCAGGCAGCTGGAGCATCAACAGTGCTCGATCGAGCGGTTTATAACCACTCGATCGAGTGGAAATTAATAGGACGAAAGGAGTGTTTTACTTAAACTCTTTCTTTTTGTCCTAAATCCATTTTATTTCCCAATTTTTCGTCTAACACCCCTTTGTGCGATCAATTTCTTCCCCAAATCCAATATTTTCTTGCCCAATCTCCAAATCCGCCACCTACAATCTGTTGTTTGCATATTAATCTTCAAAAGCCCCTTACATTCACCCTTATTTATGTTCATTTTCGCGGTTTTAAAAGGGTTTTCGGGTTTGCGGGTTTTTCGACTGAAAATCCGCCATTGTTGTTTGTTTATTTGAGGATTATTTGCATTTGTAGGTTCATCATCATCAAGTAAGTGTTTCCTTCACCTTCTTTGCATTTTAATTTCGACTATTTGGAATTTTATGAGGTGAAAGACGAATTTAGAGTTTGTATATCCATTGTTGGTCGATTTTTCGATTTTAATTGAGTTTATTACCCTTAATTATCTTGCTTGATGATCATGATCCCAATTCCTCGCTGTTTATCGCATGTTAATTCGAATTTCACATGATTTTTGTGGTTTGGTTCAGGACAGTCGAAATTTTTCGATTTGTCACTTGATCTTCTTGTTTTGTATCTGCCTAATTAGCATCTTTGTTGCGATTTTTGCTGCTGATTGTTAACTGAAATCGCACTCCCGTGTATGTTTAGCCATGTTTCACTGAACCTTTGCACAGAAACAGCGATTGGGGTTGCTTGAGTCGAAATTCTCGACTGTCAGACGGGTTCACATGTTTTCATGCTTTAATTGACTTCAGTCATTGCTTGCTAGCTACTGTTGTTAACTACTACCCCGTCCCCTCGGGCCTTACATCTTGATTCGAAATTTACGAGGAATTGTTGGAAATTGTATCTTTGTAGGTCGAAATTTTCGACTGGTAAGGGAGTGTTTATGGTTTCACATGCTGATTTTCTGTTGTCTTAGCCTCTGTTAACCATTGTTTTCCTCTCATATCCCTTACCCTATGTTTGTAGGATGGATACTAGTTCTTTACCCTCCACTAGTTCGTCCTCCAGCCCGTCCTTGAGCGAGTCAGTTGCCCCTGCTGTTGCCACTACCTCTGCCCTAGTCACCACTGCAGCCCATTGTTTTCCTTGTTTCAGTACGGGGACGGTCTTTGCTCCGGCTAGCTCGGTTTGCAAGCTCGATTCAGCTACCACTTCATCCACGGTCACCACCACATCTAGCATCTTCTTTGCTAGTTCCTCTTCGCCGGTGACCACGAGAGCCGCTACATGTACACCGCCCACCACTTCTACACTGTGGCGGACTCACCTGCGGCCGCGCACCGCTTTCGTAGCGCCCGGTTCCTTACACCGTCCGAGAGCGAGCCGCGCTGCGTTCCAGAGACCGAGGCGGGGTCGTGAGACGATTTCGAGCTACACCGGCTCTTGTTGCCTCTACTCCCGCTCCTAGCACTTCCACAGTGCACATACGCCTCTACCAATTTGTCGCTCCGTCTACTTCGAGACGATTCGGTCCGAGGGGACACTTCCCTCGACTCCCACCCAGACTACCCACAGGTATTATTCGTCAACGCTGTCCATCATACGAAATTCTTTAACTCGGTCAAGTGTGTACATGTGCCTTCCCGATTTTTGGATAAATCGGCATTAGAGAAACTCGGTATTTATGAGTCAGTCTGTACTTTAATACGGGGCACGGGGATGCCTGGCCTCATTACCATGAGGGGCCGTACCTTCTTAGAGCTGAGCCTCGAATTTCTCAGCTCTTTTACCTTCTCCTCAGGGGCATACGATACTGACCCCGACTGTCTTTCAGTCTCCTTCCGGTTGTTCAACCGGACTTTCCCGATGCCTCTAGCGGAGTTTGGTAGGCTGCTTGACCTTACCTCCTCGGGTGTGACATCAGACTCGAGGAAGGTTAACCGTCAGGTTTGGCGGTGCCTGGCCCTGACCCGTTTCCAGGAGCGAAAGCTCCACCAGGTCCACCATCCCCCCGTCCGTTGTTTTCTTAGACTGATGAGGAGCTCTATTTTCGGCCGAAAGGAGCCGAACAACACTACCAACACCGAGCACTCCATCCTGGGAGGTTATCTGAACGTCGACTGTGAAGGTCCTTTTACCTTCAACATTGCCTACCTCACCGCCCAGTATCTCCACGACCAGGGGAAGAAGGAGGCGGGAACCATTACTGCGGTGGCATAGCCACCATTCTTGCCCACCGACTTTTCCCCACCTGGCCACGTGACTTGCAGTACCTCGAGGGAGAGAGGTCACTGAGTCTGGCTGCCATGCTCGCTCAGCATTGGCTAACCCCAGACTACCAGACTTGGAAGATAGACGGCTCCTTGTCTGTTGACTTACCTTGCGACAGTCTCCCACGTCTTAAGCCCTTACATACTGTGGTAAAGGGCCACCGTCTGCCTGCTTTGCCTCTACTTCACCTTCCACTTCGACCATCTCCTGATGCACCCGCCGCCAAGAAGCGGCGAGTTGAGACTGGAGAGGGGTCCACACCTTCAGGGAGTACCCAGCCTTCCACGGCTACTCCCGATCCGACCCTTACTCCCACTACTACTACCGCTCCTACTCCTGCTCCACCTCCCACTGACCAGACCCAGACTGAGCCGGTCTTCCCGGCTACTTTTAGACCACCTCCTCCCTTTGTAGCACCCGCGGTCCAGGACCAAGGGGGCGCAGTTTACGGTTTGTTGATCGAGCTTGCAGAGCGTCAGACTCGTATGGAGAGGGACATGGCTCTTGCCTTACATCCTCTGTACGAGTACCACTTGCGGCGACACAGACCGATCCCGGAGGGTTGGCCCCACCATTCCTTCTTCCAGTACCCAGCTGAGGGGTACCCGGTTTCTGACGAGGAGGACGAGGACCCAGAGGTGGCAGTGGAGAGAGCTCGAGAGGAGGAGCGGAAGAGGAGAGAGGAGGAGAAAGACCCGGAGTACTAGGTGGATGGAGACGACGATGACGACGACGACGACGAGTAGCTACTGGTCTACTCACTTCCCCAGTTTTCTGGCTGGTTTGGGGAAGTTCGTATTTGTATGTATCTCTTACTCTTTTATTTTGTCTCCTTTATTTATTTATTTTTTTTTTTATTTTGATGGTTGTATACTCCCGTTCCCCCATATTTCTGCTGGTGTATGCTGGAGGACAACGAGGGCGTTGTCCGTTTTGGTTTGGGGAGGGTATATTGCATCCTTTTGAGTCTGCATTTGCATCTGTCTTTTTGCATTCACGTTTATTTTTCAGCTTTGCATTGTTGTTTATTTTCAAAAAAATCAAAAAAATTAGAAAATTACAAAAATTCAAAAAAAATTTCACGTTTATTTTTGCATATAGGTTGAGTCGGAACGGTAGATTCCCATGATGACAATGCACTATAACTTGTCTTTTTGCTTGAGCTTTGCACTTTATTGATAGTTTTTAGCTTGTCATACGCATAGTCTACGAAT
Source organism: Silene latifolia (assembly GCF_048544455.1). Taxonomy (NCBI): domain Eukaryota; kingdom Viridiplantae; phylum Streptophyta; class Magnoliopsida; order Caryophyllales; family Caryophyllaceae; genus Silene; species Silene latifolia. The sequence goes on from NW_027413123.1 coordinate 10,888,041, forward strand.
TTTTGTTCTTATCAGCTGACTGTTTATACTTGACCTATAAACTGGCAAACTACTTAAAAATTCTGAGTTTTAGAGCCATAACTGGTGACATTCATGACCAGTTCATTAGGAATTGAGAGTAGTACTCCTTGCATAGCATGTTCATCACTTTGCACATTTATGACATTCAATTTCTCGTCAAATGCACATATTCGGGTTTGTGGTTGGTGTCACATGCAGGGAGGGTCTTTCAAATTCCCCTTTCCTTATACTTTTCACCCATTTAGCTCCAAATTAGCCAAAACTTGCCTTTTTGACCCATTAGCTACATTCCAAATTAAGCCTGCCTAGTCAAGCTAGTTTAGTATGTTCTTTTGTGGTATGAGTTTTCGTCTGCAGTTTGGCCGTATCCCTTTTGTATGGAGTTGGTGGAAATTATGGAAGGAGAAAAAAAAAAGAATTGAAAAAGAAAAAAAGAAAGACGTGAAAGAAACAAAGAAAAAAAAATGAAAAAGAAGAGAAGGCTGAAAACGTGTAAGAAAGAAAGAAAAGAAAAAGAGAATGTGAAAATGGAGGAAACAGACGTGCCCCTCTTGTCTGAGTTGAGAAGATGTTCGAAGATGTACAATCGAAAAAGCTTATTTTGGTTCAGTTAGTTATTTCAGACGGTGTTTAAGAAAAGGAAGTTTGTGACCGTCTGACTCCTCCGTTCTATCCCATTTTTTTGAGGAGATTGTGTTTTGAGTCTAGTGAGTTTTGTGCCGAATGAAGGGCACCCATACTTAGTCTTTTAGTCAGTTGAGATTCGGACGGTTTCATTATGGTCCTGTTAGGAACTAGCTTGACGCTTTTACCTCCACATTTCCATAACATGTTTTGCCCTTTCTCACCTGAACCTTACTATTCCCAAATCATTTGCAAACCCTCGGCTGTGACGGACATTTTTGGTTGGAATTTGTGCATTAGTACTTGAATTGTCTTTCATTTTTGTTGCATGCATGCTATGTAGGTCGCAGTTAGGTGAATGACTGTCTTTCCTTCTCTCTTTTACATATAACATTCACCCTTTCCTTCATGAGAGAAGAGTGACCACGAGAGAGTCCAGTTTTGTTGGTCTTGCAAGGTCGATAGGTTGGCTATATTTCTGAACAGCTTATAATTCGTTTGCGTGCTGACTTTTTAGCTTTAACTGTTAATTTTTGTTGCATTAAATTGGTTCAAGTAGACAAGTTAAGCTAGCTCTGAGTTATCATTTCCGTTCCATTAGTGTATAGTTTGAGTTTACTCGAGGACGAGTAAAGGTTCAGTTTGGGGAGATTTGATACGTGCCTAATGTATAGTCTTTTTAGCCTATTTCAGCACGTATTTCTATGCACTTTCATAAAGTTTTTATGATATTTTGCCCCGAATTGGCTACTTTGGTTCGTTTTGTCCATTTTGTAGAAATGAACGCGAAAGTAGTGGAATTGTACCCTTTTTCGTCCTTTTGGCATGCATTTAGAGGAAACGGGATTTTCCTGAGTGAGATACTGTGTTTGGAAGCATCGGGCACGCAATACGAGGCACTTAGACGCGGACTTGAGCTGAAATGAAGATATAGTTACTCGATCGAGCAGTTAACCACTCGATCGAGTGGTTTTTACTTCTTCTGATGATCGATCGAGGGGTTTTTCACTCGCCCTTATGCTGCAGGAAGAGCTGTTGCTCGATCGAGTAAATTTCCAGTCGATCGAGCTGTTTTGGCTGAAGAATTGGTCGATCGAGTGGTTTTAATCCACTCGATCGAGTGGTTTTGATGGGTTTGGGCTTTATTTAGCCCGCGTGATGTTTTATTTCGCTAAACTCTTTTGCTTTGCTATTTAAGCACGCTTTACTAGGTTAATTAGGATCATCTTTCATACTATCAAACTCTCTACTGTTAAACATTATTACGTTGCTTTTCTTCCTCTACTGTTACTTATTTCGAAATTGCTTTTACTCGGATTTTGTGTTCTTTACGCCGGATTCGCATTGATTGTAATTCCTTCTCTTCCTTTAATAATAATTAATCATTTGGTTACTTTAATTTTCCTTGCTTGTGTCATTATTTTCTTTGCCCTAATTTTCTTTAATGCAATTTATTGTTTATTTATAATGTTTTCTGCTGGGAATTTAATTGCTGTTAGTTTAATTAGCGATATGTGTAACTAAACCCCCTTCATGTCGGGATTAGGGGATCTGCGGTAGAAATTTGATGATGTAATGATTGAATTAGACGAATTGATTACGAGACTATGTCACTATAGCAATTTAATTGTATTTATCTGACCTAGTTGAGTGCACGCTTCTATGTCACCCTTTAATCTGGCTAAAATTAATCCTGGATCGAAAGATTGGACTAAATAGGCCTGCTATAAACAGTAGACTACCCTAATGAGGATGAAAGTTAAGTTAGTGGTATTTTAGGATAGGAAGTGGACCGAAAGGACCTTTCAACATCCGTCTCACATTACTTCGTCTGAATCATTTACAGCTGAGTCACAGGACTACCGTAGTGAACCGAAATCCTGACATGTCCCTCTCCTCTTGATAGTTCAATCATATTTTATTGCCCTTACTGCTCTTTACTTTATTTCTCTTCCTTTCAAACTTCGTAGTTTATAACCAAATTCAAACAACCCCCCAATTGTTACCGTATGATTAGAATTAGACAGCTATAATTACATTACCTCCCTGTGGATTCGATACTCGATTGCCTCTACTACATTTTAGTTGAGACCGTTAGGTTTTATCTTTGATAGGGTTGCGATAGCCGTGTCAATAAATATGCATCAAATTAATTAATAACATGTAACATACTACATGTGACATATTGTGTGACAAGTGACAAATTGACAAAATAATATGGAGGTCCATTTTATCTCATATGACCGAAATATTGGAGGTAGTATGGGTGAGTGGGTGTTTTGTTTAATGGATAAATAAAACACTATGATTACCTATAATGTAGGGTAGTCTTACACCTACTTTACTGAATAAGAACAAAAGTAAAAGAAAAGACTATGCATTGGCCTCATGATACTCCCTCCACCGGTTTTGTAAGGGAGGAAGAGAGAATTTTATTCTCTCAAATTTTCACTTGTATTCATACACATGCAAAAGTTATCCTCTCTCACATATTCATCCTTTTCTTCATCAAAATATGAGATTTTTTTATTCAAATTGTTCATAAAAGATTACTAAAATTATTAATGTAATATATGAGTGTTAGTAATCAATTTTAAGGTAAACTACTAAACTAATATCTAGCTAATATTATTTAGTGGGGATAAGGGATAATCTTGGGTGCAATCAAGAGGAGTGGCTTCTATACTTGAGGTCTTTGGAGGATCATCCTAATATTTGGAAAGCTCAAGAACAAGTGAGGTAGGAGACTTCATTTGTGCCCATTTGGCCGAAATATTCATATGGTATGAAACGATTTTTCCTTACTCTTATTCTAGTTTTGCATGCATAAGATCTTTAAGTTTTTATGACTAAAACTTTAAACCAAAAATATGTGATATTTAAAATATGTTTTCCAACAGATTCTATTGGCCCTCCATGTTTAAAGATATCTATTACTTGGTGAAATCGTGTGATGCATGCCAAAGGGTTGGGAATATTGGAAAAAGGAATGAGATGCCTCTAACCAACACATTGGAGATTGAGCTCTTTGATTGTTGAGGCATAGACTTCATGGGACCATTTCCCAACTCTTGTGGGAATGAATACATCTTGGTGGCGGTGGACTACGTGTCCAAATGGATTGAAGCGGTGGCTTCTCCCACATATGATAGCAAGGTTGTGATAAAACGTTTCAAGGGTACAATTTTTCCAAGGTTCGGGACACCAAGAGTGGTTATAAGTGATGGAGGATCCCACTTCCGCAAAAGTACTTTCAAAGCTCTACTTGAATCATATGGAGTGCGGCATAAAACCGCCCTTGCCTACCACCCTCAAACTAGTTGGCAAGTGGAGGTTTCTAACCGCCAAATCAAGGCCGTATTGGAGAAAGTGACAAATAAGAGCCGGAAGGATTGGTCACAAAAGCTTCCGGATGTGTTATGGGTATTGAGAACCGCATACAAGACACTCTTTGGCACCACACCCTACAAGCTTGTGTACGGGAAAGCTTGTCATTTGCCCGTTGAGCTAGAACACAAGGCTTGGTGGGCCCTCAAAGAAATGAACTTTGACTTTGATGCCGCCGGAGAGGTGCGATTTCTCCAAATGAATGAGCTTGAAGAATTGTGGTTGGAGACTTATGAGAGCTCCAAAACATACAAGACCAAACCAAGAAATGACATGATTCCAAGATCATGAAGAAAGATATAAGTGTGGGATACCTTGTTCTCCTTTTCATCTCCAAAGTTAAGGTGTTCCCGAGCAAGCTTAAATCAAGGTGGTCGGGACCTTTCAAGGTGATACAAATATTTCCTTACGGTGCCTTTGAACTTTGGAGTGAGGAAGGTGGAACCTTTAGGGTCAATGGTCAATGAGTCAAGCATTATTATGATGGTCACAACAAAGGTCCGGTTGAAGTGCTATACCTCGGGGAACCCCTTCCCGAGGGGGAGACAAGTTGAAAATCTTGAACAATGATTTGGTTTGGTGGAGTTCCACAAGAACCACCACTTGTATATAGTATGAATTTAGGTAGTTAATGAGAGACTTGGGGAACATCTTTTGTCGATTTTGGATTGGTGACGGAGCTCACTATTGAGGGAACCAAGTTTAATTTTCATTCGGCCCGAAATCCCGACATGATGCGTCGGCTTTATAGTAGAAAAAACGATTCCCGACGCCAAATGAAAAGTTCGATTTTCAAGATAGTAAAAACATGAACAAGTTGGAGAAAATTGATGAAATTGAGCTGGGGTGTATGCTCTGCCGGTAGGCCGGCATCCGGTGCCTCTACCGGTAGCGAGCACAAATTAATTTTGAAGAAATATTGAGAAATTGAACCTCGGGGTGTGTTCTGCCGGTAGGCCGGCAACCAGCTCACCGGCAGGGAGAACAATACATTTGACTTTAACTTGGAAAAGTGAAGAAAGCGGACCAAAGGGTGTGTTCTGCCAGTAGGCCGGGAGCCGGCTCACCGGCAGGACACACATCAAGAGTTGAGTTGTTTTTCGAAAAGAGTATAGAAGTGAGTGGAGGTGTGTTCTGCCGGTAGGCCGGCAGCCGGCTCACCGGCAAGACACACAGGTCAACGGTCAAAGAGTTAGAATTGAGTTGGAGGTGTGTTCTACCGGTGGACCGGCGTCCACCGGTAGCGAGACCATTTGAAAATTGAAAATAATTCGAGAAAATGAAAAAAGAGGGGTGTGTTCAGCCGGCAAACCGGCTTCCGGTCTATAAACCGGCATAATGCGCAATCAGATCCCAATTAAAACCACGACAATCACCAAATCAATTCATTTCTACGCACCATTCCTTCTTCATCTCTCCTTCATTTCTCCTTCAGTTCCACACCAATATCATCCAAACTCAATCAAACTCAACCAATCTTCACCCAAAATCAATCAAAACTCAACCAATCTTCGCCAAACCTTCACCAATCTTCACAAATGGCGGAAAGGAGAACTCGGGGTGACATAGCAAGGGCACAAACGGAACTCATCGTGCGCGCGACCATTGATACAAACCCGGACCGGGACTTTCCCACGGTGGAATTTGCCACCCAAACCCAAAAAGGTAAGTTCATTATTCTCAAGAGACATCCCCTTATCCCGACAAAATTTTTGCACCATCCGGCTTTATCGTCATTTGGGTTAGCTCTGGAGACGGAGGCTTTATTTACCGGTGTCGGGATGCGAAGGATGTTTCATATGCATAAATACACTTACCCTAGGTTTACATGGGAATTTCTTAGAACTTTGAGTATCCATAAACACCGTCAAACGGGTATGGTGGCTACGCTTAGTTTTCGCCTTATGAACCGGGATCACACCATTACCTTGGGCCGGTTAGCTACGATTTTTGGTTTCGAAAATGCCGCATCCCACAACCCACCTACTACAATTCACCATTCCCGGGTTTGGAAGGCTATTTCCGGTCTTGAAGATGTCGTGGGGGTCAAACGGGCCGCCACTTCTTGCCACAACCCCATCATTCGGGTTTGGCATAGGTTCATGGGGTGTACTCTTCTTGCGGTGGATGAGCCGTGGGTCTTTAGGACGAATGAACTTGATTTCGGGGTCCTACTTATTTACTAAACCCACCGCCTATAAGATAAATGTGGCTCACCATCTTGCTTGTCACTTGTCCAAGATTGCCAATTCTCCGGGATAAAAAGTACCAATTCATGTGGGTGGCATCATCACCGCATTGCTCGATCATTGGACCGTCCGGTGGATTTTTCCACTATGAATTGGGTGCCCACCGTTTTGACCAAACAATACATGACTACTGAGCTTGAGTGGCTTAAGTTTAATCCTCTTGACGGGCAGGATTATTGGGAAATAAATCATCGTAATTCTATCCCGCTCTCTAATGCTTCCGCAATTAAAATTGAGCAAGACAAGGTTGATTACCTCTTCGCGATTGAAGCAGAGTTAACCCCCGACCAACCTCCCATTAATCCTCCTCGTGTGTATTCGAGGGATAGTTGAGCGGCGACCACTTCCACGCTCCATTACTCTATGTTGCAGCCTCACCAACTCCCATCGTGGCAGTTCCAACCCGGTGAGGGGTCTTCCTCGAGTCAACCTTCTTACCCTCCCTTAACACATGCCCTTACCGAGTGGATGGAGAGGATGGACATTTCCACGGCTAAGGCCACCAGTGAGAGAGACGTGTTGGGGTGGAAGTTGGACCGCATTTACTACGACCAGTCCACCGACTCCTACCCCATCTACGATGACTTTTATAGGCGGGAATACGTCACCTATGATTCCCTGCACCAATCATACTTTTCATGGCCCGACGAAAAATACCAGAGCACGGACGGGAAGATGGTTCACGGGGGTTTCAACCTCCAACCGGACTTTTTCTTCGCCCCTATTTTCACTTCCAGGCCCGAGCAGCGACCGGAGGGGCATGACGCCCATTGGGTGGGGGGCATCCGCCCTTACTTTGCTAGTGATGTAGGAGGTTTTGGGTCTGGTGGTGCATTCATGGGTGATCCTTCTACGGGAGATAATGGTGGAGCGATGATGATGAGTGGAGACTTCACGGGAGGTCTTTTGGGTACCGGCGGTAGTGGAGGTGACCCAACCTTCAACCCCGATGATTTGATTCAAGACTCCGAGTTTGGAACCGGAGAGGATGATGATGACATGGTTTCCGAGTCTTGAGGGCCGAGTTTATGGCCCACTTTGTTCCCGATTCAATCCAAATGACGAGTATGTTCTCCCTTATATCCAAACTCTCATTCATATTTCATTTTCGTGTGCATTTAGTATACTTGTATCATATGTAGATTAATCATTTCATATTAGATCCATAGATATACTTTGCATTAGATTTCATTTCTTGTACAAATCGTCACATGTAGTTTGCATTCATATAGTTTAGTTGCATTGTTATTTATTTCTTACATTTAGATTAATTCATGCATTGCACATCTTATTGAAAAAACACAAAAAAATTGAAAAATTAAAAATTCCACAAAAACATGTTATTTAATTTTGAAAAAACCAAAAATACAAAAACAAGTTCTTTTATTTTGAATAAAAATGCCTCTTAACCACACTTCATCAGTTATTGGATGTTGTAAATAATAAGTGTGGGGAGGAGGCCCAAAAAAAAACACAAAAACATGTTCCTTACTTTTCAAAAAAAAATTCAAAACAAAAAAATATGTTCTTATTTTTCAAATATTACAAATACCAAAAACATGTCTTTCCTTTTTTAAATTTCCTCCACACATTTATTTCCATTGGAAATATGTTAATAAATAAGTGTGGGGAGGAAATTTCATCATTTAAAATACAAAAAATATGTTACTTATTTTCAAATATTCACAAAATCAAAAAAACATATACTTTAATTTCGAAAAAAATACAAAAGCCACCAAAAATATGTTGCTTATTTTCCCTATTCTCTCCCTATACTTTGTTCCATTGAGGACAATGTAAATTTGGCATGCATATGTTCTTGTATATACATGTTTTCAAATTCAAGTTTTGCATCGGTTTGTAAATAAAGATTTTAAAGAAAGAACATGGTCTAGGAAGGGATTCAAATGCCCCTAGGATGATTACGCTCCGACTGTGCCTTCTCCCTCCCCGTGGCTCGTGCCCATGACCATTTGGTTAGCCATAGGAAATGGAATCCGTTCGTTGAGTCTTGACTACCTTGTGAGATGAAAGGCCGTAGACTAGGCCTAAGTCTCGACTTATCTACTCAAAGGTGAGGATTAGAGCGTCCTTGGGGTCGGTACATTCATACCTGACCCCCATTTTAGGATTGTGAGTAGGTCTGAACGCGAGACGTGTTTTTTCTAGACGCATAAGTGTGTCATCCTATCCTTAGATCATGGGTTGCTCTCTTTTTCATGCACATTTTATGAAATGAATTTGTTACAAATAATTGAGCCTTACATAGCCTAAATAAGCCTTATTTTGACCCTTTATATTAGTTCCCTTTTTGCATGCACCCCTTTCGAGTCTTAGCCTATTTTCATTTGGCATAACCACAAAATGAACTACATCCCATAAACGACCTTCCTTAATCAAGAACGAGTCGTTGTTGGTAGTTAGTGCGCTAGGCGGTGTCTTGCGCCCTTTTTGGGTCGGAATATTGGTATTTCGGCAATTGTAAATAAATAAGAGGTTTTGGGAAAAGAAATGAAGAAATGAAAAATAAAATAGAAAATTTGAAAAGTCTTTAAAAAAATTCAAAAAGAATTAGCTTGTGATTGTAAATGTTTGTTTTAGAAATGAAGAAAGAGCATGCAACTCCCCTATTCATCATTTTGGGGAAGAAAAAGCCGTTGCAAAATAATTGGCCTTATGATGTTTTTCCAAGTGAATCGGGTTTACACAATTTTTGCACGAGTTTGAGTTTCAAATTCTTTGTTAGGATGTAGACGTTATTCATTATGTTCAAATAAGGGCCGAGTGTAAGGTTTGTTAAAGGGTTCTAAGATTTTTCCAATTTGAGTCGGGTTTATGCAATTTTTACATAGTTTTGGTAATCAAGGCTATGTTATGGTGTAGATGTGTCTCATGTGTTGCAATAAGAGGAGGAAAGATGGTTGTTGGACCGTTCTTAATTTGAGCCTCTCATGTCCATATGTTGCTTACAACAACCCCGTTTTGTCCTTATCCCTAGCCCCAACGCATTCCTTATTTCATACTACGTGCATTTCTCATATTTTGCAACCCATTCGATCATAGGATTGTTTTACACATTAGTTTGCGGACACGTCCTCACGAGTCGTAGTAGGAGAGTGTTTGGCTACTTTTTGTACAAAAACACCCGGTCTTTAAATAAGTGACGAGCGAAATCGTGAGGATGTCGTTGACCTAGGTCCTCTTAGTCATGGGCCTTGATTGAATCTTGTGTCGGTCCGTAGACTTGATGAACCAACTCTATTTCCCTTTTTCCCCGCTCTTGAATTTGTTTCTTGAGCCCTAGCGGTCACACTTGGTCACTTGACGTCACCCTTAGGGAGTTGGCACCTCCGTTGGAGTTCTGAGACGGTATTTCTTGACCAAAATCACGTTTTTGAAAGCGAGAAACTCGGCCACTTAGATGAGGAAAGTGGACCATTTTGTTTATATGCATTCTATTCTTTTACTATGTGCTTCATATGAATGCATCGCATTTTTCCGCAAGCCCCCACTTGCCTTGCGTTGAGGTGCATACCTCATTGCATTTCAACGTGAGTTGAAGGGACGGAGGAGGCCTGTTAATTGCCTACCATTGGCTATTATTAGTATACTTTAAATAAGGGTCTTACATGGTTCATTCTCTTACTTGAGGACGAGTAATGCTTTAGTGTGGGGAGGTTTGATATGTGATTAGTTTATACCATTTCACTTCCTGTTTCTCATGCATTTTGCCTTCTATAACACGTTTCTAGCTCACTATCACTCGTGTTTTGCCCTTCATTTCATGTATATCGATATTATGACTCCCCGTAATGCTTTGTAGGGGATTGGCCTCGGAAAAGGCAAGACATAATGAAGATCAAGTTAAGAAGCTAACTCGTGTTAGCTTGAGAAAAAACGGAGGGAAAAACCTGAAGAAGCATGTTCTGCCGGCAGACCGGCCGCCGGTCCAGCCACCAGCAGAACACTCCCACCTTCTATCACTAGGAAAAGAGGAAAAATATGAAGAAGTATGCTCTGCCGGCAGGCCGGCAGCCGACCCACCGGCAGAGCACAACAACCCCTTGAACTGAAGAAAGAAGAAGAAGAAGAAAAAAAAAAGCAAGAATTGATTGGTCTCGCTACCGATGTACGCACCGGTAGCCGGCCAGCCGGTAGAAGACGCACCATGGAAGAAATTGGAGTATATAAGAGTGTGTTCTGCCGGCAGGCCGGCAACTGGTCCACCGGCAGAACACGCACGCTAGTTAAATTTCCAAGTTTCAGTTTCAAATTGCAAAGGGCGCGCTACCGGTAGGCAGACCGGTAGCCGTTCCACCGGCACAGAGCAACAGCTGCAAGAAATGGGCCTTACTTCCTCATTTCCTCGAATCTAATGAAATACTATAAATACCCCTTCCCTAATCAATTGTACACACAAGCCTAGATCTGAAAACTTTCCTTTAATTTATGCAATCTTTCCTTAATTTAGCACTAACCTTTCCTTAATCAATATCAATTACTTAGTAAAATTAGCTTAGTAGTAGTTATTATCAATTGTTTACATTTGGTTATTGGGTTGTATTTGGGAAATATTGAAGGATTTTCTTCATTAATTCAATCAAAGCAACCATCTTTCCTTATTGTTGGTACATATCTCTTCTTAATTACTTTGTTTAATCAATTGTTTACATTTCAAGTTGTCTTTTATCATTCTTGGAATTCATACCATGTCTTCTATTTTGATTACTTGTCTTTCTCCATTTATTTGTATGAATTGTTTGAATATGTGTGAGTAGAAATCCTCCTAGGGTTTAGGGGGAGTCTAAATGGAATTAATGGGTATGATTGGTTGATTATTATTTGGGTCTTTGGTCAGTTGTTTATCCTTCTTATCCATGCACACAAGGTGTTTGATGAATTGTGTGAGTGAAAGCACATGCCTTTCTTCATTATTGCTTAATTCCCTTATGAATGAAAGTTTATGGTGGGTCTTGTTGTATGTTTAGGAGAAGTGTTGATGCTTAATGAAAGTTAGGGATCACCTTTAGGAAAGTCAAGACATTGATTGTTCTACCTAGGATAAACCCTTGCCATTGACCTCTTAAATCATCATGTTTGCCCTTAATCCATTTAGATGAACCCAAAAGCCCTAGTCTTTTAATCAATCGTATACACTTCATCTCAATCGCTTGCTTTAGTTTAAATCTAGTAGTTTAAATTTGAATCAACTTCTTTCGTTTTTCTGACTAGACTAGACTCGCATTTAAACTAAGTAGAAACCCCTCCATCCTTGTGGTTCGACCCCGATTTATACTACTAAATTGGATTATTAATTTTGTTGGTGATAAGAGACTATAACACCCTACTTCTCTACCCATCAAGTGGACCTAAAATGAGCTATACTAGACCTAGTGAGGGCATAGTGAACCGAATAGAAGCTGTAGTGGACCGAGTAGGTACCACTCGATCGAGTACACACCATAACGATCGAGTGCATATCACTAGGCCGAGTAGTCCCGACACCCAGCCGAGTGTGGCGTGTCAGATCCCGTCTTATATAATTTGATATTTCTTTTACCCAAACCCTAAATCATTCTTTCAATCTCTCTAAAAACCAGAAAGTCTATCTCTTCTCTCTAGAATCCTCCATAACCCCCTTCCATGGCAACCAAGCTTGAAGATGTGAAGCCTCTAACTTCCCCTTCACCTTTCACCTATTTCCATGGTAAGTCAAACCTCCACCTTTCTCCATCATTTGCTTAGACTAATCCTAGATTTTGGGGTTTTGGATTATCTTATTAATTAAGGTTATGATTATAGTTATGGGTAATTAAGGGAAGGGTTCTTATATAATAAGAGATTATGAGATGTTTTGTAATAGTATTGTATGACCTATGTAGGAGATAATAAGCTAGTAAGTCGGGTTGCGGTTTTTCATGTTGGTCATGAAGTCTTGCCATGAGGTAGGGTTCTCCCCACTCGATTTTCATTAATTACGTATAATTATTGTGCCTTGTGTTGATCTTGTGTTGGTTGTACGGATTTCGTGTTAGTGGTATTGGTCCCGTGTTGTTGGAGGTGGTAGAGTGGTCTAGTTAGTGAGGAGGTGTTTCTGGAACACCGATCTTGCGCCTGAGATCACTTCTTTGAGGGACCCACCCCCAAGGAGTATATGTGCATTAGTGGTTCAGGTTACCGGGTTTGTGTTGTGATGCGAACTAAGATAACCGTGTTGCGATGCATCTACCTCAGACTGCGGTTCGGCAGGGGTGGTGACGGTGTTGCGATGCCATCACCGAAATTTGTTTGTCATGTGTATAGTTCTACCCTTGTGGTAAGTGGTGATTATATGTATTATTGAGACTGACGTTTGTGTGTCTCTGTAACTTGCCACCTATTTCCAGGGTGGCCTGTCTTGATCCATATGATAGTTTTGACTATGAGCGGGACATGGCATGCGCGTTAGACTTGCTTGAGAGTGGTGAGTCACCTCCATCGAGGTGGCATAGACTAGGTTAGAGACATAAGTGTTGTAGTAATGAGATTTCCCTTTTATGTAGCTTGTCTTGTAACGACTTTAAACTCAGATTGTAATAAAATGTTTTGTTATTGGAGTTTTGATGCACTACCTCGGGGGAAACCGAGATGGTAACACTCTTGGTTACCTTGGTCGGGTAAGCAGAGGTGTTAAAAAGTGGTATCAGAGCGACGATTTTGGTACCTGAACCCAATAAAAATAAACTTAGTAAAAATACAATAGGAGGTTGGCTTTAGATGAGAAGGGCCCCTCCCTCAAAATCTGAGCCTATTGCCTTTCACAGTAAACTACGTTGGTGGATATTATGGGTGAACGTTATGTGAAAGCGGATGTGAGTACATGTATGTTGTTGATAAGAGTATTGCGTGATGTAGTCTTTCATATATTGTGTGATATTGTATGGATATTCGATGAAAGTCTTGAAGTGAATAACATGCGCGAGGGACCTTAGTCCCGTCCATTGACATTTTAATGTTGCGAGTGTGCTTTAGACTTGCTAGTATTATCGTAGATTTTTAGTTGGTGGTGGTTGCTAGTAGGGTATGTAATACCACAGATTTCTGAGTATAGTGAACTTGGTCGAGTAGGTTGTACTTGACTGAGTAGGTCATCGAGTGTTTTGAGGCGGGCTACTGCTTTAGGTGCACTTTGCCGAGTATGTGAGACACTCGGTCGAGTAGGACGTACTCGGTCGTGTATGTCTGGTACTCGACCGAGTGTCCGATCTGACGAGTTATATTTTCCGCGGTTTGATTAGAGTGATAAGGGAATTACATATATTTTGATAATCATTTCGTTAATCAGTTTACTAAACCTAATATATTTCTCTAAACCCTCCCTAATCACTCTAATCATCAAGCAAGCAAGATCTAGCTTTCGGTTGCCGGATTCTGTGTCCTTGTATTAATCAATTAGTAAATATTAGTCTCATTTCTTTTGCAATTAATTTTACATTCGTTGAAACCCTAATTTGGGTTATTATTGGGAGTAATTAGTTGGTTAGTGATGGATTGTGATGTGGTATTTCTTGATTATCTTTGTTAGGTGACAGTTTCGTAGAGGAGCAGTTCTAGCTTCGTTGTTGTGTTGATTTGCGGAATTTGCGAATAAGGTACGGTTTCCATACTCAGTTTTCTATATGATTGATTATAAGTTTATGTGGGAATGTATGACTATCATTGATGTGGATTCTTGTGATATTTTGATATTGTTGACATTGTTGGTATTGATTGTGGAGCCATTGTCGGGAGATGGTCTTCACCCCCCATGTTCACACCTTTTGGCTCCTGTCACAAGGGGGATGTGCACATTAATGATCTGGGCTCGCTCGTTGCGATGAGCGGGGCTTAGGTGGCAAGGCTGCGGTCTACCACTGGCGGTGTGGGTATCTGTTACGATGGGTAACTTGGCTGGTCTGGGCTGCGCTTCAGACATTTGTATTTGGAGGTTTGACATTGTTTATTGCAGGATTAAATTGTATTAGTTTTTGTATTGTAACTCATGATTAATTATGCAGTTGACCGACCCTTTCAAGTTTCCAAAACCTGCGGTGATCTATTGGGGGATGGTGAGCTAAACTTTAGCTGGTTTTGTTGTTGAGCTTGCATGAAGGTTTGGATGGGACGCTTGCAAAACGATAATCTTTAGCTTCCGTTGAGTTATAATATTTGGTCACATGGGTTAAAGTTATATTTTCTTTTGGATTTAGCATTTTTGGTCATGTAATTGATTAAGCTACTTTACTTTAAATATACGTTATTTGATGGTCTATTTCATATACTTTACCTCGGGTAACCAAGAAGGTAGCACTTCTGTTTACTAAGGTAGGCCTTGGTAAGGAACTTTGGTAGATGGGGGTGTTACAAACTATAAAGTGGTATCAGAGAGACGATTTTGGAATCTAAAATCAATGAAAAAAATGAACATAGGGTGTCTAAACAAAATGAACCCGGGTAGGAGTTGTTTTGAGCTACTGCAAAGGTTTGGGAGACGTCCTAAAACAGTAAGATTACCCTCACAACTTCGAGCGGGTCATTACGGGGTGCGTCACGAGGATCGTTGCGTGTGTGCGTGTTTATATATATGCATGAATAGAGTGGTTGTATGTATACCTTGGACCGGAAGTGTTGTGATGTGGCTTGATTGGAAAAAGGTGTAAAGTGTATAATGTGTTATAAGGTGGCGTGATATATGTTTTGTGTTTATGTTTTGGCACTTTTGGTGTAAAGTATATATACATTGTTAGGAATGTGTTGGGAACCATTTTAGCATGACTCGAGCAAGTGTGGCGGGGAACTCGACCGAGCAGAGGGTACTCGACTGAGTATCCTTGACACTCGACCGAGTGAGGGCACTCGTCGAGTAGTTAGTATACTCGACCGAATGGCTTGTACTCGACGAGTACTTATGATTACTCGACCGAGTACCTCTTTGGTGGAAGTGATTTTTATTTTGAGCCATAGGCTATGTGCTTACGTTTGTCTCTGTTATTCAAGTTCAAAATGCCACCAAAGATATCTGCTTCGTATATTAAAGCCTCTGAAATGAGCTTAGATGATACTGCCAGAATGATTGAGCAACATGAAGCACTCACTAAGGCCCTAAAGAATGTAGGGAAGGGAATTGAAGTAGACGTTGATGCATCCAAGATGAGCACCAATATTTCCCGCCTCAACCCTATCACTTATGAGGGCACGGGCGCGCCCAAATTGCTCGACAACTGGCATCGAGAGATGGAAAGTGTTTTAGAGATTGTCAATTGCTCGGATGAAATGAAAGTGGAGGAGGCTGCGTTTTACCTAAGGGACAAAGCTAGGGTGTGGTGGCACTGTGAGAGGGAGACTGCACGTGAGTAATATAAGAAATTGGGTGAGCCCGCGATTCCTAGGGCGGAGCCCAAGAAGGCAATGAGGCATCAGTTTGTTCAATAGCATATTCTTAGCAAGTTATGGGTTGAGTTCGACAGGTTTGCCATGACCGAGAGCATGACCATGGCTGAATACTATCACAAGTTCAATGAGTTGTCGCGCTATGAGGAGGTTATGGAGCTGAGTCAATTGAGTCTGGCTCTTCGTTTTGAGAGAGGGTTATCGTTGAAAATTATGGAGCAGCTACCTGTTGGGGTAATCTTGGACTTAAAAGGGGTTTATAAGAGGGAGAGACATGCTGAGAGGTTGGTTGACATGGCTAAGGAGGCCAAGGAAAAGGGGAGTGAGAAAATAAAGGCTGAGAGTGAAGGTGGTAAACAGTCAGGCTTCAAGCATGGTAACAACAACTAGGCTAGGGCTTATTCTGGTGGGTTTGGCTTTAGTAGAGGATCTCGCTATAGGGGAAGAGGTGGTCGGAGTAGTAGTGAAAATTATACTTTACACTGCTTCAACTCTGGCGGGATAGGCCACAAGCGGTTCGAGTGTAAGAGTGCTGGAGGAGGTGGCTTCCAGCGATCATATCAGGGGCACTATTCGCAGGCTCCAAGCCAGATTATGGCGATTAACAGGCCATCTGGGTCATGGAACAGTCAGGGTGGTAAGACCAACAACAACAATGGCAGTTATAACAGCATTAATGGTAGATCTTATCAGCGCCCAAACAACAATGCGAACCAGAATTCGGCGGCCATGCCTTCTACATCGGCAAGTACAGTGCAAGGGAGAGGTCATAAGACTAGCGGTAAACTGTTTATGATAGGTAAACAGGCGGTAGACGATGATGCGCAAGTCATCACTGGTACTCTTCTTGTTAACCATAAACCAACTTTTGTTTTGTTTGATTCGAGGGCTACCCATTCGTTTGTGTCTAGAGGTCATGCTTTAACAATGGGTTTGGGGGAGTTTGGTTTGGTAAAAGATAATGTTTTTATACCATCGGGGTAGTCGGTGTCATATCATAAGTTGTATAAAGGGGTGTCTATGGTGGTTGGGTAAGTAGACTTGCCGATTAACTTACTTGAGTTTCCTATGGATGGGTTTAAGGTCTTTGTCGGGATGGATTGGTTGGGTAAGTATGAGGATAAGATAGTCTGTCGTCAGAAAAAGGTGTGTTTGAAGGGGCCTAAGGGGATTAGAGCGTCACATCGGGGGTTTGTGTTAAAACCCAAGGTTAAGATGACTGCAGCTATGACTTTAAAGTTATATTTGAGGAAGGGATGTCCTATGATCCTTTTCCATGTGAGGGATACTCGCATAGAGGAGCCATCAGCATTAGAGATACCGGTTGTGGGTGTGTTCGATGATGTCTTTCCGGAGGAGATACCAGGGTTACCTCCTAAGAGGGACATTGACTTCAGTTTACAGCTTAAACCAGGGCCGGGACCTATATCTAAAGCTCCATACCGTATGGGACCATTGGAGATGGAAGACTTGAGAAACAGTTGAACGAGTTCTTAGATAAGGGATACATTAGACCTAGTGTATCGCCTTAGGGAGCACTAATATTGTTTGCGAAGAAGAAGACTAGCAGCTTCAGGTTGTTTATTGATTATAGAGACTTAAACCATGTCACGGCGAAGAACACATATCCTTTGCCGAGAATTGATGATTGCTTGACCAGTTGTGTGGTGACGGGGTGTTTTCAAAGATTAATCTTAGATTAGGTTACCACCAGTTGAGGATTGCGGATGATGATATTCCTAAGACAGGTTTCGGTCGCGGTATGGTCGTTATGAGTGTGTGGTGATGCCTTTTGGGTTGACAAATGCGCCAACAGTGTTTATGGATCTTATGAACCAGGTCTTCATTCCGTTTTAGGATAGATTCGTGGTGGTTTTCATTGAATATATTTTAGTCTATTCCAAGACTAAGGAAGAGCATGACGAGCATTTGAGATTGGTATTGCAAACTTTGCAAAATAACCAGTTATATGCTAAGTAGAACAAATGTGAATTCTGGTTGGAGAAGGTGGCCTTTCTAGGCCATGTAATTTCAAAGGATGGTGTAGCTGTGGATCCTAGTAAGATCGAGGCGGTGTCAAACTGGGAAGCACCGAAGAATATTGCCGAAATTCGGAGTTTCTTGGGTTTGGCTGGATATTACAGGAGGTTTGTGAAAGATTTTTCCAAGATTTCTAGGCCGATGAAAGCTTGATGAGGATAGAGACCATATTGCGATGGGATGAGAGTTGGCGGCGTTCGAAACCTTAATGGTAGATTTGAATACAGTTCATGTCCTAGCTTCACCAGAGGGGAGTGAGAACTTCAAAATATATACTGATGCTTCGAAGAATGGATTGGGGTGTGTCTTGATGCAAAATGGGAAAGTCATTGCCTATGCTTCGAGGCAATTGTGGTCTTATGAAGAGAACTATCCTACTCATGATTTAGAGTTGGGTGCGGTTGTATTTGCTCAGAAGATTAAGGCATTATTTGTATGGGGCGACCTTTAAACAGGTAATTGATCCCAAGATTCAAGAGTGGAAGACAGGGGTAGAGAAGGGTATGTGTAGATACCCAGTATCTGCTGAGACTCCAAAAAACACCCGATGATTATCGGACTACAACATGCTTTGGAATCGCGGCGTTTGATCGACAATTTGTGTACAACTTTACGCTGGAAAACTTAAAACGATTTCGAAAATAAAATATTTCAAAACATTTCAAAAATACATGGAGTGTTTAATGCACGACGACGTGGTCGCAATGACACTAACTAGAGTCAAAACCGACACCGGACCAAAAATCGACTCAAAAATTCAAATCCCGACTCCAACAACGAGTCAAACCGAGTCAACCACCAAAAACAAAACATTTCAAACCTTCTACCTTAAGTTTTCCCGGATTCATGTTGGTCAAGTACCAAACATGTGACTACAAAACCTAGGATAGAACAAATCATGATTGTATTTGTTGTGAAAGTGACAACACAACTCGAAGAACCGCGACGTGGCTCGCGCCTCTTTGAGCTGCCCAAGTGGCCACGTCACTCAAAACTCACACAAACACTCATTTCCCTATAAATACCCCTCAAATGCCACCCATTTGAGACTTACGCGAATGTCCGCCCCCTCTTTTCTCCCTTAAAATTCTCGACTCGACTTCTTAAGTCACAACCCGACGCGTATTTACGATCGGTAGCCTTACACATTGTTTGGTACCGTCATCGTGCATTAAACCATTTGACCGACCACTTCGACCACTACACCATCACTAATATTAAAAACACTCTTTTTACTTACCAAAACGGTTTTAAACCGAGTTTTTTCCGATCAAACGAGTTATTACACTTACGTCGGTCACTCGCCATAACCAAACATGTAAGTATGAGGGTGTAAAAATCCTCTTTTATTATCTTTTCATTTGTTTCATGACTATAATATGCTAAAACGTGCATAACATGAACCAAAACATGGAATTAAGGAGCCAAAACTGATTTTTGGTCTGAGACAGAAGCCCCTTAGTTCGCCAATTTACCCGCGCCTAAATGGGGTGTTCAGACCAGAGACCAACCGTGTTTGTTCTCGTCATATCCCTTTAATTCATTTTCATATTTGTAATCGGTTTTTACCGTTCCAAATACTTTCGAACCCTTTTTATTTTATTTTATTTCATTTGTTTTAACCATAAAACATTCTTCACCCTTGGTTCCTCATACCATGACGGTTAAATCCGTGTTTCGGTGATAATATTTAGTTAATGACATTTAAAAGGTATTTTAAAACCTTTTATTTCATTTCTTTACATTTTTCAAACAAACATATTAGTCCCCAACACAAAGTCATCCTTGGTTCTACATACCATGCCGGATTTTAACCCCGGTACGATGATGAGTATCGACTAATAACATTCAAATGGACTTAAAACAATTAGTCCATAATTACTTTCCAAACTATTCATGTCAAGTTTGTCAAATGGAACCCGACAGCGAATATTATCCAAATAATGATGATTATTCGAGTCTAGTTCTTCAAATCAACAAATGCGGTCTAAACAACCCCTTCAAATCAAACCGGGTTCAAATACCCATTTTCAACGCAGTTTATAACGTTTTCTAAAAGGTCAGAACACGGCACATAAACCGTGGGCTAACCCGCGCCTAAACATGCCCTCCATTTCTCATTTTCAAAACCAGAGGGAGGCCCTTTGTATCGCCGGCTGGCTCGCGCCTCATATAGCCATCTGGTACAGGGTATGTTCCCTTCCAGCATTAGTCTTGAACGATCCCGACTCCGGTTAGCCCGGATATAGGACGGATCAGATGACTATTCAAAATCATATTTGCAAAATGCCTTACTAAGACCAATGGATCATGTTATGCACCCTAAACCTAATACGGTAAATGGATGTTTAATTTCCGTCTTGCATGCAAATCAATCATTAATCCAACTCGACATCTTATACTTGATACTTGGATTAAATCAACCGACTTAGAAAGCTCTCACATGTTAGGTTTAAATTACTGGATGCATTCATGCATTTAAACCGTTTTATCAACTAACCAAGATCGATCAGTAGAGGCCGCTAACGCGGGCGGGATTGGGTGTCTGATTAAAGGGCTTCCCAATACGTACCTTCACCTCTTACTCAGAAACTTTGGATAGTGGACGACCTTATCCAGGGCGTACGAGAGTCATTCTAGAGATAGGATGCTAAAGAGGGACGATTTCCTTATCTTTAGTACCTATGTCAAACGTTGCTTTGTGCTTCGATTTAACCGAGGTATAAAGTGGATTTCGAACGGGTTCCAGGCATCCCACAAATGCTTGGTGGCGACTCCGAACATCTCTAATCGTTTCGAGACCCTTACCGAGACGAAACCGACCGATCTAAAACGATCCGGTCGAAAGCATTTTTACGCCGCCGAGCATGGCTTTCAAAAGACCGTTGTATGTCCACGGATCGAAGTGAGCTTGCAGGTGGGCCATGTCCACAGATTGGCGACTCTGCTGGGGACAACTAGGACACTTACGTCATTGTGATCCCTATATGGTGAGACTCGAACGAGGTCTTGGTTGGAATACATTAATTGACATTACGGTCACGGTCGGGTTCCTTGTCTGGGCCCACAACCTAACCCTTTTCGACCAATTGGCTCGTCTCGTCGGCGTGAGTTTTCTCATCCCAGCGTTTCGAATCCCGATTGAGTCAAGCATACCATTGACGTTACATATTTCTGTTTCGTCAAAGAGCTTTCATCACTTTCGAGCACGAGGCTAGGGCACCCTCCTTACACATTTTGTTTGGATTGGTATCCCTCTCGCAAATCGGGTTTGATCGCTTGGTGTGTAACCCTCCCTTTTAAGCCAAAACCCGTGTCAGCATGATGCATAATATAATGAAACTGTGAATGCTTATGTGCTACTTGATCATAAGTCCTTCCGTGTCATTTTCAAACTTTCAAAATCACCTTTTTTTCGCCGTTATAATGGCCGTTTCAAACCTCGGTCTTTCGCCGAGCGATGCACGCCTTTCTAGGCCGTCGTAATGACGATTTTCAAACCCGGTTTTTATAACCATTTCAACACGCCTTTCTAGGCCGTCGTAATGACGATTTACAAACTCGGTTTTTTATAACCATTCCAACACGCATTTCTAGGCCGTCGTAATGACGATTTTCAAAACTCGGTTTTTATAACCACTTCAACACGCCTTTCTAGGTCGTCGTAATGACGATTTTCAAACCCGGTTTTTATATCCATTTCAACACGCCTTTATAGGCCGTCGTAATGACGATTTTCAAACTCGGTTTTTATAACCATTTCAACACACCTTTCTAGGCCGTCGTAATGACGATTTTCAAACTCGATTTTTTATAACCACTTCAACACGCCTTTCTAGGCCGTCGTAATGACGATTTTCAAACCCGGTTTTCTATAACCATTTCAAATCACCTTTTTGCGCCGTTATAATCGCCGCATCTAGACACGGATTTTATCCCGTTTCGCGCCGACAATGGCTCTTTTAAAACCCGAGAAAAGCACACACCCTTTTTCTCGAGACACTTTTGAGATCCCGAGGACCATGCAACATCCCCGAGACCTCTTCAAACATTTCAAACTCGATTTTCAAAACATATAATTTTGAATTCCAAAACCATCTTGGGAAAAAATGCACTGTTTTCCGAGCCGACTCAAACTCAAACCGTCTTTTGCAAATAAACTTAAGACAACCCTTTCAACTGCTCGACTTGCGGAGATCTCTATCTTCGGAAGCCGTCTATAAAAGCGACAAATGATTCTTTTTTAAAATTTCTATTTTCAAAAACTTCAGTCCACCATTCCTATTCCGCCTCGTGTCTATCGAGTCGAAGCAAACGTACTTATGGGTCTTTACTTATGAGTCGTCTCACCACGAGACCCGTCCAATGGCGTCACGTCATTATGTTGGTCTCGTGTCAAAAGTTCGGTCAACATCGTCACGTCTTAAATCGAGTCAGCACCGAGGGACCACACACGGTCACCCCCGTCTTTTTGGGTCTGATCTTTGTCTCGTCCTTTGTGTTGTCTACTTTCAGTCTTGGAACCGTGTCGTATTGGGTTGTAATGTGAGCCGTTTTTCTGCCTCAGAGCCATGGCCCCGTCTTCAGCTTCGTCCAACAACAATGATAACAATAGAGATGTCACGACTGATCAGCTAGCCAGCCTGCTTACTGCTCTTAAGGTCACCCTGGATAGCGTCGAGACCCGTATCGACGCCATGGAGAACAAAGAAACTGGGGAACATAACACCCCACCTCTGACTGAAACTGAGAAGAGGCTGAAGCTCTTGGAAGAACAGCTCCTAGCCCGGGGCAACAATATCCATCTTGAGAACAACCGAAGGTTCGAACCTATTGGGAATCAATTACCTGACAACTTCACCACTGATGTGCCTAAGTTCAAAGGAGTGGAGGACCCACTCAATCATATTCGTGCCTTCAAGGACTACATGGCCATTAAAGGGGTCAAACATAAACTTTTTACCCGGATCTTCCCATCCTCCTTGGAACCGATCCCTTGCCAATGGTACTACTCCCTTGATCCGAAAAACCTTACTACTTGGGATGAGATCGCAGTTGAGTTTGCCAAATAGTATGCCGACAATGTCAAAATCCAGGCCAATACCCGTACTCTCGAGGTGCTAACCCAGAACGATAAGGAAGGGTTCACCGAGTTCTTAACCCATTGGAGGAGGGTGAGTACTCAACTGGTCAGTAAGCCCAGCGAATCAACTTTGGTGGAAAAGTTCGTCAACAATCTCCGCCCAATTTATGCCAACCTACTGAGGTATCAAAATATTAAGACCTTCCAAGATCTGCAGATTCCGGGGACACGTATTGAAGATGACTTCCGAAAGGGTGTCTTGGCCAAAACCACTGGCAGAGGTTACCAAGGATCCATCTCAACCGGATCTCGCCCTTACGGCCAGACGAACAAGATTGATGAGGTTAACCTCGTCGAACCATCTGCTAAGAGAACTGAGCGCCCCCAGAGAGTGTTCACCAACATAGGGTCGACTTATGCAAGTGCCTTGAAGAGGCTCATGGACCAGGGGAAGTTACAACCGATCGGACCCACCCCGGATCCGACCGATGCCAAGAAGTCCCGGTTCTGGAACCCTAGTGCCTACTGTCAGTACCACCGGGGGAAAGGGCATGATACCGAAACCTGCTTCAAACTCAAACACATCATCCAAGACATGATTGAGAAAGGATATTTGCCTTTACCCCCACCAACTAAACCGAACAACAAAACGAACTCTCTGGGAATCCACACCATCTCTGACGATGAGCCGACTTTATACTCCTCTCACCTCATCTTGCCAATTGACGACGAGGTGAATGCTGTGGAAAAAGATCCTTCGGACGGAGTATTTGTGTTTAGTGCTGCCACTATGCTCACTATGTTTCAACAAGTTGAGGAGCCCATAGCCAGCCTCTCCGAGAGAATCACCCGACTTGACGACGCCTACCGTCGACTCATTTTCAATTCTCCACCTTCGCGCCCGAGGGAGAATTCCTCAAGCATTCAAAACTACCCACACCAGGATAGATTGCTCCCGCGCCCATTCTGGCATAGACCTCATGAAAATCACCCTCAAAATAATCACCCTCAAAATAACTACCCCCATAAAAATCACCCTCACAAAAACCACCCTCACAAAAGAGTCCCTCCCAAGAACTGCCGACCGAGGAATACCCCCCCAAGGTACCCTCGGGACTCTGATATTAATGGCATCTGGAGAGATGATGTTAAGGATGTCTATATCATCCCAGGGAAGGAGAAACGGGCGAAAGAAATTGGATATCTCACCCGGTCCGGAAGTCTCTATCAGAACCCGAACAATCCAATGGTCATTCCAACAACGAATGACCAAGTCGTCCTAGAGGTGGACGCTCAACCAAGGGCTCCTGAGAATTCAATCCTGAAACAGCTTCAGAAGGCGAAAGCCGAAATCTCAATTTGGCAACTAATCGCAACGTCTTTTGAGCATCGACAGGCTCTGCTACAGGCTTTGGAAAAGTTAACAGTGCCCTCCACCTCTTTCCCAGAAGAAATAGTGGCACACATGACGAAGGACGCCCCTGATCTGAACAACGCAGTCGTCTTCTCCGACAAGGATATCCCTCCGTACGGAGCCAATCATAACCTGGCCCTGTATATCACCGTACAATGCCTCCAGAAAAATGTACCCATGGTCCTCGTGGATGACAGATCCGCGGTGAATGTAATTCCCCTAAAGACTGCTCACAAGTTGGGTATTAGGGAAGCCGA
Source organism: Silene latifolia (assembly GCF_048544455.1). NCBI lineage: Eukaryota > Viridiplantae > Streptophyta > Magnoliopsida > Caryophyllales > Caryophyllaceae > Silene > Silene latifolia. The sequence goes on from NW_027413123.1 coordinate 10,912,524, forward strand.
TTTGGTCCCAACAAATCAAGGAGTGCGCGCCTATGACGGCACTCGTCGCAAAGTCGCGGGGCTTATCACTCTGGCTGTCTCGACCGGACCACTAGAAAGACAAACCAGTTTTCAGGTGGTCGACAACGACGCCTCTTTCAATATGCTCTTGGGCCGTCCCTGGATTCACGCCGTTAAGCAGTCACCTCGACTCTCCACCAGAAGTTCAGGGTCCCCTTTAACGGGAAAACGATCACAATTCCTGCTTCCCCGATCAAAGCAGTCATGAGAAAGGGGATAGCCTCCCAAGACATTTAGGAGGACGATAACGAAATACGGGGTTTCCAAGCTGTGAACGCCATAACTAATGAATAAACACCCTCTGATTGTGACCCGTTTGCCAGCCTCTCGGTCAATCGTATCATGATGCATCAAGGTTATTTTCCGGGTTTGCCGTTCAATCCATTGACGGACCCATTGCCTCCCTTGAAACAGGCTAAGGTGCCCAACATCCCCTTTGGACTCGGATATGAACCTACCGATGAGGATATCCAGAAGATGAACCTCCTAATTTGAAAGCGCAAGAAGCACGGAGTTATCCTCCGTCCCTATCATCCGACCCTCAATGGATACTTTGTCCCCGAGGGAGAATCTGAGCTCTACCATGGCTTTTCGGAGCCAATCTATGACTCTGTGGCCAGGGCTAGGTACCCGGGAGTGGAAGCCTTCCAAGACTGCTACTTCATCCCCGACAACATTGAAGCTTCATCAACTGAGTCTAAGCCGTCACCATGCCTCGACGGACAAGCTGTCACTCTCCTCTTTGGGGAAGATAACATCAAGCACCTCGACTATGAGGACATTATCAACATCGCCCTGAAGGACAACCAATTTGATCCCACCGCCTTGATCTCCGACGCTGACCCGGAGAAAGTTACCCAAGGCTGGAGGAAGACCGTCAAGTGGACCGATCGCCAAGGCCGCATTCTCAAGATCACAACTGGAGAAGGCCCTATGTTCAAGGAGGGAAGTGAGGAAGAGTCCGAGTCTGAGTTGGAGTCAGAGTCAGAGTCTGTCATAGCTCCTAACACTCCTGATGTCCCAGTCAAGGTCCCCTTCCCACTGTTTTATCACAAAGTCATGGCTGATTCAGGGGTTGAGTCTACTAGGGTCACCCCCGCTCCCATGAAAGGTGACAACCTGGAGCCTGTTCCAGGGGCTACCTCCTCTGTTGTGTCGCCTTTGACTGACCACGAAATATATGTCCTCTCCGAGCTTTTCGCTCATGTCAACTTAATGAACGCTAAGTTTGCTTATGACTCGTCTAATTTTAACTACAATGCACTTCTGAATGACTATGAGGAATTTGACTTGAGTGACTACCCACCTCACCTAGCCAAAGAACTTGACGAACGAGAAACTAGAACACCCCATCATTGAGGAAACCGAGCCTATTAACGTAGGAACCGATAACACACCTCAAGAACTTAGGATAGGGACAACCCTGGACCCCTCGGAAAGACAACAGTTCATAGACCTCCTTCACGAATACAAGGACGTGTTTGCCTAGTCTTACAGAGACATGCCTGGGATTGACAGAGAAATTGCAGAGCACCGGATACCCATTAAACCCGGAGCTAAACCTATGAAGCAGAAACTACACCGGATGCGTCCTGAATGGGCCCTAAAAATCAAGGAAGAAGTGGATAAACAGTTCAAGGCTGGCTTCATCAAAGTGTCTGAATACTTTGATTGGGTGGCCAACATTGTGCCAGTACCAAAGAAAGACGGAAGAATTCGGGTTTGCGTCGACTTCAGGGATCTGAACAAAGCGAGCCCAAAGGACGACATCCCTTTGCCACATGTTGACATTCTGGTGGACAATACTACCGAGCATGCTCTCCTATCATTCATGGACGGGTATGCTGGGTACAACCAGATTAAGATGGCTGAGGAAGACATGCACAAGACAGCATTCACTACACAGTGGGGTACGTATTGCTACACGGTCATGCCCTTAGGCCTCATCAATGCTGGAGAAACTTATCAAAGAACCGCTACCACTCTCCTACATGATATGATGCACAAGGAGGTAGAGGTATATGTCGATGACATAATTGTCAAATAAAAGGAACGGGATGGCCACATCAATGCCCTTCGGAAATTCTTCGCTCGTCTGTGGAAATATAACATGAGACTAAATCCTCAAAAGTGTGCAATCGGGGTCACCTCCGGAAAACTCTTGGGACATGTCGTCAGCAAAAGAGGTATTGAGATTGATCCAACCAAAATCAAAGCCCTTCAACGAATGCCTCGGCCTAGGAACGAGAAGGAGATTCGGGGATTTTTTGGTCAGGTCCATTACATCAGCCGCTTCAATGCCAAGCTCACTATGATTTGTAAACCAATATTCAAAAAGGTTAGTGCCTCCGATCACACCGATTGGGACGACGACTGTCAGAAGGCCTTCGACAGGATAAAGGAAATCCTATCCAAAACTCCTGTCCTCATGCCACCTCAACCAGGGATTCCTCTATCCCTATACCTGACTGTTACCAACACAGCCATGAGAGCAATGTTAGCACAAACAGTTAGCAACGAAGAACGAGCCATCTACTACATCAACAAAAAGTTAATTGAGTACGAGACGAGGTATACCCAACTGGAAAAGACATGCCTTGCCCTAGTATGCTCAACTAAGAAGTTGCGGCATTACATGCTCAGCTACACGGTCCACATCTACTCCAAGATGGACCCGGTTAAATACATCTTCGACAAACCCGTACTAAACGGAAGGCTGTCTAGGTGGACACTTATGTTGTCCGAGTTTGATCTCAAGTTTGTACCCCTCAAGGTTATCAAGGGAAGAGCAGTTGCCGATTTCCTAGCAGAAAATCCCGTCAAAGAGGATCCAACGACCGACACATGGTCACTTCCTGACGAAGACATCCTTTGTGCCGACTCCGACGCATGGGACCTATACTTTGATGGTGCATCTAATCTGAGAGGCTTCGGGGTAGGAATCCTTCTAATATCACCAGAGGGAGAACATGTTCCAATCTCGGTCAAGCTAGACTTTGCCGTCACCAACAATGCCGCTGAATATGAAGCATGTCTCATCGGCCTACAAGCAGCCATCACACTTGACATCAAGAGATTGAGGGTCCACGACGATTCCTCACTCATCATCAATCAGGTATCTGGATCATGGAAAATCCGATCCGACAACTTAGCTCCCTACCGAGAAAAGATCAATCAAGAGGCCGAATTTTTCGACCAAATCGACTATTTCCACTTGCCGCGATAGGAAAATCAATTTGTTGATGCTCTGGCCAAACTTGCTGCGCTCGTCAACATACCTGACGACATGACATCAATGCCCCTATGTGTCGAGAGAAGGAGCGAGCCAACCCACATTTGTGCCATTATCAATGACGAGGAAAGCCATGATGAACCTTGGTACCAATCCATCCTCAATTACAAAACCAAAAACGAATTCCCTCCCAACTCTGATCAAAGAGGACAAAGGGCCATCCGCTTACTTGTATCACTATTCGTGATAAACCAAAACCAACTATACAAAAGAACACCCCAAGGAATTCTCCTCCTTTGCATTGACCATCACAAAGCCAAAAAAGTCATGGGAGAGGTTCACGACGGAGAATGTGGCCCTCACATGAGTGCAATGATGCTTACTCGGAAAATCATGCGGCTAGGTTACTACTGGACCACCATGGAAGCCGATTGCCGTAACTACGTCAAACATTGCCACAATTGCCAAATCTTCACCAACATACAACACATACCACCATCCCTTCTATACACCATGACGTCACCCTAACCTTTCTCAACCTAGGGCATCGACATCATCGGGAAAGTCAACCCGATAGGCACCAAGGGGCATTGCTTCGTCCTCGTCGCCATCGACTATTTCACCAAATGGGTGGAAGCACAGTCATATGCAGTCTTGACCGCCAAACAAGTGGCCAAGTTCATTCAAAACAACATCATCTGCCGGTATGGGGTACCCCATGAAATCATCAGCGATCAAGGCTCTCACTTCCGGGCGGAAACTCAAGCTTTGCTGGACAAATACAAGATCAAACGACATCGATCATCCCCCTACCGTCCCGAAACTAACGGAGCGGTGGAGGCAGCGAACAAAACTCTTGTCAGCATTATCAATAAAATGCAAGACAACTACCGCGATTGGCCGAGCAAACTCCCATTCGCACTCTGGGGATACCGAACCTCCATTAGAACACCGACGGGTGCCCCACCCTTCTACCTAGCATATGGTATGGAGGCGGTTCAACCGGTAGAGTTAGAGGTCCCTTCTCTACGCATTCTACTGGGGCGTCAAGTCTCTGAGGCGGAATGGACCCGTCGAAGGTACGAACAACTTACTCTTCTAGACGAATGGCGACTCAAAGTCTTGCACAACGTCCAACTATACCAACGACGTATACAACGGGCATTCAACAAGAAGGTCAAACCCAGAAACATCCAGGAGGGCGACTTGGTCCTCAAGTCAGTTCGAGCACCATTACCCGTCGATCCGAGGGGAAAATTCAAACCCAACTGGGCCGGGCCATACCTGGTCAAGAAAATACTTTCGGGGGGCGCAGTGAGACTGAGTGACCTAGATAGGGAGGACTTTACAAACTCGACCAACCTAGACCAACTCAAGAAATACTACTCTCTAACCATAGCAACCAACGACCTCAGCCTAGTTTTACAACTAGCAACCACATCAACCCTTTTCAAGTCAAGTTCCCCAATGTGTCCTGGGTTGAAATTGACCTTGCCCGTTTCAAATGTCCTTTGATCTGTCAAAGGCAGCAACCATTTGCACTAAAACAAAAACCCCCTGAACTACGAGCATGGTTTGATTTCACCTCTTCAGGTGGATACGTAGGCAGTCCCTCTTATGCCTGAGGGATATAACCACAAAACCCAATCAAAATTTACAAAACATTTCGAACTACGATCATGGTTTGATTTCACCTCTTCAGGTGAATGTTGGAATATGTGTCCTCCGACAATAATGCGATCACAGTTGTCGATCATGATGATCACATATTTAAATCTCATTTTTAAGAATACGTAAGAGATGATTCATTTTATAATCAACTGATCAACATTAATCGGTAAGGATTGGCTTGCTAGAGTTTGACGTTACTGTCGTGGGACGGTGGTGGTCAGTTGATCCCTTAAAGTCACACCTAAAGGATGATGCCCTATAATACTCCGTATTTATAAGTCTTGGGGTACTCTATCGAGTAGGCCTTACTCTGTCGAGTAAGGGTAAGTTGCGTTTTAGAAAAGTTTCTGACCTGTTGGGTACTCGATCGAGTAGCTGGGGCACTCGATCGAGTAAGGGGGTACTCGATCGAGTACCTCGGGTACTCGATCGAGTAGCCGGTTTTACGGGGAGTTTTCTCGGGTTTTGTTAATTATGCGATTAAGGTATTTAAGCTTTGTCGTCATTATTCTAAATCACTTTTACAAAACCTAAATTACTGTTTAAGAGAGAAAGCAAGCAAGTTCATCTTCTTAATCGCATTATTAGCAATCCCCGGAGTTTGGAGGGTCAGTTCTTAGCGTTGATTATACCGTTGAGTTCCATGCGTCGAGGGTAAGATCTATGTACCCTTTTTATTGTCTTTCCATTGAATTGGTTAAACCCTAATTTAGAGATTTGGGGGTTTATGTGTAGTATGTGATTTGGTAGCCTTTATGTGTTGTATGATAGGAGGAGGGTTCATAGAGGAGGCTTTTTATTCAAAGAGAGAGACCGTCTCGATTGTGTGCTTACCAGGTAGGGTTTCCTACTCAGTATTAGTCCCATAATGGGATATTGGTTGATGTATTGTATTTGGTTGTTTGATATAAAAATTGTATTGTGATTGTGGTTGTGATCGTTGTTGATGGTTCGCGAGGCGTGGCCTCGGCTGAGTGGGGTCACTTGCGGGAGTGGCTTCACGCCCTAGTTTCGCCTTCTGTGGAACCCGCCACAGAAGGGATGTGCACATAAATGGACAGGATTATCTCTCACTATGTGGAGCGGGGATTTGGTGGGTACTGCTGCGGTCCCCCACTGGCAGGGCTGGTCCAGTGGACAGTCAGTGGTTGAGATGATTGGATTTGGCGTGAGTGTGTGTGTGTGACAGTTAAGCTGTCTTGTTTATCTTATTGTTAGTATATATTGAATTGTGTGATTAGTACTGACCCCGGTGTTGTTTTGTAAACCTGCGGTGATCCATTCGGGGATGGTGAGCAGATATTGAGCAGGTATTGAGATGAGTACTGGGATAGCTGGGATGCCACGACATGATGATAGGAGTCTTCCGCTGTAGCTTATTAGTATTTACATTTCGGTTAAACGATCGGTTTGAGAACATGTATCGTACTTTTGGTTTGGTTTTGAGATTTGTAACTCTTCGCTAAGTATTTATAATAAACGTTGTTTCGTCATTGTTATTTGATTATCATTGCCACGGGTAACCGAGATGGTAATGTCTTCATACCTGAGTGGTCCTGGTAAGGCACTTGGAGTATGGGGGTGTTACAAATGGTATCAGAGCAACAATCCTGAAACCTGTAACCAATGAACCTAATGAACATAGGGAGTCAATTAAAATGAACCCGGGGTAAAAGTTGTAGGAGCTAATGCAAAGGCTTGGGAGACGTCCTAAAGTCGCGGGGTCGCCCTACAACTTTGAACCGGTCACATGGGGGGAGTGTTTGTCGAGTCGTATGTGTGTTTGGTTAACTTGTGTAAGAATGTGATGAAATGTGTGATTGTTGGATGTGGAAGTAGAAAGTTAAGAATGTGAAAGAAAAATTGGAGATGTGTGGAAACTGTTGATGGTATGATAGCATGTTGAATGTTTTACAATGTGGCATTTAATAACATGATGAAGTGATCTCGTAGATTGTATGAAAAGATGCGTAGCATGTTTATTATGATATAATGTGGTTTATAAAGTTTAGCATGTTAGCATATGACGTAGCATGCGGGTATCTTTTATGATTTGGCATGACTCGATCGAGTGGGACTGACTCGATCGGGTGGGTTTTTGACGGTTTTGAGTCCAGAATCGTGTTTTTGGGTACTCGATCGAGAAACTAGGGGTACTCGATCGAGTAGGGGGTCACTCGATCGAGTAGCCTAGCTAGCTACTCGGTCGAGTATGTAAGAGATCAGAAGGTCTGTTTGGGGTCTGAAGTTTGGGTACTCGATCGAGTATGTGGGGCACTCGATCGAGTAGCCCGTTACTCGATCAAGTGTGTTTGGGAACTCGATCGAGTAGGTTCTGGACAACGTGTTTTCATGTTTTGAGGTTTAGTACGTGTGTTTATGTCTACCCTTTCTTATATATAGTTTCAAGATGCCGCCCAAGAAGACTGCTTTGTATGCGAGAGCTGAGCTTATGACCATGGATGACATCGTTAAGATGTTAGAGCACCAGGATGCTCTTACTGAGACCCTAAAGAAAGTGAATGAGGATAAGAATAAAGATAAGGAGAAGGAGGTTGATAACTCTAAAATCAGCCTCTATATAGCGAGGTTTAACCCGAAAGAATATAAGGGAGTTAGGGAGCCTAATATTCTTGATAGTTGGCTGAGAGAGATGGAGAACATATTAGACTTGGTTCTTGTGTCCGATGAGATGAGAGTGGAACAGCTGCGTTCTATCTGAGGGAGGCAGCTGGCAAGTGGTGGGATACAGTGAAAGTGAGTGCCAAGGAGATATATACAAACCAAGGGTTATTTGCTATACCTTGGGAGGAGTTTCGTAGGGTTGTGAGGAAGGAGTTTGTACCGGAACATGTGAGGAGTAAGTTGAGGGAAGAGTTTGACAGTTTCAAGATGACCGCTGAGATGTCTGTAGCCGAGTACTACAGACAGTTCAATGAGAAGTCTAGGTATGCTGAGGATATGGGTTTGAGTGAGGAGAACCTGGCGTTGAGGTTTGAGAGGGGGTTGACCCCTAAGATTATGGATAAGTTACCCGTGGGAGTCCTTACTGATGTTAAGGAAGCCTATGAGAGGGCTGGGAGAGCTGAGAGGTTGGTGGAGATGGCTCAGGAGAGGTTAGGTGGTGAGAAGAGGAAGTCTGAGAGCGAGGGTGGTGGCCAATCTAATCACAAGAAAGGCAACCACAATCAGTCTAAGGGGTTTTCTTCTGGGTCAGGGTTCAGTGCTGGGGCTTCCTTTGGGCGTGGCCGAGGAAGTGTGAGTAATAGTTGGGGAGTGACCTGCTATAGCTGTGGTGGTGTAGGCCATAAGAGACATGAGTGCACAAGTGCACCAGGATCTTTCCGAGACTGCTGTGAGCTTCGCGAGCATTAGACCGGCTGGATCATGACCAAACCGGGAAGTCGAGTTACCAGTGGAGGCAACCGCAACGGCGGTAATTCTTATCGAAACCACCAACGAACAACAACAACAATCAAGGGTCGGGTGCTAAGCCGACCACTTCAGCCAGTACTGTCCAGGGAGGTGGGCAGAAGACCAGTGGCAAGTTATTCATGATGGAGAAGAAAGCAGCTGAGGAAGATGCGCACGTTATCACCGGTACATTCCTTGTTAATGGTATTCCTACCTTTGTTTTGTTTGATTCGGGGGCTTCTCAGTCGTTTGTGTCTTCGAGTCATGTTAAACAGTTGGGTTTGAGAGTATATGAGTCTGTTATTGAGCAAGTTTTCATACCTTCGGGTGAGTCTGTATCTTGTGGGAGATTGTTTAGAGATGTATCTATGATAGTGGGGCAAGTTGATCTACCTGTAGACTTGCTAGAGTTTCCTTTTGACGGTTTTGAGATGATAGTCGGGATGGATTGGTTAGGAAAGTATAAACCTAAGATAGACTGTCATCAAAAGAAAGTGTCTTTAAGAGGTCCTAAGGGTGTTAGTGTGTTTTATCGTGGGTTTCTAGTCAAACCCAAAGTTAAGTTGATTGCAGCTGTCACCTTGAAGTCCTATCTGAGGAAGGGATGTCCTTTGATCTTGTGCCATGTGAGAGATGACCGGATAGAGAGTCCAACCGTGGATGAGATACCAGTAGTGGGGGAGTTTGCCGATGTTTTTCCAGAGGAGATTCCGGGGTTGCCGCCGGGAAGAGAGATAGATTTCACCGTTGAGTTGAAGCCAGGGACGGGGCCGATCTCTAAGGCACCGTACCGTATGAGTCCTAAGGAGATGGAGGAGCTTAGGAAGCAGTTGGATGATTTGATAGAGAAGGGATACATTAGACCAAGTGTATCGCCGTGGGGAGCACCAGTTCTTTTCGTGAAGAAGAAAGATGGGAGTTTGAGGTTATGCATAGATTACAGGGAGCTGAACCGAGTGACGATAAAGAATAAGTATCCTTTGCCAAGGATAGATGACCTGTTTGATCAGTTGAGTGGTGCATCAGTCTTTTCTAAGATTGATTTGAGGTCGGGGTACCATCAGGTGAAGATTAGAGAGGTGGACATACCAAAGACAGCTTTCACGTCGAGGTATGGCCATTATGAATATGTGGGGATGCCGTTTGGGTTGTCTAATGCACCGGCAGTGTTTATGGATTTGATGAATAGAATCTTCAGACAGTTCTTGGACCAGTTTGTAGTGGTATTTATCGATGACATCTTAGTCTACTCTAAAGATTAAGGAGGAGCATGAGGAGCATCTGAGGATCGTGTTGCAAACTTTGAGGGATCATGAGTTGTATGCTAAGCTATCCAAGTGTGAGTTCTGGTTAGAGAAAGTTGCTTTTCTGGGGCATGTAATCTCTAAAGATGGGGTAGCTGTGGATCCGGCGAAGATAGAGGCAAAGTGACAAAGTGGGAAGCAGAAGAATGTTCTTTGAGGTTAGGAGTTTCTTGGGTTTAGCTGGATACTACAGACGGTTCATGAAAGATTTCTCCAAGATAGCTAGACCTATGACCGCGTTGATGAGGAAAGAGAACAGGTTTCGTTGGGATGAGAGTTGTGAGACGGCGTTCCAAACACTAAAGGAACGTTTGACCACAGCTCCTGTCTTAGCATTGCCTGAAGGGACTGAGAACTTTGAGGTTTATACAGATGCCTCGAAGAATGGGTTGGGATGTGTGTTGATGCAGAATGGTAAAGTGATTGCCTATGCTTCTAGGCAATTGAAGCCTTATGAGGAGAACTACCCTACTCATGATCTGGAGTTGGGTGCAGTGGTGTTTGCTCTCAAGATATGGAGACATTACCTTTATGGAGCAATCTTTAAGGTATTTTCTGATCACAAGAGTCTCAAGTACATCTTCACTCAGAAGGAGTTGAACATGAGACAGAGGAGGTGGATGGAGCTGATTGGCGATTACGACATGGAAATCATCTACCATGAAGGGAAGGCCAATGTTGTTCTTTGATGCTTTGAGTAGGAAGAGTGTACATTCTCTGTGTACAGCTCTATCCTTGATGAGGCTGAGGGATGAGGTAGCGAGCTTTGGGATACATATGATGCAGAAAGGAGATGCCATGGGTGATATGACAGTACAGCTTGAGTTTTATGATGATATTCAAGGTAAGCAGGCTTTGGATCCTAAGATAGTTGAGTGGAGAGCTGGAGTAGAGAAAGGGACAGTGTCCCGCTTTTCTATTCATCTGAGATGGTAGTTTGCGGTTTGATGGTAGGTGGTGTGTTCCTAATGATGAGGAGTTGAAAAAGACTATCATGACAGAGGCGCATTGCACACCATATTCAGTTCATCCAGGTGGAGATAAGCTATACAAGGATTTGAAGAAAACGTTTTGGTGGCCTGGGATGAAGAAAGAGACAGTTGAGTTTGTGTCCATTTGTTTGACATGCCGAGAGAGTTAAAGGGGAACAATGACGACCACAAGGTAAGATTCAGTCTTTAGAGGTACCTGAGTGGAAGTGGGAATCCATTTCCATGGACTTCATTGTGGGTTTACCAAAGAGTCAACAAGGTAACAACATGATTTGGGTAATAGTGGATCGACTGACCAAGTCAGGTCACTTTGTTCCAATGAAAGATACATGGACTAAAGCACAATTGGCTATGGCCTATCGAAAGAACGTGCTTAAGTTACATGGAGTCCCTAAGGACATTGTGTCTGACAGAGATGCGAGGTTTATATCGAGGTTTTGGAAGGAGTTGCAGGAATCGTTGGGAACAACTTTGAAGATGAGTACAGCATTTCATCCTGTGATGACAGGCGGCGATGAGAGAACAATCAAGACTCTTGAGGATATGTTGCGAGCTTGTGTGATGGATTTTGGTGGTAGCTGGGAGCAGAGGTTGGACTTGATAGAATTTTCTTACAATAACAGCTATCACACGAGTATTGGTATGGCACCGTTTGAGGCTTTGTATGGGAGGAGATGTAGGAGTCCAATCTGTTGGGACGATAGTGCTGAGGCAGTGGTTTTAGGACCAGAGATGGTGCATGAGATGGTGGAGCAGTTAAGATGATCGGGGAACGGATGAGAGCAGCTCAGGATAGGCAAAAGAGTTATGCAGATCTACATCGCAGAGACATAGAGTTTCAAGTGGGGGACAAAGTTCTTTTGAAAGTGTCTCCTATGCGTGGGGTTATGAGATTTGGGAAGAAAGGCAAGCTAAGTCAGAAGTTTATAGGACCTTATGAGATCTTAGAGCGAGTTGGGGAAGTTGCTTATCGTCTGGCTTTACCATCTGCGTTAGAGAGAGTGCATAATGTGTTTCATGTATCGCAGCTGCGGAAGTATGTGAGTGACTCGTCACATGTGTTAGAGGCAGAGAGCTTAGAGCTAGATGAGTCCTTATCATATCTTGAGGTGCCTAAGCAGATTCTAGACCGAAAGGTTAGAAAGACTCGGAGTGGTGAGACAGTTTTGCTTAAGATCCTTTGGTCTAACCACGAGACCGAGGAAGCTACATGGGAGCCAGAGGAAGCTATGAAAGAGCGTTACCTTTTCCTTTTTGATCAGGTATGTATGGTTACGGGGACGTAACCTTGTTTCTTTTAGGGGGGTAGGAGATGATCGCGCACAGTTTTTAAGAGTTTTATACCCCTTTTATATGTTATGTCGGGATGTTTGTCGGGATGAGTTGGGTTAGTAACATGTTTTATGTTGAATTTTGTTGTGATTGTTGAGTCGGGAATGTTATGGGAGTACCTTTGTTTAGTAGTGGTTTGAACTTCGGGGACGAAGTTCCTTTTAAGGAGGGAAGACTGTAATACTCCGTATTTATAAGTCTTGGGGTACTCTATCGAGTAGGCCTTACTCTGTCGAGTAAGGGTAAGTTGCGTTTTAGAAAAGTTTATGACCTGTTGGGTACTCGATCGAGTAGCTGGGGCACTCGATCGAGTAAGGGGCTACTCGATCGAGTACCTCGGGTACTCGATCGAGTAGCCGGTTTTACGGGGAGTTTTCTCGGGTTTTGTTAATTATCCGATTAAGGTATTTAAGCTTTGTCGTCATTATTCTAAATCACTTTTACAAAACCTAAATTACTGTTTAAGAGAGAAAGCAAACAAGTTCATCTTCTTAATCGCATTATTAGCAATCCCCGGAGTTTGGAGGGTCAGTTCTTAGCGTTGATTATACCGTTGAGTTCCATGCGTCGAGGGTAAGATCTATGTACCCTTTTTATTGTCTTTCCTTTGAATTGGTTAAACCCTAATTTAGAGATTTGGGGGTTTATGTGTAGTATGTGATTTGGTAGCCTTTATGTGTTGTTTGATAGGAGGAGGGTTCATAGAGGAGGCTTTTTTATTCAGCAGTAGAGACCGTCTGATTGTGTGCTTACCAGGTAGGGTTTCCTACTCAGTATTAGTCCCATATTGGGATATTGGTTGATGTATTGTATTTGGTTGTTTGATATAAAAATTGTATTGTGATTGTGGTTGTGATCGTTGTTGATGGTTCGCGAGGCGTGGCCTCGGCTGAGTGGGGTCACTTGCGGGAGTGGCTTCACGCCCTAGTTTCGCCTTCTGTGGAACCCGCCACAGAAGGGATGTGCACATTAATGGACAGGGTTATCGCTCACTATGTGGAGCGGGGATTTGGTGGGTACGGCTGCGGTCCCCCACTGGCAGGGCTGGTCCAGTGGACAGTCAGTGATTGAGATGATTGGATTTGGCGTGAGTGTGTGTGTGACAGTTAAGCTGTCTTGTTTATCTTATTGTTAGTATATATTGAATTGTGTGATTAGTACTGACCCCGGTGTTGTTTTGTAAACCTGCGGTGATCCATTCGGGGATGGTGAGCAGATATTGAGCAGGTATTGAGATGAATCTTGGGATAGTTTGGGATGCCACGACATGATGATAGGAGTCTTCCGCTGTAGCTTATTAGTATTTACATTTCAGTTAGAACAGTCAGTTTGAGAACATGTATCGTACTTTTGGTTTGGTTTTGAGATTTGTAACTCTTCGCTAAGTATTTATAATAAACGTTGTTTCGTCATTGTTATTTGATTATCATTGCCTCGGGTAACCGAGATGGTAATGTCTTCATACCTGAGTGGTCCTGGTAAGGCACTTGGAGTATGGGGGTGTTACATGCCCTTATCTGTAAAGTTGATTAATTGTATGACGATACAAGTTAATCAATTCCTTAAAATTGAACAATTCAATTTGCGAGAGAGAATATTGATATCTTATTATAATGGGATTAAATAAGATTTATTTTAGTAATTGAAATACTTTATTACTAAAATTGTTTATTGTTTGTGAAACAATAAAGATAAGAATGAATGGTTAATTATAATTACAAGATGTTGTGAATTATAATTTTATGACCCATTTTATTTATGTTATCAAGTATCACTAGTCAATTTGTTGTACGTAATTTAATTAATTCATGAAATGATATTTATGTGATAAATATGCATCAAATTAATTAATAACATGTAACATACTACATGTGACATATTGTGTGACAAATGACAAATTGACAAAATAAAATGGTAGTCCATTTTATGTATATGGACCGAAATAATGGAGGTGGAAGGTGTTAGTGGGTGAATTATTTTATGAGATAAAATAACCTAATCATGGCCTACCTACAACTAGCCTTACAGCTACTCTTACACATCTTACACACCTAATTCTTGTGAAAACAAAAAGAGAAATTAAGATGCCCTATGTTGGTAGTCCCAACCGTGAACCCTCCTCTAGTTTTAAGGGAATTAGTTCTCTTATTCATTCATTCTAATATATCACATGCAAAAGTTCATGAATTTTGTCTTCTCTCTTTAATCTTCATCAAAACATGAGATTTTTGATTCAAATTGTTCATAAAAGATTACTTAAATTATTAGTGTAATATATGAGTGTTAGTAATCAATTTTAAGGTAAACTACTAAACTAATATCTAGCTAATATTATTTAGTGGGGATAAGGGATAATCTTGAGTGCAATCAAGAGGAGAATCTCTATTTTGGGATTTTTGGAGGATCATCCTTATATTCATGGAAAGCTCAAGAACTAACAAGAAGGAGATCTTGTTGGTGCCCATAAAACCGAAATTCCATAGTAAGGAAAATGTTTTCTCATCTCTTGTAATTTATGTTTGCATGCATAAGATCTAGTTTTAATTTTATGACTAAATTAAAATGTAACATATATGAATATGTTGTGTATAAAGAGATATAGATTTCCAACAAGCGGTATCAAGAGCCTTAGGCTGTTTGCATGCAAATCGGTTATAGTTTTTCCGAGTTATACGATTAACATATAAAACTTATAAATTTGTGTTTATTATGATATATCACGAAATTTATTATGCATGTTAAAGTTTATGATCCTAAAATGTATTTAGGATTTTTTGGTTAATTTATGGATTTTTATTGTTAATTTTATATAATAATGGCATTAAAATGTGATTTTTATGATAAAAATGTCATTTTTGGACAAAAATAGCTAAACTTCGAATTTTCCAGTGGTTTTTGGATATGTTTTCACATATATTATTTTTAGATGACCTTTAAAGTTTCATAATTTTTGGAGTTCTTATGCTCGAAATATGGATTTTTCATGATAAAAATCTAATTTAAATGAAAAATAGGTTAATATGAGAAATATTTCGAATCTGATCATTGAAATTTAGTATGTTGTCACATGCAATTTTACAAGATGTGTGTAAAATAATAGGCTATAATGAAGTCTTTATGCATGATTTATGAATTTTTGATGAAAAATAGCATAAATAGTGACTTTAATTAGTGAATAATTGCTAAAACATACTTCATGCATGTTGCATTTTATTACCGTTTTCAGATAGAAAATTAAAAAGTTCATAAATATAATTTTCTTCATGTTTTTATGATTATAATTGATAAATCCGATAAACCGCAACATTGTTTTTCCCGACAAATTTCGAAATTTTTAACCTAAGTTTTTGGACATTATGAGTGTCATGGTATTTTTCCATAATGTTCATGAGTTTAAATTTCAAATTTATTTGAAATTTTTGTTATGTATTTGAAGTTTATAGCATTTTATTGTAATTTTGAGTCCATTAATGAACAATTTTAAGAAATATAAGTTAATTATTGTCAATATGTTACTGGAGACTAATTTTGAGTCCTAAGTTGGTTAGGGTAATTAACTTGTGCATAAATATGATTTTATATAATTTATTGTGATTTTAAAAGGTTGAATCACGCAAATCCGTAAAAACCGTTTAATATACGATATTGGCTCCTTAAAGGCGATTTAGCATAAAATTGGGCATGTTCATACATATTATAATGCTGCATTTTATTTATGATTGTCATAATTTTAATTTTATGTAATTTTTGAATTATGTAATTTTACTTAGTATGGCCTTAGTTTTTAATTGGTATTACCCGAAATGTATGGGAATATCGATTCGGTTGTAATTTATTGTGATCTGGTATCACCGTTTTGTAATTTAATAGATTTATTTTTATGATTATTTTAATTACAAATGTATAATAGGAAATTATGTAATTTGTTATGTAATTTATTTATACCGGAGATCCTTGAAGACGGTGCCACTTAAGAGGGCGATCCATTAAAGACGGTGTTACCTCGAGATGCGTGCCAAAACCGAAGTTCAAGGGACCAATGGAGTTGGTTTCCGAATTTTTAATAGTTTATTAGATTTACTATTTTAGGAAGGCCATACTAGGATTTATATTTTATGCTTTGCATTTTATTTATATGTTGCATGCATCGCTAAATCGTCATAACTAAAACATGCATTATCATTAAATCGAGTTATTCGACCGTGTCAATTACAATTATCGTATTTCACCACTTTAGTTCACTTAAAACGTGATAGATAAGAAATTGACATGACCTCTCGCTAAAATAAACAATTGAGACTTAGCCTTACCAAAAAGTAGAAACCATGAAAACCTATTTCAGGAGGGAATGCACTCGGCCCTACCGGGGTACAAACCTTGTTACGTAGGGGAAGTGGGTGATAAATGTCTATCCACCGAATTCATGTTGATAAGGGATGAATCGGCCCTACCGTGCCTAAGTTGATGTGGATTTGGATCATGGACACATTTATTCGAAATTTGGATTGAGCTCAACGGAAGTATTCGTGACCGTAGTCGCATGTGTTCCGGGCTAAAGATAAATATTAATGTAATTTTATCGACCAAGAGTTCTAAAAGTAGAATCGATTAAAGCGTTAATCCACCGAGTTATATTGATAAGGGATGAACCGGCCCTACCGTGCCCAAGTTAATATGAATTTGGATCTTGGAATCATTTATCATAGTTGGGTAGAGGTCACTATGTAAATTATTTACTTTTTATTATATTTACAATTATTATTATAACGATAAATGTTAAGTTTTTTCCACCATTCCGTTATCATATTGTTCTATTCCTTTACCACAATTCATATACGATATCATTTCGATTTTTGATTCAAATCTCCTTTAAAACATCGTAACTAAAGACAAATATGAATTTGCTTCTAAAACCTCATATAAACCATTGCTAAGGATCTCTTGCGAAGAGTATAGATAAAAGTTATTCTTGATCAAAAGGGTTTTTGATTCTTGACTAACATATCTACTTACAATGAATTGTTTCTCATATGCTTTATTAAGTTAAGTACTTTGAAACGTTACATCATTTTGGTAACTAGATTTGTTTGAAATCAAAATTGACCAAAATACCGTAACCACTTCAATGAAAGTTTTAAAGACTAAGCGATTGAATAGAAGAGTAGTCTTCATAAGATTCAACTTTGCTTCTCTAAGTAAAGACTCATTGAAATGAGTGGGAGCATTCTCTTAAACCCTTAAGGATAAGGTTTTAAAGAAGTAAAATTAGAATGGAATTGATACAAGGTAATGTTAAAAGTAAAGTTATTGAGAATAACGATACTAAACCTATCAATCCCGACCGATATAGTTTCCATTGTCTTAAATGTTGGACACTAGAAAGGAAACTACCCCAAATTATTGAAGAATCAACAAGTTAGTTGTGAGACATCTAATGGGACCTTCTTCTTTAAATGTTTATTTGATTGACATAAATTTTGCTAGTACTACTTCGTCAAATTAGAAACCGGTGGTGGTTTTCATCATTATGTTTGATACATGGGATGATTAGAATATGACGACTAGCAACCATGAAGTCGAGAGATAGAGTCATTGTGTACTAAATCTAGTTTTTGGGTTTGGAGTTGTACTTAATTGTGACTATTAAGTACATAAAATCTAAATAAGAACATAAACTTGTTAAGATACAAAAGAGGTTTCACTTTTGTGACCCTATACACCACGATTTGATGTATGGCTAGCCCATTATGAAGGTGAATATATTCTAAACCAAACTAGAATGATACATCATGTAGATGATGCAAGACTCAAATTGGTATCCCAAGATTAAACCTTAAATTCTGGAATGATGAACACAAAGAGTTATCGAGTACTCTTGAAACCATTAGATCTTATGGTATATGCGTATCTTGTATTCAAAGCAAGATGTCTCGTGCTTTTTGGTTGAAAAGGAGATCGAGGTTGTAAATCATTCATCCAAAATAGGTTGATCATTTTCTTTTACCAATGATTTAAGTTGACGCTAATGTGTTCACTTAATAAGGTAATAGAGAAATCTTTGAAGAAGTTCAAAGAGTTCGAGGAATCACGATTTAGTCATGATGGGATTATCAAAGTGAAAACTTTGATATAAGCCAAATGAAATGTGATATAGTATCACAAGTTAATCTCTCTTAACACACATTATGGGATAATGTGTGGTTGGATAAGAAATCAAACGCTATTTTATATGGTTTGGACTTCAATCAAGTTACTTTGAGTTACTTGATCCTTTTGGGGATTTTATCATTTTGCCTAAATTATTTTTCCACTAAATCTAAAACGAATCATATGAGATTTGAAATGGTAGAGTACCATGCTTGTAAGTTTTCAAAAGAAACAAATGCTCATTTTTTCCTTATTATAATCACGAGTACAATGGGTTTGTTGCTCGTGAAGCTGTCTTTCTAAAATACAAATTTATTTCTAGAAGACAGAGTGGGAGAAATTATTCAAGAACCACAAAGAATGTTATGTCGCAAGAAACTGGTCTTTCTTGGCTACATGAGACGTTTTGTGTAAGACGTTTCTTCAAAACCTGGGAAGTTAAAGTCATCACTTGTTGAAAATGATGAATTAGTGTTACTTTTAGAAAGTAAAGAGCTTGCAACTTACAAAGAAATTGTTTGATTCAAGTTGATTACTTCTAGAAAGTAATGAACATATGACTTAGATGAGAATGTTTAAGTCACAACTCAATACAAGGCTTAGAGCCATGAAAATCCGAAATAAAAGGCTTGATTAGTGACAAAGGGTTTTGCACTAATAAAGAGAGATTTCAAAGATTGATTGGTAGGAAAGGGTTTTGCACTAGTTGAAATGCTTAAGTCTATTTGGATCATCTTAGGGATTGTGTTTCATTATGATGATATACATATAGCAAGTGAATCTAAAACCCACTTCTTCAATTAGAAGGAATGTATTCAATACATACCTTGAGTTTTGTAGATTCTTGCAATCCTAAGATAATGTGAAACTTAAGAGAAGGTCTTAAGTAGGACATCAATGAGTTGGAATCAACATTTTTGATTATGTGATAAAACTTTTCTCAATAGGTTGAGAAGTTATGTTTATACATGAAGTTTAGTTGGAGTTACGGAAATTTTAATTAGTCTTATATGTGAATGACATATTGATCATTGGGAATGATTTAAGACTTTTGGAGTAATATAATACATCATTAATATCCGGATTTATGGAGATAAATCCACATAATATTAGCGTCAAATAAGAAGTCTTATGTTGATAAGATTCATGACTAGTTCAGTCAAGTTGAACACATTTGATTGATTCCATTTGCTTCCGCTGCCGAATCAATTAAATAGGAAATGATGTATAACACTTCATATACTTTGAGTATGATGAATTGTTTCAAATTGAATTTAAGTAATAGTTACCAAGTAAGCCATGAAGATTACCCTTAAGTGCTTGCAGAAGCATTAAGGATGTAATGCAAAGTGTTTTTGATGCAATTTTGTGTAATGGTGTTACACAAGTGACAATTGACAATTGAGATTGCGCATGGTTTCCGACAAAACCATAATCAAAACACATTAGGATGGTTAAGATACCATTGTGGCTATGTTATTTAAGAAATAGATTTTCTAGAATCGTTGGAAATTGAGTACACTTGCAATCATGAGATGTGCAAAAGGATGAGTCCCGCACATTGTGAAAACAGTGGGAGCTATTCTAAGGCTAGAGAGCTTATGTCTAGATTGGATCTAGACACGTACTCAGAAAGTTTTGTAATGCAAATGTATACATTACAAAGGAAAACGAGTATGTAGTAAGGTTGAGTAATGTACAAGAAGTTGATAAAACCTACTAATCAAAGCCTTCTCATAGGCTTAACATGATGAGTCATGTCATTTCATTTGAATTGAGATGAACAACTACATTCAAGATCAAACTGGATTATAGAATATGAAGTAGTAATCAGGCATTGACTATTCATATGTGATAATCACATTTGTCATTCAATTTTTTAAATCTAAAAAACTCCTTTTATACCTTGTTACATCCAAACGGGTTGTAAAGACAATATTGAACCCCGTTAAAGTGAACTCGGATTAACATGGTATTTGCCCATAGTCGCTTGTACGAGGTGACGTCTCGAAGTGACTAGAGTGTGATTCGATTGATGGCAAGTTCAAGTGCCATAGAGTCATATGAAAATGAATAGTCGATCACATAGGCAGACTGTTGGGAACACTTTGTCGGGCAGTGACCGCTTATAGAGTTCTGGCAAATTTATATAGCCTGGTCGTGGCGAGAGCTACTATAGTATTCTAATGAGTCGATTCTTTTGACTAAAGACTGTTCGCCTAAGGTGGCACAGTTTTAGATTAACTTTGATTTGTGTTACTACGACCTTCGTAAATGGGGTCAAATTGGCGTATTTTGGGTTATGATGGCTGTGGCTAGTCGAAGGGAACAAGTGCAATAGGAACTGTCCACCCCTTGTCAGAGTTATAACAATATCTCAGGGCCACTCGAGGAGTAATGAACTGGAAATACGTGGCCACGCTCGGAAGGTATCTATGGTAGATAAATTCCGTTCAATCAGTTATTCTCCAGATCGAGGAAACCACTCTCGATATGATCACTTGCAAGTACGACCCAAAAGACACCTTGCATTGAGTGAGAGATAGTAATAGGACAAGAAAATTGGTGACGCACACTTGTCGAGGACAAGTGGGAGATTGTTGGAATATGTGTCCTCCGACAATAATGCGATCACAATTGTCGATCATCATGATCACATGTTTAAATCTCATTTTTAAGAATACGTAAGGGATGATTCATTTTATAGTCAACTGATCAACATTAATCGGTAACGATTGGTTTGCTAGAGTTTGACGTTACTGTCGTGGGACGGTGGTGGTCAGTTGATCCCTTAAGGTCACACCTAAAGGATGATGCCCTTATCCGTAAAGTTGATTAATTGTAAGACGATACAAGTTAATCAATTCCTTAAAATTGAACAATTCAATTTGCGAGAGAGAATATTGATATCTTATTATAATGGAATTAAATAAGATTTATTTTAGTAATTGAAATACTTTATTACTAAAAATGTTTATTGTTTGTGAAACAATAAAGATAAGAATGAATGGTTAATTATAATTACAAGATGTTGTGAATTATAATTTTATGACCCATTTTATTTATGTGATCAAGTATCACTAGTCAATTTGTTGTACGTAATTTAATTAATTCATGAAATGATATTTATGTGATAAATATGCATCAAATTAATTAATAACATGTAACATACTACATGGACATATTGTGTGACAAATGACAAATTGACAAAATAAAATGGTAGTCCATTTTATGTATATGGACCGAAATAATGGAGGTGGAAGGTGTTAGTGGGTGAATTATTTTATGAGATAAAATAACCTAATCATGGCCTACCTACAACAAGCCTTACACCTACTGTTACACATCTTACACACCTAATTCTTGTGAAGACAAAAAGAGAAAGTAAGATGCCCTATGTTGGTAGTCCCAACCTTGAACCCTCCTCTAGTTTTAAGGGAATTAGTTCTCTTATTCATTCATTCTAATATAGCACATGCAAAAGTTCATGAATTTTCTCTTCTCTCTTTAATCTTCATCAAAACATGAGATTTTTGATTCAAATTGTTCATAAAAGATTACTAAAATTATTAGTGTAATATATGAGTGTTAGTAATCAATTTTAAGGTAAACTACTAAACTAATATCTAGCTAATATTTTTAGTGGGGATAAGGGATAATCTTCGGTGCAATCAAGAGGAGAATCTCTATTTTGGGATTTTTGGAGGATCATCCTTATATTCATGTAAAGCTCAAGCACTAACAAGAAGGAGATCTTGTTGGTGCCCATAAAACCGAAATCCCATAGTAAGGAAAATGTTTTCTCATCTCTTGTAATTTATGTTTGCATGCATAAGATCTAGTTTTAATTTTATGACTAAATTAAAATGTAACATATATGAATATGTTGTGTATAAAGAGATATAGATTTCCAACAGTGAATACGTAGGCTGTTCTTTCTTACATAAGAAGGATACAACCATCCCCGCAATCAAAAACAACCATCCCCATACAAAAAATCCCTACGTACAAAAAATATCCCAAAAAAAAGGAAAAGGGAAAAACATTCCCTTTCCCACAAAAATACAAAAATGAGTCTTTCTCCCTTCCCACAAAATTCCACTTTCCCAAGTGCAAATGTTTAGGACGATTCAAATTGAATTGCCTTCACCAAATGGATGGAAGAAACAAGTGTTCACAATTTTCGACACGAGCAATCCTCTTATTTAATTAATAAGGGGAGGGATTGCAATTTCAACAAATAGAGCTCGACGAGTCTACAACTTGTGAAAGCTAAGGTGTCAACTAAAACACCTCACATAATAAAACTAGCACAAAACACACAATAACTAGCTAGTACAACATAATAAAAACTCACAACAATAATACAACATAATAATAAAACGGGTAATGGAGGTCTTCACTCTTCCATTCTACCCTTGCCTTTTCCTTCGGGGTACATCTTCCCCTTGTTCTTCCTGTTTGCCCGCCTAGCATGGATTTCCTCCTCGGAACGGATCCTCAACGAATCTAAGACGACGACGGCCTCCGGTCTAGCACAAGACCCCATATTCGACCCAAGACGAGCCAATGCACGGCCCACCATATTCTTGGGGCCGGAACTCCTTCACTTCGGTGGTCTCATCACATCGGGGGTAGCTCCATCAACATACTCCTCAAAGAAGGCACGGTTGGCCTTGCCAACCTCTCGATACTTCAAGTCGACAACCTCGTCCTTACAGAATTTGGACCTCTCTTCCAAGGATGGAGCACGTGCCCACTTGACATAAGCGGGAGTCACCCATGTCGAAGACCTCCACAAGCTCGGAGTTCCGGAAAATATTCTCTTGGACAAGAGTATCTTGAGCAGGCACCTTCTCTTGACGCCCCATTTGTCTCATGAGCCTTTTGGGAAAAATGAAGGAAACAACCTTCAAACCCACCACCATCAAAGAACGAGGACTAGCACCCGAAGCGGGCAACCCCGTGAAGGACCTCAAGTGCCACCACGGCACGACCCAACGGATATGAGGACCACCCTCCTCCGCCAATCTTACGGCCCAATAGGCCTCGGTTGAAGCGAAACTATCCGGGTACAACTTCTTCCTCATGGTAAGGTGACGGAAGGAATAAGAAGAAGAATCAACCGGAGGCTCCACATACCTTAGCCTCTCCAATAGCCACACTTGGAGGATCCTTGGGGATCCGAAAGAGGGAGCTTCTCCACAAGAGCCTTCCGTGTCCAAAGCTTGGATGATCTCTCCAAGCACCAACCATGATGGATCTCTACCATGCTCCATTTGCTCAATCACATGAATAAGGGTCATGCTACTGTGACATTTTGGCCCCTCCTTCTTCAAGACATCAACAAAGAGGTACACATGGACAAGGCAAAATGCAAGAGCCCTTCTCCTAGCCACCTTCGAGACATTAGCATCTAATCGGTTTGAAAAGATGTTGATAAGAGCGAACATATCCACACCATGGGGAGCAAGAAGAAAGTTGATTTGGCTTGTTGATAAGCCCAATTTGGAATGAAATTTCTCCTTGTAGCACAACCGAGTCAGTGGAAGCACCGGAACACAACCCGGCCACCCACCAATGGCTCCAACTTCTTCGGCAAGAGGACAAAGTGAAAGAAAATGTAGATTCATATACACTTTAACATACTCATATATGTCTAAATTTATTTGTCATAAATTAAAACGGATCTTATGCATGCAAACAATATAATAAAATAGAGGAGAAATCATGTCCTTACATAGTAGATTTCGGCTATTAGGGCACAAGAGAGATCACCTTTCTCTTCTTGTTCTTGAGCTTTTCCAATGGAAGAACAAAGATCTAAGTGTAAGATCTCTCCCTATGTAATATACCCAAGGCTCCTCTTAATTTAATTAATATTACAAGACTAGTATAATATTAATTATAGTAGAAAATTGAACCAAAAATATTTATAAACACTTAAGTATTTTCGGTTTTGATGAGAGATAAAGAGAGGATTTTATTTCTCTAGAACTTATATTTTTGGATGAGTTGAATGAATGAATAATCTAAAACATTTTAGAGTATTATTAGGTAAAATTATAAGAGAAAACAATGATCATTTTCTTCTTCCCAAAACCGTGTAAGAGGGGCTTTAGGGTGAGCCAATGCATGGAGAAATTGTTCTTCACAAGGAACAATAGGCTTGCATGGCTAGGTTGCTATATAATCATTGTGTTTTCCACTAATTACACACAACTTATAATTAGCTAAAACACCTTCTAATTTTCGGCCCTTTGCATAATATGGTGTCCATATTATTTTTGTCAATTGTCTATATGTTACATGTCACATGTCACATATATTTGTTTATGTATTTTTATCACATTAAAAATCAACGTATTAATAAAAATACGTCATATACAAAATCGACTTAGTAATTTCATAATTACTTGTGCCAAAATATTTTACCATTTATAAATCACAACAGAGTGTATTTATAACATTTCATTCAATTTAATTGTTACATTAAACAATTTATTTCATCCGAGTAATGATACAATTCAATTACTCGACGTACCTTATTTAATCCCATTTCAATATGATACGTAAATTTTACTTCCAAAATCATCCGTCAATTTTCAAGTAATTTAATTAACTCGTAACATTATACGATTAATTAAATAATCAATTAAGAGTATTGCCCTTTAGGTATGACCTAGGGGTCAACTGATCACCACCGTCACACGACAGGGAATGTCAAACTCTAGTCAGCCAATCATTACCGATATATGTTGACCAGTTGACAGTAACAATATTACTTCCCAATTGTATTCATTTTAATGAGACTTAAACATGTGATCATCATGATCAACAGTCGTGATCGCATTATTGTCGGAGGACACATATTCCAACAATCTCCCACTTGTCCTCGACAAGTGTGCGTCACCAATTCTCTTGTCCTATTACTATCTCCCACTCAATGCAAGGTGTCTTTCAGGTCGTACTTGCAAGTGATCATATCGAGAGTGGTTTCCTCGATCTGGAGAATAACTGATTGACCGGATTTATCCACTCTGGATGCCATCCGAGCGTGGCCACGCATTTCGATTCATTACTCCTCGAGTGGCCCGAGATATTGTTATAACCACGACAAGGGTGGACAATTCCTATCGCACTCATTCCCTTCGACTAGCCACAGCCATCATAACCCAAAATATGCCCATTTGACCCCATTTACGAAGGTCGTAGTAACACAAATCAAAGTTAATCTGAAACTGTGCCATCTTAGGCAAATAGTCTTTAGTCAAAAGAATCGACTCATTCGAATACTATAGTAGCTCTCGCCACGACCAGGCTATATAAATTTGCCAGAACTCTATAAGCGGTCATAAGGCCCGACAGAAAGTTCCTAACAATCTGCCTATGTGATCGACTAGTCATCTCACATGACTCTATGGCACTTGAACTTGCCATCAATCGCATCACACTCTAGTCACTTCGAGACGTCACCTCATATAAGTAACTATGGGCAAAAACAATGTTAATCCATGTTCACTTTAACGGGGTTCAATTGTCTCTACAACCCGTTTGGATATAACAATGTTCAAGGTGAGTTAATAATAACTCAAACGACAAGTGTCGACATCACACTCGGGTAGTCAATATCATATTACAACCTTGTGATGTTTATCATAAGTGTAAACACTTATTGATTGCAATAGAAGTTTAACATCCCATGTGTCCACGTGTTCAAACTTCTTACACTTGCAATTTCCTTCACATTCATGTTCTCATACCATGAATTTTACCAAGCACACATCAAGGTTCTCGACCTTGGTTTTGGTTCTTTAACTTGAAAGAACTTTCTTATCGATCATCTCATAACGAACGAATTTGCGATGAATAATATAACTTGTACCGATCAAGTATTCCATCCACACACAATGCACTAGGTATATGTTTTGTAGAATCTTGTAACAATTGACAAGATTATTAGCTTAGTACTTCTCACAAGTCCTAGCTTTATTAGGAAAGATTGTTTTGAATAACCTCTTACTTAACCAAGCATCTTTCCAAAACTTCTCATTTCTCATTTCTGGGCTTGAAAGATTTGGGATTCTAATAAATCCTCATATGTGTTCGGATTTTCTACAATATGTGCAACCTCTTGACACACAATAGAACATTTCGTCAAACACTAAAATCGCTCATCAGATTCTACTTGAGAATTCATGACGTTTCTATTTTGGCTCACCAAGTCTATCATCATGCTCTTATGCATATGATTTATAATTGGACATGTACATGATTATTCTAATGGCGGAAACATTAGTTACTAATAATCATGAGATCAACCGTTCTTAGGTTCAATGAACTACCATGACTGCTAATGGTAATCCCATTTTCATTCATACGAATAACCTACGCGTATGTTGATGTGATGTGTATCTCTTAATACTAATCCAACATCCCATGATGTAATTGGATTCATCATTGTCCATTTTCATCCAGAATTGAAAACTCGAAGGCTTCTTTATGAAAGAAGGTATTAGCTCGTCATTCTTTAATGAGTAATGAGTTTTATACATTCAAGGATGATAGCTCCCACTAAATCCCATGTCTTCACATGAGAATTTCCTAACTCCCACTCAATTCTACATATTTCGAAATTGACTTCTCAATCGAAATTTGTCAAGAATATAAATATAAATCGCTTTGCCAAGTTACTAGGATAAAACCATATATGTTCCCATCATATCCTTTCAAAATGCCTATTTTGAAGTGGTCTTATCTCAACCTTACGGAAAGAGATTTTAAATCTCTAACACACTCATGTCATAATGATGTGTAGCAATGTCATTATTCAAATACAAATAATATTTAGAATAGGTCCTTTGGAATACCCTTTCGGAAGGAGGTTTAACCATTTCATAGCGAGGTTAAACAATGACATTTGCGTGGTTAAAACGTTGGCTATAGGAGATATCGGAATATCAAACTTTGCAACTTGATCATAACTAGTATGTTACTATGATTCATTCAGGCTCTTAAGTAAAACTCATGATTGAAACTATTGGTCAAATGATTCATAACCTTAGTCAAAAGCTTGTTAAGACTTTACATTAGTCATTTTTCTTCCAAAACTTCTTTTGGTCTCCTCGTGTAGTTATCTTGAGAATAAACTCTTACGATTACTACACTTGGTCTCCTTAGTCATATAGAACTAACTTGAGACTATAGATCTCATCTATTTGGTATACTATGTAAATAGATATACCTTCATTCAAATCATTCTCTCTTGCGTAGATCTTCATTTACACAAGTACACAATTATATCTTGCCTTGTGTGTTGTCTTGCCTTGTGTGTTGTGTCCTCATTTTTCTCCCACTCTATCTTTAGAATGAATACACTAAGCATTCAAAGATAGCATATGAGACACAAATTAATGATGTTGAATTATAAGAAGAACTACCTCATAGGTTGACTAATTGTTATTGATTTCATATGTGTACTTGGTGGTTGACATACCTTTAAGAGAGTTCATAGACTCAAAGTCACTTTATAAATGATCATACACAAGCCTTAAGCATGTGGACATATAATGAAACCCGTCATTATAATTGTCTATGGGATCACTTTTAAGTGAATAATCTTATGTTTCAAAACGCAAGCATTTAAAGATGAAATTTTAGAACATAAAGGATAAATGATAAAACGGGTGACGTGGGTTGCAAACCAAGTCACCATCATCCAAAATACAAACCATTATCCAAAATACCTTTCCATGTCGAACACGGAAACTTAAAGTTCTAAAATTCAAAACATAACTTAAAATAAGACAATGAAAAACAAAGCTCCATAAAAGCTATCCTTAGCTTCTCCATGGTTTATCATGCTTGTTTTTCTTTCCCCTTGTCTTTGCTTGGTGGAGGCCCTATTTACAATAAAAAGGGAAGATACATTATCACAACTTTTGCATCATAATACCATAGTTGAATTTGAAACATAAAAAGAAGGTTAGTCATTTACCTCTTTGGAGTGATCTTTCCAGCTTTGATATCACCAAGGTATTTGGAACAATTCCTTTTCCAATGTCCCATGCCATTACAATAATGGCATTTGTCAAGAGGACCCTTCTTGACTTTGGAGGTGCTAGCTTCACAAGACTTAGCTTTGGTGAATATGGGAGCTTGCTTTTTACCCTTTCTTGCACTCTTTTTGAACTTCCCCTTACTCTTTGTGCTTATGTTAAGCACATCCTTGGGAGGGTTCACATTTAACCCCATGTCCCTCTCGGCTTGCACAAGTAACTTGTGCAACTCCTCAAGAGACACATCCTTGTCTTGCATGTTGAAATTCACCAGGAATTGCACATATGCCTTTACTTTAGACAAGGAGTGTAGAATCCTATCTACGATGAGTTCTTTGGGGATTTCAACCTTTTGAATCTTCAAGGTCTCGACAAGCTCCATGAGTTTGAGCACATGAGGGCTAACCTTTTGGCCCTCTTTGAAGTCGAGATCAAAGAATGCCGCGGCCGCCTCATATTAGACGATCCGCGGAGTTTGTGAAAACATGGTCACAAGTTTGGAGTAAATCTCATTAGCATTGCCCATTTTGAAGGCTCTCCTTTGGAGGTCCGCCTCCATTGCAAATATTAAGACATTTTTCATTGCGGCGGACTCCTTTTGGTAAGCCTCATAGGCTTCCCTAGTGGCCGCGGTGGACCTAGTGGAGGGTTCGGGTGGAGAGGCCTCGGTAAGGTAACGAAGCTTGTCGTCACCTTCGGCGGCTAATTTGAGTTGGGCATCCCATTTGGAGAAATTTGACCCATTCTTTTCAAGTTTACATCGATCCATAAAGGATCGGAGCCAAGATGAAGTAGCGAGTGGTGTAGCATTAGGAGTTGGTGTTGCCATTTGTTATGAAAAAGAAGTGGTCTACAAAACAAAATATAAGGAGTAAAACAAATGTCGTTTTAATTATACTCGTAAAAATGTATGATTTAAACAAGTTTTACGCATTTTTCTAGTGACCTCTACCCAACTAGATAAATGATTCCAAGACCCAAATTCATATCGATTTAGGCACGGTGGGGCCGATACATCCTTTATCAATATAACTCGGTGGATTAACGTTTAATCGATTCTACTTTTAGAACTCTTGGTCGATAATATTACATTAACTATTATCTATAGCCCAAAACACATCGACAAGGGCACGGTGGGGCCGATACATCCCTTATCAAATACTTTTGTTGAGTTCAATCCAAATTTCGAATAAATGTGTCCATGATCCAAACCCACATTAACTTGGGCACGGTGGGGCCGATACATCCCTCATCAACATGAATTCGGTGGATTAACATTCATCACCCACTTCCCCTACGTAACAAGGTTTGTACCCCGGTGGGGCCGAGCGCACTCCCTCGCGAAATAGGTTTTCATGGTTTCTACTATTTGGTAAGGCTATGTCTCAATTAATTGTTTTAGCGAGAGGTCATGTCAATTTATTATCTATCACGTTTTAAGTGAACTAAAGCGGTGAACTACGATAATTCGAATTGACACGGTCGATAAACTCGATAAAATAAGACAATGCATGTTTAGATATGGCGATTTAGCGATGCATGTGACATAAAATAAAATGCAAGCATAAAAAGATAAAAATCCTAGTATGGCCTTTCCTAAAATAGAAAAACTATTAATCTATTACATATTCGGAAACCAACTCCATTGGTCCCTAGAACTTCGGTTGTGGCACACATCTCGAGGTAACACCGTCTTTATGTATCGCCATTCTTTAAGTAATCCGTCTTTTGGAACTCCGGAATGAATAAAATTACATAATAAATTACATAATTTCCTATTATACATTTGTAACTAAAATAAAATAAATCTATTAAATTACAAAACGGTGATACGAGATCACAATAAAAATTACAACCGAATCGATATTCCTATACATTTCGGGAAATACCAATTAAAATCTAAGGCCATACTAAGTAAAATTACATAATTCAAAATTACATAAATTAAAATTATGACAATCATAAAGAAAAATGCAGCATTATAATATGTATGAACATGCTCAATTTTTATGCTAAATCGCCTTTTAATTAGCCAATATCGTATATTACTCGGTTTTTACGGATTTGCGTGATTTCAACATTTTATAATCACAAAAATACATAAACTCATATTTATGCATAAGTTAATTACCCTAACCTCTTAGGACTCAAAATATAGTCTTCACTAATAATTTTGACCATAATTAACTTTTATTTACAAAATTGTTCATAAATGGACCAAAATTACAAAAATAAGCTATTAAACTTCAAATAAATCCAAAAATTTCAAATAAATTCAAAATTTGAAATTTAAATTCATGAACATTCTGGAAAAATTCCATGACACTCATAATGTTCAAAATCTTAGGTTAAAAATTTCGAAAATTTTTCCGGAAAAACAATGTTGCGGTTTATCGATATTTAATAAAATAATCATAAAAACATGGAAAAATTATTTTCATTAACTTTTCAATTTTAGATCTGAAAAATATAATAAAATGCAACATTAGACGTTTTTCCTAAGTCATAGATTATATTTTATTAATTTTCCACTAATAATGTCACTATTTATGCTATTTTTCTCCAAAAATTCATAAATCATGCAAAAAGACTTCTTTATAGCCAATTATTTTACACACATCTTGTAAAATTGCATGTGACAACATATAAATTTTCTATGACCAGATTCGAAATTTAACTCATATTAACCTATTATTCTCTTAAATCCGTATTTAATAATGAAAAATTCATTTTTCGAGCATAACAAGTGCAAAAATTATGAAAAATTACAGGTTATCTCAAAATAATATATGTGATAACATATCCAAAGATCAACTTAAAATTCGAAGTATAGCTAATTTTCGACCAAAAATGACATTTTTATTCATAAAATCACATTTAAATGCCATTATTGTAAATTATGAACAATAAAAATCCGAAAAATTAACCAAAATATCCTAAAACACTTTAGGACCAGAAATATTAACATGCATGTAATAATTTCGTGATATATCATAATAACACAAATTTTACAAGTTTTATTTTGTTATTCATATAACTCGGAAAAACTTTTAACCAATTTGCATGCAAACAACCGTGGCTCTTGATACCGATTGAAAGAAAATGTAGATTCATATACACTTTAACATACTCATATATGTCTAAATTTATTTGTCATAAATTAAAACGGATCTTATGCATGCCAACAATATAATAAAATAGAGGAGAAATCATGTCCTTACATAGTAGATTTCGGCTATTAGGGCACAAGAGAGATCACCTTTCTCTTCTTGTTCTTGAGCTTTTCCAATGGAAGAACAAAGATCTAAGTGTAAGATC
This sequence comes from Silene latifolia, assembly GCF_048544455.1. Taxonomy (NCBI): domain Eukaryota; kingdom Viridiplantae; phylum Streptophyta; class Magnoliopsida; order Caryophyllales; family Caryophyllaceae; genus Silene; species Silene latifolia. The sequence continues at coordinate 10,944,052 of NW_027413123.1, forward strand.
TCTCCCTATGTAATATACCCAAGGCTCCTCTTAATTTAATTAATATTACAAGACTAGTATAATATTAATTATAGTAGAAAATTGAACCAAAAATATTTATAAACACTTAAGTATTTTCGGTTTTGATGAGAGATAAAGAGAGGATTTTATTTCTCTAGAACTTATATTTTTGGATGAGTTGAATGAATGAATAATCTAAAACATTTTAGAGTATTATTAGGTAAAATTATAAGAGAAAACAATGATCATTTTCTCTTCCCAAAAACCGTGTAATAGGGGCTTTAGGGTGAGCCAATGCATGGAGAAATTGTTCTTCACAAGGAACAATAGGCTTGCATGGCTAGGTTGCTATATAATCATTGTGTTTTCCACTAATTACACACAACTTATAATTAGCTAAAACACCTTCTAATTTTCGGCCCTTTGCATAATATGGTGTCCATATTATTTTTGTCAATTGTCTATATGTTACATGTCACATGTCACATATATTTGTTTATGTATTTTTATCACATTAAAAATCAACGTATTAATAAAAATACGTCATATACAAAATCGACTTAGTAATTTCATAATTACTTGTGCCAAAATATTTTACCATTTATAAATCACAACAGATTGTATTTATAACATTTCATTCAATTTAATTGTTACATTAAACAATTTATTTCATCCGAGTAATGATACAATTCAATTACTCAGACCGTACCTTATTTAATCCCATTTCAATATGATACGTAAATTTTACTTCCAAAAATCATCCGTCAATTTTCAAGTAATTTAATTAACTCGTAACATTATACGATTAATTAAATAATCAATTAAGAGTATTGCCCTTTAGGTATGACCTAGGGGGTCAACTGATCACCACCGTCACACGACAGTAATGTCAAACTCTAGTCAGCCAATCATTACCGATATATGTTGACCAGTTGACAAAGAATAAATATTACTTCCCAATTGTATTCATTTTAATGAGACTTAAACATGTGATCATCATGATCAACAGTCGTGATCGCATTATTGTCGGAGGACACATATTCCAACACAAAGCTCACCTTTCGGGAAAACGAAAACATGATGTTTCGAATCCTAAAACCGAGAACATGCTTCGAGGGATGAAGGTTGCACCTTGACTTGACGAAGCACCAACAATTGACCAACTCCCATGCAAACGAGTTGATACTTTTCGGGAGGCGACAAATCCCGGCACCATTGTCGCAATGCGTTCTCAAAAGAATCCATGAAATATTTTTGTGGAAGAAGAAGACGTTTTGTAGAGATGTTTTTGTGTTTCGGATGATGAAACAATGAAGCGCAAACGTCCCTATTTATACAAAATGATCAACGCGTTTTTCAGAAAAAGGGGAAAGTTGGCTTCCATCGCCAGGAGGCTCGCGCCTCTTTGAAGCTTCCCAAGGATTCCCGTTGTTGACTTGTCTCTTTCAACTTGTGTTTTCTCCTGACACCTCAAACCTCCCGCCAGGAAGCTCGCGCCTCTTCGGGATGATTCAGGACTTTTTTGTGTTTCCTCACACTCACATTTCCTTGTTTTTGCGTTTTACGAATTTCGACACGGTTTCCATGACGCAGCTTTAAACATACGGATTTTTCATTCTTTTTTTTAAGGGGGGAAGGGCTAGTCGCCCCGATCCGCGATCGATCATTTCCATGTCAGTCGAAATTCCGAAAATTTCATGTCAGTCGAAATTCCGAAAATTTTTCGCTTTTTCGCTTTTCCATCAAAAATGAAAATCGAAAATTGATAACACGACGTCAATTTTCCTCAAAAATTCAAGCGCTCACAAATTCGAGTCTTGACCTCAGAAATAAAAAATCAAATATACTCGTAAAAATCCTTTTTTAAAATTTTTTCCCGACGTTTTGAGTTTGAATTTTCCGAGTCAATTTCAATAATTTCGACGCAATTTAATTCACGACACGAGTTAATTGCTCAAATTTTCAAATCAATTCCTTTTGAATTCCAAACGTGACGATTTGTCACGGAATTTTCAAAATTCATTTCAAGATTTCAATTTTAACTTCAAGTCATCTTGGGTAATTTTGGTTTTCGATCAAATGCTTTACGTGTTCTCAATCAAATGCTTCAACGTGTTTGCATTTTTGCATATGTGCTATCTGTTGCCTGTTTTTCTACACTAACGATGCAGGAACCAGTGCAAAGCAAAAGGAGAATTGACAGCCGACAACGCTCCTCCGAAACAAAACACAAAAAAGCCAAAAGTCACAAAATGAGCTACAATCCAAAAGCACATATATACAAACCGCCTCACGCAAAATGCGTCCACATACGTTTGATACAGACACTGGCCTAAAACAACCATCTATCATACAAACACTGGCCTAAGACGACGAACTGGGGGCTATCCGCCATCTACCGAACTAAGCACTCCCTACCCTTCCAATCAGAAAAGAAAGGGAGCAACATAGAGAACAGAGGAGCAACAACGGAAGCCGAGGTGGTTACCACGACGGTAACACCTCGTTCCCGCTCCACGACAAAAAGAAAAATGGCGCCTGGCAGATTTTGGACAACGCGATAGCCAAGGCTCGTAACTCAGCGCACTACCCCGACGTTGGCCTAAAATCGTCAGAATTCGAGGGTGAAGAGGGATCAGGACAACAGATGCTACCCCGATGTTGAACCCCACTCAGCTGAATTCAACAGCGATCAAAAGCGGCAACGTGGGATAACACACTCCTACTGAACCCCACTCATCGGACGTCCGGACCTTCGCAGGCAACGACCAACGATCAATACCCGATCATTGGCCGGGCAAAGGCCGCCAGGCAGAAACACAACCAAGCTTGTAACAAAAAACAATCGTCTCTCCCCCTCCGGGATCGTCTTCCTCCTCCAAAGCCTCCACAACAGACCCCATAGGTCCCAAACGATACCCTGCAATAAAAAAACATAACAAACAGAAAAACGTCAGCCGAAATTTCGGCATTACGACGGCATGAAATGGACAAATCCAAAAAAACAAAACAAAAAACAACAACAACCTGCAATACAAAACAAGGGCAATCCCGCCCCAAAATCCAACGAAACAAAACAATTCAAAAAAAAACAAAAAACAAAGCGACTCGCCCATCTTTTCAAGCAAAAGACGAGTCAAAACCACAAAAACGGCATTTCAAGACCCCTATAGGGTCCGCCAACAAACCAAAATACATTCCCGACACAATGAGGTATTTTTCTACGGCTCAAAAAGGTAATTCATATGGTAATTTGAGCCCAAACCGGTCAAAAATTCAAAAACGACCGCAAAAAGGCAAACATGATTTTATCACACCTCAAAGTGACCTAAACTACCAATAAGGTGCATTTCAAGGCAAACTGACTCAATTCAAGCTCAAACGAGTGCTTATTTTGTCAGACTCAAGCCCGTCTCAAAAGGCAAAAATCCAATTTTGCGCACAATACCCAACGAAGGTCCATAATGGCAAATACGAGTTTTCCCAACTACAATGCAACCTAGTGGGACCCACTACCCAAGCAAATAAAGTTGGCGTTACGAAATAAGACGGTTTCTCACCTCACTCACGTTTTTCAAGCATAGGGAGCGGGAACGGGGACCAAAATGTAAACTAAAAGCACCCCTATACTCCTAAACAGGTTTCTAACCTAATACAAGCATCAATTTCACTCGAAATGGGCTCAATCAAAAACGCCCAATTCGATTTTTTTAGGGTAAATTCCGCCCTAAATTCAATCAAGCTAAAGATCAACAAGTTTAAATGGATTCAAGAGGAAATACATACCTTGAGATGACATTGTTGATGATGGCACGAATTCAAGCGAGCTAGAAGTTTAAATGGATTCAAGAGGAAATACATAAATATGGAGAAGACGAAATGACAAATGAGATGCAGTCCAACCTCGCGTCTTTTTACAGAAAAAAGGGAAGCCCCTTTGGTTCGCCAGGTGGCTCGCGCCTCAATCAGGCGTCCCTTACTCTTTCAGCGAATTTTGGGCTTTGGCCCAATTTCCACATAACAAAATTCGGATTTTCATTGACGATATTAAAGGTCATCATTTTCTCAAAGACAAAAACAAATAGTGAAAATTTAAATTCGCTATTTTCGAAAATTTCAAGCAAACGGCGATCAAAACCGCCAATTTCAAAAAAAATGGTGAAATCGAAATTCACTATTTTCCTTCAAAAATTTAAAAAATAATAGGGAAAATTCAAAATTCGCTATTTCTTCAAATTTTCAAACAACGGCAATTAAAACCGTCACTTTCAAAATAATAGCTGGGAATTAAATTCCACTATTTTCACCACACATGTCGACGGCGGCACATAAACCGTCATTTCAATTAATAGTGAAGATTCCAAATTCACTATTTCTTTCAAATGTCAACGGCGGCACATAAACCGTCACACTTCAAACGTAATAGCATATTTAAAATTTGCTATTTCCTTCAAAATTCAAACGGACGGCGATCGAAACCGCTTCTTCAAATTCAAAGAAGAACAACGAGTAGCGAATATCCCAAATTCACTATTCCTTCAAATACAAGCAAGGGGCTTCCCCGCGGAACCCGCTCATTTCAAAAACAGTGATAGTGAAAATTCAAAGTCACTATTTCCACAGCGGCATCGCGAGTCCGCTACCTTCAAACAAGCCCTTTTGACGCGGCTATTCTCACGGTCCATTAATCGACCACCTCATGGTTGGCGAGCCTTTGTCCGCAAACGTCAAGGACACATCCCGAAGAAGCCTCGGGTACATTTCCTTATCACGGCTGGCGAGCCTTTGTCCGCAAACATCCAAGGACAGATCCCGAAGATGCCTCGGGTACATTTCCTTTTCACAGCTGGCGAGCCTTTGTCCGCAACCTTTCAAGAACAGATCCCGAAGATGCCTCGGGAACATTTCCTTATCACAGCTGGCGAGCCTTTGTCCGAAACCTTTCAAAGACATATCCCGAAGATGCCTCGGGTACATTTCCTTACAACAGCTGGCGAGCCTTTATCCACAAACGTGCAAGGACATATCCGAAGATGCCTCAGGTATGACTCCTTCCTATGGTTGGCGAGCCTTTGTACGTAGTCTAATGGACTTTAAACGACCTGCAAGGATAGTCGGCAGACTCTAAACTGTCCCCGACAACAGGTCCTTGGTTCGTACCCTCGAGTCGCCTTGGCGTCGCCCTTCCCGACGGCAGGTCCTTGGCCCGAATCCTTTCGAGCCGCCTCGCCGTCGCCTGGGTCTCCAGGTTGTAATCTTCGATTGACCTGGGGGCTCTACTTTGACTTTCGCCCTGTCCAAGCCTCAGTCAAAGTGGGGGCTCTGTAGATACCCAGTATCTGCTGAGACTCCAACAAACACCCGATGATTATCGGACTACAACTTACTTTGGAATCGCGGCGTTTGATCGACAGTTTGTGTACAACTTTACGTCGGAAAACTTAAAACGATTTCGAAAATAAAATTTTCAAAACATTTCAAAAATACCTGTAGTGTTTAATGCACGACGACGAGGTCACAATGACACTAACTAGAGTCAAAACCGACACCGGACCAAAAACCGACTCAAAAATTCAAATCCCGACTCCAACAACGAGTCAAACCGAGTCAACCACCAAAAACTAAACATTTCAAACCTTCTACCTTAAGTTTTCCCGGATTCATGTTGGTCAAGTACCAAACATGTGACTACAAAACCTAGGATAGAACAAATCATGATTGTGTTTCTTGTGAAAGTGACAACACAACTCGAAGAACCGCGACGTGGCTCGCGCCTCTTTGAGCAGCCAAAGTGGCCACGTCGCTCAAAACTCACACAACCACTTATTTCCCAATAAATACCACTCAAATGCCACCCATTTGAGACTTACGCGAGTGTACGCCCCTTCTTTTCTCCCTTAACATTCTCGACTCGACTTCTTAAGTCACAACCCGACGCGTATTTACGACCTACCGATCGTAAACACGAGCCTTACACATTGTTTGGTACCGTCATCGTGCATTAAACCACTTGACCGACCACTTCGACCACTACAACATCACTAATATTAAAAACACTCTTTTTACTTACCAAAACGGTTTTAAACAGAGTTTTTTCCGATCAAACGAGTTGTTACACTTACGTCGGTCACTCGCCATAACCAAACATGTAAGTATGAGGGTGTAAAAATCCTCTTTTATTATGTTTTCATTTGTTTCATGACTATAATATGCTAAAACGTGCATAACATGAACCAAAACATGGAATAAACGAGCCAAAACTGTTTTTTGGTCTGAGGTAGAAGGCCCTTAGGTCGCTAGCTTACCCGCGCCTAAATGGGGTGTTCAGACCAGAGACCAACCGTGTTTGTTCTCGTCATTTCCCTTTAATTCATTTTCATATTTGTAATCGGTTTTTACCGTTCCAAATACTTTCGAACCCTTTTTATTTTATTTTATTTCATTTGTTTTAACAACAAAGTCATAATTACTTAAAACAATTAGTCCATAATTACTTTCAAAACTATTCATGTCAAGTTTGTCAAATCGAACCCAACACCGAATATTATCCAAATAATGATGATTATTCGAGTCTAGTTCTTCCAATCAACAAATGCGGTCTAAACGACCCCTTCAAATAAAATTGGGTTCAAATACCCATTTTCAACGCGTTTTATAATGTTTTCTAAAAGGTCAGAACACGGCACATAAACCGTGGGCTAACCCGCGCCTAAACAGGCCCTCCATTTCTCATTTTCAAAACCAGAGTGAGGCCCTTTGTATCGCCGGCTGGCAAGCGCCTCATATAGCCATCTTGTACAGGGTCTGTTCCTTTCCAGCATTAGTCTAGGACGATCCCGACTCCGGTTAGCCCGGATATAGGACGAATCAGATAACAATTCAAAATCATATTTGCAAAATGCCTTACTAAGACCAATGGATCATGTTATGCACCCTAAACCTAATACGGTAAATGGATGTTTAATTTCTGTCTTGCATGCAAATCAATCATTAATCCAACTCGACATCTTATACTTGATACTTGGATTAAATCAACCAGCTTAGAAAGCTCTCACATGTTAGGTTTAAATCACTGGATGTGCATTCATGCATTTAAACCGTTTTATCAACTTTTGCATTCAACCAACCAAGATCGATCAGTAGAGGCCGCTAACGTGGACGGAATTGGGTGTCTGATTAAAGGGTTTCCCAATACGTACCTTCACCGCTTACTCAGAAACTTTGGATAGTGGACGACCTTATCCAGGGCGTACGAGAGTCATTCTAGAGATAGGATGCTAAAGAGGGACGATTTCCTTATCTTTAGTACCTATGTCAAACGCTGCTTTGTGCTTCAATTTGACCGAGGTATAAAGTGGATTTCGAACGGGTTCCAGGCATCCCACAAATGCTTGGTGGCGACTCCGAACATCTCTAATCGTTTCGAGACCCTTACCGAGGTGAAACCGACCGATCTAAAATGATCCGGTCGAAAGCATTTTTACGCCGCCGAGCGTGGCTTTCAAAAGACCGCTGTATGTCCACGGATCGAAGTGGGCTTGCAGGTGGCGCATGTCCACAGTATGGTTTTGAGATTTTCTGTCCATACAGAAGGGAGTGTCCGATTCGATGGGAGGTGGTTTGTGCCTAGTGATGCCGAATTGAAAAAAGTAGTTATGACTTAAGCTCATTGTACTCCTTATCGGTGAATCTGGGAGGTGACAAGTTATATATGGATTTAAGGAAGACGTTTTGGTGGCCCGGAATGAAGAAAGAGGTAGCGGAGTTCCAGGCTAGATGTTTGACTTGCTTGAGAGTCAAAGGGTAGCAGCAGAGACCGCCAGGTAAGATTCAGTCACTTGAGGCACCCGAGTGGAAATGGGAGTCGATATCCATGGTGTTTATTGTGGGCTTACCGAGGACTCAGTAGCGTAATAATATGATTTGGGTGATTGTCGATCGTCTGACAAAGTCAGCTCATTTTATTCCAATGAAATATACTTGGAGTAAGATTCAACCGGCTAATGGATACAGGAAGCATGTGGTAAGACTACATGGGGTACCAAAGAATACTGTGTGAGATAGAGATGCGAGGTTTATATCGCGGTTTTGTTAAGAGTTGCAGGATCTCATGGGAACTACTTTAAAGATGAGCACGTCATTTCATCTTGCGACAGAAGGTCAAACTGAGAGGACCATCAAGCCCTTAAAGATATGTTGCGAGCTTGTGTGATGGAGTTTCATGGAAGTTTGGAAGATCGACTTGATTTGATTAAGTTTTCATATAAAAACAACTATCACACGAGTATTGGAATGGCACCGTTTGAGGCACTGTATGGGAGAAAGTGTAGGACTCCGGTGTGTTGGGATGATAGCGCATAAGCTGTGGTTTTGGAACCGCAAATGGTATAAGATATGATTGAGCAAGTACATTTGATTCGATAAAAGATAAAGGCCGCCCAAGATCGGCAAAGAGTTATACGAATCTGCATTGCAGGGATATTGATTTCCAGGTGGGTGACAAAGTTCTTTTGAAAGTGTCACTTATGCGTGGCGTTATAAGCTTTGGAAAGAGAGGGAAGTTGAGCCAGAATTTCATAAGGCCTTATGTGATTTTGGATCAAATAGGTGAAGTGGCTTATCGGCTAGCTTTGCCAGCAGCAGTTGATCGGGTGCATACTGAGTTCCATGTGTCACAAATTTGAAAGTATGTGAGTGATCCGTCTCATGTGCTTGAGGTGGAGAATATTGAGCTCGATCAAGCGCTTACTTCTGTCGAAATGCCAATGGAAATGTTGGATCGTAAGTTGCACAAAACAAGGAACGATGAAACCATTTTGCTTAAGGTGTTATGGTCTAAGCATAACGTTGAAGAAGCTACATGGGAGCCGGAGGAGGCAATGAGGGAGCGTTATCCACATCTCTTTGATCGGTATGTTTGGTTAGGGGTTGTAATCTTTTTCTTTTAAGGAGGTAGGAGATGATCGCATATATTTTTGGGTAGTTTGGAGATCAGTTTTGGGTTTTGCCCGGGTTTTGTGGTCATAGTTTAGTTATGTTTTGGGGTATGATTGGTGCTGTTTTCGAGTTGTCTGGGTAGTAGTCATGGTTTTACAGGTATGGGTGTGCACTTCGGGGACGAAGTTCGTTCTTAAGGAAGGAAGACTTTAATACCACACTTTTCTGAGTATAGTGAACTCGATCGAGTAGGCTATACTTCACCGAGTGGATCATCGAGTGTTTTAAGGCAGGCTACTGCCTTAGGTGCACTCGTCGAGTAAGTGAGACACTCGGCCGAGTAGGACGTACTCTGTGGAGTATATCTGGTACTCGACCGAGTGCCCGGTCTGACGAGTTATATTTTCCGCAATTTGATTAGAGTAATTAGGGAATTATATATAATTCGATAATCATTTCGTTAATCACTTTACTAAACCTAAAAAATTTCTCTAAACCCTCCCTAATTACTCTAATCATCAAGCAAGCATAATCTAGCTTTAGTTGCGGATTCCGTGTTCTGTGTCAATCGATTTTTAAGTATTAGTCTCATTTCTTTTGCAATTAATTTTACATTCGTTGAAACACTAATTTGGTTTAAGATTGGGATTAATTAGTTAGTTAGTGATGGATTGTGATGTGGTATTACTGGATTATCTTTTTTAGGTGACGGTTTCGTAGAGGAGAAGTTCTAGCTTCGTTGTTGTGTTCATTTACGGAATTTGTGAATTAGGTGGGGTTTCCCTACTCAGCTTTTTGTATGATTGATTATAAGTTGATGTGGAAATGTGTGATTATCATTAATGTGTATTATTGTGATATTTTGATATTTTGATATTGTTGACATTGTTGCTATTGATTGTGGAACGATTGTCGGGAAATGGGCTTCACCCCATGTTTGCGCCTTGTGGCTCCCGTCACTAGGTGGGATGTGAACATTAATGATCTGAGTCCGCTCGTTACGATGAGCGAGACTAAGGTGGCAAGGCTACAGTCTACCACTAGCACTGTGGGTACCTGTTGCGATGCATAACCTGACATGTCTGGGCTGCGGTTCAGACATTTGTATTTGGAGGTTGGAGATTGTTTATTGCAGGATTGAATTGTATTGGTTGTTGTATTGTAGCTCATGATTGATTATGTAGTTGACTGACCCTTTGTTTCCAAAACCTGCGGTGATCCATTGGGGTATGGTTAGTAGAAGTCTAGCAGGTTTTGTTGTTGAGCATACATGAAGGTTTGGATGGGACGCTTGCGAGACCATAATCTGTAGCTTCTACCGAGTCTTTTAGCTTCTGCTGAGTTAGAATATTTGGTCACATGGGTTACAGTTGTATTTTATTTTTGATTTAGCATTTTTGGTTATGTAATTTGATTAAACTATCTTACTTGAAATATAAGTTCTTCGATGGTCTATTTGATATACTTTATCTCGGATAACCGAGATGGTAGCACTTCCGTTTACTAAGGTAGGCCTTGGTAAGCTGGGGGTGTTACAAGATAGCCACTAGTGTGAGAGTAGTGTATCGGAGACTAATATTAAAAACACTCTTTTTACTTACCAAAACGGTTTTAAACAGAGTTTTTTCCGATCAAACGAGTTGTTACACTTACGTCGGTCACTCGCCATAACCAAACATGTAAGTATGAGGGTGTAAAAATCCTCTTTTATTATGTTTTCATTTGTTTCATGACTATAATATGCTAAAACGTGCATAACATGAACCAAAACATGGAATAAACGAGCCAAAACTGTTTTTTGGTCTGAGGCAGAAGCCCCTTAGGTCGCTAGCTTACCCGCGCCTAAATGGGGTGTTCAGACCAGAGACCAACCGTGTTTGTTCTCGTCATTTCCCTTTAATTCATTTTCATATTTGTAATCGGTTTTTACCGTTCCAAATACTTTCGAACCCTTTTTATTTTATTTTATTTCATTTGTTTTAACCACAAAGTCATAATTACTTAAAACAATTAGTCCATAATTACTTTCAAAACTATTCATGTCAAGTTTGTCAAATCGAACCCAACACCGAATATTATCCAAATAATGATGATTATTCGAGTCTAGTTCTTCCAATCAACAAATGCGGTCTAAACGACCCCTTCAAATAAAATTGGGTTCAAATACCCATTTTCAACGCGTTTTATAACGTTTTCTAAAAGGTCAGAACACGGCACATAAACCGTGGGCTAACCCGCGCCTAAACAGGCCCTCCATTTCTCATTTTCAAAACCAGAGTGAGGCCCTTTGTATCGCCGGCTGGCTCGCGCCTCATATAGCCATCTTGTACAGGGTCTGTTCCTTTCCATCATTAGTCTAGGACGATCCCGACTCCGGTTAGCCCGGATATAGGACGAATCAGATAACAATTCAAAATCATATTTGCAAAATGCCTTACTAAGACCAATGGATCATGTTATGCACCCTAAACCTAATACGGTAAATGGATGTTTAATTTCTGTCTTGCATGCAAATCAATCATTAATCCAACTCGACATCTTATACTTGATACTTGGATTAAATCAACCAACTTAGAAAGCTCTCACATGTTAGGTTTAAATCACTGGATGCGCATTCATGCATTTAAACCGTTTTATCAACTTTTGCATTCAACCAACCAAGATCGATCAGTAGAGGCCGCTAACGCGGACGGAATTGGGTGTCTGATTAAAGGGTTTCCCAATACGTACCTTCACCGCTTACTCGGAAACTTTGGATAGTGGATGACCTTATCCAGGGCGTACGAGAGTCATTCTAGAGATAGGATGCTAAATAGGGACGATTTCCTTATCTTTAGTACCTATGTCAAACGCTGCTTTGTGCTTTAATTTGACCGAGGTATAAAGTGGATTTCGAACGGGTTCCAGGCATCCCACAAATGCTTGGTGGCGACTCCGAACATCTCTAATCGTTTCGAGACCCTTACCGAGGCGAAACCGACCGATCTAAAATGATCCGGTCGAAAGCATTTTTACGCCGCCGAGCGTGGCTTTCAAAAGACCGCTGTATGTCCACGGATCGAAGTGGGCTTGCAGGTGGCCCATGTCCACAGTATGGTTTTGAGATTTTCTGTCCATACAGAAGGGAGTGTCCGATTCGATGGGAGGTGGTTTGTGCCTAGTGATGCCGAATTGAAAAAAGTAGTTATGACTTAAGCTCATTGTACTCCTTATCGGTGAATCTGGGAGGTGACAAGTTATATATGGATTTAAGGAAGACGTTTTGGTGGCCCGGAATGAAGAAAGAGGTAGCGGAGTTCCAGGCTAGATGTTTGACTTGCTTGAGAGTCAAAGGGTAGCAGCAGAGACCGCCAGGTAAGATTCAGTCACTTGAGGCACCCGAGTGGAAATGGGAGTCGATATCCATGGTGTTTATTGTGGGCTTACCGAGGACTCAGTAGCGTAATAATATGATTTGGGTGATTGTCGATCGTCTGACAAAGTCAGCTCATTTTATTCCAATGAAATATACTTGGAGTAAGATTCAACCGGCTAATGGATACAGGAAGCATGTGGTAAGACTACATGGGGTACCAAAGAATACTGTGTGAGATAGAGATGCGAGGTTTATATCGCGGTTTTGTTAAGAGTTGCAGGATCTCATGGGAACTACTTTAAAGATGAGCACGTCATTTCATCTTGCGACAGAAGGTCAAACTGAGAGGACCATCAAGCCCTTAAAGATATGTTGCGAGCTTGTGTGATGGAGTTTCATGGAAGTTGGGAAGATCGACTTGATTTGATTAAGTTTTCATATAAAAACAGCTATCACACGAGTATTGGAATGACACCGTTTGAGGCACTGTATGGGAGAAAGTGTAGGACTCCGGTGTGTTGGGATGATAGCGCATAAGCTGTGGTTTTGGAACCGCAAATGGTATAAGATATGATTGAGCAAGTACATTTGATTCGATAAAAGATAAAGGCCGCCCAAGATCGGCAAAGAGTTATACGAATCTGCATTGCAGGGATATTGATTTCCAGGTGGGTGACAAAGTTCTTTTGAAAGTGTCACTTATGCGTGGCGTTATAAGCTTTGGAAAGAGAGGGAAGTTGAGCCAGAATTTCATAAGGCCTTATGTGATTTTGGATCAAATAGGTGAAGTGGCTTATCGGCTAGCTTTGCCAGCAGCAGTTGATCGGGTGCATAATGAGTTCCATGTGTCACAAATTCGAAAGTATGTGAGTGATCCGTCTCATGTGCTTGAGGTGGAGAATATTGAGCTCGATCAAGCGCTTACTTCTGTCGAAATGCCAATGGAAATGTTGGATCGTAAGTTGCACAAAACAAGGAACGATGAAACCATTTTGCTTAAGGTGTTATGGTCTAAGCATAACGTTGAAGAAGCTACATGGGAGCCGGAGGAGGCAATGAGGGAGCGTTATCCACATCTCTTTGATCGGTATGTTTGGTTAGGGGTTGTAATCTTTTTCTTTTAAGGAGGTAGGAGATGATCGCATATATTTTTGGGTAGTTTGGAGATCAGTTTTGGGTTTTGCCCGGGTTTTGTGGTCATAGTTTAGTTATGTTTTGGGGTATTATTGGTGCTGTTTTCGAGTTGTCTGGGTAGTAGTCATGGTTTTACAGGTATGGGTGTGCACTTCGGGGACGAAGTTCGTTCTTAAGGAAGGAAGACTTTAATACCACACTTTTCTGAGTATAGTGAACTCGATCGAGTAGGCTATACTTGACCGAGTGGATCATCGAGTGTTTTAAGGCAGGCTACTGCCTTAGGTGCACTCGTCGAGTAAGTGAGACACTCGGCCGAGTAGGACGTACTCTGTGGAGTATATCAGGTACTCGACCGAGTGCCCGGTCTGACGAGTTATATTTTCCGCAATTTGATTAGAGTAATTAGGGAATTATATATAATTCGATAATCATTTCGTTAATCACTTTACTAAACCCAAAAAATTTCTCTAAACCCTCCCTAATTACTCTAATCATCAAGCAAGCATAATCTAGCTTTAGTTGTCGGATTCCGTGTTCTGTGTCAATCGATTTTTAAGTATTAGTCTCATTTCTTTTGCAATTAATTTTATATTCGTTGAAACACTAATTTGATTTAAGATTAGGATTAATTAGTTAGTTAGTGATGGATTGTGATGTGGTATTACTGGATTATCTTTTTTAGGTGACGGTTTCGTAGAGGAGAAGTTCTAGCTTCGTTGTTGTGTTCATTTACGGAATTTGTGAATTAGGTGGGGTTTCCCTACTCAGCTTTTTGTATGATTGATTATAAGTTGATGTGGAAATGTGTGATTATCATTAATGTGAATTATTGTGATATTTTGATATTTTGATATTGTTGACATTGTTGCTATTGATTGTGGAACGATTGTCGGGAAATGGGCTTCACCCCATGTTTGCGCCTTGTGGCTCCCGTCACTAGGTGGGATGTGAACATTAATGATCTGAGTCCGCTCGTTACGATGAGCGAGACTAAGGTGGCAAGGCTACAGTCTACCACTAGCACTGTGGGTACCTGTTGCGATGCATAACCTGACATGTCTGGGCTGCGGTTCAGACATTTGTATTTGGAGGTTGGAGATTGTTTATTGCAGGATTGAATTGTATTGGTTGATGTATTGTAGCTCATGATTGATTATGTAGTTGACTGACCCTTTGTTTCCAAAACCTGCGGTGATCCATTGGGGTATGGTTAGCAGAAGTCTAGCAGGTTTTGTTGTTGAGCATACTTGAAGGTTTGGATGGGACGCTTGCGAGACTATAATCTGTAGCTTCTACCGAGTCTTTTAGCTTCTGCTGAGTTAGAATATTTGGTCACATGGGTTACAGTTGTATTTTCTTTTTGATTTAGCATTTTTGGTTATGTAATTTGATTAAACTATCTTACTTGAAATATAAGTTCTTCGATGGTCTATTTGATATACTTTATCTCGGATAACCGAGATGGTAGCACTTCCGTTTACTAAGGTAGGCCTTGGTAAGCTGGGGGTGTTACAAGATAGCCACTAGTGTGAGAGTAGTGTATCGGAGACTAATATTAAAAACACTCTTTTTACTTACCAAAACGGTTTTAAACAGAGTTTTTTCCGATCAAACGAGTTGTTACACTTACGTCGGAGACTATAAGTGTGATAACGCATGAACTAACCCGGGATGAGTCACTGATAGCCGGTGGACTCCTGAACATTTTCTTTTGTTGTAGGAGCGATACCCTCTCATCTTAGTCAGAAATCATTAGCCATAGTGAAGCACTTTACCGAGTGCGAGCTAACACTAGGCCGAGTATAGGACACTCGACCGAGTGGTCCATCTTACTCGACCGAGTTGACCATTTTTCTAGAATATGAAATTTCCTAAAAAAAATAGGTCACTAGAACGAGTAGGAGTGGGCACTGGACTGAGTGGAGTCGGCACTCGACCGAGTGCGTTTTTCTTCGCTGAGAAATTCGGGCAATTACTCTACTTCCTCTATTTTTATCTTCTTCATTCTTCATAACCTAAAACACCAAAAACTCTCTAAAAATCCTACAAAAACTCCATTGTTGTCCATTTTGAAAGCATTCAAGTTTACGACTCTGTTAGTCTCCCTTAATCCTCACTAATTAATCAAAATAAGTAATTTTCTCTCTCCTCTTGTTTTTCCCCAATTTGATTTTGTTTAGATCCACTCCAATTTCTTCAATTTCATCAATTATTTGCATGTTTTTGTTTAATTCAAGATAGTAATCAACTTTCTAGACCATTGTTGATGTCATATGAAAATTTCATGTTCAATTTTGCCCCAAAATGATAAATTTCGAAATTCAAGGTTCTTGAGGAGAAAGACTTTATTTTTTGTTTGTGACATGGATTAATTGTTAAACAAACGCCTAACCTTTGTTGTTAATAATAGATCTTGTCATACAATTGAAAAGTTGTCTTAAAAATTATGTCTTAAAATTTCGAAATATATCGTATTCATACCAAAATTATGATTTTCATGTCTAAAACTTGGTTTAATTGGCTCGTATGAATACTTTCCATGTTAATGATGCTATTTCTTAACAAAAATCGAAGATTTTGTCCCAATATGTTGTCAAAATTTCGACATTAATGACACACCAGCTTAAATTTTGGATGTTTACACCTAAAATATGGTTTAAATGTTTCATAATGGCTCAATTCGGTTATTAATGTTATCTATAGCTTTAAATTAAAGATGTGTCTTGAAATTTCCCGTTAAATTGTCGAAAATGGGTAATGTGAATACCCGGATCTTATTCTTAAGCCTAATCCTTGTCTTAATTTCCTCTTGGCACTCAACTTTGATAATAATGTATTGTACTACTTTAAATTCGACAATTTTGGCCTCAAAAGCATCCAATTTTTGAATTACATAGTGGCATACCAAAATATTTTGTTTACTCACACTTTATTCTTGACTTAGTGGTGTCAAATGTTTGAAAACCACTAAATTTAATTTATGATGCTTAAATTGGGTTTTAATTGTTGTGTAATTTCGCGAACTTCTCGTTTTTCCGGAAAGATGTATGTCTTGGGTAAATTTTGGTTGATTTTAAAATACAAGGGGAACCATGTCAAATTTTCTTCAAGTTATGGTTAATCAATTGAGAGTATTGGGGTATTCCTATTCATTTCCAAGATCGCTATAATCCTCATGTTTTCTATTCAGTACCTTGATTTATGATATGGTTTTGTAGCATGACAAGACCAACAAGGAACAGTCGTTGAAGGCAACCGTGTCAACAACCGGATATCCCAACCGTGATTAAGGACCCGGAGTACCCGGGTATTAAGTTTGAAAGTGAGGCTCAAAATAACAATTTCCTTACCTTAGCTGGTAAACCCATGAAACTGACTAGGTGTGTGTCTGATGTGTGCTTATTTTGTATCAATTTTCCCATTCTTTCCTATGTATTTTGTCTCTAGTTTAGCTGGTTTTGACATCTATAGCTTGCATTTTATGCCCTTAGTCCCGTTCTATGAGTTTTCATCTCACCTTGCAGGACTTGATCCAAAACGGAGTAAGGAAGCTCGCAAGCGAAGCGACTAATGAAGCTAGCATAGGAAAGAAGGGAGGAAAGCAGGGGAGGACTCCTGGCCGGTCGGCTGGCAGCCAGTCCACCGGCTGAGAGTCCCTTATAGGAGGTTTTGGAAGTACAGAATCAGCTGGTTCTGAGCCAGTCCAAGGCCGGCGGCCGGCCAACTGGCCCAGAACCACTCTTAACCTAAGAAAAGCCAATTTTTAAAGAAGAAATTCTAGCTGGATCTAAGCCGATCCACCACCGGCGGCCGGCCCACCGGCCTAGACTCCTTTCTCCGCATTTTTGTCCTACCTTCTTTATTTGACCTAATTACTAGGACACGATAAATAGACCGTCAAAATTTGTATTTGTGGACATAGCCCACCTGCAAGCCCACTTCGATTTGTGGACGTACAACGGTCTTTTTGAAAGCCACGCTCGGCGGCGTAAAAATGCTCGCGACCGGATCGTTTTTAGATCGTTCGGTTTCGTCTCGGTTAGGGTCTCGAAATGATTAGAGATGTTCGGAGTCGCCATCAAGCATTTGTGGGATGCCTGGAACCCGTTCGAAATCAACCTTATACCTCGGTCAAATCAAAGCACAAAGCAGCGTTTAACATAGGTACTAAAGATAAGGAAATCGTCCCTCTTTAGCATCCTATCTCTAGAATGACTCTCGTACCCCTGGATAAGTTCGTCCACTATTCAAAGTTTCTGAGTAAGAGGTGAAGGTACGTATTGGGAAGCCCTTTAATCAGACACCCAATCCCGCCCGCGTTTAGCGGCCTCTACTGATCGATCTTGGTTGGTTGAATGCAAAAGTTGATAAAACGGTTTAAATGCATGAATGCGCACCAATGATTTAAACCTAGCATATGTGAGCTTTCTAAGTCGGTTGATTTAATCCAAGTATCATGTATAAGATGTTGAGTTGGATTAATGATTGATTTGCATGCAAGACGGAAATTAAACATCCATTTACCGTGTTAGGTTTAGGGTGCATAAAATGATCCATTTGTCTTAGTAAGGCATTTTGCAAGTGTGGTTTTGAATATTCATCTGACCCGTCCTATATCCGGGTTAGCCGGAGTCGGAATCGTCCTAGACTAATGCTGGAAGGGAACATGCCCTGTATCAGGTGGCTATATGAGGCGCGAGCCAACCGGCGATACAAAGGGCCTCCCTCTGGTTTTGAAAATGAGAAATGGGGAGCCTGTTTAGGCGCGGGTTAGCCCACGGTTTATGTGCCGTGTTCTAACCTTTTAGAAAACTTTATAAAACGTGTTGAAAATGGGTATTTGAACCCGGTTTGATTTGAAAGGATCGTTTAGACCGCATTTGTTGATTTGAAGAACTAGACTCGAATAATCATCATTATGTTGATAATATTCGGTGTCGGATTCGATTTGACAAACTTGACATGAATAGTTTTGAAAATGATTATGGACTAATTTTTTTAAGTCAATTTGAATGTAATTAGTCGATACTCGTCATCGTACCCGGGTTAAAATCCGGCATGGTATGTAGAACCAAGGATGACTTTGTGTTGGTGACTAATATGTTTGTTTGAAAATATAAAGAAATGAAATAAAAGGCTTTAAAATACCTTTTAAATGACATTAACCAAATATTATCACCGAAACACGGATTTAACCGTCATGGTATGAGGAACCAAGGGTGAAAAATGCTTTATGGTTAAAACATGTGAAATAAAATAACAATGGTTCAAAAAATACTTGAAATGGTGAAAACCGATTACAATTATTAAGATGGATTAAGGGAAATGACGAGAACAAACATGGTTGATCTCTGGTCTGAATACCCCATTTAAGCGCGGGCTAGTTGGCGACCTAAGGGGCTTCTGCCTCAGACCAAAAATCAGTTTTGGCTCATTTATTCCTTGTTTTGGTTCATGTTATGCATGTTTTAGCATGTTAGAGTCATGAAACAAATGAAAACATAATAGAAGAGCATTTTTACACCCTCATACTTACATGTTTGGTTATGGCGAGTGACCGACGTAAGTGTAACAACTCGTTTGATCGGAAAAAAACTCGGTTTAAAACCGTTTTGGTAAGTAAAAAGATTGTTTTAAAAGTTTAGTGATGGTGTAGTGGTCGAAATGGTTGGTTAAGTGATTTAATGCACGATGACGGTACCAAACAATGTGTAAGGCTCGTGTTTACGATCGGTAGGTCGTAAATACGTGTCGGGTAGTCGAGTCGAGAATTTTAAGGGAGTAAAGAGGGGGCGGACACTCGCGTAAGTCTCAAATGGGTGGCATTTGAGGGGTATTTATAGGAGAATGAGTGGCTGTGTGAGTTCTGAGCGACGTGGCCACCTGGGCTGCTCAAAGAGGCGCGAGCCACGTCGCGGTTCTTCGAGTTGTGTTGTCACTTTCACAACAAACGCAATCATTATTTGTTCTATCCTAGGTTTTGTAGTCACATGTTTGGTACTTGACCATTCATGAATCCGGGAAAACTTAAGGTAGAAAGTTTGAAATGTTTTGTTTTTCGTGGTTGACTCGGTTTGACTCATTGTTGGAGTCGGGATTTGAGTTTTTGAGTCGGTTTTTTGGTCCGGTGTTGGTTTTTACTCTAGTTAGTGTCATTGGGACCCCGCCGTTGTGCATTAAACACACCAAGTATTTTTGAACTGTTTTGAAATGTTTTATTTTTGAAATCGTTTTAAGTTTTCCGGCGTAAAGTTGTACACAAACTGTCGATCAAACGCCGCGATTCCAAATCATGTTATAGTCTGATAATCATCAGGTGTTTGTTGGAGTCTCGCAGACATCTTGGGTATCTCTGAGCCCCCACTTTGACTGAGGCTTGGACAGGGCGAAAGTCAAAGTAGAGCCCCCAGGTCAATCGAATATTATAACCTGGAGACCCAAGCGACGTCTAGGCGGCTCGAAAGGATTCGGGCCATGGACCTGCCGTCGGGAAGGGCGACACTAAGGCGACTCGGGGATACGAGTCGAGGACCTGTCGTCGGGAAGGGCGATGCCAAGGCGACTCGAGGGTACGAGTCGAGGACCTGTCGTCGGGAACAGTTTAGAGTCTGTCGACTGTCCGTGCAGGTCGTTTAAAGTCCGTTAGACTACGTACAAAGGCTCGCCAGCCATAAGAAGGATTTATACCTGAGGCATCTTCGGATATGTCTTCGCATGTTTGCGGATAAAGGCTCGCCAGCCATTGGCAAGGAAATGTACCCGAGGCATCTTTGGGATCTGTCCTTGGACGGTTGCGGACAAAGGCTCGCCAGCCAATGGTAAGGAAATGTACTCGAGGCATCTTCGGGATCTGTCCTTGATGTTTGCGGTCAAAGGCTCGCCAGCCATGGTAAGGAAATGTACCCGAGGCATCTTCGGGATCTATCCTTGGAAGGTTGCAGACAAAGGCTCGCCGGCCAATGGTAAGGAAATGTACCTGAGGCATCTTCGGTATGTGTCCTTGGACGGTTGCGGACAAAGGCTCGCCAGCCATTGTAAGGAAATGTACCCGAGGCATCTTCGAGATGTGTCCTTGAAAGGTTGCAGAATAAGGCTCGCCAGCCATGGTAAGTAAATGTACCCGAGGCATCTTCGGGATGTGTCCTTGATGTGGTTGCGGACAAAGGCTCGCCAGCCAATGGCAAGGAAATGTACCCGAGGCATCTTCGGGATCTGTCCTTGGAAGGTTGCGGACAAAGGCTCGCCGGCCACGATAAGGAAATGTACCCGAGGCCTCTTCGGGATCTGTCCTTGAAAGGTTGTGGACAAAGGCTCGCCAGCCATTGCACGGTCGGTTAATGGACCATAGGAATAGCCGCGTCAAATGGGCTTGTTTTGAAAGCAGCGAACTCGTGATGCCGCTGGGGAAATAGTGAGTATGGATTTTCACTATCACTGTTTTTGGAATGAGCGGGTTCCGCGAGGAAGCCCCCTGCTGGTATTTGAAAGAATAGTGAAATTGGCATTTTCACCATTCGTCGTTCCTCTTTGAACATGAAGTGGCGGTTTTAATCGCCGTTTGTTTTAATTTTGAAGGAAAATAGCAAATTTGAGTTTGCTATTGCGTTTGAAGTGACGGTTTATATGCTTCCGTTGACATTTGTAAGAATAGTGAATTTGGAATCTTCACTATTGATTGAAGTGACGGTTTATATGCCGTCGTTGACATTTGATGAGAATAGTGAATTTTGAATCTTCACTATTGATTGAAGTGACGGTTTATATGCCGCCGTTGACGTATGATGAGAATAGTGAATTTGGAATCTTCACTATTGATTGAAGTGACGGTTTATATGCCGCCGTTGACGTATGTGGTGAAAATAGTGGAATTCAATTTCCAACTATTATCTTGAAAATGACGGTTTTAATTGTCGTCCTTAAAATTTGGAGAAATAGCGGTTTTTGAATTTTCGCTATTATGTTTAAAATTTTGAAGAAAAATGGTGAATTTTGAATTCACCACTATTTTTGAAATTGGCGGTTTGATCGCCGTTTGCTTGAAATTTTTTGAAAACAGCGAATTTAAATTTTCACTTTTTGTTTTTGTTTTTTAGAAAATGACGACCTTTAATATCGTCGAATGAAAACTTTGAAGTTTATCACGAGAAATTGGGCTAAAGCCCAAAATCCGCTGAAAAAGCAAAGGGGGGGCCTGGTTTAGGCGCGAGCCACCTGGCGAACCAAAGGGGCCTCCCTATTTTTCTGTAAAAGACGCGAGGTTGGTCCGCATATCAACCTCACTTCATCTTCTTCCTTTCGACACAAAAACCCGCAAAAATCGCCATTTGAAGGACCTTTGCTAGCTTCCACTCGAGCCATCATCAACAATGTCATCTCAAGGTATGTATTTCCTCTTGATTCCATTTAAAATTGTTGATCCTTAGCTTGATTGAATTAGGGCGAATTTTACCCTAGAAAATCGAATTGGGCGTTTTTGATTGAGCCCATTTAGAGTGAAATTGATGTTTGCATTAGGTTAGAAACCTGTTTAGGAGTGTAGGGGTGCTTTTAGTTTGCATTTTGGTCCCCGTTCCCGCTCCCTATGCTCGAAAAACGTGAGTGAGGCGAGAAATCGTCTCATTTCACAATGCCAAGTTTATTTGCTTGGGTAGTTGGTCCCACTAGGTTGCATTGTAGTTGGGAAAACCCGTATTTGCCATTTATGGACCTTCGTTGGATATTTGTGGGCAAAATTGCATTTTTGCCTTTTGTGACGGTCTTACGTCTGACAAAATAAGCGCCTGTTTGGTCTTGAATTGAGTCAGTTTGCCTTGAAGTGGACCTTATTGGTAATTTAGGTCACCTTGAGGCGTGATAAAATCACGTTTGCCTTTTTGCGGTCGTTTTGAAATTTTGACCGGTTTGGGCTCAAATTAGCGTATGAATTGCCTTTTTGAATCGTAGAGAAATACCCCATTGCGTCCGGACTGTATTTTGGTTTGTAGGCGGACCCTGTAGTGCTCTTGAAGTGTCGTGTTTTGGTTTTGACTCGTCTTTTGCTTGAAAAGAGGGGCGAGTTGTTTTTTGTGTTTGTATTTTGTGAATTTTGTTTGGTTGGATTTTGGGCGGGATTGCCCTTGTTTTGTATTGCAGGTTTTTTGTTTGGGTTTATCCATTTCATGCCGTCGTAATGCCGAAATTTCGGCGACGTTTTTTGTTTGTAGGAGAGTGTTCGGGACAGACCGGGTCCGTTGCTGCGACTCTAGAGGAGTTGTTCGGGGTGGGGCCGGTTAGCACTCGGGTTAACACGCCTGCAGTGGTTGTGGAGGACGTCACCGAGGAGGAGAGATCTCTTGAGCAGACTGCTGGGGCCTCAGGGGCCATCGAGGAGCGTGAGGCGGCGGTTGTTGGGGCCACCGTTACTAGGAGAGCTCAGAGTGGATATGAGGCTGGTACCTCTGGGAGGAGGGTTTCTTCGAGAGAGCGTCGTCCTCGGGCGATTAGGCGGTCATTGCGGGACGTGGCCAGGGTCGTTGAGCTGGGCCCTTCCCACCACGTTGAGTCTCGTGGCCATAAGAGGCGGAGAGCAGAGACAGCCGAGGACGATGCTGACGTCGCGAGTTGGAGTGCTAGACGAGTTACGGCCCCGCGGGGGTTCCTTTTACGGGCGGCGCCTGACTGGGCCGAGGGTTTTGACGGCAGCCAGTTGTTGCTTCGACTGGACCGACACCTTTCCTTCCGTGCTCACGAGGGCTTGGTGAGTCGCGTTCCCTGATTGAATTTTGTCACTTTTGAAGTGTCGGGCCTAAATAGGCATTCTGACGTTGTCTGTTTTTGATTTCAGGAGATCGGCACCATGAGGACTTTCTCGGGATTTTCTACCTGCGTGGGTTTCTACGACGTTCTCCGAGCCGGGATGAGGGCGTTGATAGAGAGGTCGGCTTTTGGGCTTTAGGTGGCCGCTTGGCGGGACATTCACAGGTCTTCGATTAGGGCGAACCTGTGTTTGATCCGCGCTATGTTTGATCGGTACTGGGATACGACATCGTCGTTCCATATGGAGTTTGGGGAGGTTGGCGTGACCTTAGAGGACTTTGCCATGGTATCCGGCCTTCCCTGTGGCGAGTTGCCCATTGAGTTTACCGAGACGCCGGAGAGAGTGTCCTCTCCTGCGGTCACTGCTTTGATCGGTACTGCTTTGCCGGAGCCTTCCGACGTCACTCGGTACTTGATCACGAGCTCGTACGTGAAGGACCACTTCACTGGGAGGGTGGCAGGTGTTGCTCCGGTGCCGTTGGCGAGCCCAGAGGCTGAGGTTGAGGCCGACACGAAGGAGGCGCGGCTGTGGTTGTGGTACTTCTTGGGTGCCACGTACTTTGGCAACAAAGGTGAGCGCTTGTCGATCAAGGTGCTTCCTCTCGTCACCGACCTTGACACTTTGGGTCGGTTTGACTGGGTTACGCCGGCTTTGGCGAGTTTCACCCGGTACTTTCATGCGGTAGTGCGTCCGGAGAGAGTGGGAGCGGGTAGTGCTCTTGCTTTGGTTGGTCCCGGCCTCATCTTTGAGGTACGAGTTTTTTTTTTATTTTTATTTTGATTTTGATTTTGATTTTGGCAATTTTTTGGAAATTGGCTGATTTATGTTTGCTGTGTTTGATTACAGGCTTGGTTGTATGCTTACTTCACCCCTCTGCGTCCGGGGACTACAGACGGTGTTCCCTCGGCTTACCCTGCTGTGAGGGGTTGGACGGTGGCTCGGAAGAAGTCAATTAAGTCGACTTACGAGGACTGCAGGCATCGCGTGAACAAGCTTCGGGTTGCTGATGTAAGTTCTTGTTCTCTTCCCCCTTCTCCTTTATAGAGATAGATAGAGATATGATGACTAGGTAGCTTATGAAGCCCCCAGTTAGCTGAATAACTTTGTTTTGAATGCAGTTTGTTGGGCGGCCTTGGGAGCACTACACGGGTGTACCGGCTGCCATTAGGGAGCGTTTGCGGCCTCGCAGCTCCCTGCGCTTGTACTTGGAGACGGCGATTGAGCCGGTTTGGTACCTGGGCGAGCGTTTAGTTCGCCAGTGCTTCACCGAGACTTTCGTCGTGTCGGTTGACCCGCCCGCCTAGGGTGTTGATCCAGGAGTCGACCCCTGCCCGGGTTTTGTGGTCATAGTTTAGTTATGTTTTGGGGTATGGTTGGTGCTGTTTTGGAGTTGTCTGGGTAGTAGTCATGGTTTTACAGGTATGAGTTTGCACTTCGGGGACGAAGTTCGTTCATAAGGAAGGAAGACTTTAATACCACAGTTTTCTGAGTATAGTGAACTCGATCGAGTAGGCTATACTTGACCGAGTGGGTCAACGAGTGTTTTGAGGCAGGCTACTGCCTTAGGTGCACTCGTCGAGTAAGTGAGACACTCGGCCGAGTAGGATGTACTCGGTGGAGTATATCTGGTACTCGACCGACTGCCCGGTTTGACGAGTTATATTTTCCGCAATTTGATTAGAGTAATAAGTGAATTATATATAATTCGATAATCATTTCGTTAATCGGTTTACTAAACCTAAAACATTTCTCTAAACCCTCCCTAATCACTCTAATCATCAAGCAAGCATAATCTAGCTTTAGTTGTCGGATTCCGTGTTCTGTGTCAATCGATTTGTAAGTATTAGTCTCATTTCTTTTGCAATTAATTTTACATTCGTTGAAACACTAATTTGGTTTACGATTGGGAGTAATTAGTTAGTTAGTGATGGATTGTGATGTGGTATTACTGGATTATCTTTTTTAGGTGACGGTTTCGTAGAGGAAAAGTTCTAGCTTCGTTGTTGTGTTGATTTACGGAATTTGTGAATTAGGTGGAGTTTCCCTACTCAGCTTTTTGTATGATTGATTATAAGTTGATGTGGAAATGTGTGATTATCATTAATGTGGATTATTGTGATATTTTGATATTTTGATATTGTTGACATTGTTGCTATTGATTGGGAACGATTGTCGGGAAATGGTCTTCACCCCATGTTTGAGCCTTGTGGCTCCCATCACTAGGTGGGATGTGAACATTAATGATCTGAGTCCGCTCGTTACGATGAGCGGGACTAAGGTGGCAAGGCTACGGTCTACCACTGGCGCTGTGGGTACCTGTTGCGATGCATAACCTGACATGTCTGGGCTGCGGTTCAGACATTTGTATTTGGAGGTTAGAGATTGTTTATTGCAGGATTGAATTGTATTGGTTGTTGTATTGTAGCTCATGATTGATTTTGTAGTTAACTGACCCTTTTTTTCCAAAACCTGCGGTGATCCATTGGATATGGTGAGCAGAAGTCTAGCAGGTTTTTTTGTTGAGCATGCATGAAGGTTTGGATGGGACGCTTGCGAGACTATAATCTGTAGCTTCTATCGAGTCTTTTAGCTTCTGCTGAGTTAGAATATTTGGTCACATGGGTTACAGTTGTATTTTCTTTTTGATTTAGCATTTTTGGTTATGTAATTTGATTAAACTACTTTACTTTAAATATAAGTTCTTCGATGGTCTATTTGATATACTTTATCTCGGGTAACCGAGATGGTAGCACTTCCGTTTACTAAGGTAGGCCATGGTAAGCTGGGGGTGTTACAAGATAGCCACTAGTGTGAGAGTAGTGTATCAGAGACGATAAGTGTGATAACGCATGAACTAACCCGGGATGAGTCACTGATAGCCGGTGGACTCCTGAACATTTTCTTTTGTTGTAGGAGCGATACCCTCTCATCTTAGTCGGAAATCATTAGCCATAGTGAAGCACTTTACCGAGTGCGAGCTAACACTAGGCCGAGTATAGGACACTCGACCGAGTGGTCCATCTTACTCGACCGAGTTGACCATTTTTCTAGAATCTGAATTTCTTAAAAAATGGGTCACTGGAACGAGTAGGAGTGGGCACTGGACTGAGTGGACTCGGCACTCGACCGAGTGCGTTTTTCTTCGCTGAGAAATTCGGGCAATTACTCTACTTACTCTATTTTTATCTTCTTCATTCTTCATAACCTAAAAAACCAAAAACTCTCTAAAAATCCTACAAAAACTCCATTGTTGTCCATTTTGAAAGCATTCAAGTTTACGACTCTATTAGTCTTCCTTAATCCTCACTAATTAATCAAAATAAGTAATTTTCTCTCTCCTCTTGTTTTTCCCCAATTTGATTTTGTTTAGATCCACTCCAATTTCTTCAATTTCATCAATTATTTGCATGTTTTTGTTTAATTCAAGATAGTAATCAACTTTCTAGACCATTGTTGATGTCATATGAAAATTTCATGTTCAATTTTGCCCCAAATTGATGAATTTCGAAATTCAGGGTTCTTGAGGACAAATACTTTATTTTGTGTTTGTGACATGGATTAATTGTTAAACAAATGCCTTACCTTTGTTGTTATAATAGATCTTGTCATACAATTGAAAAGTTGTCTTAAAAATTATGTCTTAAAATTTCGAAATATAGCGTATTCATACCAAAATTTTGATTTTCATGTGTAAAACATGGTTTAATTGGCTCGTATGAATACTTTCCATGTTAATGATGCTATTTCTTAACAAAAATCGAAGATTTTGTCCCAAGATGTTGTCAAAATTTCGACATTCATGACACACCAGCTTAAATTTTGGATGTTTACACCTAAAATATGGTTTAAATGTTTCATAATGGTTCAATTCGGTTATTAATGTTATCTATAGCTTTAAATTAAAGATGTGTCTTGAAATTTCCCGTTAAATTGTCGAAAATGGGTAATGTGAATACCCGGATCTTATTCTTAAGCCTAATCCTCGTTTTAATTTCCTCTTGGCACTCAAATTTGATAATAATGTATTGTACTACTTTAAATTTGACAATTTTGGCCTCAAAAGCATCCAATTTTCGAATTACATAGTGGCATACCAATATATTTTGTTTATTCACACTTTATTCTTGACTTAGTAGTGTCCAATGTTTGAAAACCACTAAATTTAATTTATGATGCTTAAATTGGGTTTAAATTGTTGTGCAATTTCGCGAACTTCTCGTTTTTCCGGAAAGATGTATGTCTTGGGTAAATTTTGGTTGATTTTAAAATACAAGGGGAACCATGTCAAATTTTCTTCAAGTTATGGTTAATCAATTGAGAGTATTGGGGTATTCCTATTCATTTCCAAGATCGCCATAATCCTCATGTTTTCTATTCAGTACCTTGATTTATGATATGGTTTTGTAGCATGACAAGACCAACAAGGAACACTCGTTGAAGGCAACCGTGTCAACAACCGGACATCCCAACCGTGATTAAGGACCCGGAGTACCCGAGTATTGAGTTTGAAAGTGAGGCTCAAAAGAACACTTTCCTTACCTAAGCTGGTAAACCCATGAAACTGACTAGGTGTGTGTCTGATGTGTGCTTATTTTTTTATCAATTTTCCCATTCTTTCCTATGCATTTTGTCTCTATTTTAGATGGTTTTGACATCTATAGCTTGCATTTTATGCCCTTAGTCCCGTTCTATGAGTTTTCATCTCACTTTGCAGGACTTGAGCCAAAACGGAGTAAGGAAGCTAGCAAGCAAAGCGACTAATGAAGCTAGCATAGGGAAGGAGGGAAGAAAGCAGGAGAGGACTCATGGCCGGTCGGCTGGCAGCCCCTCCACCGGCTTAGAGTCCCTTATAGGAGGTTTTGGAAGTACAAAATCAGCTGGTTCTGAGCCAGTCCAAGGCCGGCGGCCGGCCCACTGGCCCAGAACCACTGTTAACCCAAGAAAAGCCAATTTTTAAAGAAGAAGTTCCAGCTGGATCTGGGCCAATCCACCACCGGCGGTCGGTCCACCGGCCTAGACTCCTTTCTCCGCATTTTTGTCCTGCCTTCTTTATTTGACCTTATTACTAGGACATGATAAATAGACCGTCAATATTTGTATTTGTGGACATGGCCCACCTGCTAGCCCACTTCGATCTGTGGACGTACAACGGTCTTTTTGAAAGCCACGCTCGGCGGCGTAAAAATAATTTCGACCGGATCGTTTTTAGATCGGTCGGTTTCGTCTCGGTTAGGGTCTCGAAACGATTAGAGATGTTCAGATTCGCCACCAAGCATTTGTGGGATGCCTGGAACCCGTTCGAAATACACTTTATACCTCGGTTAAATCGAAGCACAAAGCAGCGTTTGACATAGGTACTAAAGATAAGGAAATCGTGTCTCTTTAGCATCCTATCTCTAGAATGACTCTCGTACGCCCTGGATAAGGTCGTCCACTATCCAAAGTTTCTGAGTAAGAGGTGAAGGTACGTATTCGGAAGCCCTTTAATCAGACACCCAATCCCGCCCGCGTTTAGCGGCCTCTACTGATCGATCTTGGCTGGTTGAATGCAAAAGTTGATAAAACGGTTTAAATGCATGAATGCGCATCCAATGATTTAAACCTAACATGTGTGAGCTTTCTAAGTCGGTTGATTTAATCCAATTATCAAGTATAAGATGTCGAGTTGGATTAATGATTGATTTGCATGCAAGACGGAAATTAAACATCCATTTACCGTGTTAGGTTTAGGGTGCATACCATGATCCATTTGTCTTAGTAAGGCATTTTGCAAGTGTGGTTTTGAATAGTCATCTGACCCGTCCAATATCCGGGTTAGCCGGAGTCAGGATCGTCCTAGACTAATGTTGGAAGGGAACATGCCCTGTATCAGGTGGCCATATGAGGCGCGAGCTAGGCGGCGATACAAAGGGCCTCCCTCTGGTTTTGAAAATGAGAAATGGGTAGCCTGTTTAGGCGTGGGTTAGCCCACAGTTTATGTGTCGTGTTCTGACCTTTTAGAAAACGTGTTGAAAATAGGTATTTGAACCCGGTTTGATTTGAAAGGGTCGTTTATACCACATTTGTTGATTTGAAGAACTAGACTCGAATAATCATCATTATTTTGATAATATTCGGTGTCGGATTCGATTTGACAAACTTGACATGAATAGTTTTGAAAATGATTATGGACTAATTTTTTTAAGTCCATTTGAATGTAATTAGTCGATACTCATCATCGTACCCGGGTTAAAATCCGGCATAGTATGTAGAACCAAGGATGACTTTGTGTCGGTGACTAATATATTTGTTTGAAAATGTAAAGAAATGAAATAAAAGGCTTTAAAATACCTTTTAAATGTCATTAACCAAATATTATCACCGAAACACGGATTTAACCGTCATGGTATGAGGAACCAAGGGTGAAAAATGCTTTATGGTTAAAACATGTGAAATAAAATAACAATGGTTCAAAAAATACTTGAAATGGTGAAAACCGATTACAAATATGAAGATGGATTAAGGGAAATGACGAGACACTACTACAAATACAGGCTATAACAACGGTCAAAAACCGTTGTTATATAAAAAAGCGGACGTTGTTAAAGCGTCCGTTGTAAAAGGTTTTAACAACGGTTGGTTTTCTTAAGGAAACCGTTGTTAAAAATATTAACAACGGTTTTAAGTATAAAAACCCGTTGTGGAAAGTGTGACTCAATTTTGGGGGGAAAGTTATAACAACGGGTTTTAATATACAAAACCGTTGTTATAACTAAAGACAACGGATTGTTTGTAAATAACCGTTGTTGTTTGTTCTTAAAAAATAAAAATAAAAATTTAAATTAAATATTACTAGATGCATGCATAATTACGGCCCGTTATAATAATATGGAATGAGAAGGGTTAGTAATAAGATTTGAAGCAGCATTGAGAGATATGATGATGATTATGCATGGCACAACTTCCTAACATATATATTAATTAAAAAACAACTCAACCCACACATTGCTTAGTATAAATACATTGCATTATCTCAACTAACATTTCCATTATCTCAATATATACATCTCCAAACCCTAACTGCTAAAACAAACTCCAAATAAATAACCCTACTTAATCTTTCAAAACAAACTCCAAACTCTAACAAAATGAATGATTTCATCCTTAAGACTCTTACTA
The DNA here is from genome assembly GCF_048544455.1 of Silene latifolia. Lineage (NCBI taxonomy): Eukaryota > Viridiplantae > Streptophyta > Magnoliopsida > Caryophyllales > Caryophyllaceae > Silene > Silene latifolia. Next base: position 10,974,435 of record NW_027413123.1, read on the forward strand.
TAATCGAGAACAATAACAGTTTCATCCGCCGGTTGCTCCATATTGAGGAAAGTTTCAAGAGCTACCTTGCGGATGCTCGATCCGTACTGAAGGACGCCAAAGAAGATGGCTTGACGGAGCAGCAGCAGTTGCAGCTATATGACGATATAGCAACTGCTGAACGGAACCTCCAAATAGCCAAGGCGGAGAGGAACGATATGATAGAGGAGAATAAGATCCTCTATGAAAATATAAGAATTGCATTTTCATTAATGTTTTTTTTTTTAATTTATGTATATATATATATATATTAATTATGTTTATCTTGCTTCTTCATTGTTTTACTAACTAATTATGCGAACAATACTTAAACAAATAACATAATGGTCGATAAAAACACATACATGCAAAAGAAATAATTAGAAAAACAAAATAATGACGATGAAACTAACAGTGACGGCGAGATTTACCTGATAAATACAGAACGTAAGAGACGATGAAATCAACAGTGACGGCGAGAAGATAAAGCGACGATGAGAAAGAGAGAAAGAGAGAAAGAGAGAAAGAGAGAAAGAGACGATGAGAAAGTGTGTGTTTTGTGTTTGTGTTTGTCTGCTGTGTTTGTGTATTAAGGGTTGTGTTTTGTGGCTGCAGCAGACTTGTGTTTGTGTGGTTTATAGTATGGAAGGTATTGACAACGGTTATTAAACAACAACCGTTGTCAAATATGTTTTAACAACGGTTGTAAAAAACACCCGTTGTCAAATATGTTTTAACAACGGTTGTAAAAAACAGCCGTTGTCAAATATGTTTTAACAACGGGTTACAAAAGTAACCGTTGTGATTACTTTTCACTAACTTTGCGCCAATTTTGCGCCAAATTATTAACAACGGTTGTGCATGTGTGACCCGTTGTTAAAACTAATAACAACGGTTTTTATAACCATACCCGTTGTAATTAAGTTTAGTAAAATTCGCGCCATACATTCTACAACGTCTATTGTGATTTTCGTGAATAATCGTTGTTAAAGGGGCGTTGTAGTTGCCTGGATTTGTAGTAGTGGGAACAAACACGGTTGATCTCTTGTCTGAATACCCCATTTAGGCGCGGGCTAGTTGGCGACGAAAGGGGCTTCTGCCTCAGAACAAAAATCAGTTTTGGCTCGTTTATTCCATGTTTTGGTTCATGTTATGGATGTTTAGAATGTTAGAGTCATGAAACAAATGAAAACATAATAGAAGAGGATTTTTACACCCTCATACTTACATTTTTGGTTATGGCGAGTGACCGACGTAAGTATAACAACTCGTTTGATCGAAAAACAACTCGGTTTAAAACCGTTTTGGAAAGTAAAAAGAGTGTTTAGAAAGTTTAGTGATGGTGTAGTGGTCGAAATGGTCGGTCAAGTGATTTAATGCACGATGATGGTACCAAACAATGTGTAAGGCTCGTGTTTACGATCGGTAGGTCGTAAATACGTGTCGGGTTGTGACTTTAGAAATCGAGTCGAGAATTTTAAGGGAGAAAAGAGGGGGCGGACACTCGCGTAAGTCTCAAATGGGTGGCATTTGAGGGGTATTTATAGGAGAATGAGTGGTTGTGTGAGTTTTGAGCGACGTGGCCACCTGGGCTGCTCAAAGAGGCGCGAGCGACGTCGCGGTTCTTCGAGTTATGTTGTAACTTTCACAACAAACGCAATCATGATTTGTTCCATCCTAGGTTTTGTAGTCACATGTTTGGTACTTGACCATTCATGAATCCGGGAAAACTTAAGGTAGAAGGTTTGAAATGTTTTCTTTTTGGTGGTTGACTCGGTTTGACTCGTTGTTGGAGTCGGGATTTGAATTTTTGAGTCGGTTTTTTGGTCCGGTGTCGGTTTTGACTCTAGTTAGTGTCATTGCGACCCCGTCGTCGTGCATTAAACACTCCAGGTATTTTTGAAATGTTTTGAAATGTTTTATTTTCGAAATCTTTTTAAGTTCTCCGACGTAAAGTTGTACACAAACTGTCGATCAAACGTCGCGATTCCAAATCATGTTGTAGTCCGATAATCATCGGGTTTTTTTGGAGTCTCAGCAGATACTGGGTATCTACAGAGCCCCCACTTTGATTGAGGCTTGGACAGGGCGAAAGTCAAAGTAGAGCCCCAACCCGACCATAGTAGCAAAATAAATGTGATAAACAAGCAATTGCGACTGTTCCTATAAGGTAGGCAAATTCTTGGATTGTATCTATTAGAAGTAGGATATGAAACGGCTACAAGGGTTCAAACGGACTAATGAAAAGGTAATGTAAGGCTTATTTGAACGGTAAGAACTGCCTATCCTCATGTACTTCATCATATGAACGCGTAAAAATTAAGAAACTAATGTCACACTTATGCAGTTTGATATTACATATAATATTTGGATGGTATAAATCCATCCCACAAGGAGAATCACGCCCAAGCCTAATTGACAATGAGACCAGTTTATTGATTTTCCTGGTCTAGGAAGATCTATAGACCTCTAAATTTAAGTAGTTTACCAAAATAATTTAGTCAAATCTAATTAGCATAAGGCATGTCATTACGGTCAAGACGTGAATTATGAGCTTTGTTTTCATGGATAACGGGTCAAAACAATTTACATGGACAACTATGAGGGATTCAAATGCAAAAACAATGCAATTTAACATCATTGATATTCAATTCACCAAGATTCAACTTAAAACAAGGAAAAACATATTTTTGGATTTGAAAATGTTTAATTTTTATGGAATTTTGGTATTTTAAAAGCACACAATATAATATAAATCACACAACAGAAATGTAAATGTTGGAGAATGTGTCCTCAACAATAGTGCGATCACATGTTTAAATCTCAAATTAAGAATACGTAAGGGATGATAAATTATATAGTCAACTGATCAACATTAATCAGTAATGATTAGCTGACTAGAGTTTGACGTTACTGTCGTGTTGACGGTGGTGATCAGTTGATCCCTTAAGCTCACACCTATAGGATGAGACCCAAATAAATAAATAATTAATTGTATTCGATACAGATTAATTAATCCCTTATTTATATGAGTTGTATTTTGTATCTTATTGTAATGTGATTAAATAAGATTCGATTTAGTGGATTAATATATTCATTCAATAAATTATGTTGAGGTTTTATAAATATTTCGAGGTAGAGGTAATTAGTTATTTTCATTTACAAGAGGTTGTAAATTTAACTAACTAGTTATTATGGGACCCATTATATGTTAATATAATGGTAAAATATTACTCAATAAGTTAAGTGAATATATGTTTATTAATTTGTCACATAATTGTTGTATGATCAAATTAATATTTAATTTTGTAAGATAATTAAACATAAGACTTATAAGCATTTGTGGGACAAATATTATAAAACAAAAATGGACCCATATACACTCAAGTGCACCGTCCAAAATAGTAGCATGCTTGAGTTTTTGGTTTTGTCATTTTGTTGTTGGAAAGATGTTCCAACATCTTATGACATGCTTTATTCACTAGCCTACCACCTACACTTACAGAATATGGCAAAAGGCAAAAATGAGAAAACTAAAATGCTCTACATAAGAGCATTTTGGACGGCACAAGTCAGGAAGTGAGAAGAACAATTGTTGTTCTCAATCTTTCTCATTTTTATTCTCTCTAAGATGCTCATCTCTTCCTCACATGCAAAAACCTCAAAAACCACTCAAATACTAATATTTGTGATATATTACTAGAGTAGTAGTATTAGTAATATTAGTAATAATTAAGGGTACATTACTACCTAATCTCTAGTTAACATTAGTAGTAATTTTGAGTTATAATCTTGGGTGCAATCAAAATGAGGGCTTCTAATTTGGAGTCTTGGAGGATCATCCTAATGTATATTGTAGCTCAAGAACAAGAGTAGGAAGGAGTCCTACCTTGTGATCAAATTCGACCATCTTCATATGCAAGGAAAACATTGTTTTCTTTCTTATCTCCTTTATTTTGTTATGCATGCACTAGATCCACAATGACAAAGTTAATATGTTAATTAAATCACTATTAGAGTTGTCTAATAATAGGTATATGAACCTGACAATTGGTATCATAGCATAGGATGTTGCATACATAATCGATTTATAGTTTTTTCGAGTTATTAGTAACATAATTAAAACTAAAAATTTGTGATTTATTAGATAATGCCACGAAATATTGATGCATGTTGTATATTCTGGTCCTAAAATATTTTTAGGTCATATTGATGACTTATGGATGATTATTGCTTATTTTAATGATTTTTAGTGAAATAATTACATTTTTATGAATAAAATGAACTTTTATTTACTAAAAATAGTTAAACTTCATTACCGGCTGTGATTTTTTAGTATAACCTCAAATGAATATTTTATGTATTGTATGTAAAATTTAGTATTAATGTGATTAATATTTCATGATTTATGATTTTTATGTGATAAAAATGGTATAAATGGAGGTTAAATGACTAAAAATAGTTAAACTTTAAAACAAGCCATGAAATTTTAATATGATGTCACATGCATATTTTACAGATTGTGTGTAGAATTTGAGATAAATGTGATTTATTGTGCATGATTTATAATTTTAATGGTTAAAATGATATAAATAGTGACTATTTTTTAGCAAAAATAGCTAAAATGAATTTTATGGCATGAAATTTTTACCTAATACTGTATATTTGATATAAACATCAGATCTAAAGTTGCAGCACTAATTTTGATTGATTTGATATGTTTATTGATTTTTATGTGATAAAATCGATAAAAGGGCAACTTTATTTGTCATAAAAATAAATTTGAAATTTTTGGTTTAAATTTTGCCATTTCCAGGTTCTGGAAATTTGTAAATAATGTTCAAAATTTTGATTTTGATTTTTCCATAATTTTTATGTTTAATTTGGAATTAAATGATAAAAGTTATGATTTACACGATTTATTAATGAAATAAATTATAAATATTTTTTGGGCAAATTTTATTGAGTTTTTGGAATTTGGGTAATATTCCAGTATTTACAAAAATGTGATTTCTAATTTTTCCAATTTTAATGATTTATTTGGAATTATTTCATAATTGTTATGGTTAAGAGAAGTTTAATAAGCAATAATAGAAAACCAAGTTGAATTATTGTCAAAAATTAAGTAAGAACTAATTTTTGAGTCCTAATTGAGTTAGGATAATTAACTTGGACTAAAATTAGATTTTAGTATTATTTAGCGATTTTAATAAGTTAAAATCGTGCATTTCCATAAAAACGGGTTATATAATCGATATAAGTTAAATAGGGCAATTTGGCACATAATTTGGCATGATAGACACATACTATAATGCTGCATATTTCATTGTTGAATGTCATATTTTATTTATATAATTTTGAATTATGTAATTTTATCTTAGTATGGCCTTAGTTTTAATCGATATTACCCGAAATGTAAGGGGATATCGATTCAGTTGTAATTTAATGTGATCTCGTATCACTTTTATTTTTACTAGTTTTTCATGTTACAAATGTATAATAGAAATAGCTTTGTATTTTATTATTATTTGTAATTCTGGAGTTCCTTCAAGACAGTGCCATTCGGAAAGGCATTCCGACAAAGACGGTGTTCTTGGGAGGCGTGCCACTTGAAGATTCAAGGGGCCAAAGGAGTTGGTTTCCTAATTTGTAATAGATTATTTGATTTTCTATTTTAGGATGGCATACTAGGAATTTATTATTTGCTTTACATTTCTTTTAATATGTTGCATGCTTTGCCAAATCGCCATAACAACACATGCATATCATATCAAGTCTTCGACCGTGTCAATTATAATTATCAAAAATTCAACTTTTAGCTCACTTAATATTGATAGATGATAAATTGACAAGACCTTTAATTTTAAAAAAGATTGAGACTTAGCCTTACCAAATAGTAGAAGCCCATGAATCTCAATTTCATAAGGGGTACAATACGATTTTTTTTCAGGGTGCTTCTATTGACGTTGGGTAAGTGGGGTAATAACTAGTTATTACACTTCGAAAGTTTGGTTGATCTCAACGAAGGTATTTTACGACCGTAGCCACAATAGGTTCGGGTTAAAGATGAATTTAATGTAAGATCATCGACCGAGAGTTCTAATTGTAGAATCAATTAAGAGGGTTAACCCACCAAGTTATATTAGTAAAGATGTAGAGGGCCCGTAGGCCTACATCCAAGTTAATATGAATTTTGGATCTCGAAATCATTCATTGTAGTTGGGTAGAGGTCACTATATGAATGCAATACTTGTATTAGTATTTACGAGTATTATAACGATAAATGTTAATTATTTCCTTCATCTCCATTTTTGTAGTTATTTTTCCGCAATGGATTCATCTAATACTCTTACACCGATCACCATTAATTCATGGCTCCAATCATTCAATGAAAAATGCTCCTTATATGACAATGACACGACTAGAGAACTACGTTTTGGCATTGGTGAGGATGAAAATCTTTGCTACCTTACCACTTCCACACCTCCCACTCCCATATTCATGCCCACCTCCTTGGTAAGAGAATCTTGTGAGGAGAATCTCACAAATCCCAAGGCATCCTTGTTTGTAGAAGCAAGGAAAAATATCATATTGAGTGGGAGTTCTAGCAAGAATATTCTTGCAACTGAAAGGAGTAATGGTATTACTAAAGGAAAAGCAAAGAAGGGTAAGAAACCCAAACCCGATAATGGATTGGAAGTAGATAGTGAGACTACGACAACCAAAATCAAGAAGGGTGACCAATCCTACGATTAATGTCATTATTGTAATGTCATGGGCCATTGGTAGCGTAATTACCCCAAATGTTTGGCAAATATCAAAGCTGGACTTATCACTCCAGTGGGGGTTAAGTAATGTGGAAGCACTTAGCAAGGGTGACGTGGATCTCCAATTAGCAAAATGGATCTAGAGTAGCCGCCATTACAAAGGGAACCTATGTGATTGCCTTAGCTAAGTGATTTTAAGTTGCATCTACATAATTGTTAGTATGTACCCACTTTGTCTAAAAACATTATTTCCATTTCTATGTTAGACATGAAAGGATTTTTCTTTTGCCATAAAAAACAATCGTTGTATTTTGTTGAAAATAACTTGGCCGTGAGCCAAGACACTTCTATAAATGGTATTTATGTTTTAGACACTTCCAACTCAACTAAAAATGTCTATAACAAACAATCCAAAAGACTCATATCAAGTGATGCAAATGATTCGTACATTTGGCTTTTTCTATTAGGTCACATAAATGAGAAACACATTAAAAGGCTAGTGTCGACTGGATTTATTGGACCATTTGATTTTCAATCATATGGAATATGAGAATCTTGTCTCCTTTGCAAAATGATTCGTACTCCCTTTAGTGGTAAAGGGACACGAGTAAGTGATTTATTGGGACTAATACATACCGATGTATGTGGTCCAATGAGCATCACCGCATGGGGAAATTATAACTACTTCGTCACTTTTACCGATGATTTAAGTAGATATGGGTATGTTTACTTAATCAAATATAAAGTGAAGTATTTGAGAAATTTAAAGAATTTCTAAATGACTTAGAGAACCAATTGAACAAAAATATTAAAGCATTACGATCCGATCGTGGTTGCAAAGATCTAAGTAATGAATTTGATTTATTATATATGGATTATGACAGTGTGTCACTACCCATAAGATCAAACTAATATGAGTCGGGTTGAGTTGTCAAGCTCACTTTTGGGGATTTGCAATCCAAAACGGACACATTATTTTAAAACGAAGGGTCAACCTGGAGATACCTAAAATAGAAAGTCTATTTAACAAATGACATGGATCAGACTCGCATATTACATGAATCAAGCTGCCATAATAGAGCCGGTCTATTTATGAGTTAACACGTTAGTCTAGACGAACTTGTATTACTTCACCATATATGTTTGTGACTCAAAAAGCTATCTCTTAAGAAGATAGAAGTATTTCTAAGAGATAGAGTGGGAGTATATCATCACAAACAAGTCTTATAGTCAATGTGTTACCTTTTGAAAGTAACGGAACTATAATCTATTGAGATAGAGTGGGAGTAAAGTACACATGTCTTATTGTTAATATGTTACTTTTCGAAAGTAATGGAATTATGACCTTTTGAATGATCAATTGCGAGTAGTCCCAAATCGACTTTGTTGCATAATAGCCATAGCATTACAATCTCAAGAGTAGATTTACTTTAAGGCGATGGTCTCTTTAAAGTAATTAGAGCTTTAGAGTACCTAAATGCATAGATTGACATGAAGATGTTGATCAAGATAAATCGTGTTAGGAATTGCCACATTTCATTTTGATGAAGAATGGCAAATGATATTAAAAATTCGCTTTTCTAAAATGGGAATTTAGAGAAGGATGTGTACGGAACACAAAACCTTAAATAAAGATTTAAGAATCCTAACATATTATGCAAAGCTTACTTAAGCGATCCTAGAATGGTCTTAAGCAAGCATCAAAGGATTGTAATAATCATACTTTTCGTTCATGTGATAATTGAGAATGGTTTCATTCACATTGTTGAAGAATTATGTTTTTACATGAAGTTGAGTGGGAGCCAGAATTATTTTTCCTATTTCTTATATGTTGATAACATATTACTCATTGAGAATAATGTACCAATGCTCTCCTCTGTGGAAGAATAATTGGGAGACTAGGAAAAGGTGTAATGTATTCTAGATTTTCAAATCTATGTGTTAAATTTGAGAGAATATTGGCATAAAATCGAGAGCCTTATGATGATAAGTTCTTTCATATCTGTTTAACATCAACAAGGTTGAGTAGGTTATTCATATTGATGAAAGTGGAATTACTATGATAGAGTCATAGTCGTTCACTGAACCTAAATAAGTTTCTGATCACATGAAATCGATGTCTAATGTTTCCGCCATTAGAACGATTATGTATGCCATTAAATGCACACGCCGTGATGAATCATATGCTTAGAGCATAATAAGTCAATAACAAGTTAATTCGAATAAAGGTCTTTTGAAAGCCATAAAGAACATCATGTAAGATTCTTGAGAAGAATTGAGGATGCGTTCTTATGTTTGGATGATATACTAAGTTGTGTGTTGAAGGGTTACACAAACTTTAGTTTCCAAACCTATAAGAATTTATCGAAATCCTAGGCTGATTTTATTGACTTAAGAGTAAGAGACTAGAGAAATATTTTAGTTTCAACCATTGCAAGTTCTACAAACGGAATCTAAGTACACTGTGATAAGATGGTCAACATAGGGAATGAGAGTAGATCCCTCTACCAAAGACTTTATCCCAAGTCTAGTAAGAAGACTAGACATATACTTAGATAAATTCATGTCATTAGAAATAACATTGAATAGAAGGAAATAGCAATTCATAAAGTTGGAATGTATGGATACATAGTATATCCACTTACCAAGCTTTTATTGCATTTTAACTAGTGTAAAAGGTACACTATAGATTACAAGATATGAAGTAGTAATAGTGTATTAACTATTCATATATGATAATCGCATTTATCGTTTTAGTTTCTTTAAACTCATCCGTGACTTTGTTATATCCAAATGGATTGTTGAGACAGTATTGAACCCCATTGAAGTGAACTGGATTGACATAGTATGCGCCCCTGGTTACTTATAAGAAGTGACGTCTCAAAGTGACTAGAGTGTGATGCGATTGATGGCAAGTTCAAGTGCCATAGGGTCATATGGGATGACTAGTCGATCGCATAGACAGACTGTTGATGCGTGTCCTAAATATGATGTTTTACACCCTATTTTACACGCATTTCAGAGCTTAATTATGTAGTTTATGCTACTATTTTCCCTATTTTTGTCTACTTTCATGTTTTTGTGTAATATTGCAGAAATGGGAAGAATGCAGCGGAAAATGAGCCGAATCCGTCCCCGAGTACTAGGCATAGGACCTGACGTGAAGTAAAGACTCGGGAAGCAAACTTGGTGCGCGTATCGCGGCCTGAAAGACAAATTTACGAGGCTTTTGGAGCAAAGTACCTGTTGAAGCAGTCGATCGACTGATGCCCTTAGTCGATCGACCAGAGCACGATTCCTAAATAAAATCAGAAGCTACTGTACAGCGAAGCTTGTCGATCAACTGGTCCTAGTGGTCGATCGACCACACAGTGACTCTGACGCAAATTAAAGACGAGAGTTAGAAGCCCAATTATAATTAGGTTTTTAGGAATAAGAGTCACGCTATACTCATATATAACGTGAACCTATGTTTCAGATGGAGGATGGAATTTGGAAGATTCAATATCAAGTTTTTAGCATCAGATATCATAGATTAGAATTTAGTTAATAAACATTCAATACAATTAGCTTTATTTTCGTCAATAAGGTTCGTGCTTTCGGATTCTTCTCCCTGCTTTCATTCGGTAATTCTGATTCCTTGATTTCAGTTTGCTATTATTCATTCATAGATTAGGATTTCATAGAGTAGTTTCCCAAAGCCTTATTTCGTTTATGCATCTTATTTGCTTAGTTTATTAATCATGCATCCAATTCCGTTAATTGTTAATTTCGTTGTTGTTATAAATTCTATCATGAGTAGCTAAACCCTTCGTGCTAAGATGTAGGGGACCTGTAGTGTAGGCGACGTAGATTTCGTGAGACTGATTGGATGCAGGTCGATCGACTGAGCCCGTTGGTCGATCGACCGCTTCACGTAAGATCAGCTCCGTTTTAATTGATTAATTTGCTTAATTCGATAAATCGAGTGCACGCGACTAGTTGAATACTTAGTAATTGACCGACCCATTAGATCGAAAGATAGGGGAGGGAATTAGACTACCAATTGAAATGACTAAACACTAAAAAAAGAATTAAAACAGGCGACCGATTTTGGCGACTGAAATCAGTCGCTAAAATCAATTTGGCGACTGATTTCTGTCGCCAAACGTCAGTCGCAGACTTTAGTCGCCCTTTCTAACTTTGGCAACTAATGACGGTCGCCAAATTTGGCGACTGACTAGAAATAGCGACTGAAATGGTAGTCGCCAAATTGGCGACTGATTTGAGGAAGTCGCCAAATTGGCGACTGAATTTCAGTCGCTAAATTTGGTATTAGTCGCCAAATTTGGGTGACGAAGCCAATATCACTGAGCAAATTTGGCGACTGAATAAGGGCTTTGGCGACTGAAATTCAGTCGCCATTTTGGCGACTACCCTAAATCAGTCGCCAATTCAGTCGCTAGCCAAATATTTACAACCTGCATACAAACCGATGTTCCACAACGCCATACATCCCAAATTTCAACACACACAACACCATACATTTCAACCCAACACCACCCATTTTCTCAAACTTCATTTCATATATTGAAAATGAAAGTTTTACAAGCTAAGCTATTCTAAAGTTCAAGTCTAAAGTTCAAGTTTTACAAGCTTACATGCTAAAATCATCTTACATGGAAGCCAACACCGGCTCCAATCCCCCCTTGTGGACCATGTGGATCATTTGGATCGTAGTTGGATCTAGGTCCGGGGTTACAACCTTGCCACCAATTCTCAAACATTGCCATTCTTTCCTTCATTTGGCGGAATTCTTCATCACGTTTGGCTTCACGTTCATCACGCTCTCTTACTTGAGCTTGAAGTTGACTAATAATTCCCGGTTGATACGTGGTGCTGGGAATTGTTGAAGTCGATCTCCTACGTGTTTTCTCATAGAAAGCCGGTGTTGAACTTCCGGTACCATAAACGTGCCCTTTCTTGAAGCCATTAACCAACTCATACCATATGTCATTATCCAGTTTTTATAGATTGGCGGCTTTTTATTGTTCAAATGCTTCCTACAATATTAAACCAATGGTTTTAAGTTAATATGGTAACCACTTTATATACGACATTTTAAAAGAGAATAAATTAACAAAAATTAAGTGTTATGGAAAACTTACATATAATTGCTTGTCTTTTGGCTTAGTCCAACTTCTAACCCCTTTGTGGTAAACCCTGGAATGCGCGTCCGAGCTTGATTCGGTCCGTCGCAATCGGCTTTGACTTCTTCTTTCCTTTCTGAAATGAAAAAAAAACATACATGTTAGAAAATCAACAAAAAATCTAACATAAAATAAACATGTTGCATTGAAAACCAAAAAAAGTGTGAAATAATAGACAAACTTACACCCAATACACGATCCCAGAATGATCGTGATCCCCCGTAATGAGTAGGCTCGTTCACGGCATCTTCCTTTCCTCCTTTTTTGTTGAGGGATGCTTGCTTAGACTTCTTCTGAAAAGCTTCACTTTTGGTATGCTTTATTAAGCCTTCATACTTCTCACCTACAATTACACATGTGAAATCATAACTAATAAAACTTTCAAATTGTTACATTCACTCCTCCTAAAAGAGAACTTCAAAGAATAATAGAAGAAACTTGATTGATACCCTAATCCTCTCTAAGAAGGCGACTCCATTGGCGATTTTGAGGAAGATTCTCTTGCATGAATGGCAAGGAATTCGGCCTCAAAGTCTGCAAAGCTTCACAACATTACTAAGAGGAAGGGGGTGGCTACTAGAGGAAAGCAAAAACAATCTTCTAGTTCGAAGAAAAATTCTCAGAAACCTAATGACGAGGAGGCTACAAAACATGCTAGTATGGAAACCCTAGTTGGCATACCACCATTCAATCTAGATGATGATGAGATCCTTGTCGAAACTGTTAATGATGAGCAACCCATTCAGTCAGAACAGGAACAGACTCAACAACATGATGAACAAGGTGAATGGACTCACGTGCATGGTAAGACACAGTCCCATAATATGGAGACTGACGACATCCCTGTTATTCATATTACTAATGATGATGTTCATGAGGAAGTAGAATATTGGAAACAGGCTATTTATGGATTTGTCTTAGGAGCAAACCCTCCCGTGACCATATTAGAAGGATATTTACGACGTATATGGCATAAACATAAGATAGACAAAATCTCTTTTATGCCTAATGGTATATTTTTGGTTCATTTTCAAACAAAAGAGATGCAAGAACAGGTATTGAAGGCTGGGCATTACCTGTTTGATAGTAAGCCAGTCATCATTAAACCATGGAAGGAAGACATTCCCCTTGAGAAAGAAGAGATTAAGAGTGTTCCAACATGGGTTTGATTGCATAAGTTGCCATTGAAGTTTTTGGGGCAGAGTCTGCCTAAGTTAGCAGGGGCCATAGGATCCTATATTCAAAATGATACTGCTACAGATCTTAAGACTCGTCTGGGAAATGCTAGGGTTATGGTAGAGGTACAAGTGAACCAAAAATTTCCAAAGTCTATTAAGGTGATGGATGAAAAGCAACAAGTGACTGACATTAATATTGAATATGAATGGAAACCAGTATTGTGCAAGGGGTGTAAGAGGTTGGGACATGAGATGGCTCAATGCAGAGTGCTTAGCAAGAAAGTTGCTAGACCTCCCCCCCTGTAAAACAAGTTAAGCAAGTCTGGAGACTAGTGACTGCCTTACCCAAGAGCAATACTGTACAAGACAATCCACTGGTAACTCCTAGAGTGCAGCCAATGAGAGAATCAGAAGAGCCTGTATTAGTACAGATTGCTGATTTCCCAAAACTTGATAAACCTTTAACTGATCAGGCTGAAACTCAGAATGGATCATCAAGGGAATTAGAGACAAATTTGGAGGGCCACGTAATTCCAAAAAATAATTAATGTTAAACCTTGGTTTTTGGAATGTACGAGGTATGAATAGGAAGAATAAACATATGGTTATAAATAAATTCTTATTAGATAATAATGTTGGTATTTTTGGCTTAATTGAGACAAAAATCAAGCCAAATAATGTGAATAAAGCCATGAATATTTTTAATAATTGGAGCATTTCTACTAACACTGCCTGTCATCCTGGTGGGCGTATTTGGATCCTTTGGCAAGCCAATAATTATGATGTTCAGTTCATAGAATATGACTCCCAGTATATTCATATGCAGATTACTCAAAAGCCTGAGAATCTGATTTTTAACAGGACTGTAGTTTATGCTTTTAATGATAGTAAGGATAGGGAGTCTCTTTGGAATAACTTGAATAGAATTGCTGGATATATTCAAGGGCCTTGGGCAGTGGGTGGAGATTTTAATTGTGTCCTTACTGCAGATGAGAGAATTAGAGGTGCTTTTTCAAGAATAGATGCTGAGCCTTTTCTAGATTGTATTCATTAGTGTGAATTGATAGATAGTCCTGCCATGGGGGCAATTTACACCTGGAATAATAAACAATGCCCTGTAGACAGGGTTTACAGTAAATTGGATAGATGGCTTATAAACCAGGAGTGGCAAAATTTTTATCCTGATCTGATTGCTCAATTTCTTCCTGAGGGTCTATTTGATCACACTCCCTGCTTGGTGAGCAATGGTAGTCATCAGATTGCTAAGGTAAGGCCTTTTATGTATTTTAATATGTGAAGTAGGGCTCCTAAATTTCATGAAGTGGTGCAGGAAGGATGGCATTGTCATAATAAGGGCACAAAAATGTTTGAATTAGTGAAAAAACTGAAAAATCTAAAACCTTACTTGAGAGGGTTGAACAAATCCCAGTTCTCTGATATTGACAAGAATTCTGATATAGCTCTCACCAAGCTATCTCAGGTGCAACAGGAATTAGCGGTGAGACTTCATGATCATGATCTTATTCTCCACGAATGCCAATTAAGGGAGGAGTATGGGAAATTAGCAGAGGCTCAGCAGGATTTTCTGCAGCAGAAGGCTAGAGTTCAATGGAGTAGTGAAGGGGATTCTAACTCAGCTTATTTTCATGGTATCTTAAGAACTATAAGAAGACAGAATCAGGTCCTTCAAATTGCTGATCAAAATGGAGACATTCATGTAACTCCTAGTGGATTCAGAACAGTTTTATTCAATTCTATACTAAGCTACTTGGGAGGAGCAATTCCACTATGGCAGTTAGCAAGAGGGTTATGAGTTATGGGAACAAATGTGAAGCATCTCATGTTCAGCAACTGATGTGTCCTGTGACTAATGATGAGATTAAAAATGTGTTATTTAGCATCCCTAATGAGAAGGCCCCTGGCCCGGATAGATACTCTAGCCAGTTCTTCAAAGCTAGTTGGGATCAGATTGGAGTGGACTTTTGCGAGGCCATCCAGGAATTTTTCAGAAATGGCCAGTTGTTGAAACAGTTGAATGCTACCAGCATTACTCTTATTCCTAAGGTGACTAACCCTTCTACTGTAATGCAATTTAGACCAATTGCCTACTGCAATGTGGTGTACAAATGCATATCCAAAATTCTTTGCTCTAGGCTGGCTAAAGTCCTACCTCACATTATCTCTCTCACTCAGGGAGGTTTCATTTAAGGCAGAAGCATTATGGAAAATATCCTAATTTGTCAGGATTTGGTGAGACTTTATGGGAAAAAATCTACCTCTCCTAGATGTTTGTTTAAGATTGATCTCCAGAAGGCTTATGACTCTGTAGAATGGGACTTCCTGTTCCAAATGATGATTGAGCTGAATATTCCTATGCAATTTATCAATCTCATCAAGGAGTGTGTTACCTCAGCCACCTATACTTTGTCTCTGAATGGTGATTCATTTGGGTGGTTCAAAGGGTAAAGAGGTTTGAGACAAGGAGACCCCCTTTCTCCATTATTGTTTACCATTTGTATGGAATACCTTACCAGGCTCCTTGCTTACACTACTACTAGTATGAATTTTAAATTTCATCCTCTTTGTAAAAGAATGAACCTGAGTAGTTTAATGTTTGCTGATGATCTTCTTCTCTTCTGCAAAGGGGATATAGCATCCATCATGGTGTTACTCAGAACCTTTTCTACATTTTCCAAGGCCTCAGGCTTGCAGATGAGCAAAGGAAAATCAAATGTTTATTTCAATGGGGTGCCACCTGATGTTAGAGCAGAAATTGTATAGGTCTCAGCCTGATTCATTATGGGGTTATGCTCTTCTGTCAGCTGCTCTAATACTTAACCGAAGTCCGTCTAAAGCTGTTGACAAGACTCCATATGAACTATGGAAGGGAACGGTCCCTAACTTGTCCTTTATACGGGTTTGGGGCTGCGAGGCTTATGTCAAGTGGAGACACGAGGATAAGCTCGGCCCGCGATCGGTCAAGACATACTTTATAGGTTATCCTAAAGGAACATTTGGTCATTACTTCTATTCGCCAACCGAACAACGTGTATTTGTTGCGGCGGTCGACATTCTTAGAGAAGGAGTTTCTCGAGAACGCGAAGAGTAATAGAACCTTCGAATGTTCGGAGATTCAACCAAATGCCGAGCAACCATTGGAGGAACCAGTTCCTTCAATCCCGGCTGCGGTTAGTATTCCTGAGGAACCTAGGAGGTCGGGAAGAGTCTCTATTCCTCCGGACAGATACATTGGTATGGTCAAGGAACATGACATAGATGACATTCTGCTCTTAACGAGTAGTGAACCCGCAACCTATAAAGGTGCCATGACTAGTTCCGACTCAAAGCTATGGCTTGAGGCCATGCAATCCGAGATGGACTCCATGTATGAGAACAACGTATGGGATCTTGTTGACTTGCCTGCTAAGGTTCGTCCCCTTCAATGCAAATGGCTTTACAAGATAAAGCATTCTGTGGAAGGTCAACAAAATATCTATAAAGCACGACTAGTTGCTAAAGGTTTCACCCAAGTGCCAGGTTTGCACTACGATGAAATTTTTGCACCCGTAGTCATGCTGCGTTCCATTCGGATTATCTTAGCGATTGCCGCTTTTCATGACTATGAAATTTGGCAGATGGATGTGAAAACCGCCTTCTTAAACGGTTATTTGGAGGAAGAGTTGTAAATAGTACAACCCGAAGGTTTCATCGATCCTGAACATCCTAAGAAAGTGTGCAAGCTTAAGCTTTCCATTTATGGACTTAAGCAAGCTTCTCGGAGTTGGAATCATCGTTTCGACCGAGTGATAAAAGAAAATGGATTAACTCGATCGGTCGAGGAACCATGTCTATATATCAAGTCGAGTGGGAGCAAGATTGTCTTCCTAATATTGTATGTCGATGACATACTCCTGATTGGGAATGACATACCTCTCTTAACTTCGGTAAAAGTATGGTTGAAGAACCATTTCCAGACGAAAGATCTGGGTGAGGCACAAAGAATTTTGGGCATCCGTATCTATCGAGATAGATCACGTCGGATGTTATCTCTCAGTCAGGAGTCTTATATAGAAAAGATTCTAGAGAGATTCAGCATGACTAACTCCAAAAAGGGGTTTCTTCCTATGGCTCCAGGGGTGCATTTGAGCAAGTCTCAGGCACCAAAGACACCGGAAGAGATAGAGCGCATGACCCGGATTCCTTATGCTTCGGCTATAGGATCAATCATGTATGCCATGATATGCACACGTCCGGACGTGGCATATGCATTGAGTATGACGAGTCGATTCCAACAGCATCCAGGTAAATCACATTGGATGGTTGTCAAGAACATTCTTAAGTACCTACGGAGGACTAAAGATTGGGCATTGACTTATGGAGGCAAACATAAGCTATGCGCAACCGGTTACGCAGATGCTAGCTTCCAAACGGATCGAGATGACTCGAAATCTCAGTCTGGATTCGTTTTTACTCTTAATGGCGCTGCAGTCAGCTGGAAGAGTTCCAAACAAAGTGTTACAAACAGATTCTACGACCGAGTCCGAGTACTATGCCGCGTCCGAAGGCGCAAAGGAAGCGATATGGATGCGTCAATTCTTACAAGGACTATCTGTAGTGCCTAGTTCGAATGACCCGATCACCATCTATTGCGACAATAGAGGTGCCATATTCCAGGCTAAGGAGCCTAAGTCTAGCAACAAGTCTAGACATGTACAACGGAAAGCTCATCTAATCCGAGATTACGTGGAGCAAAAGGAGGTAGTGATAGAAAAGATTGCTACAGATGATAATATAGCAGATCCTCTCACTAAACCATTACGACAAGATAAGCATGAAGGGCATGTTAATTCCATGGGAATTAAACGTGTTCCTGAGTTGTAGTACTCTTTTATGGATTAGATTCATTTTCTTGTGTATTCTATACGACATCATCGTTTTGATATTTATATATTTTGTTTTTCATGTGGAGTTATACGACAATTTTTGAACACCACAAAGTGAACTGAACAAACATTATATTATGGTCCTTAATTGCCCACGTGAGCTGATAACTCTGGCAATTATTTTGTGACGTTGGTTGATGGTGGGTTCAACGAGCCATAAGTCAAACGGTTGACTGACAAATCACAGAGGCGAGTTATACGGATATCTCGTAGGACACAATTGTGACAACGACATGGAGTCCTAAATGTTTTATAACATTCGGTGCCAGGTCGTGGATAGGACCTCCATGGTGATCCTAAGAGTCGATTCTTTTGACTATCGACTGTCTCTTGAGATTAAGGCAAATTTTAGGTGACTTTGGTTTCTTTCTCACGGTCATCCGTAACAGGGGGCCAAGTAGATTTTTTCTGGGTCATTTCATACTGTGCTTAGATCGGCAGGAGTCGAGTTGAAGGAAATATTCAGCCTTTATCAGGTACTCGATATTTCTCAGGGCCACTCGAGGAGCTGTAACTGAAATGCATGGCCATGCTCGAATACGGATTCGTTTTATTAGTTAAGTTACTCTCTAGTCGGGGAAACCACTCTTGATACAGATCGATTGTAAAATACGACCTTTGCGGATACGGATCTGCAAATTGTTTTACATTGAGTGGGAGAAATTTTAAATGGATATGAGAATCGGTTATCGCACATAAACTTGTACGGACAAGTGGGAGTTTGTTGGAGCCGGTGTCCTCCAGTTAGTGCGGATAACGTTATTACACGTACACTTGTACGGACAAGTGGGAGCTTGTTGGGGCTGGTGTCCTCCACAGTTAGTGCAATGACATATAAATCTCTAAAAGGATCAAAGGGTATACTTTTGTATTATTATCAGTTGGTCCACGTTTATCAATAACGGTTGGCTTGCTAGATAAGTTTGACGTTATTGTCATACAGATGGCGGTGATCAACTGGTCCCTAAAAGTCACACCTATAGGATACGTTTGAGAGATGTGACGGTATGAAAATACAGTCATGTTGATGCCTAATATGACTAAGCGGTTAGTCAGAGTTATTGACTAATAATTAGTCAAACGCGATGTTGAGATAATTATTTAATATGGATTAAATAATACTGGCTAAGGTGAATTAAGCGGTTAATTCGCAAATTGAATATAAACGGTTATATTTAATTAATGTATATTGAGTTGATTAATTATACAATATTGTCATTGTCGGACAAGTATTAACATGTCGACTGATTCATGTTATTAGTCGATATTTTAATATTCGATAACGAGTGACGATTTATAATTAAAACCCGTCATAGACATTTAGCAAGACCACGAGTTGAATAAGGAGAAAGTGGAAAGCCCACTCCCTCCCCTAGCAACCTCACGGCCGAACAAAAGGAGAGTCCCTCTCTCCTTTTGACCTAATCATTGTCATTTGCACAAAAATTAGGGTTTTGGAGGCATTCTCTCTGAAATTCTAGATCTCACATCAAAACTCACAAAAAGGCTCTCTCAATATTGCAAGGCAATTAGAGAGTAATTTCTAGCATAAGGGGCATAGTCTCAGACGATCATGGGTGCAACGATTTGGAGGAAATCTACTTTGATTTCTGTTCTTAGGCTGCGTTTTACATAGGACCCGAGGTTGATTCTTGTTACTTTATCGTTTCTCTTGTTTTTTTTTCGTTTATGACAATTAATCACATGGTAATTTACGTTATAGTCCTTATTTTTAAGGGGTTTAATACGGATATTACCCTACACCACCCCCCCCCCCCCCGCAAAAAAAAAAAAAACAGTTACTTTAGACTTAAATTAGACAACTTTAAATTGCTTGCCTCCTTGTGGTTCGACCCTGACTGCCACTATCTATAGTAGTAGTTTGGATTATAAATTTTATTTTTTGATACTAAACGACGGTATCAAATTTTGGCGCCGTTGATGTTGGACTAAGGACACTTACCTTTAGGCGGGCAAGCAGTCCACTGTTTTTGCCCAAGCTGCTAGGAAGAAAGATGTTATATGGCCAGTTACTTACAATGCTATTAAATCTTATGTTGTGATTCCTGCTTTAGCACCTGTACCTATTCCTGCTATGACACCTCCGCCCCATATTGGGAGCAATATAGAGGGAGATTTTGTTGTATTGGATGTTTCAGGAACTGGTTTAGGGAAAGAAGAGCTGCTTGTTGCTCCAGCGGTGACAGAGCCCATTGTTCAGAGAGGCGGTTTGGGATGTCTGAGTTACGAAATTACCATAAATGCTTGATTTAATCTCCGAAAAAATTTTCTTTTGGTTATTACAAATGGAGTATATATAGTGGTACACCATTAGGTTAAGCAATGGTTGATTAGTAAATAACAATGCTAAGTGTTGAGTAGAGCTTTGCAAGTCCCAAGGGAAATGCGCGGATCATGTGGCAACTCCTGGGGAGACTGTGCGTCTTGGCTTGAAGCACGGTTGAATCTGTGAAGGGATCCGCTCGGATCACTAGGGAGACACTCGGATCGTGGCTTCTTGATCTGCTCATCCTGTGGTTAGGCCACTCGGACCATGGCATTCTAGTATGCTCGTCCCAACCTCAGGACGCGCGGATCCTGGCACAGGGTTCCATATTCTTGCTTATAAGCCTTGAATCCTTATATATACTCTTTATTCTTACTTCTTCGGTCATCGTTTTTGCCTCCTCTTCATACTAGTCTATCCAAGATTGTCAACAAGTTTCCGAATATGAGCGAGAGATGGAAATTCCACCTCATTATCTCCTTTCCTATAAGACATATAAAATGCAATAGGAAAGCAAAATAGAAAGGATTTGATGGATAAAATGGCCATGAAAAGCTATAATAGTATGCGAAATAGGCTCAATTAGGGGACTAAATGTGCGCAATTAAGAGTCACATCACAAAACAAGAACAAAAGAGTTGCAGGTTATCCTTAGCTGGTATATTTCTTTGGCTGGTTGTTGAAGGTTAAATGGCCTTAGTCCAGGCACCATCTGTGGCTCAAGGCTCTATCTTATGAATGCTGAAATAGGCCAAGAGTTTCTTTGTTGTGAGTTTTTCCCTTGGTTGGCCAAAAATGGCAATTTTACTTTATCTAAATTACCCTCCTACAACTTGCTTGTCAGTGTGATTTTCAGTGCAATACTTAAGGAAATTAGCCTGGCTCCTTAGGATTAATTTATGATTAGTTGAAAAAAGATTCAGCTGGTGGCTAGCCTTATTGCTGCACTTATGGCCTGATGAACTTGGAATGGAAGTTGTTGTTGCCTGAGTGTTGTTGTTGTTGTGATTATTGTTGGCCTGGTTTGTGTCTGGTATCCCTGGCAAGACAAGGGTGTGCTTGGATTTTCCCAGACCATCCTCTAAAAGGTTGCTAGCTTGATTAATAGCTCCTGCTGGAGGTTGTGAGCATTTTGGCATGTTATCATGAGGTTATTCATGGTGCCTATTTGTTATCTTTTGGACCTTGTTCCACTTTATATATGGTTCAGCTAGTGTTGGACCATATAGTTATATGTTTTGTTTTGATAATGACAAGTATGATTTATGATATATATACTCTTGCACGTAATCGTTTGTTAGTCTTTGTTAGATTTAATAAAGGTTACCATAGAAAACAATGTTATAGCACCCATGGCCATAACATTGATGATTTATGAAGCATCATTGAAGTAATGTTATAACTGCATGAGCTATTACATTGAACATTCCTAAAGCATCATTGTGACTACTTTATTCACAAGTATGATGATCACTCAAGAAAAACACATGATCAAGTCTATAAGAAGATCAAGATGAAGAGCTTATGATCAAGATGAAGAGATGATCCTACTACTGAAGATCTCCAGGAAGATTAGCTAGTATAGGACATCATCTAATGACGATATATTTGGAAGTGATATTGGAAAGGTAAAGTTATAGTTATTTCACCTATAACTTTACTTACCATGCTTAATGTTATAGTCATTTATGTTATAACATTATGATGCGTTTTGAAGGCACGTGTTTAAGGCTTTAAAATTAAATTTTGAAAGCTCAAATTACCTATATATTTTCGAAAATACATGTATGTATGATTGAGTAATGATGCGGGTTAAGATTGAATAAATTACATGTATCCTATTGGATAGGAAAACGATTTGTGAGTCATCATGCTATCTAGGGTTTGCCAAGTTGTTCAAACATAAACTCTAAATCCACACCCCTTATTTCGACTAGGGTTTTCGAGTGAGTTGGGCTTATGAGCCGTTTCTCTTAATCGACTATACTCCTTGTGCAAGTAATAAATTAAGTTAAATCTAGAATAGATTGTCTTAAGATATTTTATATTAAACAATTATTTATTTCTTGTGAAACAAATCATCCTTCCTCACGGCATCATGAGGGTTTCGAATAAAACCCTAGCTGCCTCCACTACTATATATACATACGTGGTTTAATCTTTCAAAATAACTTTTCGCATATTAAAATCCCTTTGCAAACAAATTGAGTTTAAATCTTAATCAAGCATTTTATTTGTTTTTGCATTCGAAAATCTTTACGAAAAGTCGTGCTTCAATTTGCTTATTATTCCATAAGATTACGTTAGTAGATAATAGTACTTAAATATTGTTTCTTACTCGTTCAATTGTGTGAACACTTAGAAGAAAAATCAAGTGCTTTCTTAGTATCGTAAGTTAGATAAAACCGGGTATTTAACGATACTCATTTGAGTTACAACTAGAGTTATTCGTACGAGTGGGTTAGTAATTTTGTAATCCGTAGAAAGGTACTAAAATTATTAATCAAGAATAGTGGACGTAGATTTCGATTTGTGAAACTGAACCACTTCAAAACCACGTGTGTCAATCGTTTTTATTGTTCGTTTTCTTTACGTTTTAACTCCGTCTAGTTAATTAGTTAAAATTTAATCAATAAACTTTAAGTAATTAATTTTTAAGTCACGCTCATACGGACATACCAAAAAGTGGGTTAAAGCTTTAGATACTCAATTCACCCCCTCCCCCCCCCCCTCCCCCCCCCCCCCTCTTGAGTATTTCGGATTGATAGACTCTTCAATTGGTATCAGAGCCGCGTGCTCTTGATTGTCTAACCGCAAAGAGGCTGATCCGTCTATCTTTTTTTTTATTTTTTATTTTTATTTATTCCTGCCTTACACGTGTGAAATGGACTCCAAGTATCTTAAGTGTCCCGTCTTTGATGGGAAGAATTATGGACTTTGGAAGAACATGATGACACACTACATAAAAGGACATGATTAGGAGTACTGGACGATCATTAAGAATGGACCAAACAAAAAATTGGTCGGATCTTCTGAAGGCACTACCTATGAGAAAAAGGAAGAGTACTATGTGGAGGCTGATTACAAGAAAGCTGAGAAAAATTTGAAAGTGATAAGCCTGTTGCAAAACGGCATGACATTGAATGAATTCGACCGTTTTTCTTCTTGTACCTCGGCCAAGGAAATATGGGATGGTCTTGAATTAGCTTATGAAGGAACGACAATCGTAAAGAAATATCGTATTGACTTGCTGATTCAAAAATACGAGCTCTTTACAATGGAGTCAAACGAATCTCTTGCTAGCATGCCTGCACGATTCTCTAGCATCATGAATGAATTGAAAAATCTTGGTAGGAAGTTTGAGTCTGAGGATATTGCCAGAAAAGTTCTTAGGAGTCTGACCAAAAAGTGGTCTCCTAAGGTAACGGCAATGGAGGAATCAAGAGATCTTACTTCCTTGTCATATCAGGTACTTATTGGAGCTCTCATGGCTCATGAAATTGTTCTAGATAACGACGATGCTGAGCCAAGTAAGAATAAGAGCATGGCTCTTCAAGCTTCAAAAAATGAAAAGGTCGAATCCGACATTAAGGAAGAGACGGTTCTGTTTACCAAACATTTCAAAAAGAGAATATTTAGAAATAAGCAAACAAAGCCTTCCTATAATAATAAATCCTTCAATAAAAAAGCAGCTGAGTCAAAAAATTCCTTCGTCAATAGAGGATACTTCAAGTGTGGAGAGTCTGGTCATATGATCAAGGACTGTCCCACATGGGAGAAAATCAAGGACAAGACTAAACGCGAAAAGACAAAAAATGAATTCAAACAAGTCATGTTGGCCTCGTGTTGGGGAGACCTCGACACAGAAGATGACGAAGGATGAAAGGATGAAGAAGTTGCTAATCTGTGTATAAGCAACGTCAGTCTTGACCTACTTTCAGACAGTGACGATGACAGCAATAGCACAAAGTCAGAGTACTATCTTCTAGGAGAATCTGACTCAGAAAATAAAGAAGAAGAGGTAAGTTATCTTGAACTTAAAAAACAAGTCAAAAAGTTATCTAAGAATGCTTTAAGAAAATTCTTCAAACAATCTGTTGATAAGTGTCAGGATCAAGATCTGGAATTAAAAGAACTGAAAAAACTAATTCTTGATATTGCTGATGAGAATCAACTTCTTAAGGCTAAGGCTAAGAAGCTTAAATCAAAAGTTAAAGCTAATATAGCACAACTTCAGATTCGACAAATGCTGAGAAAAAGGCTCCTGAGTCTAAAGTTATAGCTAATGAAGCTACAACCTCCGAACTGAATATCAACATTAAGTATCTTCAAGCCAAAGTTATAGCTAATGAAGCTATAACTTTAGAATTGAGGAAAATCAATGAGCTTATTCAATCTAAAGCTACAGCTAGAGAAGCCGTTATTTCAGATCAAAAGAAGGAAATTGATTCTCTAAATCAGTAGTTGAAGGAATCTAAAACTCTATTATCCGACACTAAGAAATTACATTCGGAGATGGTACGAGTTCTTAGTAAAAGATTCCAGGACTTTCATGACAACTATAAAGAGAATAATTCCTCTAAATATGTTTAATTGGATCATTCCAAATGTTTAAAAGAAATTCAATCTTTCAAGGATCTGCCCATACACGCTAGAAAGGTTCATGAATAGTTAGAAGGAAGCACGAAAGTCCTAAATTTTCTAACGGAGCAATCGGACAACAATATGAAAATGGGTTTAAGACATGAGTGCTATGGTTGTAGAGACCACTCTAAATACAAGCCAACTCCTTCCAAATAAGATTTCAAGAGAAAATATGTCAATTTACCTGAATACTTAACTTGCAAATATTGTGGTCATACGAGGCATATTCAAGAAAACTGTGTTAAACACTTGCAAGATTTACGCAAAGGCATTCAATTTGTTAAAGCGTCTAACACGTTAGTTGAAGAACTCGATGTTCCCACAGATGAACCTAACTTAAATGAAGAAAGAAACTATAACTTCCGTTGGTTCTATGATATCAGTTTTGATTACAAGAAAAAAGGCAATGAACCTAGACAACCACAAAAGCCTAAAGAGTCTCATAAGACTAAGGCTCCCCCTAAGAAACCACATGAAACACCTCGAGCTTACCCTAAGACTAGGACATCTCTAATTCAACGTCTACCAAAAAAAAAAAACTGTTAGACAAGTCTGGGTTAGAAAATATCTAATCTTTAGGGTAACTAACACTAAAGGACCCAACCTTGCCTGGGTACCTAAAAAATGTATCTAATTGTTTTGCAGGTTGTGGTGAAAGAAAATAATCTTTATTACTTTGATAGCGGTTGTTCAAGGCATACAACCGGTGATATAAATCTTTTTCTTTCACTTCAGCCCTTTGATAGTGGTAAGGTTACATTTGGAGATAACAAGAAAGATAAGGTTGTCGGCGTAGGTAAGGTTGATGTCTCCAATTCTCATGCTATAAGTGATGTTTATCTTGTTAGAGGACTTAAGCATAATCTACTTAGTATCTCTCAGTTATGTGACAAGGGAAACAAAGTTGTTTTTTATTCGGATACTTGTCGTATAATAATTGAAGGAACTAGTAACGTTATTCTTGAAGGTCACCGTAAAAGGAATGTCTATATGATTGATTCAAATGTAATTCCTACTAACTCGTTTACATTCATGAAAGCTACCTTAGATGATCCATGTTTATGGCATCAGAGGTTTGCCCACATTAGCTCAACAATACTCAATAAACTAAAGAAAGGAGATTTGGTTGAAGGATTGCCATCAATCAAATTCGATCAAGAAACTCTATGTGACTCGTGTGCTCGATGCAAACATGTGAGATCTTTATTTAAACCAAAGAGAGTGGTAAGCACCAAGGAACCACTGGAACTAGTACATATGGATCTGTGTGGCCCAATGAAGGTAAGAAGTAGAGGAGGATCCAGGTATGTTTTTATTCTAGTTGATGACTACTCAAGGTATGTTTGGCCGCTCTTTCTAAATTCAAAAGATGAAACTTTCGATGAATTTGTAGTTCTAATGAAGCTTGCCCAAAATAAGTATAAATCAAAGTTAGTCTCTATTCGTACGGATCACGACACCGAATTTGACAATCACGCCTTTATAGAATATTATCGGGAAAACGGTGTGTGGCATAATTTCTCTGCACCGCGTATTCCACAACAAAACGGTGTTGTTGAACGTATGAATAGAACACCAGAAGATATGGCATGCACTATGTTTTTGTGTAGTGGTTTACCTCGTAATTTTGGGGCTGAAGCGTTTAGTGCTGCTTGTTATGTTCTTAATCGAGCTTTGATTAGACCTATCATTAAAAAGACTCCATATGAGCTTCTAAGAGGACGAAAACCTAATATATCTCATCTCCGTTGCTTCGGGAGCAAATGCTTCGTCCATAACAATGGCAAAAACCGTTTAAGCAAATTAGATCTTAGAAGTGACGAAGCTGTTTTTGTTAGATACTCTAATCACAGTAAAGCATACAAGGTTTTTAATAAAATAACTTTATGCGTCGAGGAAAGTGTTCATGTTATTTTTGATAAGAATAATACTTTTGATAAGGCTGAACAGGATGAAGAGGAAGACATGAACGAACCTGATGTTCGTCTTTCTAAAGGTGATCTCCCAGAGTTGGATGATGAAGATAAAGAAACTGAAGGCACAAATAATGAACTTGGAAACCCTACAAATGAAAAGGGAAAGAGAGTTGATATTATAGTTGATGATACTATAACTTCCTGATGTGACCATAATTGGCGCATATTTAGCCCCCGAATTACCATTGTTTTCATGCTTTTTAGTGCCTATTTGGGTCATTTCTTATCTTTAGTTCTTTGTTTTGCATATTCTTTGAGATTTTGATCCCTTGGTAGGAAAGGAGTAAGAATCTTGCATTTTCATGGCAAAACAAGGCTAAATTGATCATATTCAATGACCAAGCATCAAGGAGAGACAAGACTAGAAGGCCTTTGTACATAGCATAGTAGAAGAGCAATGTTGAGAAAAAGGATCCTTGAGTCCCCAAGGAAATCCCCAAGGAATTCATGAAGAAAAGGGAAGAAAAGAAGAAGAAAAGATGCTGCTAGACAATCCGAACGGATTGTACACAATCCGTCCGTCCAAGCCCAATCCGAGCGTCCCTCAAAGGAATCCGCTCGGATTCCCCCTCGCCAATCCGAGCGTCTTGCCCAAGAATCCGCTCGGATTCCTCAGCCCAGATCCGGCCGTCCCGACTCCCATCCGCACGGATTGCAAAGACAAAGACGTTTTCATTCTTCTAGCAACGATAAGAGAAGCCCTTCTCTCGGAGAATCCCGGAGTCTCCTTGCTCAACTTAAAAAGTGTAATTACTAGTTTAGCCCTTAGTTAACCCTAATGCATCCTCCCTAATTTTCACTATAAATACCCCATTAGTCTAATTAGAGGAGCATGTTCTTCTTATCAATAATTAGTGTAGTTAATATCAATCAAATCTCTCTTCAATATTGTAATCAAATATTAATCAAGTTTTAATCCAAGTTTTAGTTCTTTAATCTCTCTCTTGTTCTTACTTTATTTTGGGTAATTGAAGATTATTTGGGTTATTATTGGGAGATTGACAACCTCTCAATCTAGGATTCAAGTACTTCTATTATTCTTGCTTTATTATTGGAATCATTAGTAGGTATAATCTCTTAATCCCTTTTTAATTATTGCTAATTACTTTCATTTATTCATCATGTTTCATTATGTTAGTATGATTGACAACCTTTCTAGCATGATCAATATGATAATGAGTGAGTAGTCTCTTAGCTAGGGTTTAATGGGTGATTAGGGGAAACCAACATGGGGAATGATTCATACTTAAATTAATATGCTTTCATATCTTATTTGCTTGCTTGTTTTGATCTTAGTACATGCACATGTTATATTTGATGAAATGCTAAGCCTATGAATCCTTGCATTTACTATCATCTTCTATCCTTTCAACTTGACTTGTAAGACATAACCCAACTCGAGTCTTGTTAGACCATGCATGTGTTGAGTAGGAAAGATTAAGTCGACTTGTAGGTGTTGTACAATCTAATCGATTCGGCTCCGGGACCCAAACTTTCCTAGGATTGTAAGATATAACCCAACTCAATCCATCACAACAATAATTGCTTGCTTATAATTTGAGAACATGTTTGTATGATCATATCCCATGATTCCCCTATGAACCCATGACACCCTAGTGCTTTTAATCAATTGTTTACACCCTTATTTTATTTACCTTGTTAGTTTATTTTCATTGCTATTTTAGTTTAGTAACCTTCTACATCAACCCAATTTGTGACACCCCTAGACACCACTAGTTACAATAGAATCTTCATTTCAATACCCGTCCCTTGGGATCCGACCTTTACTTGCCTCTTTACTAATTGTAGAGTTGTTTGTGAAGTATAAATTGTGTTTTGTATCGACCATTGACCAACGACCACATATGCTTAATTGTGAACACGAAATGGACTCGATCAAAAAAAATGGCGCCGTTATTGGGGACGGTGTTTAATTGATTTAAGATTTCTTTTATTGTTTTTAGTTGTGTCTTTTTTCACCTTGGGGAAGTAAAACTCCTCAAGGTTTGTTCTAATTGTTTTCTAGTTGTTTGATATTTTGCATGTCTAGAAGGTTACAAAGAGATTTGTTACCTTTTGACCGTGAAATCGAAAGAACCTTGACGAATAATAGGAGACTTGTTAGGAGGAATTTGGGAGGTGTTGGTGAAGTTGTTCAACCCACTAGTGAGTTTGTCAATCCTTTCGCAATAGAAGGAGAAGAGAACCCATTAAACAATACCACACAAAATCCACCTACAATGCCTAAATTCTCGTCACACTCTATACCCACCGAGGAGGATTTACCAAATGGTACTCCTACCCCACAACATCTTACCGGAAACTTTATTGCCAAGTCCGCCTTCATCCAACTAGTTGAGAGGAGCCAATTCGGGGGAATGCCTAGTGAGGACCCTCATTCTCATATGGAAACCTTTTACGATTATTGTGAAGCTATCTCTCAAACGGGCGTGACTCAAGACCAAATAAGATGGGTCTTATTTCCTTTTTCGTTAATCGGCACCGCAAAGCAATGGTTGAAGGGCCTTGATAAGGCCACCCTTGGAATAGATTCTTGGAAGAAGCTAGCTCTAGCTTTCTACAAAAACTTCTACCCACCGGAAAAGACCAATATGCTAAGAGCTCAAATTACGGGTTTTAAGCAAAGGGATGAAGAATCTTTGTATGAAGCTTGGGAGCGGTTCAAAGGAATTTGTCGCTCATGTCCTCACCATGGACTTAGCGAATGGTTTTTAGTGCAACAATTTTGGAATGGTTTATATGAAGATTCAAGGAACATTCTCAATATGGGATCAAATGGAATGTTCACCGAAGTTGATGACAATCAAACATGGAACAAGATTGAGGAAATGGCGGTCCATAATTCACAATATAGTAGACCTCGCAAGGCTACTAGAGGAGGAAAGTATGAAGTGGACACCGTTACTCAATTGGGTGCTCAACTTAGTGCTCACATTGACACAATCAACTTGAAGTTTGAACAAGCTATGGCTAGACTTGAGGAAAACTCAAAATCATCGAAGCATCATGTCAATGCCATGACGGCATCCTCATCAATCCCAAGCGGGATATGTGAGAATTGTGGAACCTTGGGTCATGACTCAAGTGAGTGTAGGGGAACAACCGAACAAGTTAATGCTTTCCAAGCTTACAAAAGTGGTACCCCTTATTCAAATTTTTACAATGAAAACACCAAGTTCCATCCAAATCTCTCATACAAAAGCCAAAATGTCCAAAACCCTCAAACAACATACACTCCACCACCCATGAGAAATCAAAATCAAAGACCCTTTTACAATCAAAACCAAGGCTACCAAAATCAAAATCCATACAATCACCACAATGACCAAGGTTTTGATGTCCAAAAAGCGGTCCTCCAAATGCAAAAGAATCAACAAGAATTTTTCACCCAAATGCAAAAAGATAGCCAAGCAAAAGACACTACCATCAACAACATTCTAGCTCACACCAAGATGTTGGAAACACAATTAACCCAACTAGCATCTTCGAGCTCACAAAGACAAAAGGGGCAATTACCACCACAAAGTAATCCCCCTAGACATGAAACGGTTAGTGCCATTCACTTGAGAAGTGGTACAAGATATGAAGCACCGAAGAAGCAAGTTGAGGATGAAGTTGTGAGAGCTAGTGAGAATGAAGTTGTGGTGCAAGAAGGGGAATCATCAAAAGAAGAAAGTTCAAAGAAAAATGAAGACAATGCCAAAGAAAAGGAGCCCATTGTGATTAGACTTCCTTTTCCAAGTCGTCAAGCCAAGCCTAAATTTGATGATCAACTTGGGAAGTTCATGGAGATTGTGAAGAACTTAGAAGTCTCAATTCCTTTCACGGAATTAATCAATCACGTTCCGGCCTATGCAAAGTACATGAAAGATATCCTCACAAAGAAGAAGTCGATCCGGAAACTTGAGACTATCGCCTTCACTAAGGTGAGTAGTGCAATACTTCAAGGGAGTTCACCTCCAAAGTTAAAGGATCCAGGAAGCTTCTCAATACCGTGTACCATTGGCGACACAACGATCAACAAAGCCTTATGTGATCTAGGGGCTAGTGTGAGTGTCATGCCGTACTCGGTAAGTAAAAGGTTGGGAATGGGAGAGCTTAAATGCACCAATATCACTCTTCAAATGGCCGATAGATCGACGAAGACACCATTAGGGGTATGGGAAGATGTCCCCGTGCGAATTGGGAAGTTTTTCATCCCGGTGGACTTTGTCATTGTTGATATGGAGGAAGATTCCAACATTCCAATCATCTTAGGAAGACCTTTCCTACACCCCGCGGGTGCGGTGATTGATGTGAAACATGGAGAGCTCACTCTAGAAGTGGGAGATGAAAGCATAACTTTTAATCTTGACAAAACCATGAGAGCTCCTCGTTTGCATGAGCCATGTTTCATGATTGATCATTATAGCCGGAAAGATGAAAGGAAGAAATCGGAACTCCAATGGAGGAAGAAAGTTGAAGATGCTCCATTCAAAGAGCAAGTGAATTGTGACAAGGAGAGCTTGCAAAGCTCATCAAAATCAACCAAGGAAGAAGATGATGGCCTCATTGGCCAAGAAAAGAAATTGGGAGAGTTGTCTCCATCTAAGCAAGAGATTTTCAATGATCAACTCAATGAAGTTTGTGGTCTTTGGGACGACGAATTTGAAGGGATCTTTAATCCCTACATTGGGCATGCCATCGATCATGATCAACAACAAGGGCCACGGTCTATTGAGGACCTCTACCATAACAATGAACAAGCTTTTGATTACTTCTTCAAGGTGTTGAGCAACATCAACAACACCTTGAACATGCCCCCTTGACATCTCATCAAGAATGAGAGTTTGGTGGAGTCCTCCCTAAACCACCACTTGTAAATATTTCTAACTCCCTAACTTACATTTAATTTTTGTATTGCATTTTTGTCATTTTTGGATTTATTTTTACTTTGATCAAAATAATTGTCATGTAAGAGAGAAGTGAGGGAGGGACTAATGATTTTAATTGATGTGTAGTGCTTTACCTTAGTGTGGGGATGGCAATTGCCTAGGCTATTCATGCCTTAGTAGTGCCCCCACAATGAAGAACACAAGATTTGAAAGAAAGAATGATAAGGGAATGCGTTGGTGCACGGATGGAACTGAATCCGTGTACACAAGGACCAATCCGAGCGGATTCTTGAGAATCCGCCCGTCTGCAGCAAATCCGAGCGTCCTGCTGTGAAGACGCCCGTCTTGGGCTGTGTTGAAATTGCAAAAATTCTTGACTGTTGAAGAATCCGAGCGGATTACTGGAAAGACGCCCGTCTCACAGAATCCGTCCGTCTTGTGAACAATCCGTCCGTCTTGAAGCTGAAGAAAAACAAAGAAAAATCTCTGGACAAGAATCCGTCCGTCCTGCACGAAATCCGCCCGTCTCATCTCAGAAGAATCCGAGCGGATTCCCCAGAATCCGCCCGTCTCTAGGCGGGATTTTGAAAATTTTGAAGCTGTAGAATCCGCACGGATTGCGCCCAATCCGCACGGATTGTCCCTGCGTCCTAAAATTGTCGAGTTCTTTAAATACCCACCCCACCTTCATTCATTCATTCATTCATTCATAAACACTACCCATAACATCAAAACCCTCATCCTCTCCATCTCAAAAATAAAAACCCTCAACAAAACTCACCACAATCAAATCAAACCATCTTTCAAACAACAAATCAATCACTCCATCTTCA
This sequence comes from Silene latifolia, assembly GCF_048544455.1. Lineage (NCBI taxonomy): Eukaryota > Viridiplantae > Streptophyta > Magnoliopsida > Caryophyllales > Caryophyllaceae > Silene > Silene latifolia. The sequence continues at coordinate 11,007,165 of NW_027413123.1, forward strand.
ATAATAATCAAAACCAAGAACAAAATCTTCACCTTTGAGTCGATTTTTGCTCTCATAAAGGCAAAGCCTTTCACCTTCAAAATCGATTTGGGCATTCTATAAATTGAAGATTTTTGAGTCTTTACTTGGTTAGTTCATCAAATGGCAAGAACAAAGGGAGCAACAAAGGGAGCAACAAAGGCACCAAAAGCAAAGGCTCTCTCTCAAAGGCAAAAAGCTCTACAAGCAAAGAAAGCTTTGGCAATGGTGGTATCAACACCAAACTTGGTAGTGCAACAACAACAACAAATTCCTATGGAAGCATCACCCTCTACTCCGGTAATTAATCAACTCTTGCATTATCCGGAGGTAACATTCATTTCCGATTCCCATAGAAATACATTTGTCAAGTTTGCTATGAAACAAATTCAATCCACCAAATTCATATGTCAAGATGCTTTAGAGAAGTTGGGTGTTCTTGAACAAACAAGAGTCTTTTTCAATGCCATGGGTTTGAAGAAATTGTTTGAAATGAAGGAAGTAACATACCCCTCCCTTGTCTTGGAATTCTTAAGTTCTTTAAAAGTGACAAAAGTTGAGAATAGGGAAAATATTGAGTTTCGTCTAGCTAACACTAGTAGACGCATTACCTTTCCGGAATTGGGTGCAATTTTGGGTCTTAGCGATGAACATAAATTTTATAAGCAATATGGGAAGTATGATCCCGAGCCTCTTTGGGAGGCAATCTCCGGGAAGAAATTTGAAGATTTTAAGGCTTGTCGTGCTCTTTTGGTCCATCATCCGGGCATAAGAATATGGCACAAAGTTGTGGGAAATACCATAATTGCTAGGAAAGACACCAATCATTTCACGGGACTCGATTTTATTCTCCTTGAATCAACTTTGAATATTGGAAGAATTCACACCAAGCCTTACAATTCTTTGAGGCTATTGGTTGATAGATGGCTCCATGTAGATAGTGGGAAGAAGGGTCAAACCGTTATTGTTAATGGCGGCCTTGTCACGGTCCTAGCCAAGCACTTTGATCTTAATTTCAATAAGGATAGCAAGTACAAGGCTAAGGATGGTGGCCATCTTATTGACATGTCCATCTTGATTAACAAGTTTAAGTGGGTTGCTCACAATCCCCTTGATACCAAGTATGGGTGGCTTACTAGTGAGGCTCGATCATTCACTTTACCCGCAAAGATTTGGCGTCTTAGTGTCCACCGGACCAACTATTTACTTCCCCTATCCGAAGAAGCCGAGTACATCATTCAACAACAAAAGGGTGATCATGAAACTCCCTCCTCTTCCATTGTTATACCGCCTTACCCCTTTGTGTATGAAGAGTTCAAACCGCAAGGAATTGAAATTGGAAAAGACTATGTCACTCTTCTTATGCAAGCCATGCACAAGCAAGCTTATGAAGATCGAAAGAACGCATATTTGGCTCAATATCCTCCCCTCCTACATCTAGCTAGGCAAGGACTCCTTGATCCATCTTGTCCTTTGCCTAGTTGGGCGGATAGAGAAGCCTTATTTCCGGGTGCATCAAGGGACGTGGTAGAAGACAATGAGGTTGTTGGGAATGATGAGGAATTTGATGATAATATTGAGGAAGAAGCAAGTGGAGATGAAGGAAGAGATGGTGAAGATAATGATGAGGAAGAAGATGGTGAAGAAAGCAAGGAAGAAAGTGATAAGGAAAGTGGCAATGTGACCACTTCTCATGAGGGAAGTGGTGATGATAATAGCATGATGGAAGACTAGCCTTGGAGACTCCTACACTCCCATGGTTTGTCTATATCTCTTTGTATTCTATTTTCATTTTGATCATTGTTGGTTTAGTCCTAGCAACATCAAAGGACTCGCGCCTCGGTTCCTTTGAGGTGTTCTTACTTTATTGTTCCCATTTTTGAAAATCCAAAATGACAATCTAGTTTCATGCATAGCATAGTGTGTGCATGAACTCCCCTATGCTTTGACATTAGCAATAGTGTCTTATTTGGTTTGGGGAAGTTAATGCATACACAACGGGAGGTAATCTAAATTATCCTCTCCGTCATAACAAAAACCATGCATCATGTAGTATAGCTTAGTGTAGAATTGCATTTAGTATAGAAATCATGCATCATCTTTGCATAATTTCCATCATTTTGGCCATTGAGGACAATGCCCATATTAGTGTGGGGATGGGAATTCTAACACTTAACTTTTATTCAAAAACCATAAAAATTGAAAAATTTCAAAAATCATAAAAATTTGAAAAATTGAAAATCCAAAAAAACAAGTTCATTTCCTTTGTATATATATTGTCTTGTATATTTTGTGTTTGTTTATCCTTGTTCACTTTGATTGACTACGCCACATCCGAGACATGAGGATATTGAAGACCGCATGGTATGATCTTTCCAATCTCCTTTTTCCTCTTTATGTTAATGACTATGTGGCTTTATTTTGATTGATGCGGTAAAACAATGTGAACTTAGGACTTGCATTTAGTTTATATGGCATACTAGTTGGTAGAATCATTTGCATTAGGTTGTTTATATGCTAGTTGCATCATGGCATGAAGTTGCATGTTAGAAAAATTTTGCGAAACCGTCTACTTGGGAAGCTTGACAAGGGTATATAGGCCCTAGTAGATGCTTTTTCTTCTTAAGACTTTGCTTGTTAGAATACTTGTAAAACACCCTAGGATGTGTCATACTAGTATCCTTTGACCCATGGTTTAAGGCCTAGTCAAGAGTACCTTGTGGTGTGATAACTCCTTGGCTACCGTTTATTCCAAGGTGACCCTTGAAACCATGCATACTTCTATCATTCATCCATGTTCTACCACATTTTTGTCATCAAAGGGAATGGGCACAAAAAGAAATCAATTTGAGTTCAATGAAATGAAAAGAAAGCTTGCAAAAATGCATCAAATGAAAAGAGGAGCAAAAATAGAACTCCTAAAAGCTTCAAATACAAGGCACCCTCGTTACTAATTGGGGTGACTTTGAAAATGTTCAAAAAAGAAATTCAAAAAGTTGTCAAGTGTTGAAAAGCCAAAAATCAAAAAGAAATGGCAAAAAGAAAGTGTTCTCAAATGTTATATGCCACAAGAAATTGGGGGGAAAAACAACAACGAAAGCAAACTCCCAAAATGAAACTCAAAAACTATCGATCCCTTTATCCACCGTATCCATTTTTGTGCATGGTAGAGAGGGGACGACCCTTCTTCTTGTCTAGGCAAGAGGGGGAATTCCGCGATCCTCCAGTGTTTCTAACACCATAGGGAGTCTACTCTTGACAAAAGCATTTAACGATTGAGGACAAAGGTACCCTAGCTTGACACATTTTGGAGATGATTTATTGGTATCCTTCTAGGCTTAGTAGTTTGAACAAATTGCATCTATGAAGGATTGTGTACCCTTGAATTGCTTCCCTTGTACATAATTTCCGCCACTTAGATGAGGAAAGTGGCTATTCTTTTTGTAGATGCATCCATTATGTGATTTTGTGTGCTTAAAGTTTGGATGTGTCACCATTTTGGCAAGACCCACCTTGCCTTGCAAGAAGGCATCCTACCTCATGGTTGTCTTGTTGTGAGTTGAAGGGGCGGAGTGAGACCCGCTAATTGTCTCATATCGGCTATTATTATTAGGTTAGGTTAGTATTGGTCCTAGTCTTTATCACCTCTTTACTCGGGACGAGCAAAGGTTCGGTTTGGGGATATTTGATGTGACCATAATTGGCGCATATTTAGCCCCCGAATTACCATTGTTTTCATGCTTTTTAGTGCCTATTTGGGTCATTTCTTATCTTTAGTTCTTTGTTTTGCATATTCTTTGAGATTTTGATCCCTTGGTAGGAAAGGAGTAAGAATCTTGCATTTTCATGGCAAAACAAGGCTAAATTGATCATATTCAATGACCAAGCATCAAGGAGAGACAAGACTAGAAGGCCTTTGTACATAGCATAGTAGAAGAGCAATGTTGAGAAAAGGATCCTTGAGTCCCCAAGGAAATCCCCAAGAAATTCATGAAGAAAAGGGAAGAAAAGAAGAAGAAAAGATCTTTGCTAGACAATCCGAACGGATTGTACACAATCCGTCCGTCCAAGCCCAATCCGAGCGTCCCTCAAAGGAATCCGCTCGGATTCCCCTCGCCAATCCGAGCGTCTTGCCCAAGAATCCGCTCGGATTCCTCAGCCCAGATCCGGCCGTCCCGACTCCCATCCGCACGGATTGTAAAGACAAAGACGTTTTCATTCTTCTAGCAACGATAAGAGAAGCCCTTCTCTCGGAGAATCCCGGAGTCTCCTTGCTCAACTTAAAAAGTGTAATTACTAGTTTAGCCCTTAGTTAACCCTAATGCATCCTCCCTAATTTTCACTATAAATACCCCATTAGTCTAATTAGAGGAGCATGTTCTTCTTATCAATAATTAGTGTAGTTAATATCAATCAAATCTCTCTTCAATATTGTAATCAAATATTAATCAAGTTTTAATCCAAGTTTTAGTTCTTTAATCTCTCTCTTGTTCTTACTTTATTTTGGGTAATTGAAGATTATTTGGGTTATTATTGGGAGATTGACAACCTCTCAATCTAGGATTCAAGTACTTCTATTATTCTTGCTTTATTATTGGAATCATTAGTAGGTATAATCTCTTAATCCCTTTTTAATTATTGCTAATTACTTTCATTTATTCATCATGTTTCATTATGTTAGTATGATTGACAACCTTTCTAGCATGATCAATATGATAATGAGTGAGTAGTCTCTTAGCTACGGTTTAATGGGTGATTAGGGGAAACCAACATGGGGAATGATTCATACTTAAATTAATATGCTTTCATATCTTATTTGCTTGCTTGTTTTGATCTTAGTCCATGCACATGTTATATTTGATGAAATGCTAAGCCTATGAATCCTTGCATTTACTATCATCTTCTATCCTTTCAACTTGACTTGTAAGACATAACCCAACTCGAGTCTTGTTAGACCATGCATGTGTTGAGTAGGAAAGATTAAGTCGACTTGTAGGTGTTGTACAATCTAATCGATTCGGCTCCGGGACCCAAACTTTCCTAGGATTGTAAGATATAACCCAACTCAATCCATCACAACAATAATTGCTTGCTTATAATTTGAGAACATGTTTGTATGATCATATCCCATGATTCCCCTATGAACCCATGACACCCTAGTGCTTTTAATCAATTGTTTACACCCTTATTTTATTTACCTTGTTAGTTTATTTTCATTGCTATTTTAGTTTAGTAACCTTCTACATCAACCCAATTTGTGACACCCCTAGACACCACTAGTTACAATAGAATCTTCATTTCAATACCCGTCCCTTGGGATCCGACCTTTACTTGCCTCTTTACTAATTGTAGAGTTGTTTGTGAAGTATAAATTGTGTTTTGTATCGACCATTGACCAACGACCACATATGCTTAATTGTGAACACGAAATGGACTCGATCACTTCCTCTCAAGACAAGACTTGGAAACTGAAGTTATACCTGATGAAGCTATAACTTCAAATCCAAACCAAGATATAGAATCCAATGTTATACTTGGATCCACTATAACCCCAGGATTAAACTCAGGGGGAACACTTCGTGGTTCCCAATCATTTGAAGAAGGTGAGCCTAATTCGAATAACATTGACGCACCTTCAGCCTATATGAAATGGAAATATAAAGACTCTCATCACATGGAAAACATTCTTGGGAACTTACGAAGAGGTGTTCAGACTCGTAGAGGTTTGAACAACTTTTGCTCTTTCTATTCCTTCCTCTCCAACATTGAACCTACAAATATCAAAGAAGCCCTTACTGAATCAGATTGGATTGTTGCCATGTAAGAAGAATTGCAACAATTCGAAAGGAATAAAGTTTGGCACTTGGTTCCTAGACCAAGAGATAGATCTGTCGTTGGAACAATATGGGTATTCAGAAACAAACTAGACGATACAAGAGTTATAGTACGGAATAAAGCAATATTGGTTGTGCAAGGGTACAATCAACAAGAAGGAATAGATTATGACGAGACCTTCGCCCATGTCGCTCGTCTAGAGGCTATACGATTATTAATAGCCTTTACAGCTTACAAAGGAATGAAACTATATCAAATGGACGTTAAGATTACATTCCTTAACGGTTATTTGAACGAAGAAGTCTTTGTAGAGCAACCTTCTGGATTCCTGGACAACAAGTTTCAAAACCATGTTTATAAATTAGATAAAGCTTTATATGGTTTGAAACAAGCTCCTAGGGCTTGGTACGATAGATTATCAAAATTTCTTCTTGAAAGCAACTTCAAGAGAGGATATGTTGACAAGACTTTGTTTCTAAAATATGAAGATTACGACTTATTAGTTGTGCAAATCTATGTTGATGATATTTTTTTTGGTTCAACTAATGACAAATTGTGCAAGTACTTTTCAGATTTGATGACCACAGAATTCGAAATGAGCATGACGGGAGAACTCAAATTCTGCCTTGGACTTCAAATTCAATAAACAAGTGAAGTAATTAAGATTCATCAACAAAAATACATCAAGGAACTAATCAGAAAATTCGGAATGGAAAATTCTCATTCTATGTCCACTCCCATGGTCACAGATAAGAAGTTAACATTAGACGAAGATGGTAAGTCTGTTGATGAAACAACATACCGAGGTATGATTGGCTCACTCCTTTATTTAACTTCTAGCCGTCCAGGTATTATGTTTAGTGTATGCGTATATGCTCGATTTCAATTGTGCCCTAAAGAATCGCATATGATTGTAGTTAAGAGAATCTTGATGTATTTACTTGGTACATCGAAATTATATCTGTGGTATCCTCTTGGATGTAACTTTGATCTCATAGGATATTCAGATGCAGATTATGCAGGTTGTTCGCTTGATAGAAAAAGTACTTCAGGCATCGCAACGTTTGTTGGACCGTGTATTATCACGTGGGGGTCAAAGAAGCAAAATTCAGTTGCCTTATCTACTACTGAAGCCGAATATATTGTTGCCGCTTTGGTATGTTCTTAACTTTTATTATGGCTTAAGCAACAATTATGTGACTATAGTATAGATGTAGGATGTATTCTTATTTTATGTGATAATACGAGTGCTATAATTATTTCCAAAAACCCAGCACAACACTCTGATACTTAGAATATTGATATTCGACACCATTTTCTACGTGACCATGTTGATAAGGGGAATATAAAACTTGAATTTTGTAGCACAGAAAAACAATGGGCAGATATTTTGACAAAGGCCTTGGCTAGAGAACGTTTTGAGATTTTACGGTTGGAAATTGGTTTAAATGATGGCAACTAAACTTGTCACAAATATTTACGATCTTTATGACGGACTAGAAATAGACGAGATTGTATGACTGTGTCCGTATTTTCCGTTGTAAGTATATTCTTGTTAAATATTATATTATGTTACGAGAATAGTCCTTCTGCTAGTCATATATTATGTGTATCTTTACAAACCAATTTTCTCATCACAATATTTCCTTATTATATCTTTTAGCCAAAAATTGGTACCCAAAATATCCTCACAATCTTTGCAAATATTTACCCATGTGACTTACCTAATGTCTATTATCATATGTTTGCCATATCTAATAAAAGATTTACCTTAATCTAATCTTTCCTAACCTATATATATATTTAAAAAAAAAGGAAAGAATCTTAACAGAATCCGTGGCCGCCTATACACACTAACCTATTCTTACCATAACTCAATTTCTTCTACCACTTCATAAATATCCCACCTCCCTCACGTCTCTATCACCCTCACAACTCTCAATATTTTCACTTTCTTAAAACTCTCCCACACTCAACCTCACCATCCATCATCATCATCATGTCTCCGCCAACAACTCGCCTCAACTCACCATCAACTCGGTCTTCTACTAAGACCGGGTCATCCAAACCACCATGCAATATGCCTAATCACACCGCAACCACTTCCTCACCTCAACCAAACCCCAAACCAACTAAACCCGATCATAACCGGGTTGATACTAATCTCGGGGGAATGCGTCGTAAGCTTAACAAGTTAAGAATAAGGACATTGGTGTTGAGGATTCGGTTGAAGAGACCGAAGTTGTGGTTAGCTGTGATGGTCATCAAACAACCTTGTTTCGAGAAAATATGCCGAATGCTACGGTAACGGGTCTTGATAATGTTCGTCTTACCATGGAGGAAAGGACTCGGGTGAATCGTGTTTTGCGATATGGTATTCATGGAGGACGATGTTATCCCGAAAAATGGTATACAAAGATAGAAGCTTTGCAGTTCTTCAAAGATTTCTTGACTTATCAAGAATGGACAAAGATTTGTTCTATGTACAGTCCCGTTTATCCTATTGAGGTAATTCAATTTTAAGCTTCGGTTTCGGTTAAGAAGAATGTGTTGCATGCAATGGTTAATGAGTCTGAAGTCACTATTTCCCTTGACGATTTTCGCACTCTGTTTTCCGTCCCTGATGATGGGTTAGAAATTAACCCGAGTGCGGAATGGGGGTATGTGACAGAGGAAGAAAAGCTTCAATTAAGCGTTCCTTTGATGATGGTGTTACGGGGTCTAGTAATATGTTGGCGGGTATGTTTACACCCAAATTGAAATTCTTTTTAAATTTTCTATGGAACACGGTTGTTCCAAGGAGAGGAGGCCGTGACAAGTTGTCGAGTTATGAGATAGTTTTGGTCTCTAAATGGCTTGAAGGTGTTAGGTTAGTCTTCCCCGACTTGTTTTTCATCATATTATCCAAACAAGTATTTCCGTCACCAAGGACAAATTTTATACTACTTTGGATTTGCCCTTTGGTATGTGGATTTCTCGTATTTTGGAACACAAGGGGGTTGTCGGTCCTACTAGCTATGGGATCATGGTCAAAGACGAGATGTGTGATACACATCTCAAATTAATGAAAATAGTCGTGGTTGGACCCGAATTAGTCTTTTTGTCTAAAGGTAGTGTGATGGAAAAGTCGTCGGATGTTGTGGTGGTCGTGGAACAAAAATTGGACTCGTTTATGACAAGTTTTTGTGAAAAAATGGATGTTCAAAATAAGTTGATTGCGGAGTTGGTCGCGGGAATGGCAAAGGAGAAGGATGTGGCTTCGGTCTCTAATGTTACGGGTAATGCCGAAGTCCTAACCTACTTGCATGGGTTAGAGGGACGTATTGAGGCTATGGCTTATGATGCGGATAGAGCGGCTCGGGAATGTGTCCGTCAATCTGATTTGTTGGCTATCTTGGCAAGTCAAGGAGGGGCTATTTGGCGAGAAAGGGAGGCTATGCATGCGGAGATGGACTTATTTTCGAGGCTACCAAAGCATTGTCTTTGAAAGTACTTAACTTTGAGGCGTGTCTCACGGCACAAGCCAATCATGTGCGGTCTTGCTTCGATCGTCTCGACTCTCTTGAGTTTAGGACTCGTCACGGTTATGTAAACCCCAACGTTGTAAAACGCGACTTTCCCTAAACCCGTCCTAATCCCATTCCTTGCTCTTTTCCTTTTGCTTTTATTGAACTAATATTTTGATGTTTGTCTATTCGGCCTATTTTGGCGCTTCATACTATATTCAGCCCATTGACATACTTTGTTTATTCGGCCCATAGGCTTTTACATTTCCGGTTTGTATTAGACATATTCTATTATGCTTTCTTATCATAGATTTGTTTCTCGTTCTATAATATGTGTTTACATGTTTATTTCTTTCCTCGGTCTATATTATTCTAGTTGTTTTATGTCTTGTTCTCGTCTCTTCGATGATGTCAACAGGGGGAAGAAATGACCAAGGCTTAAGTATTTGCCTAAGCTTGCTCCTTGTCAGAACCTTTAATCTCTTAAGGTCCTTAGATGCTATATTTTGAATATAAGTAGCTTGTTCTTGCGTTCGACTGACTATTTTATTTATAGTATTATGTTGAGGGGGATCTTGTGCTTAGTCACAAATCATAAGAGACTTGTCATCATCAAAAAGGGGGAATTTGTTGGACCATATAGTTATATGTTTTGTTTTGATAATGACATGTATGATTTATATCATATATATACTCTTGCGCGTAATCGTTTTTTAGTCTTTGTTAGATTTAATAAAGGTTACCATAGCAAACATTGTTATAGCACCCATGGCTATAACATTGAAGATTTATGAAGCATCATTGAAGTAATGTTATAGCTGCTTGAGCTATAACATTGAATATTGCTAAAGCATCATTATGACTACTTCATTAACAATTATGGTGATCACTCAAGCAAAAGACATGATCAAGTCTATAAGAAGCTCAAGATGAAGAGCTTATGATCAAGATGAAGAGATGATCCTACTACTGAAGATCTCCAGGAAGATTAGCTAGTATAGGACATCATCTAATGACGATATCTTTGGAAGTGATACTGGAAAGGTAAAGTTATAGTTATTTCATCTATAACTTTACTTACCAAGCTTAATGTTACATTCATTTATGTTATAACATTAGAATGCATTTTGAAGGCACGATTTTAAGGCTTTAAAATTAATTTTCGAAAGCTCAAATTACCTATATATTTTCGAAAATACATGTATGTATGATTGTGGAATGATGCGGGTTAAGATTGAATAAATTACATATATCCTATTGGTTAATAAAACGGCTTTTGAGTCGCCATGCTACCTGGGGTTTGCTAAGTTGTTCAAACATAAACCCTAAATCCACACCCCTTATTTCGACTAGGGTTTTCGAGTGAGTTGGGCTTATGAGCCATTTCTCTTAATCGACTATACTCCTTGTGCAAGTAATATATTAGGTTAAATCTAGAAAAGATTGTCTTAAGATATTGTATCTTAAACAATTATTTAGATTTACCTTATTAACTTATTTGAAATATCTTGCGGATTAAAATAAGGAAATATAAGATTTGTTTCTTGTGAAACAAATCATCCTTCATCACGGAATCATGAGGGTTTCGAATAAAACCATAGGTGCCTCCTTTACTATATATACATATATGCTTTAATCTTTCAAAATAACTTTTTGCATAGTAAAATCCCTTTGCAAACAAATTGAGTTTAAATCTTAATCAAATAATATATTTGTTTTTGCATTAGAAAATCTTTACGAAAAGTCGTGCTTTAATTTTCTTATTATTCCAAAAGATTACGTTACTAGATAATAGTACTTAAACACTAGGTAGTATCACGCGCTTTGCGCGGTCAGTTTTATAATTTTATTATTATAATTGAAGAAAAATAATACAATTCATATATGACCTTTAATATTTTTACTTCTAAATAAAAATAAATTATTTTTTCTCAAATTTAATTTTGTAGGTTTAATTTCAACGTTTTAAAATAAAATACATACAATTTTAATTAAATAAGGGATAATTAATTATACACGATCAACGTTTTATAAATAAATTTGTGACTTATCGAATATCATACACTCTCCATTATTTTATACGAATAATGCAACAATCAACATTAAATTCTCAAATTATATCATTTCACGATACGTACGTTATGTCCCAAATCAATTAATATTTGTTCAAAATTATGTGAATATAATTTTATGTATAACGTGTGATATTTGTGTATCAAACATATAGGATCCACACTCAATTTATTCAAATGTTTTGATTGTGTGTTGCATGTGCTATGTGTCAAACATATCAATAAGAAATTTATACTTTTTGTTTTTGTAAACAACTATATATAATGATGTTTAAGAATTTACCTGTAAATAAAATAGGTTGAACTTTTTCAAATTTTATTTTTTGAGGTTTAACTTTATTGTATTTAAAAGAAAACATATAAAATATTTAAGTAAAAGTAATATTTAGCTTGTCATAATCAATATTTTATACTTGAAGTATGCATATTTAATTGAAGATATTAAAGAAAAATGTAACGTGTTTTCTACTTTTTCATTTTGTTTATAATACTATATTACTTAATAATCATTTTTTTGTTTTGATTAATCAAATGCACTCGCGATCACTGTGTACATACATAATCGTACACATACTCGTTATCACACTATTTAAACCTATCAAAACCTCATATATATTCAATTTCTCGCAACATAATTTTTTTTTTTCATTCCCACACTGTAAAAACTTATCTCTTAGTAGTTTAATTTAAAATATATTTTTAATAAATACAATGACTCTTTCAAATATATTTTTCTTAATGGATTTAATGATCTAAGTTTTATAAATTTCTAAAAATGTTTTTTTATGAAAATGTAAAAGATTGTGAGAAACACTCACTTTAATCATCGCTACATATCAATATATTTCAATAAATATAATGAAAATTATACTCAATTGAAAACATTTTTCACAATGAACGTAATTTTTTACATTTTAGATTTTTTATCAAAATAATTTTTATAAGGTTTAAAATCAAATTACCGTAATTATTTAATATAAATTTATTAAACTATAATTAATATTTTGCTGAGATTTATACAGCATTTATTAGGTTCAGCTGTAATTAATGCTTGTATTTAAGGCTGGATTGACACATGGCGCATCCACAACGCTTCAACTTGCTTATATATATATATATATATATATATATATATATATATATATATATATATATATATATATATATATATATATATATATAAGATTGTTTCTTACTCATTCAATTGTGTGAACACTTAAAAGAACAATCAAGTGCTTTCTTATTAACGTAAGTTAGATAAAACCGAGCATTTAACGATACTCATTTAAGTGACAACTAGAGTTAGTTGTACGAGTGAGTTAGTAATTTTGTAATCCGTAGAAAGGTACTAAAATTATTAATCGAGAATAGTGGACGTATGTTTCGATTTGTGAAACTGAAACACTTTAAACCACGTGTGTCAATCATTCTTATTGTACGTTTTATTTACGTTTTAACTCCATCTAGTTAATTAGTTAAAGTTTAATCAATAAACTTTAAGTAATTAATTTTTAACTCACGCTCATACGAACATTCCAAAAAGTGGGTTAATGTTTTAGATACTCAATTCACCCCCGCCCCCTCTTGAGTATTTCAGATCGATAGACTCTTCATCTAGAGTCTGAGATATCGAGTATATCTCAAGTTATTGGTCTACTTGAGATGAGCAATACCAAACTGGGTAGGTTTCCGGTTATTGGCCTACCTATTACCCTGGCATGGTTTCAGGTTATTGGCCTGCTCCGGGTTGACCATCATTTTTGGATACTCTTATGAGTCTATGGATATGTCGTTTGGGGGTCAAGGGTCCGTACTTTTACGCCTTCACTGGTTAAGGGTCCACACATTTACGCCTTAACTAGACATTATATCCCTCAAGAGTCTGGCTAGTCTTAGACATGGGTTCACGGTTACGTGTCCCGCCATAGAGTTATTTTGGTGTTAGGTTATTGACAACAGCGTTTAGGGTTTCAGGTTATTGGCCCTAGGCGGTGCTCGTTCTTGTCTCGTGTTATTCTATGTCTTTATGGTCCAAGTTTTGGATGTTTTATATCACTCGTATTTTTTCATTACTCATTTCATATGTCATTCAGGTAAATTGGTATTATTCCTTTTTCATTATAACCACATTTTTCACGGTATTTCATATAATCATGTAAATAACATGGAATTTGTAAGTTGGTGACACATTTTAAATTAATTATGTGGTATCACTTTTATGGCTTGTTTACTCACTCATTTGTGATTATATACTTTGATATTTAATTACCATGAAGTTCACATGTTTTCATATTTTAAATGGATTATATGTTATCTCTTATTATTTGCTCATAACTGTTTCCTGATTTTTCTTAAGTCATGGCTGGGAGGACTCCTAGTTACTCCCCACTGACAGTGGTTGTTGATTTTTTTTTTCAGGTTGACGTGCTTCTTGGTCATGGATGGGTTTTGTGAGAGAGAGAGAGAGAGAGAGAGAGAGAGAGAGAGAGAGAGAGAGAGAGAGAGAGAGAGAGAGAGAGAGAGAGAGAGAGAGAGAGAGAGAGAGAGAGAGAGATAATAAATAATAATTATGATGTTTAATAATCGAACCTTGTTGTTTTATTTTGGACGGGTTTTCATTCCCAAGAGTGCTTGTATGCGTAGTTAACTATTGCTTTATCTATTTTGGTAGCACTTAGAATTATTTTCATGGTGTTTCCGCCACCATGGACTATCACTAATATAAAATGCAATATTTGTCTAGTTTATTTGCACTATTCAATCCGGGGTGTTACAGTTGGTATCAGAGCCAGGACGCTCCCAACACTCTCGGATTAAAATAAGACTTAAACAAATATTAATTATGACTAAAAGAGAGTGGGGTAAAAACAAGTAAGGACTCTATTTATGTTTATATTATGGGTCTTTTACTTGCATATGATTATTGTTTTTATTTATTCGTTACTTGTGGCCAAGTAGTTGCTTGGTAATGGTAGTTAGGCTTGTACCACGTGAGTTATCAAATTGTTTTGGTTCAGATGAACACCTGACATGGAACAACAATGGTAATGGCGAAAATGAGAGGACTCATTTGATTGAAGCAACTTTATTGAAATTACTGGAGAAGGAGAACAATGCCCAACCAAATGAAAGGGGGAGATCCGTTTTTGAGCATTAAAGTCGCCACCAACCTCCGGTTTTCATGGGAGTCACTGACCCAGTCATCCTAGAGGGTTCGATATGTGAAATGGAGAACTTGTTTGTCATGACTCACATGTCTGAGGAAGAAAAGGTTGATATGGCTAGCGATTATTTCCGTGAAGAGGCGGATCGTTGGTGGGATCTCATGAAGGAATTACTAAAGGCTCAGTCCGGGTTTAGATGCGGCCAATTAAAGGAATGTGTGAAAGCTCGTTTCTATCCAAAGTCCCTTCGTTGGAAAAAACAAGAGGAATTTTTGGATTTGGAGCAAGGGAATATGGCGGTAGAGCAGTATACCAGCAAATTCATAGAATTGGCGCATTTTACTTCCACGATAATCCCAACTGAGAGAGAAAAATTTCGTCGCTATGAGTTCTGGTTTGCTCCCAAGGTTCGTACAACAATTGCAGCAGTCTCGGTCCCTTTCAAGAAGCTTACGACCGTGCTCTTAGTGTTTATGATGCGGTCCTAGACCAAGAAGCTCATGAACGTCGTTTGGCAAAGAAAATATCCGCTCCATCATCTTCTATTCAGGTGCCAGCAAAAAGGGTAAAGCTTGATAACACTTCAGGGGAGGCTCGTTCCAACCCTGCTCCTCAAGGTGACCGTCGATGTTACCATTGTGCTGGAGCTTATCAACCTGGAAAAAGTTGTTCCGGGAAGGATATAAGATGCTTTAACTTTCAAGGTTTAGGTCACACAGCAAGTCGCTTCCCTCAAAGGACGAATCAAGTTTCAAGGGATGGTAACGTGAACGATAAGGCTCGGCAGGCGCCTGCCCAGGGCCGTGTATTTATTATGAACCATGTGGAAGCTACGGCTCACCCAGATGTTGTAATCACCTATAAAAACTAGTGCAAAACAGTGGCGAAAACACTGTCGAATGGGATTAAATACACAAAGATTAAAAAATATAACATTATTAAATAGATAATATGGAATTTCTCAACAATAAAATCAAATGGTAAGTTTAAACAATTGCTACTTTTATAGAAAGGGCGAAAATAAAATTGCTCAGAAGTGTTCAAACTAAAACCATAAAAGAAAGTAGAAAAACAGATTAGAATCTGCAAACTACTCGCTAGCTCACACTGATATCCCCAGCCAAACAAATACCTGTTATGTTATAAACATAACAACCACAATCATTGCGGAGTAACACGACGTTCTCCTAGACATATCACACAATATAAATGATACAGAAGCAATACTATATCAAAAATAGATTAAAATATCAAAACATATATAACGAAATTAAGTTACCAATAGCACGCTTAGAATAAACGTCCTACATGCTTAAAAGCAAAATTCTTCAAATGACAGAATGGAAATAATATAGTTCAGGCCAGATTGTAACTTTAGCTATACTCCTTGTTGTTACTCAACATCTTATACTGGAACACCCCCATTTATCGAAGAGAATACCCCCAGCATCTTATACTGGAACACCCCCAGCATCTTATACCGATTAATTAAAACTGTAATAATACAATTTACTACACAGCGGAAATAAATAAAGAGAATACATAAATAAAAATTGTCTGAACTAAGTGAGTTAGAGAACTAGTTAGACTCGCTGGGACTGGTGAGGCGGGTGCATTACCATGAACAAAGGAACTTGACCACGAACAACGCATCAACTGATGGAAGAAAGAAAGAAATGCAGACTCGCCAATCTCGAGGAAAGTAGAAGGAACTAGATAAAAGGCAGGCAGCTTTCCCTCCTCAAGCTCTAAGTCTACGGGCTTCTCATCAGGAACCGAAGTTGAAGGTTAGGCCGACTTCTTTAGCTACTTCCGCATTTGATTTGTCTTTGTCCTCATGTGTCCCATGCTCACAAGTCAGATTATCTCAAGTACCTGTCAGTCAATCTGCTCCCCAAAAATTGGTTCATCAGTTGTTTACAGAATACACTGTCAACCAAACGGTTGAGTAGAGAAAACCAACAACAGATATAATGTTTTTAAAAATAATATCAGTTTAACTCAAGTAAATATATACCCAATAAATCGGTGCATAATCACAATAATCTCCGTACTCCTAACGACCTCCTCGATCCCGCAGGACCGGCATCAATCCCCTTGTACTCGTAACGACCTCCTTGGTCCGCAGACCGGCATCAATACTCCGAACTCCTAATGACCTCCTCGGTCCGCAGACCGGCATCTCAATAAAAAACGATAACCGTGGCAAAAATACAGTATATAAAGCAACCATAGAAATAAAATACACTCCTTATAAATAATCAGACAGTCTCATACTGACATCCAAAAGGCCAGTAACTATCAAACGTCGCCACAGTTATAACTGATATTTAAATAATAGTAATACATGTTGAGTAGGAATTCCCTACCTTTTAGCAAATCCAAGCACATAAGCCGAATTAATAATGATCTTTCTACAACGCCGAAATCTTGTTAAATAGTAAAGCGTGAAGACACTTAAGATGGTGAAGGTGGCTAAGACAGGGGCGCACAACGTGAGAGATCTCGGCTGTCTCGGTCTCGTCATTCTCTTGTCCTCGTCGTTTGCGGTCTCTCTCTCTCTCTCACTCCCCCCCCCCCTCTCTCATTTCTTTTCTTTGCTTTCCGTGTAACCACAAGACGGGAAAGGGAGGGAGATTATATATGTATGTAGGCTACCCTTGGTTAAAGTAATAATAATAATAATAATAATAATAATAATAATAATAATAATAATAATAATAATAATAATAATAATAATAATAATAATAATAATAATAATAATAATAATAATAATAATAATAATAATAATAATAATAATAATAATAATAATAATAATAATAATAATAATAATAATAAAATAAAATTAATAATAATAGTAATAATACTAATAATAATACTAATAATAATAGTAACAATAATAATAACAATAACAATAATAATAATAATAACAATAATAATAACAATAATAATAACAATAATAACAATAATAACAATAATAACAATAATAACAATAACAATAATAACAATAACAATAATAAGAATAACAATAGTAATAGTAATAATAATAGTAATAGTAATAGTAATAACAATAGTAATAGTAATAGTAGTAGTAATAATAATAATAATAATAATAATAATAATAATAATAATAATAATAATAATTATAATAATAATAATAACAATAATAATAATAACAATAATAATAGTAATAATAGTAATAGCAATAATAGTAATAGCAATAATAGTAATAGCAATAATAGTAATAGCAATAATAATAATAATAGCAATAATAATAATAATAATAATAATAATAATAATAATAATAATAATAATAATAATAATAATAATAATAATAATAATAATAATAATAATAATAATAATAATAATAATAATAATAATAATAATAATAATAATAATAATAATAATAATAATAATAATAATAATAATAATAATAATAATAATAATAATAATAATAATAATAATAATAATAATAATAATAATAATAATAATAATAATAATAATAATAATAATAATAATAATAATAACTGAAGAGTCTATCGATCAGAAATACTCAAGAGGGGGGGGGGGGGGGGATGAATTTAGGATTAAAAATTTTACCTACTTTTTCGATTTTATATGTATAATTAATTATTTGAAGTTTATGGATTAAACTTTAACTAATTAACTAATTAACGAATAAGAACGAAATAAACAAACGAACGAAAGAGAGAGACGCACGGTTTTTGAAGTGGTTCAGTTTCACAAATCGAAACCTACGTCCACTATTATCGATTAATAAATTTAGTACCTTTCTACGGATTGCAAATTTACTATCCCAACTCGTACAACTAACCCTAGTTGTAACTCATGTGAGTGTCGTTTAATACTCCAGTGACTAACTTACGCTAATAAGAAAGCACAGTTGATTCTACTAAAAGTTCACGTTAATGAATGAGTAAGAAATCAATTAACGATAACTAAAGAACGAATGCACAAGTTTATAAACACACGACCTTTTCGAAAATAGCAAAACGGTTTTCTTGTTTTGAAACACACGGTTTTTTCTCTTAAAAATAAAATCAATTTTATGCTTAACGGTCTTACTTTTAAATGTTGCAAAGTGTAAAGTATTTATAGTAATGGAGGGAGCATAGCTCTCTGTTTGCCCGAAACACTAATGGCCGAAATATAGATATGTAAGCAAATCATATGTTTATTATTTATTTCCTTAAAACCCTAAGAGATAATAGAGAATATTTCAAAAGATAAAATATAAATTATTCTTCTATTATCTTTTCCATAAATCTTAAGATATGATAAGATTTTCCATAACAAAAATATCCTTATCATAAATAACCATATCAAGTTAAATATAAAAGATATGTTATGATAATTCTAGAGAATAAAATCTTAGCAATAACAATCTTTTATTCCTTAAGGTAACACGAGTTAACACGACACATATGCCTCCTAATTCGTGAAATACCCTAGCTTGAGATTAGGTTAGATTTTTGGGTTTAAGAGTATGCCATGTTAAAACCCTAATTAGTAATATGGCTCAACTCATAAGTTGATCCAACATAATTATTAATTATAAGTTTAAAATAAAACCACAGTCTTTATTAATATGGGCTTCCTTATTGAATAAATACTTTTGCTAGAACATTTAAAAGAAACAAAAACATTTTCAAAAATAATTTTGAAAATATCTTGAGTCGTGTGTTAATACAAACTCAGCATCTCAATGCTGTAGTAGAAGAGCTATAACATTTAGCTCTTTCACAAGTAATGTTATAGCTGTCAAGCTATAACTTTACCAGTATAAGAAATTCATTCTTATGTTACCATTATGAGATAATCACCTATACTATTCTAATCTTCTTAGGAGATCTTCGAGTATAGGCTACTTCACCATCCAAGCTTGATTAATCTTTAGACGAGCTTCGTCTTCTCATGATGCTTGAATAACTCTTCTACAATCTTGATTCGTAATTGAGGGCTTGATCATAACATAGTATTGTATACTTTTATCACAATTTTCTAAGCTTGACAAATAGTAAGTCTAATCTGAAGAGACTAAACAAACGATTACGCGCAACGAGTATATAAAAAGTAAAGCACACTTGACATCATCAAAACATAAACATATATTCTATATGGTTCAACAAATTCCCCCTTTTTGATGATGGCAAGTCTCCTAAAATTGTGACTAAATATATAGTTCCCCCTCAATATAATACCGTCATCTTGATAATAAAGATCAACTTAAGATCAAGACGATTAACACAAAACCGAAACTTAAAAGGACTTTCAGAGACAATCGGTCTTGACAAGGAGCAATCTTAGGTAGATCCTTACCGTAGATGTTCTTTCCCCCTCTTGACATCATCGAAATGATAAGAACAAAAATAAAATGACTAGAATAATCAAAATAAGACAAGCGTATATAGCAACCAGCTGATCATCCTCCAACCCCAATCTCCCGATCTCACACAGTAACTGAATACACACCGAAGTGTGTAGCCCTGCCAGATTAACCATCGCAACAGGTAATCCTCGCCGCCAGTGGGGGACCGCAACCAATCCCCACCTAAACCCCGCTCATCAACGAGCGATATCTCAGTCCCTTAATGTGCACATCGCCTCACGTGACGAGTTCCACGGAGGGCGAACTAGGGTGTGAAGCCACTCCCGCAAGTGACTCCACCACAATCATCAATAACCCACAACATCCACAATCGTCACAACATCACAATCGTCATAACACCACAACTCCGATGATCAGTAGATAACAACAATACAAAACAAACACATCTTAAATCAACCAACAGAGACTGAGTAGGGAAACCCTACCTTAGCAACAATCAGCAACGATGGAGACAATCATTAGAACGGCTCCTCTACGAAGTCCTCGCCTGAACAATAATCACATAACACAATTACACATTGCACAATCCAATTTCCCCCAAATTCATAAATAAAGCAAACCCTAGAATTAATCATCAATGACATAGGGATAAAGACTTACCGACGGAAGAATGAAAGATTGAATGCAAAAGCTACGATGACCACACACAAAGATGAGAGATTTGGGACTGATTAGGATGTCGTAAGTATGATTACGTTTTGTAAAATGATGTCTAGAAACTGCTTTATCGAGTAAATAATCCCTAAACACTCCCGCATCAAACCGCTGAAATATTACTCGCTAGACCGGATACTCGGTCTAGTATAGAGTATACTCGGCCGAGTATCCTCTACTCGGTCGAGTATTCATCATACTCGCCCGAGTATTCCTCAGCAGTAGCCAAACAGACTACACAATCTACACTACTCGGCGGAGTAGGCACTACTCGGTCGAGTACTTAGCCTAAGAAATCCGTAGTATTACAGTCTTCCCCCCTTAAAAAGAACTTCGTCCCCGAAGTTCCAACCTACCCTATAAAACATGGATACCTAACACTAACTCCACCAACCAAGCATACTTCCACAATACGACTTACGATATCATCTCAACTACAACATAGCCTCTCGACACTAACTCCATAATACCATCGAATAACCATAACATAAGTGTTGCCAACTCTGTCTCACTACTATAACTCTCACTAGCACCTCAATACTAAGACAATCTATCAAATAAGATCAACCATCAAAACGGAATGTTACATTCTACCACCCTTAAAATGAGCTTCGTCCTCGAAGTTTACTCCCACGCCTAAACATCATACTACTACGAGCACTGCCATTACCTGTAATAAAATCAACCACAAAATGAATCCATCCTTTACTCTACACCAACACTCAAACTTCCAAATGTACTATAACATAAACAACCATCAAACTCTCTTTTCCTTTTCTACTCCCCTTAAGATAAATGTTACGTCTTCATAACTCACTAATACTAGGTCCTTTGCTATACCCCCCATAAACCTCATTACCACCGTATGTCAACGATAACCCACTATAATCTTCAGACCTACAACCATTCCTATATCTAGGAGTCTCTTTCTCTAACATTTCTCGTGCCTCCAATTATTCTGTACTCACATAACATATATCATAAAATCCTCAGTATCACCGTTACTCCATCTTTTCCCCATTACCGCAAAACGACATACTTCTATATAGTTATACACTCTTCTCCACGATCTTAGCTCACAATCCACAAAATATTACACATACTCACATTAGCTTCTCAAGTCCATCTCTTTTATTACCACAAAACTCACCCTTGACTTGACATGATACTAAGTCCCAAAACTCCGTACTCACTGTCCCAAGAAAAGGTGCTAAACCACATGTAGTTCCAGTTCAATGCCACACATGCTCCACAATTTTCTTGCCACAACTATGTCCACCAATGCCTCATCTAAAACAAGATCAAAAGTACTCTAACAACCTTTCACAACTGTGTCCCATTGACAGAATGCCATTAAACCATGACCACAACGGAAACATACTCAACTTTCTTCCATATCCCACACTACCCTCAATCCGAAGCCGAAAGTGATAAGAAACATTAACACACAAAACAACACTCGATATGCCAACACCGACACTAACAACAAGCAACCATAAACAAACAACAATTTGTGACAACATGAAAATACTCATATCACAACATGAATTACGTGCCCAGTGCACAACACCACATCGTTAGCCATCACAACTTTTACAATCGCATAACACTGACGGAGCACAACTTCCTTGACCACAAGACTTTCTTAATACTGCTCTACCAGATCACGACGCAACATATTATACGGGATCACAAATACCAACCTTATGAATATTATCCATACCATGACTCTTGAGGCCGGAACCTCACACCATTACTTACAGATATCATACATACACATATAAGTATAACATATGACGCAGAAACCCATATAACGACTCGTAACTATCATGCCACACCATTATTCGTGAGGCCAGGACCTCACATAAAGTTTTACACACCTCATGGACCCATAATCGAATCTAACTAGCCAGTCCTGATCACGTATGTTACCACTTGATAATGAATACCTCTCATCCGGACTTAACTTAGGTGCCCCTCATAACATATTCTCTTATACACACAATTATCACCCCCCGGCAAATGTAGCCATAACATCAGTACCCAACTTCCAGCAAACACCTCATATATCCACCTCTTGTACTCCCTCATAGCCATACATACTAATCAATCTCCATAGAATCAACCCCATTAGGACAAATAACTTTCTTAATGTAACATCATCTAGTGACAACAATACGACACCACCATCCTTCATGTGACCGCTCTCTCACTATCACTTCTTTATACAACAGTTTATCTCCTATTTTGTTTGTCATCCCATATAACGAGCATCCGATCCATCAACAAAATTTTCCTCAACATTATTCCCAATTCTATCCTTTATCGTATCGCCACCTAACTCTCCACCAAAATCTCAGATCGCGCAAACACTCTACAAGATTCTTATTCCCTTAATACCTCGAAACTCACGGCTAACATGTCGTCATGTTCTCCTATATAACCATTAACTCACCCCCTCCAATGAGGCTATCGTAAATTTTCGTAATTTCCTACTTACTTTCATCCCTCTTTCCCACTTTTCACGCAATAATACCAATTAATAATTCATCTCCTTCCTCTTTCTACCTAACTCTTTCGTAATTTGTTTATTTTCTCGTAGCTCTACAACTCTAATTCCATTAATTCATATCAATATCTTATCATTCTTTCTTATCATTGATCCTCACCCTTCATATTATTAACTCTCACTTGTCACCATCAAGTCCCCATAACTAACAGTTACCCTTTAATTAGTTATATCTCCCTTTCGTATCCCTAGAAAACCAACCATTCACCTCATACCGTTAATTGCCCAAAGAATTATACACTAGGCTCGCCTCTTGATAATTCAAATTCCCAAACTCATTCATTTTCTACAAATTCACGTCGCGATATAGCTCCATCTAAGTTCATTTAATACCCTTCTTCTAAATCCCTCTATAACAACCTTTCATTACCTATATATATTCTTAACCAACACAATCTTAACCATATCCCTCTATAAATCCTTACACCTCTCAAGTTGTCACTATTCACATCCCTCATCTCAATATTTCATTCTCACGTTTCTATACACCTACATCACCTTTGCTCATATATACTTACTTTTATATTACTCAACACACGGCTATATCACTCACCATATCTCACAAAACATGCTCTTTACCTAGATTAGCTCACCATTCTTCCTTTTCCTTTTTCCACTATCCCTCACAACCACATATCACTCATGTCCTTCCTATCCAACACATATCCCTCATAAGCCGGCATTCTCCCTATCAAAGCTTTTGGTAACTTACGTATCAAGATCGTCACATATATACAAGAATGCGTAAAGACTCAAAACATGCGGGTGCACATATCCCACAACTCAAAACAAATATGAGAACATAACCACCGACTCAAAACAAATGTAAGAACATAGCCACCAACTCATAATGACCGCCCACTAAGGTACTCGGTCGAGTACAGGATACTCGGTCGAGTAATGAGATTACTCGGCCGAGTTCACGACTCCAGAAGCTGAACAGGCTTATCACAGACAGATTACTCGGCCGAATATGGAATACTCGATCGAGTATGAAAGATACTCGGTCGAGTAGGGACTACTCGGTCGAGTATCGGCGCAGTTCTCAGCACCGTCCGGGTTTCGTAAAACAGGCATATCTCACTCGTTACTTGGTCGTTTTGGGCGTGTGACCTATCGTTAGAATCATAAGAAGACAAGCTATCGCCTCAACTTAGAATCACAGCAATATCGTTTCTAGAACTCGACTTATGATAGTTTTAAGACAGCCCTTCCATAATCGGTCTTTATACAAATCAACTTTTCTAAACCAACACAATTTGAACATGCATAAGGCAACAATAACAACCCAACACTTCTAAAAACCAGTACATAGCTGAACTTTTATCATACCCACAAGAAAATTAAACATGACATTCATATATATAGATGCATGACCTTAATCACATGCTACTACCAACAACCAAACATTAACATCATCATGTTCATATGTACAAATACTACTACCATACTTCATGCTCAAGATTCTATCAAACAGGTAAAATGATCACATTCTTCATGCTCAAGATCCATCATATATGAATTCATAATCCACCTCTCATATATTACCATATTCCATCACTTTCACCATTTCATACATCCAAGTCTTTGCGGTAGCTCCAGACAACTCTCCCCGAGTTCGTTTTATTTAAACTCCCTATGTTCATTGGATTGATTAGTTTTAGGTGCTAGAATCTTCGGCTCTGATACCACTTTGTAACACCCCTTCATACCAAGGTACCTTACCATGGACTACCCTAGCATGAAAGGTTGTTACCATCTCGGTTTCCCGAGGTTAGTATATCAAAGTTACCAATTCCAAACAACCTTTATTAAAGTATAAAGAGTTAGTAATTATATGTTTCCAACACCAAACCAAAGTATAACTGTGAAAGGTCTAATAATTACAAAGAATGCAAGCAAAGTCTCTTGACGGCGGAAGCTAGACTCGAGTAATGACTCCTCATGATTGTCTCATAGCTAAACATCTGCATTACCTGTCATAATATGCTCACCATCCCCAAATGGATCACCGTAGGTTTTGTAAAACAACAACGGGGTCAGTTCTGCATAATCAAAATAAGACAAGCGTATAAAGCAACCAGCTGATCATCCTCCAACCCCGATCTCCCGATCTCACACAGTAACTGACTACACACCGAAGTGTGTAGCCCTGCCAGATTACCCGTCGCAAAAGGTAATGCTCGCCGCCAGTGGGGGACCACAGCCAATCCCCACCTAAACCTCGCTTATCAACGAGCGATATCCCTGTCCCTTAA
The DNA here is from genome assembly GCF_048544455.1 of Silene latifolia. Lineage (NCBI taxonomy): Eukaryota > Viridiplantae > Streptophyta > Magnoliopsida > Caryophyllales > Caryophyllaceae > Silene > Silene latifolia. The sequence goes on from NW_027413123.1 coordinate 11,032,651, forward strand.
TGTGAACATCCCCTCCCGTGACGGGTTCCACGGAGGGCGAACTAGGGTGTGAAGCCACTCCCGCAAGTGACTGCACCACAATCATCACAACACCACAACATCCACAATCGTCACAAAACCACAACATCCCAATCGTCACAACACCACAACATCACAATCGTCACAACACCTGATATAGAACTCGTTCGTTAGAATGTAACGTTAGATTAAATTGCAGCGGAATTATTGATTAGTTTGAGTATGTCGTGTATAAGATCAGAAAACAAGGAAATATTGTTGGTAATTACGTGAATTTGGAACAAAGAACAGGATAGATTAGCGAATCTTGTTCTAACCTCGCAAGGTTATAGCTCGATTTGCTATAACTCAGCCTCGCAAGGAAGAGTCCTAATCTAATCTCGCAAGATTAACACAAGTTTTACGAACTGTAAACTTTATTGTATTTCTGAAATATTCTGAAAAATAAGGCCACAATCGGTCCTTATTTATAGTCCTACTCGATGTCACAATCTGACTCGAGATCTAATTCCTCAACTTATCTTCCAAGCTATTTTTCCTAATCTAACTAGGAAACTTATTATATAATTATTAACTAATAAAAATCAGATTTGCGGAAGCTAAATAAAACTAGGATTAGGAAATATAGAGTTTCCTAATTTTATTTGAAAACAGTAAAATAAACTAATAGTTAATCCAACACAATTTAGGAAATCGTGTCTCCTAACATGGCTGGAATTCCGTGCTCCTACACGGCTTAGGGAAGCGTGTTTCCAGCTCTGCCATCTTCATTGCTTTCCCATTTCAACATCGTCACATAACTCGACCCCATTTTGAAACCTTCTGTAATTTGAGGTACATTTCGACTAATGAGCACTTCATTTTCGCTATCTTCCAATGCTTGCGCATCAACATCACAACTCCGATGATCAGCAGATAACAACAATTACAATACAAATACATCTTAAATCAACCAACAAAGAGTTAGTAGGGAAACCTCACCTTAGCAACAATCAGCAACGATGGAGACAATCACTAGAACGGCTCCTCTACGAAGTCCTCGCCTAAACAATAATCACATAACACAATTACACATTGCACAATCCCATTTCCCCCAAATTCATAAATAAAGCAAACCCTAGAATTACTCACCAATGACATAGGGATAACGACTTACCGACGGAAGAATGAAAGATTAAATGCAAAAGCTACGATGACCACACACAAAGAGGAGAGATTTGGGAGTGATTAGGATATCGTAAGTATGATTAGGTTTTGTAAAATGATGTTTAGAACATGCTTTATCGAGTAAATAATCCCTAAATACTCCCGCATCAAACCGCTGAAATATTACTCGCCAGACCGGATACTCGGTCGAGTATAGAGTATACTCGGCCGAGTATCCTTTACTCGGTTGAGTATTCATCATACTCGGTCGAGTATTCCTCGGCAGTAGCCAAACAGACTACACAATCTACACTACTCGGCCGAGTATGCTCTACTCGGTCGAGTACTTAGCCTAATAAATCCGCAGTATTACACATCCATTACTTGATTTGTGTGCTTTAATGATTGGATGTGTCGCCATTTTGGCAAGCCCCACCTTGCCTTTCTAGAAAGCATCCTACCTTAAATACAGGCTGTTTTCTATGCTTGTTAGCTTTCTCCTTGTATTTTGCATTTGCCTTCTCTATTTGAGCTCTCACCTGTTCACAAGTACGAAGAAATGTCGCTTGTCTATCTTTTCCTTTAAAACTCATGAGATCTTTCTTTGGGATTGGAACCAAGTCAATAGGCAGAAATGGATTGACTCCGTACACAATTTCGAATGGAGCTCTCCCAGTAGTAACAGATGGAGTTCGATTGTAAGCTAACTCGGCATGTGCGAGTTTAACATACCAATCCTTTGTGCTCTTGCTAACCAATCCTCTCAATAAACTTCCAAGAGTGCGATTAGTTACTTTCGTCTAACCATCTGTTTGTGGATGGTGAGAAGTACTAAATAGTAACTTAGTTCCCATGAAACGCCATAAAGTTTTCCAGAAATAACTAAGAAACTTTACATCTCGATCCAATAAAATGGTAAGTGGAATTCCATGTAAACGAACCACTTATTTTTAATACAGATCAGCAACATTAGTAGCATCATCGGTTTTATGACAAGGAATTAAATGAGCCATCTTCGAAAACCGATCAACAACAACTATTATTGAGTCTTTACCACGCTTAGTTCTTGGCAACCCGAGTATAAAATCCATACTAACCTCGCTCCAAGGCTGTTTCGGAACTGGTAACGGCGTGTACAGCCCTTTAGCAAATGAACTCTTGGCCTTTTGACACACGACACACTTAGCCACGATTTCTTGAACATCCTTAATCATCTTTGGCCAATAAAAATGTTCACTTACAATGTCGTAAGTTTTATTAGAACCAAACTGACCAGCTATTGCGCCTCTATGAGCTTCGCGAATAAGTAATTTCTGAATCGAACTTTGTGGAATGCAAAGTCGATTTCCCTTGAATAAAAATATATCTTGCAATGTATAAGTTTCAGTAGGCTCAATCAACTCTTTAGCAAAAGACAGATCAGTCTTGTACAACTCCTTAATATGCTCGAAAGCCAACAATCTTGCATCGTACTCAACCAACAAACAATGCCTCCTGGATAGTGCATCAGCCACAACATTCGAACTTCTAGTCTTATACTTTGATGAGAAAGTAAAAGACTGTAGAAACTCGACCCATTTAGCGTGTCTTTGATTTAACTTTTGATGTCCATATATATGCTTTAGAGCCTCATGATCAGAATGTAACACAAATGGCTTTGGTCACAAATAGTGACTCCAATGGTCTAATGCTCTCACAATGCCATAGAATTCTTTATCGTAAGTTGAGTAGTTCAGCCTAGCGCCACCTATCTTCTCGCTGAAATACGAAATAGGCCGCTTCTGTTGCACCAATATGGCACCAATTCCAACACCACTCGCATCACATTCGACCTCAAACAACTTGTCGAAATAGGAAGTGCTAAAACAGGTTCGGAACACAACTTACCCTTCACTTCTTCAAACGCCTTTTGGGCACTAGTAGTCCACACGAAAACCCCTTTCTTGGTCAGCTCTGTAATTGGAGCCATGATCGAACTAAATCCTTGAATGAATCGTCTATAGAATGATGCTAACCCATGGAAACTCCGCACCTCCGTAGTCTATTAGGAACCGGCCATGCCTGAATTGCTTCGACTTTAGATGGGTCCATACTCACGCCATCTTTGCCCCCAATGTAACCAAGAAACACTACACTCGGCACCATAAATGTGCACTTCTCAAGCTTGCCAAATAACTTCTGTTCTCGCATAACTTCGAACACGGATCTTAAATGTTGTTTGTGCTCTTCTTCATTCTTGCTATAAATAAGAATATCATCGAGATATACAACCACAAACCTGTTAAAGAAAGGCCTTAACACTTCATTCATAAGCCTCATAAACGAGCTAGGAGCGTTACATAGACCAAATGGCATCACGAGCCATTCATATAACCCCTGTTTGCTTTTAAAAGCGGTCTTCCACTCATCTCCCTCTCAAATTCTCATCTGATGATAACCACTCCGTAAATCAAGTTTAGAGAAAACACACGAACCAGAAAGTTCGTCTAACATATCGCCAAGCCTTGGCATAGGAAAGCGGTATTTGATTGTAATGTTGTTCACCGCTCTACTGTCAATACACATTCGCCAAGTTCCCTCCTTTTTTCGGCACTAATAACGCTGGTACTGCACATGGACTCAAGCTCTCTTGTACATAACCTCGATCAATTAATTCCTTTACTTGCCTCTGTAATTCTTTAGCTTCCTCGGGATTACACCAATAAGCTGGTTTATTAGGCAATGCAGCTCCGGGAATTAAGTCAATGCGATGTTCAATTCCCCGCAAGGGAGGTAACCCATATGGTAACTCCTCGGGAAACACATCCATGAACTCATCAAGTAACCCCTGCACCCCTCGGCGGTTACTCTCACCAACGGACTCCAAGTCTCGGACAACCAGCACATAAGCTCGTTTTCCTTCAGCAAGGACCTCCTCTACTTCACTTGCTTCTAAAAACAAACTCTCCTTTGCAACAGGCTTCTTATGTTTACTTGGTGACAACGGTTTAAGTTGATATTTAGCTTTTCCTTTAGTCACGACATAAACATTGCTCCTTCCGTCATGTTCTACCTTTCGATCATATTGCCACGGCCTACCCAGTAAAATATGACAAGCATTCATCGGGATTACATCACACAACACCTTTTCTTCATACGGTCCCAATTGTAACGATACTAGGGCCTGCTTCTTAACTAATATCCCATTATTCCCGTCAAGCCAATGCAATTTGTATGGTTTAGGGTGGTTTTTAGTTGGCAACTTCAGATTATCAACTAAGTCTCTACATACGACATTGGTACAAGAACCGCTATCGAAAATAAAAGTGTAAATCTGATTGTTTACCTTACAACGAGAATGAAATAATCGTTCCCTTTGCTCCTCTTCAACGTGAGCAGCCTCGGTGTGGAGGCTTCGAAGCACCAACACCTCATTCTCCTCGTCGTTATAGGGTTCAACAATGTGTATCACTTCATCGCCACTCTCCTCCTCTTGCAAATCAGATTTGGATTCTGGTTCTGGAAGCACGAAGTTCGGAACTAAGTTAACCAATTCTTGAATCGTTAGAGCTTGCTTTTGCGGACATTCATTGCCAATGTGCCCATATCCTTGACACTTGAAACATCGTCGCAAACTCGCATCCTTTATTTCAACCATTGTACCCTTGCCCTTATATTTTGGATCCTCCTTTCGTACATCCTTGCTACTGGTCGTGGAAGCTGCTGGTTTCGAGTAAGTTCTTGAATTCCTCGAATAATCACGAGCATAGGATTTCTTGCCTTTATCTTGCTTCTCGAATTTAAGAGCTAGCCTACAAACATCGTTAAATCCATCATAATTCTGGATTCCCACCCGTTGTGCTAGGCTCGAATTGAGGCCACGAATAAAACGCACAGTTCTCAATTCTTCCTTCTCTTCCAAATCGCAAACAATGCTCAATTTCTCGAATTCTTTCACATAATCAGCAACACTCAAGCTTTCCTGCGTTAAAGATGTTAGCTTTAAGTAATTATCTTGCTCGTAGTCTCTAGGAAGAAACCTTTTCATACGATGCTTCTTTAACTTTTCCCAAGTTTCAATCTTAGGTTTTCTGTCTTTCTTGCGTTGCTTCTTCAGATTTTCGTACCATAAAGATGCGTACTTGGTTAATTTTGATGTAGCAACCTTAACTTGCTTATGCTCATCGTAGTCTTTGTATACGAAAATCCTCTCTGCTTGACGAATCCAATCCAGAAACTTTTCAGCATCTAGATCTCCATTAAACTCGGGTATGTCGAGTTTAAGGGCTCTGTCATCATCGTTCTTGTTTTTCTTTTTCTCCTTTGGCTGCTCGTCTTCTTCAGATTCCGACGGACTGTCCGAATTCTTTTTCTTCTCTTTATTCTTTAACATAGTTGCTATCGCCTTAAAACATAAGACATCTGAGCCATCCCCGTTTTTAACTCGTTATGACCATCTTCCCATGTTTTTGGAGTACCATCTTTGTCGTTAACCATAATTAATTACTTCCTAAGATAGATCTATTAAGGAATAAATCTGAACCTTGATCTGGTAACCAATTTGATATAGAACTCGTTCGTTAGAATGTAACGTTAGATTAAATTGCAGCGGAATTATTGATTAGTTTGAGTATGTCGTGTATAAGATCAGAAAACAAGGAAATATTGTTGGTAATTGCGTGAATTTGGAACAAAGAACAGGATAGATTAGCGAATCTTGTTCTAAGCTCGCAAGGTTATAGCTCGATTTGCTATAACTCAGCCTCGTAAGGAAGAGTCCTAATCTAATCTCGCAAGATTGACACAAGTTTTACGAACTGTAAACTTTATTGTATTTCTGAAATATTCTGAAAAATAAGGCCACAATCGGTCCTTATTTATAGTCCTACTCGATGTCACAATCTGACTCGAGATCTAATTCCTCAACTTATCTTCCAAGCTATTTTTCCTAAACTAACTAGGAAACTTATTATATAATTATTAACTAATACAAATTAGATTTGTGGAAGCTAAATAAAACTAGGATTAGGAAATATAGAGTTTCCTAATTTTATTTGGATTAGGAAATATAGAGTTTCCTAATTTTATTTGAAAAAAGTAAAATAAACTAATAGGTAATCCAACTCAATTTAGAAAATCGTGTCTCCTAACATGGCTGGAATTCCGTGCTCCTACACGGCTTAGGGAAGCGTGTTTCCAGCTCCGCCATCTTCATTGCTCTCCCATTTCAACATCATCACATAACTCGACCCCATTTAGAAACCTTCTGCAATTTGAGTTACATATTGACTAATGAGCACTTCATTTTCGCTATCTTCCAATGCTCGCGCATCAACACCACAACTCCGATGATTAGCAGATAACAACAATTACAATACATACACATCTTAAATCAACCAACAGAGAGTTAGTAGGGAAACCTCACCTTAGCAACAATCAGCAACGATGGAGACAATCACTAGAACGTCTCCTCTACGAAGTCCTCGCCTAAACAATAATCACATAACACAATTACACATTGCACAATCCCATTTCCCCCAAATTCATAAATAAAGCAAACCCTAGAATTACTCACCAATGACACAGGGATAAGGACTTACCGACGGAAGAATGAAAGATTAAATGCAAAAGCTACGATGACCACACACAAAGAGGAGAGATTTGGGAGTGATTAGGATATCGTAAGTATGATTAGGTTTTGTAAAATGATGTTTAGAACATGCTTTATCGAGTAAATAATCCCTAAACACTCCCGCATCAAACCGCTGAAATATTACTTGCAAGACCGGATACTCGGTCGAGTATAGAGTATACTCGGCCGAGTATCCTCTACTCGGTTGAGTATTCATCATACTCGGTCGAGTATTCCTCGGCAGTAGCCAAACAGACTACACAATCTACACTACTCGGCCGAGTAGGCTTTACTCGGTCGAGTAGGCTCTACTCGGTCGAGTACTTAGCCTACTAAATCAGTAGTATTACACATCCATTACTTAATTTGTGTGCTTTAATGATTGGATGTGTCGCCATTTTGGCAAGCCCCACCTTGCCTTTCTAGAAAGCATCCTACCTCATGGTTGTCTTGTTGTGAGTTGAAGGGGCAGAGTGAGACCCGGTAATTGTCTCATATCGGCTATATTAGTAGGCTAGTTTGAATAAGGGTCCTACTTTTGGTCACCTCTTTACTCGGGACGAGAAAAGGTTCGGTTTAGGGATGTTTGATGTGACTCATATTTGAGCATATTTAGTCCCTGAATTAGCCTCGTTCCTATGCTTTATAGTGCATAATTGGGTCATTTACTATCTTTAGTTTCCCATTTTGCATCTTCTTTGAGGTTTTGTTTCCTTGGTAGGAGAGGAGTGCAAACCTTGCATTTACATGGCAAAATGGAGTTAAATTGATCGCATCTAATGACCAAGCATCAAAGGGAAGACGATACTAGAAGGCCTATGTAGATAATAAAGTAGATTGGGCAATGATGAAAGGATCCTTGAATCCTCAACAAGATCCCCGCGGATTGTTGAGGAATGAAGACAAAAGAAGTGCCTAACCCAGGATCCGAGCGGATTGCCAGCAATGCGGGCGTCTCCCTGCACCACAATCCGAGCGTCCCAAGCTTAAGGCGCTCGTCTAGAAGCCCTAGGATCCGAGCGTCTCCTCTATGATCCGATCGGATCTCCTAACAGAACCCACCGTGCTAGCTTCCAAGACGCTCGGGACGAGCATTTCCTCAACTTTTATTAAGGGTCGTAATAGTCATTTAAGCCCTTAGTAACCTTAATTTATGTACCTAATCTTTAGTATAAATACCCCATTGTACTACTTAGATTAGCATGCTCCCTTAATCAAATTTTAATCAATTAGTAATCTCATCTTAATCTTGTAATCAACTATTAATTTAGTCTTAATACAAATCTCAATAATTAATCTTTCCTTAATTTCTCTATTGTTTATCATTTATTTTGGGTAATTAGATGATTATTTGGGTTTATTGGGAGATTGACAACCTTCAATCAATCATCAAGTACTTCTATTATTCTTTGCATTATTATTTTGGAATCTATATAGGTATAATTCTCTTAGTCCTTGCTTTAATTATTGTTAATCATTTTCATTCATTCATCATGTTTTGCCTTGTTAATGTGATTGGCAACCTTGTTAGCATGTTAAACGTGATCATGAGTGAGTAGTTTCCTTAGCTAGGGTTAATGAGTAATTAGGGGAAACCAACATGGGGAATGATTCATGCTTAATCTAATATGTTCACATAATTTATTTGCTTGCTTGTTGTGATTTCAATTTATGCACATATGTTTGATGAAATGCGAGCCTATGAATCCTTACATTTTTTACCCATCACCTATCTTTTCAATGAGACTTGTAAGACATAAACCAACTCGAGTCTCATTAGACCATGCATATAGTTGGATAGGAAGGACTAAGTCGACTTGTAGGTGTTGTACAATCTAATTGATTCGGCTCCGGGAGCCAAACCTTCTTAGGGAATGTAACATATACACTAACTCGATCCCATCACAACAATAATTGCTTGCTTATAATTTGAGAACATGTTTGTATGATCAACTCCTATGTACTCCCCCATGAACCCATGATACCCTAGTGCTTTTAATCAATTGTTTACACCTTCATTTTATCTACCTTTCTTTATTTTATTGTTGATTAGTTTTAATTGATCTCCTATCTCAACCCCAAATTGTGACACCCTAAGACACGACCATTTACAATTGAAAATCTTACATCAATACCTATTCCTTGGGATCCGACCTTTACTTGCCTCTTTACTAAGAGTAGTTGGTGAAGTTATAAATATTGTTTTGGTTGAGTAACTTTTGACTAAGAGTTTTATAATAACACCAATTTCTCGTACACATTTGGCTTCCCTATATTTACTTTTGTTGTAACCAATTCACATGAGCATTGGGTGGAATAAAATAAGCAAGAAAATCACTGCTTGTTCCCTCCTCTAACCTTCCTCCTTTATGACACACCACATGGGTGTTGTTCATTTTTTTAGTCACTTGTTTTTGCATGTGAAAAAATATTTTGTTCCTCTCTAAAATCAAAAGAAAAATTATTAAGTGTTAATAATTCAAGACAAAATTACTAAGAGTATTAGTAATAGATTTGTATATATTTTCAAGGGTAATCTTACTTAATATCTAGTTAATATATGTAAGGTTGTTCGGTAAGTTCTTGGGTGCATCATGTAAGGAGGTCTTCTCTTTTGGAGACTTGGATTCTAGGAGGATCTTACCAATATGAATAGCTCAAGAACAACCAATATGGAGATCTTGGTTGTGCCCAAATACTACCATTACTCAATGAAAGGAAAAATTATTTTTTTCCTCTTGTTTTTATTTAAAAGCTTAAATATTACATGCATATTACATAGATCCAATAATTTATAAAATAATGATTTTGATAACCTAATTAGAGAGGTCTAATTTGGGGTTATGGACTATCAGTCAGAGCTCCCAGTACCAATAACCTCAACAACGTGCTCCTTCTCAGCCCTCGTGGCACCCTCAGCACCAACGGCCCCAACAACGGCCTCCTGACGAGCCCTCGTAGCGTTTTAAGCTCTAACGGCCTCCTCAGTGGGCTTCTCCTCGGGAGCGTCCTCTACCACCGTCTCGAGCGCACTCGTCGGATTACTAACCGGCCCAGCTCCAAACAAGGCCTCTAAAGCCTCAGCAACGGACCCAGTGGGCCCAGAACACTCACCTGCAATACGACAAAACAAAAACGCCTGCCGAAATTTCGGCATTACGACGGCACAAAATGGACAAATCCAAAAAAAAAAGCCACCCGCAAATGCAAAACAAAACAAGGGCAAACCCGCCCAAACCCATCCAACAAAAACACTTCACAAAAATCGCACAAAAAAAACGAGTCGCCCTTCTTTTCAAGCTAAAGACGAGTCAGAACAACGAAAAAAATTTCAAAAATCACCCAACACCTCAAGGCCCACACAAGCCCCGCAAAATAAACAACAAAAATTCCCAAAACCACTGGGTAATTTTTGCAGCTCAAAAAGGCAATTTTATGCCAATTCGGACACAAACAGGTCAAAAATTCAAAACACGCCCACGACAAAACAACGTGAATTATCCACGTCTCAAAGTGACCTAAACAACTATTACGGTCCATTTCAAGACAAACCGGCTCATTTTGAGCCCAAACGGACACTTATTTCGTCAGATATAAGACCGCCTCAAAAAGGCAAAAATTCAAATTTTGGCTAGAACGCCCAACGAAGGTTCAATTTAACAAAAAACGGTCTTCCTCGACTAAAATGCAACCTAGTGGGGCACACAACTCAAGCAAACAAACGTGGCATTCTGAAATAAGACGGTTTTCCATCTCGTTCACGTTTTTCGAGCCTAGGGAGCGAGAACAGGGACCAAAATGCATACTAAAAGCACCCTTATGCTCCTAAACAGGTTTCTAACCTAATGCAATAATCAATTTAACTCGAAAATGGGCTAAACATAAACGCCAAAATCGATTTTCGAGGGGTTAGGGTTTCGCCCTAATTCAATTAACAAAAAGACAAACAAATTCAAATGGATTCAAAAGGATTAACATACTTTGAGATGACATGATGATTTTAGCACGAAAGCAAGCAAGAAACGAGACACAAAAATAGCGATTTTATTGAAATGTTGTTGTTTTAGGGAAGAACATGAGTGAAATGAGAATCTTAGGCTTCTCGCATCTTTTCACAGGAAAAAAGGGGAGCTCCATTCCCTCGCAAGAAGGCTCGCGCCTTAATGGGGTATTCTCTACTCATTCAGCGGAATTTTGGGCTTTGGCCCAATTCCCACACAAACTTCAAATTTTCAAATGACGGAATTAAAAAAAACTGTCATTTCCAAATACAAAAACAAAATAGTAAAATTCAAATTTGCTATTTTCATAATTTTTAAACGATGGAATTAAAATCCGTCATTTCCAAAATACAAAAACAAAAAAGTGAAATTCAAATTCGCTATTTTCACAAATTTTCAACGACGAAATTAAAAACCGTTATTTTTCAAATACAAAAACAAAATAGTGAAATTCAAATTCGCTACTTTCTCCATTTTTCAACGACGGAATTAAAAACTGTCATTTTTCAAATACAAAAACAAAAATAGTGAAATTCAAATTTGCTATTTCCACAAATCACAAGTTTTTTTTAACGACGGCATTAAAGACCGTCATTCTCAAACGAAAATAAATAGAGAAATTCAAAATCCCTGTTTTCTCAAAATTCTCAAAGGCATTTTCGAACCACGGAAACAAATAGAGGAACTCGCTATTTTCAAATCTCAAACGAACGGCATTAAAAACCGTCACACCATCAAACAAGATAGTGAAATTCACTACCCCTCCCAAATCTCAAATCACGGGAAGACGGAATCGAAATCGTTGTCCCAAACACACGTTGTGTAGCGGAATACACATCTACCCCTTTTTTACAACTTCCAACAAACGGCAATAAAAACCGTCACCTCTTTTCGAGATACAAGCTCACTGTCGTCCACGGGAGTCGATCTCCTAAGCCTATCCCTTTCCGGTACCACAAACATCCAATATAAACACCGAAATTCCCCAACAGGATATCGGAAACCTCCTCACGGAGCACACTAACGCAACAACATCTCGAAATAGGTGTGTCCAACATGGCTATTTCCCACAATCAATCATTTGACCTTCGACATGGTTGGCAAACCTCGCAACGCACATTCGACATGGCTGGCGAGACACACAACGCACATTCAACATGGCTGGCGAGCCTCACAACGTACATTCAACATGGCTGGCGGGCCTCACAACGCACATTCAACATGGCTGGCGAGCCCCACAACGCGCATTCAACATGGCTGGCGAACCTCACAACGCACATTCAACATGGCTGGCGAGCCTCACAACGCACATTCGACATGGATGGCGAGCCTCACAACGCACATTCGACATGGCTAGCGAGCCTCAAAACGCACCACATATAGCATGGTTGCCGAGCCTCAAAACACACCATCAACGCGGCTGGCAAGCCCCATCATATCCGCAGCATGGCTGACGATCCTTTGCCCGCAAACAAGAAACCACTCAAGGGCATATCCGAAGATGCCTCAGGTGTGACTTCTTCTTATGGCTGGCGAGCCTTCGGACGTAGTTTAATGGACTTAAAACGACCCACACGGACAGTCGACAGACATTAACCTGTTCCCGATGACAGGTCCTTGACTCGTATCCCCGAGTCGCCTTGGCATCGCCCTTCCCGACGGAAGGTCCTCGGCTCGAACCCCTTCGAGCCGCCTCGACGTCGCTTCGATCTACAAGTTGTAATCTTCGATTGACCTGGCGGCTATACTTTGACTTTCGCCCTGTCCAAGCCTCAGTCAAAGTGAGGGCTCTATAGATACCCAGTATCTGTCGAGTCTCCAACAAACACCCGATGATTATCGGACAACAACATGCTTAGGAAACGATACGTTTAATCGACAGTTTTGTATAACTATAAGTCGGAAAACATAAAATGATTTCGAAAACAAAACATTTCAAAAATACCTGGAGTGTTTAATGCATGACGACGGGGTCGCAATGACACTACCTAGAATCAAAACCGACACCGGACAAAAAACCGACTCAAAAATTCAAATCCCGACTTCAATAACGAGTTAAACCGAGTCAAACATAACAAACAAACTTCTCAAAACTTCCATGCTAAGTATTCCCGGAATGCTTGATGGTCAAGTACAAATCATGTCATCCAAAACATAGGATAGAACAAATCATGATTTCAATTGCGTGTTAGTGACAAGACAGCTCGAAGACCCACGAAATGGCTCGCGCCTCTTCGAGTAGCCCATGCAGCCACGTCGTTCAAAACGCACACAACCACCCATTTCTCTATAAATACCCACCTTCACACACCATAATCCTTACGCGAGTGTCCGTCCCCTTATTTCTCCCTTAAAATTCTCGACTCGACTTCTTAAGTCACAAACCGACACGTATTTTCGACCTACCAATCGAAAATACAAGCCTTACACATTGTTTGGTACCGTCATCGTGCATTAAATCACTTGACCGACCATATCTACCAACTACACCATCATTAAACTTAACAAAACACTCTTTTACATTGCTAAAACGGTTTTCAAACCGATTTTTCCGACCAAACAAGTTGATACACTTTCGTCGATTTCTCGTCTCAAACATAGCATGTAAGTATGAGGGTGTAAAAATCCTCTTCTATCATGTTTTTCATCTGTTTTATGACTATAACATGCTAAAACATATATAACATGATTCAAATATAGGTTAAATGAACCAAAATCGAATTTTGGCCGGAGACAGGGGCTGCTTGTATAGTAGGGAGGCTTGTGCCTCAATGCCCTCTGAGGCTTTAATCCAGCCGTGTTTGATCTCATCTTTCCTTCTTTATTTCATTTATTATTTGCACTCGGTTTTACAATTTCAAATATTTCAAATCATTCATCATGATAAACTTTTAACCATGAAACATTTTCACCCTTGGTTCCTAATACCATGGCGGTTTAATCCGTGTTTCGGTGATAATATTTTGTTAAATACATTTTAAAAGGTATTTTAAAACCTTTTATTTCATTTCTTTACATTTCAAAACAAACATATTAGTCACAAATACAAAGTCATCCTCGGTTCCACATACCATGTCGGTTTTCAACCCGAGTACGATGATAAACGTTGACTAATCACAAACAAATGAACTTAAAACAATTAGTTCATAATCATTTTCAAAACTATTCATGTCAAGATTGCAAAACCAAACCTGACATCGAATATTGTCAATATAATGATGATTATTCAAGTCTCGTTCCTCACATTAACACAAGAGCGATCTAAACGACCTTTCCAAACCAAGCCAGGTTCAAATACCCTCTTTTCAAACCATTTTACAAATATTTTAATAGTCGGAAGACATCCCTTGGATAGTCTGCTGACTCGCGCCTAAACAGGCCAACAATTTTCCAATTTTCAAACCAGGACAGGCCTGTTTGCATCGCCTGACGGCTCGCGCCTTAATAGGCTGCTTGATGTAGACCTTATTTCCTTCCAGCACTTGTCTAGGACGGTCCCGACATCGGTTAACCCGAATACAGGACGAATCAGATGACAAATCGCGTATTTGCAAAACGCCTTACTAAGACGAATGTATCACGTTATGCACCATAAACCTAACTCGGTAAATGGATGTTTAATTTCCGTCTTGCATGCAAATCAACATTAAATCCAACTTGACATCAATTACTTGATATTTGGATAAACAACCAACATAGAAACCTCACATGTTAGGTTCAATCTTGTGGATGCGCATTGATGCATTTACCCATTTTATCAACTTTTGCATTTAACCAACCAAGATCGATCAGTAGAGGCCGCTATCACGAGCGGGATTAGGTGTCCGATTAAAGGGCATCCCAATACGTACCTTCACCTCTTACTCAGAAACTTTGGATAGTGGACGACCTTATCCAGAGTTGACGAGAGTCATTCTAGAGATAGGATGCCAAAGAGGTACGACTCCTTATCTTTAGTACCTATGTCAAACACCGCTTTTTTCCTTTGTTGACCTAGGTATAAAGAGGATTCGGACGGGTTCCAAGCATCCCACAAATTCTTGGTGGCGACTCCAAACATCTCTTCATCGTTTCGAGACCCTTGCCCGAGACGAAACCGACCTATCTAAAACGATCCGGTCGAAAGCATTTTTACGCCACCGAGCGTGGCTTTCAGACCGCTGCACGTCCCACACACAGGCTGGGCGTCGCAGGTGGCCCATGTGACACCTTCATTCATTGCGGAAAAATAAACACGTAATTCTAGAATAAAACTGCATGGATATGTTTGTAATAGGTTCATTTGGGTAAAAACCTGTAATTTTTAAAGCCTGAACCTGTTATAAAAGTATCCAAATGGGAAGGTGTCAAATAAGCAAGGTCTAAAATAAATCTCAGAATAAAACATCGCTAAAGTCGCGAAACAAAGTTATACAACCCAAATATGATAAAGGGAGACATATGTCCCTAAAAAGTATATAACATAAAAAGTGTTTAAGGGTCACAATAAAATAAAGCCAATCTAGGTCCCAAGGTTACTTTGCTCGCTAGCTCGTCCATGTACCCCATATATGCATCACCTACCTGTCAATCGCATTCTATACAAATACGAAAGCCACAGTAAGTGGGGAGTAACTCCGAGTTCTCCCAGCCACGAAATGTCATAATTAATATAACATGTAAACATAAGAATATGAATATGAATAACACATAGCCTTAGCTTATAGATGCTAGACAATCGTACTCATCATGTGAACAACAATATAACAACACATAGTCCTAGCATATGAATACTAGACCGACTCATACTACACTATCATGTGAATCACATAACATCCAGGAATCCAAACTCTATCAACCATAGCCGGCTTGCATCTCACCTTCTATGATTCATAGAATCATCAACAAGAAAGGACAATATATCTAGAGACAGGCATAAGTTCCTAGTACAGTCAATAGTCACTCTGCAACTCGAGTCTATACCACGAGGTAAGGTAAACACCCTAGTCCTAAACCTGCGCAGACCTAGCGACATGCGGAAAACTACCGCATCCAAGACCCATGATCACAACACATGAGTACCCCTAAGGAGTCCACCAAAGGGTTGGCTAGTACTTAAGCTGACCACATACTTCTAAGAGTACGTCAGGAGGTCATACCCTAACTTGAATATAAGCCCACCAAGCTAAGACACAAAGGCTATTAAGCTGTGAACATACACTCGTCAAAGACTATAAGGGCCTATCTATGACGAAGGCCGAAATACTCACCTAGGACCTAGTCCCAGCTTGAATACTTTAGCCCACACCACACAAGACAAGTAGGACACCCAATTTACCATAAGATGGGCAAAGAGCCAAACTTGCACACACACAAATGATCATACACACCCTAGCATATGAAAGACTACGCAAGAGCATATTCAGCTGACAGTCCAACAATATCTCCAATATCAATAATAATCCAAATTCCAGCTAACCAACAGTACCATAATCCATGAGAACAAGCTAAAATGGCAGAGAGGCAACAAGACTCAAGCATAAGGCATCCAAAGCATCCAACAACCAACATGTGAAATGATAATTACAAAATTCAAGGCATAACATAAAACATCCAATAACAACCAATCTCACCTCAAAGACAAACCCTCGACCCGAGTCCCGCGACGGGTCATCGGACAAATCGAGGCTGACCGGTTTAAACCTAGTTTGACCAAACTTGTTCGGTCAATCTGGCCCAGCTCAGAGTCTTGGCCTACTTTGGCCCAAATCACAAAATTCATCACAATATAATTCTCATGCTATTTAAAATTTCTATCATGTGTACACTATCAACATAAAGAAAAACATTCCAACTTACAAAATAACTAATTCCACAAAATTCTCGCATAATAAAATAGCATAAATAACCGTCTCACACAAGGGTAAACTTTTCTATAAATTTTAATCGATAAAACGACGCCATTTACTCATACGGACTCCGAATTGAGTGATTCAAGTGGCTAAACCACCTAATTTTTCGATGTCGTTCAATCTGTCATATTTTTGGAAATATTGGAAACTGTCTGGTTCCGGTACCGATGCGTTCCAGCCAACACGCGTACTTGTCACAACACATAATTCCTCATCCAAATTTGTTCCAAACAATAATATACAAATGGGTAACATAAATTAAACATAAGCATACTCATCTTACTCCATTCATTCATTTATCAACAAGATCGCCTCAAACAATAACAAACAACAACAACTACAACAACAACAACAACAACAAACAACAAACAACAAATACAACTACTACTGTGACATTAATTCGTCGAGTACCTCGGAATATTTACCTTAAGCTAGCAAAGAGACAAGTAATAACATGAGAAAGCTTCTAAAACCCAAAATTATGCATCATCTTCTACAATATATGAGTCTCCTAACTCATCTTCATATTCTTCACCTATAAAAACAACAAAAACACAATTATTAAGCTTAAATTCGAAAACCCTAAAAGATGAGCCTTAACCAAAAATTGGGGGAAATGAAAATAAAGCTTATTAGTAGGTGGGGATTGAAGAGAGGATTCCGAATATATAATTTTTATGCGATTTGGTGGAGAAATGAAGAAGTTATGGTGGATTTAGGGATTGTAAGGAGGATTTTTGAGATGAATTTGGTGTTTGGAAGAAGGAAGTGATAGAATGAGAATTGAGGAAATGAAAGATGAAGAGGAGACCCATGGAGGATGGAGGGTGCATGGTTTGGGGTAGGGTGTTTGGGTGAGTTTCAATTGTTTACGTTTTGGTTCGTTTCGACGGAAATTTGAAATATTCGTCGAACGCGATTTCCGCGAAAATTAAAGTTCTTAAACACGATTTTACTAAAAGATTAAGTACTCATATGCCCAATATCCAAACTCGTTTACCCAACGACCGTAAGAAATGGGAAAATCCCAATTTTACGACTTTTATCCGAAATCTATTTTATCAAGGGAAAAGGTTTAAATATACTTTAAATCACTTTTAAACATTTCTAAACTATCAAAAATAATTACATTTCTTCAAAATAAAATAAGATTATATTTTATCAAATAAATTTTATTTCAAATAAATTAATATAAAATTAAAATAGATTAAAATATTTTTTTTAAAATATAATAACGGTCTTCAAATTTACGGGATGTTACAAGCCCATGTCCACACGGCATTAGTTAACCCAAAGGCATAACAACGAACGCATAATGTAACATACTCGGTCCTGAATGTCGTCTTAGGTATATCTCCCTCAATAATACTCCGGCCCCACTTAGCTGATAAAAAAATCGTCAATCCTTAGCGAATAATTTGTTCTTCACGATCAATAGGGATGGGCAAAATAGTATCGGATTTCCGGTTTTCAAAATCTCAATTTTGAGTATCCTTATCTGATACGGGTTTTCCGTATATACGGTTTCCGCATATCCGGATTTTCCGTATAAACGGTATCCGGTTCTGAGTTGAGTGTATATAACTTAGGCCTTATTTGAAGTTTTTTTTGGTGATT
Source organism: Silene latifolia (assembly GCF_048544455.1). Lineage (NCBI taxonomy): Eukaryota > Viridiplantae > Streptophyta > Magnoliopsida > Caryophyllales > Caryophyllaceae > Silene > Silene latifolia. The sequence goes on from NW_027413123.1 coordinate 11,050,935, forward strand.
TTATAATTTTTCATACTAACGTAAAAGAGTATTAAATAGTATTGGTACGGTTCTAATTTACACACCTTTAATCCCTTAACTAGCCTCGTTTCCCATGCTATTTGTGCCAATTAGGATAATTTCTTTATTCTTTAGCTTCCTATTTGTTACTCCCTCCATTCAATTCATTGTGTAGTTTTTTTATTTTGTACACTATTCACAAGTGAGAAGAATATTTCAATTTACTCCTAGTATATAAGAGAAAATATATTCATTTGGGATCTTGTTTGATTTGTCGTTACGAGTAGATTCAAAATATCAAACTTTTATAATTTTTATAAATATATAACTAAAGATATTTACGATTGAAAACGTCCATTGGCAAACGTGAAAAAGCAAATATACCAAATGAAATTGAATGGGGGAGTATTATATACGATTTGGCGGTGGTATCCAGGGTAGCTGGGAGAGCTTTAAGCTGTCAGCCAGGCTACCTTTCGTATGTTCTACAAGCCGCCTGGTGAGAGTGCTCCTATTAGAGAATTAGGTTAGGCATGTTGGAGTGCCATGTGCCTTGTCACCCCGCGTTTTCAGTTGAAAGTCCTGCTAGCAACACTTTCAACGTACCGTAGATGTTAGAGTATAGAGTGGTATTTTCAAAGAAGCCTAAAAATAAGAATTCTGTCAGAGCAGTGTGAAGTACCTGGCGCTATCTCATGGGATGCTAGAGCAATTGTGGTCCCAGGAATCTACAGACCACACAGCTCCGATAGCAATTTTCAAAGTTAAAAGAAATGTAAAAAAGAAAAGTAATAGAAAAAAGTTGGTAGTATGCCTACTATCGTGTTTTTTTTTTGGCGTTTTTGAATACAAAACTCTGTACACTAAATTCTACTTGTTATCAAAACTGATACCTCTTCAGGTGAAGTATGTTCCATGGTTTGTGTATGATTTGATCATCCATGGTCATCAATTTGTACGCTCCATGGCCAACAACGCCTTCAACCTGGTATGGTCCTTCCCATTTATAGGCGAATTTACCTGCGTTGCGATTCCTGGTGTTGTGGAACACTTCGCGGAAAACCACGTCTCCTACCTGCAGGAGCCTGATTTTTACGTTTTTGTTATAGCTTCTGGCGTTTGACTGCTTGTAGGCAGCCAGACGTATCTTTGCACTTGCTCGCAGTTCATCTATCGTATCCAGGCTCCTGATAATCTCTGCATTGTTCAGTTCCCCTGTCATACTTCCATACATGTGGGTTGGAACTAGAACTTCTGATAGAATTACTGCTTCCGCGCCAAACACCAGGTTAAAGAGTGTCTGGCCTGTTGCCATTTTCGGTGCAGTTCTGTCTGACCATAGCACTAGTGGCAACTCATCTGCCCACTTTCCTCATAAATACTACAATCTCCTACTTAAGTTATCCATCATGATTTTATTGCTAGATTCAGCTTGCCCGTTGGACATTGGAGTCCTGGGTGCTGATTTTTTCAGAGAGATGTTCCATCTGACACAATATCCTTCTGCGACATTTGATAAGAATTGTAATCCATTGTCACATATGATTTCTGACGGGATACGGAGCCTGCAGATGATATTACATTTGATAAAAAAACAACATGTTTCTCTTTTACCTCCGTGAATGCTTCTGCCTCTATCCATTTAGAAAAATAGTCTGTCATTGCTAGCATCCATAGTCTGTTTCCTAGGACTCTACACAGAAGTCCCACGATGTCCATTCCTCATGTCATGAATGGCCAGGGGGAAATGATAGGATGCAAAGGTTCTGCTGGCTGGTGGATCATTGGCGTTGACCGCTGACAGACGTCACATTTCCGAGCGTTTTCTGTCGAGTTTGCCCTCATTGTGGGTCATAATTAGCCTTGTCTGAGAGCTTTGTTTGACATACTCCTGCCCCCTGCATGGTTTCCACATTCACCACTGTGGAGGGCATGCAATACGGTTTGTGCTTCTTGTTTATCCAGGCATCGCGAGTAGGGTCCTGCCACTGACTTTCTAAAAAGTACATTGTCAATTAGTGTGAATCTGGAGGCTTTCATTTTGAAACCCCTTACCTCCTTCTTGTCATCTAGAATCTTGTTGTATCTCAACCATTCTAGGTATGGCGTTCGCCAATCCCAGTCTTCTTCCTGGCCAGCTGACTAGTCGTCGGACTGGTCAGTTGTCCGACCATCTGTGTTTGATAGACTCCTAACCCTAGAGCTAGCTGCATTCCTAGTATCAAGGCATGGTTCCAAGACATGTGCGATTTATGGTTCTCTTTTATCTAGAGCTAGCTGCACTCCTAACTCTAGAGCTAGCTGCACTCCTAACTCTAGAGCTAACTGCTGCCCTATTCTGTTGGTCTTCCAGTTCTCTTTTATCTTCTTCTTCTTCTAATTTTTGGATTTATGGTTCCAAGACATGTGCGATGGGGATGTTAGTCAGCTCTGTTGGTTTGAAGGTTGCCCTCAGGGTTGCTAGGGCTTCAGCCTCCACATTCTGGTCTCTGGGGACCTGCTTGAGCTTGCAATCTCTGAATTTTTGTTTAAGCTCCTTTGCCACTTTTAGGTAGGCTATCATCTTTGAAACCCTGGCTACATATTCATCATTCAGGTGGTTAACTATCAGTAAGGAGTCGTTGAATACCTGCAGGTTTATGACTCTTAACTCTAGAGCTAGCTGCATTCCTAGTATCAAGGCCTCATACTCTGTTTCATTGTTAGTTGCCTTAAATTCACATCGCACTGCCTGTGCTATCAGGTCTCTATGTGGAGATCGCAAGATCAGTCCTACACCTGCTCCCCTTTGGTTGGAGGCTCCATTAATGTGCATCTGCCAGACTTCTACCTCCTTGTTCCCTTTGAAGGTTAGGATTTCCTCGTCTTCTAGATTTTGGATAGCTGGGCTGAAGTCTGACACGAAATCTGCCAGTGCCTGCGACTTTATCGCCGTTCTTGGATCATGCCTGATGTCGTACCCATTAAGGTGTACGGACCATTTTGGCATTCTACCTGACAGCTCAAGCTTTCTCATTATAGATTTTAGTGGGTAATTGGTCACAACATGTATGGTGTGGGACTCAAAGTAAGGGTGCAGTTTGTATGATGCAATTACAAGTGCTAGTACTAATTTTTCAATAGATGTGTACCTCGTCTCTGCTGGAAGTAGACACTTGTTTACATAGTAGACTGGCTTTTGCTCCTTGTCCTGCTCTTTGACTAGGACCGCGCTTACTGCTACCTTTGTGACAGCTAGATAGAGAAACAGTGGTTCTCCCTGTTCTGGCTTCGATAGTAACGGCGGGGTGCTGAGGTAGTGTTTCAGCTCCCTAAATGCTTGCTCATGATCTGTGGTCCACTCAAATTTCTGGCTCTTTCTCAGTATGTCGTAAAATAGCCTACATTTGTCTGAGGATCTCGAGATGAACCTGCTTAAGGCTGCCATCTTGCCTGCTAGCCGTTGCACATCTTTTGGCTTTTTCGGTGACTCTAGCTGTAGTACTGTCTTAATTTGCTCCGTGATGGCTTCTATTCCTCTTTGAGTCACAATGTAGCCAAAGAATTTCCCAGATGAGACTCCAAAGGTACATTTGGAAGGGTTCAGCTTCATTTTATATTATCTGAGCGTGCTGAAGGTTCCTGCCAGATGTTGCATATGATCCTTAGCCATCTTTGATTTTACCACCATATCCTCAATATATACCCCCATGGTTCTTCATATCTGTTCCTTAAACATCCGATTGACCAGTCTTTGATATGTAGATCCCGCATTTTTCAGGCCGAAGGGCATGACGTTGTAGCCGTTTACCCCCCCCCCCCCCTCCCCCCCTCTCACACATGAATGTTGTCTTCTCCTAATCCGGATCCATTTTGATTTGGTTGTAACCACTCCAGGCGTCCAAGAATTTTAACATTTCATGTCCAGGTGTCGCATCTACCATTGGGTCAATGTGTGGCAGTGGGAAAGGATCCTTTGGGCATGCGTTGTTGAGGTCAGTGAAGTCCACACATACTCTCCATTTTCCATTCTTCTTGGGTACTACCACCACGTTTGATAGCCACTCTAGATATTTTACCTCTCTTATTTTGTTTGCTTCTAGCAGGCTATCCACTTCCTGCTTGATCACCTTATTCCATTCAGCTGCGAATTTTCTTCGTCTCGGCTGGATGGGCTTGCATCCCGGATCTACGCTAAGCTTTTTTGTTATGATAGATGGATCTATTCATATCATGTCATCATGGGACCATGCGAAACAATCCATATTAGCTTGCAAAAATTCGATTAGATGCCGTCTAAGATTTCCTATGCATCCTGCCCCTATTAGCACAGTTCTCTCTAGGGGTAGCTTATCCAGGTTAATTTGATCTAGCTCCTCGGCTGGGGGCTCGATGTTTTCGTCCTGGATGCACTGCTTCTGTGATTGCTATGCTGGAGGGCTGGCTGTGCACTTTAATGCCTTATTGTAGCAACCTTTGGCTTCCTCCTGGTCTCCTCGTATTGTTTCCACTCCCCAAGTTTTGGGGAACTTCACACATTTATGGTACGTTGAGGGGATTGCCTTCATTAGATGCAACCATGGTCTCCCAAGAATAACATTGTAGGTAGATGGTCCATTTATAACGAAGTACCTCACCTGTTTATTGATTCCTCCTGCATAGGTTGGGATCACAATTTCTCCCAATGAGTTAGTTGTTTCTCCACTGAATCCCACCAGCGGGATGGTCTTCTTCTGCAAGTCTTTCTCGCTAAACCCCATGTTTTCTATTGTTTTCAGCATGATTAGGTTGACCGAGCTACCAGTATCTACCAGGACCTTTCTAACCGTGGAATTGGCCATTAACAACGTTATGATAAGTGCATCATGATGTTCCTGGCTGTCATGTATATCTTCCCCGTCGAAGGCGACATCGGGTAGGTCGCTGTGAGAAGCTCTGCAAGAAGTCTCTGGTCTGTATCCCTTAGTTTCAGTAGCATGCCTTTTGGCTGCCGAATATGTTAATCCGCTTAAGTCTGAGCCGCTTGTTATCACGTTTATTATTTTGGTGCATGTAGGTGGGGCTGCGGTCTTTGCAGAGCCCACCTTATCCTGCTGCTTGCCCCCACGTGGAAATAGGTGGCTCAGCTCCCCCTTCTCGTACAGGCGCCTAATCTCTCTGCGTAGAGTGTAGCAATCTTCCGTGTTATGTCCAATGTCACGATGGAACTCACATTTTTTTCTTACTGTCTTTTCGCCATGAATGTCCTTCTACTGGTGGTCTAGGCCACCTTACTCCGTCTCCCATCTCCCTAAGTGCTTTTAGGATTCCTCCGACGCCAGTTGTGAATCCGTATTCTGCCAGTGTGGGGAGTTGCTGATTTTCTTCTCGGTTGTCGATTCTATTCACTCCCCTACCATATGGCCTATACCTTTCCTCCTTGCTGGTGGACTGTTTTCTAATTGACTTTTCTAAGGCTGATGTGCTGGATACATGTGGCGTACTTGGTATGCTGGCTCTAGTTAAGATGTCTTCTTCCAGCCTGATTGCAGATGCTGCCTTTTCTTGTACCGCTTCGAAGCTATAGCAAGGGTGCATAGTCAGCTGCTTGTATAGGTCTGACTCATGGTGTAACCCAATCCTGAATGCTTCTACTGCTGTTGACACGTCACACTCCCGTACTGCCACCTTCTCATTATTGAATCTGGTGTTGTATTCCCCAATGGTCTCGTTCGCGCCTTGAAAAATCCGGTATTAGTCGCCAGCGTGCTTTTGTGGCTTCCGGCTGCTTGCAAATTGTTGACTAAACGAATTTACCAAATCACCAAATGTGGATATCGATCTATTAGGTAGAATTACGAGCCATCAAAGTGCCGATCGTGATAGTGTGGACCCAAACCCCTTACACATACAGGCTTCTTTTACATGCCCAACAGTCGTCACTGTCATCACCCATTACTTGTACTGGCTCACGTGATCAAAGGGATCTGTCGTGCCATCAAAGAGAGTCATGTTTGGATTTGTGAACTCCTTTAGCATGGCAACAACTGATATTGCGTCTACGAATGGTGAGTCAGCATAACTGTCAGGCGCTGCTTTTTCAAGTAGGGGTGGCATTCCTAGGACCCTGCTCAACATCTCTCTCATTTCCAGATACTGTTTGTTGAATAAGCTTTTTGAGTCCTTACTACGTCTATCTGCCGCCTGCTGACCCTGGATGCTGCTTCCTGGCCTGAGTTCCACAGGGTTCTGATGCAGCGTGTTCTCTAACGAGGCTGAAGCCACGAGCGTCTCCTGGTGCCAGCTTATTTGTGGACTGCCTACGGATCCTGCACCTGGTTTCTGGTTAGTAATGACAAAGTTACTGACTGGAATGTTACCTACTACCACATCTGGGCGGATAGCAGGCTGCCAGCTGTCCGGCGTGAGATATCCTAGTCCCTGTGGAACTATCCTTTCCCCCGTCGATACTGCTGCTAGATCTAATCTTGTTACTAGCTAGGCTGGGATCTGCCGAGGTCGTCTCCTGCTCCCTGAGTGACATCCACTATTGGAACTTGGTCCTCACCCTCCGTGATTCCTGGTGTGCTGGACTGCTGTCTTAGGACGTCGATCTGCGCCCAGAGTTCCCTATTCCTCCTTTTCGCCTTAGCTTCTGCCATTCTTTGATCCTTCCGCATGCTTTCCATTCCCTTCTGCAGATTTTCCATGCCACTAAGCAAGGCTTGTGTTAGACTCGGTAGTGGAGTAAGATTTGAGTTTCCGGGTCCCTTGTCCGATTTGGAGGGTGCCGCCACAGCATGAGTTCTGGGAGATAGAGTGACTTTTGTCACAGAAGTGGCTTTTGGAGTGTGTCCGGGTGCTTGAGTTTGATCCGTTGACGCTGGATTCTGGATAGGATTTGGTGGTATCAACGGCTGACCGCTCCCTGACATGGCTGATGATGTTTGTTTGTCCATTATGTATCTATCGATTATGACCACAATGCCCCACGGTGGGCGCCAAACTATTGGTTACTTTCAATTAGTGTAATCCTTCCATAATTACTCTTCAAATTAGGGGTTAATCTTTCATTAGTCTTTGAATCTATTGGATTTATTGAAGATTTGGTGACAAGATCTTCATATAGTCAAGTAGTTCTCTTTTTTTTTCATCATTTATTCATATTTGAAGTTGGTATACTTTCCTTAATCTCTTCTTAGTCTTTCTTTAATCTTTTGTTAATTACCTTGCCTAATCATTATGTTTATTCTACTTGTTATATTTCATGTTATTATTGCCATGTTAGTAATGATGATTAGTGAGTATTCACTTAGCTGGGGTTGATGGGGGATTAGGGACATGATTAAAGGGTAGATCCATGCATGTTGAGTCTAATAAACTAATTAAAGGATCTAGTTTCAACTAGTGCACACTACTTAATTGATGAAATGCTTGAGTGACAACTTGCATAATTATCTACTTGTTTATATAATCCTATAAGATCGAAAGTCTTAGGTGGAGCCAGAGCTCAACTACTTTACCCTGATCCTGACCCAGATTTCACCAGGTCCCAGGCCAGGGCTTTAAACCAGCTTAGTCGAAGCTCATTTGCTCAGCAACCCAACACAATCAGAACCAGATCAAGAGCAGTAATTCAAGGCTTCCAGTCAACATCAGTCCTATTTTCAAGATCCCAGTGAAGCCAGCATCAATCAGTCCATTTCCAGTATACATAATCAAGCAGGCGTATCTAAAAAAGGTCATTATGTATTTAATCATCATTTCCAGCATCAATTAAGTCTAGAAATCAGAGCTAACGACAACATTAGCAATTTCAAAAGAACCTGTGGCTCAAGGATTACAGCAGGGTCACAGCTCTTGTTTGGATTCAAACTTTGGGTGTTATATTGTAATAACCCAGATTATAAAACAAAGGAAAAACATACTATAAAGAAAATATTATAGTATAATACTAATAAAAGGGTCAAGGTGGCGGAAACACTTGACCAATCCAGTTCGCTACTAAATCCAAAACCAAACTAATACATTATTCAAAGGTTCTCAAAACATAAAAGCAAACTCCTAATTTATTATTCATCTCACCGCACAGTACTTCCCAGCAAGATATCATCCAAAACAGCAATCATCTGAACAACCTGAGAATAGGGGTCGACAATCAGTCGGGAGTAACTAGATGCTCTCCCAGTCATGTTTACAACAATTGAATATAACTAGCAATTATTAACAATTGAAATGTAAAACCAATAAACATGTGAGACCATCTATACTCATGAAAACCCAATACAGCTTACCATGACTTAATCAATCTTAAACGGACAAAATCATACAAATCTAGATCATATGCAACCACTAGACCATGTATACTTACAACCAAACTAACACACGACACATAATAACTTAAGGCACAATGCTAGCATTAAAGCATAGCGAACATGGTGACACACAATCTACAGAAACAGAAGGCACAAAGCTAGCAATCAAGTGTAGCGAATAGAGCGAACGCCTGTTAGAGCGTATAACCACTGCCTCTAACTTGCCAGAGAGTATAACCACTACCTCTAGCTGACGGAGCATATAACCACTGCCTCCATCGGTGTGGAGCGTATAACCACTGTCTCCACGGTACTATGTATAGCGTATAACAACTGCCTATATGTCTAAGACCTTGCCAGACTCTTGGTGTAATAACTGTACACCGAACGACACTCGGGAACCAGAGCGTATAACCACTGCCTATAGCTAGTTCCGAACACCGACCAAAATAAATCCTGTATCAACGGGTGGCGTTAGTTCATTCCGATAATATATAACTGATACCATCATCATCTATTCAAAGTAACTAACAAACACATGCACAGTATAACTGACTGTACTAACATGCATGAACCACATCACGACTCAGCTCATAGGATAGTATAACTGACCATCCTACTTATCATATGAACAAGAGTAACCAACGACTCATGCACACATATCATTATATAACTGAACACAACACAACATGTGAAGCAAGCATTGATAACCAAGGTTATAGTAACCTTAGTCATAACATGAACTCTGGATGTCAGGTTATACTAACCTCGACTATAACTTCAATATATATAACTTGAAGTTATACTCACCTCAACCATAACCTTGACACGAATCTCAAAATTATACTAGTTCTAACCATAACCTTGAGCCATAATCTCAGGGTACGTTAGTTCCAGCTATAACCTTAACTCGCACTTCAATGTTATAGTAGATTCAGCTATAACCTTGAATTCATGTTTCCAAGGTTATAACTCAAACAGCCATAACTAGAGCAACAAGCCAAAGTTGTACTAACTTCAGATATAATACTCAAATCATCATCAAGGTTATACTAGCTTTAGCTATAACATTGGAGAGCACTCTTGGCCGCCTATCAAGCCGCCACTAGGGTTTGATTCGTAAACCCTAATTACGCTCATGAAACCCATAATAAACATATAAACGACATACGATATATAATTAAAGCATTAAAACATGTACAAACATGCGAAAACATAATTAATCATGACAATAAACAATCAAACATGTACCAATAATACAAATCAATCATTGAATCACCTTAATTACATCAATTGGCATAAACACAATTAAAAGAGAAACACCTAGTTACCTTATTAAGCAATTAAGTCTAAAGATCGTGTTCCACAATATAGATGTCTTCTCCAGGTGCGGTCTCCACGCCTTTATTGAATCATCCACGTGCCAAAGATAACGAATCTAATAAATATACTAATATATGAAAGACCATAACCCCAAATTAGACCTCTTTAATTAGGTTATCAAAAATCTTTATTTTATAAATTGTTGGATCTATGTAATATACATGTAATATTTAAGCTATTTTAAAGAAAAAGGTGAGGAAACAAATTCTTTACATTGAGAAAAGGTAGTATTTGGGCACAATCAAGATCTCCTATCTTGATTGTTCTTGAGCTATTAAAAATATATGGCAAGATCCTCCATAAACCCAAGTTTCCAAAGAGAAAGCCTCCTCTCAAATTGCACCGAGAACTTACCCAAAACCTTACAAATATTAACTAGATATATAGTAAGACTACCCTTTAAAAACATACAAACACTTAGTAAAAATATTAGATTTATAATACTAACACTTAGTATTTTATTTCTAATTTTTTTAGGATTTTTAGAGAGAGGAACACTCTTTTTTATCTACACACAATGTTCAAGTCAGTGAAAATAAAGAAAGTTGGTGTATGGAATTGGAGGGAGGACGGTTGGGAGAGGGTGCATGGGGAGTGTTTTTCTTTCTTATTTATTCCACCCAATACACATTGGCATAGGTAAGAACAAAATCATAATGGGAAATGCACCCAATTAAAATGGCATGTGCATAATCATTGTGTTTTATGCACAATTATCCATAATGCACACGGTCTAATGTGACCGAGTCGGGTCCATTACAGTTCTTATATTTGTCGCACAAATACGTATAATGATTATTTCAAACATCGTTTTATGTTTAATAATTCCCGATTAATTTTGACTAAAACACTCCGTAAATATATGTGTACAGTTACACATATATTTTACGTAGCAATACTAATCACATTAGTCAATTAGTACTAATTTTAACAATTAGCCGTTTATTCATTAATTCCCGTCTCAAATAATTATTTACTCAATTATCGCATAATTAAATAATAATTTCCGCGCCTCGAGTTCACAACTCGATATCTCTCTAAAATAAATTAATCGACTAACTTTTTAGTCAATTTATCAAGGAACTATTTAAACGGTATCTCATACAATTAATTATTTTTTGTGTTGGGGCTCGTTTTTTTAGGTGTGACCGAAAGGGATAAGTTGAACACCACCGTCTCACAATAGTAACGTCAAACCCTAGTTGTCCAACCGTTACCGATATACGTTGATCAGCTGACTAGTATTGCCAATGAATATCCCATGCATATTCCTTAATGAGATTTAATATGATCACGCACTATTGTGAAGGAAAACTACTCCAACAATCTCTCACTTGTCTAAGACAAGTTGTGCAATGTTTATAACACACAATTGTGGATAACTCCTTATCCCAACAATATTCTGCTTGTACTATTCAAGGGTGTGTTGCCGATTCTCTTGTCCGTTATAATAACAATCTCCCACTCAATCCAAGGTGTCTTTCAGGTCGCACTTGCTCATGAACATATCGTGAGTGGTTTTCTCGATCGGGAGTGTGACTGCAGGACCGGAAAAATCTACCATAGATTACTTCCGAGCGTGGCCACGCATTTCTCAGTCACAACTCTTCGAGTGGCCTAGAGATGTTTAAACCCAACGTGGGTGGACAATTCATGTCTGCCCTATCTATCCTTTTGCTCAGATAATAGTCTCCAGTTTAAATAATCGACTCATAGGAATATCATAGAAGTCCGTGCCACGACCAGGCGTCTGTAATAGATCTAAGGGACTCTATAAATATCACTGTCAGGCAAAGTGTCCCACAGTCTGCCTATGTAAACGACTAGCCATCCTTATGACCTTATGGTGCTGAACCTACCATCAATCGTCTTACAATCTAGTCACTCCGAGACGTCACCTAATTAAGTGACTAGGGGCTAATACAATGTTCATCCTATTTACTTGAATTGGGGTTCAACATTGTCTCCACAACCAATTCGGATAAACAAGGTATTCAATGTTTTTAGTCAAAACTGAATAATTGAGTTCTTGAAGAGACCCAAACAATTAATGCGATCATCACTTACGTAAATATTAATACTCTATCCAGTATTTACATAACGATCTTCAGAAATTAAGGTATACTCCTCAATCACATTGAGATGACATAACCATCATGTCTACCTTATGCCAACGGCTTTGGTTAGAGAATTAGCAACAATTGCATCACTCTAATTTCCATTGCTATTTTCCTTTGTTCTATGTAATATTATCATCACTAGAACCTTTCTGAGTACATGTCTAATCAAGTTTTTAGACTCTGGTTTGAAAGCCAGTCAAACACTCCCACTGTTTTCACAGTCTCACGAGAGACGATATTCGGCTAACAGAACGTACTGTTCTAGTTCCATTAAACTCCGGATATCAACTGTCTCTTTTACAACATCGGATGTTGTAATGTACTTAATTTTCGTTCGTGATTTGTACGTATAACACTTATACATACACATCCTTCATATGACATCTTTTATATACGACTCATTATACATATATGTATAACCCCTTATACATATTATTCTTTATGCACATAACACTTTTACATGCTAACCATTCCTTAACTAGGCTCATAAAATCTTATAAGCATAGGAATGTTATCGTGTAACGCTGTTACACGAAATTCATAAATTCCTCCAAACTACAAGAGTATATCCTTAGTGCTTCTCAAGTACTCAAGGATGCTTTTGATAATCATCTAGTGACACTCACTAGGAAATGATTGATAATGACTTCTGATATTCTCAATATGATAAGTGCCTGGCGGAAGCAGCATTTAGCATATTTAATAGATCATGCAGCAGAAGCAAAAGGGATAATATTTTGTGTTCAACAACATAAACGAGTCAAGAATCTTAGCACATAAGTCTCTTGACTAAAATACTAATATCCATGGAGATCTATCTCATTAGATCCGGATATTTAAGATGCGCCATGCTACTCTCAAGTATTCACCTGCGAATATTTCTAGTCACTAATATGTCAAACACATATTTAGACTAAGAAACATCACCTTAGCTCCCACTAAACTCCATGTATCATCATGAGACCTCGACAACTCGAATAATACCATTCTGATTAACGACATGATTGAACCCAAAGTTCCAACTCTTTGACGTATATAAGATCACAAGAGGGATCTTTCAAGCGTACTAGGCTTCATAGCATTGACAAGTTCAACAAAACTTCTCCCTTCATGAGTAATATTCAAGGAGAAAGTTTCGTTATTCTTTTGCAGAATCTCATCCCCTTAAGAGGCTATATTGCTAAGAACATACGAATTGATAAAGGCATTTGGGTTGTCACAAACACCCTATAGCCAACTAAAAATTGAAACATCTTATGTAACCTTTATGACAAGATCAAGGTAACCTAATTTGGTGCAAAGTATTCGCCCCAAATCAAGTCTCAAAAACATCTCATGTTTCCTTCCTTATCACATCTTGTGCAAGAAGACCAATTCAAATTGCATGGTGACACGCCATCACATAGAGTTCATACTATAGAAAAGCCTTTGATGAGGGTTGAAGAATCGTCACTTTCGAAAAGTAACGTAATATTATCGCAAAATTACCTCCTTATAACCACTAAGCCACAATAAAGAACGTCTTCTTGCATTGTACTCAGTTGTGGGTCTTGGACCTCCGTAAGTTCAAACTTTATCCGACTTTGTCTTTCAGAAAATGAAAATCTTTCTAGAAAGACAGCATTACGAGCCACAAACTCTTTGTTCTCGTTTTGGAGGAGTAAAAACCAAGTGGTTAAAATTTGGATAACCCTCACAAATACATAAATTGGTACTGAACATAAACATTTATGGTCCCAAATGTATAAAAATGACAAGTTAGGGACCCTCCCTATCCATATCTCATATGTAGTCATTTAGGCTATTATAGTCGGGTTTTAAACTTTTAGTGAGAAAATAGCTTACAAAATTGCGAAAAACCTCAAACTATATCTCATAAAGTTCGGTTTATCTTCTTGATTACACCATACTCTATGGTTCACAATCTTCTTAGTGATCATCAAGGTCATTACTTGATATTACCCATTTGACCTTCAGAGTTATTACTTTGAAATTTCCGATCAACATTTTTGAACTTGTCGTACTTTTGGTTTACTACTTCATTTTGAAAATATTCCACGTTTCAAAAATCACTTTTATGTCGTATTAAATAGATACGAAGTATTCATATCTACTTAACATTACGGTAAAAGTAACGAAGTATATATAACCTACTATTGGCCTTACACATCCGTATATATATGGTCAATCACCTCACTATTTGCGTTTCTTTTGTGCAAAAGAAAACATAATAAATGCACACACACACTATAAGATTCTCAATCAAATAGTTGTACGATGTGCTAATCGTTTATACGTTAAAAGAATTTACTTGAGGTTTTATCAATTGGGTTCACCGGATAGAGACTTTAAAATCTACCAGATAGTATAATATTTAGTTTTCGTGAAGAATGTAAAATACCTCTAAGTTGAGTGGTCTAAACCAACCACCAAGTTATCATAGGAGTAGGTACAACCTTTTGTTTTAAATCACATAAGTGATGCTTTCTATGTATAAACATAGATGATTACATTCTTTTAAAACCAAATTTAGGTACATTTGTCCCTATCGAAATCATTGCTACTCTAGCTTTATTTCGATACAAAAAATGTCCTATGCTAGACGTCTTACGTTTTATCAACTCATGTAAACTTCTTTACAAAGAAATGACCCATACTTGGTATCACATACCAAGATAGTGGAACTAGCCTATCCGTTGAGTAGATGTCTCTTGAAAGATCATAGATCCTAATTAGACTCTCTAATTAAAAACAAATTATCTCATAATATTATGTTTTATGTGATCTATGTAACATGCATGCTAATAAAAAAGCATATTAAATAAAGATTAAGGAAATACAATTTCTTACATTGATTTGAAGGTGAAAATGGGCACAATCTAGATCACCTATCTAGATCGTTCTTGTGCTAATTAAAGATGGATGATCCTCCTAGTACAAACCTTCAAAGAGAAGGTCTCCTTCAAGAAGCACCCAAGAACAAAACACCCAAGAATCTAACAAATATTAACTAGATATTTGTTAAATCTACCCATGATAATATTTATATAAACTATTTTTCTTCACATGCAAATGTTCAAGTGTTGAAAAATGAACAAATTAATGGGTAAATAAGAAGGGAGCAGCCGGTTGGGGTGAGAAGGTGAGTGGAGTGTTTTTAGCTTTATCTTATACCCAATGTTAAGGCACATAGAATAGAGAAAAAGAAAATGGGGAAGAACAAAAACAAAAGTGCAATCATCATGTTTCATGCACAAATACTCATGCAATTACACGGTCCAATGTCCCATTTACGAGTCCATTTTGGTTCTTATATTTGTCGCACAAATACGTGTAATTTTACTTTAAACATCGTTTTATGTTTAAATGCCTCCCGATTAATTTTGTTCAAAACACTCCGTAAACATACCTGTACTGCTACACATATTATTTACGTACTAAAATTAATCACACTAATCAATTAGTACAATTTTAGTGAATATTATCAAGGGTAGATTTAACAAATAGTTTATAAAATAGGAAGGGAGTAAAATTGATAATTTTAATCCCTTCCTATTTCCCCAAATACTTGGAGGACCTTAAGGTAGGGCGTGTGACGCCTATTGGTATGATTTCCTCTCTCTATGTGATAGACGTTAATTATGCTTGAAATTCCACTTGGGTACTAGATACCGGATATGGGTCTCACCTTTGTAATCATTTGCAGGGTTTAATGGACGTGCGAGCACTAGCAAAAGGTGATGTGGATCTCCGCATGGGAAATGCAACTATAGTAGCGGCCGTTTTCGTGGGGACCTATGTGCTCACTTTAGCTAGTGGTTTAGAGTTCTTTTTAAATAAATATTATTTTGTACCAACTTTAACCAAGAACATCATCTCCATTTCCGCGTTAGACGCAGAAGGCTTTTGTTTTATGATTAAGGATAATTGTTGTACTTTTTCATTAAATGGTTTGGTTTATGGCAAGGCCATTTCAATTGGAGGTATTTATGTTTTAAATGATGTTAATGACGTTTATCATGTTGAAACTAAGAGGCTCAAAACGGGTAATCCAAATGAATCCTACCTTTGGCATTGTCGTTTAGGTCACATAAACAAAAGACGCATTAAGAGACTTGCTTCATCAAAAGTGCTCAAACCATTTGATTTCTAATCTTATGGTATATGCGAGTCTTGTCTTTTAGGCAAGATGACTCGTGCACCTTTTGCGGGAAAAGGGACACGAACTAGTGAGGTTTTGGCTCTCATACATACGGATGTATGTGGACCATTAACCATCACTGCTAGAGGAGATTTTCACTACTTCATTACTTTTACTGATGATTTGAGTAGATATAGGTTTATATACTTGATGAAGAACAAGAGTGAAGCTTTTGACAAGTTCAAGAATTTCAGAATGAAGTAGAGAACCAATTGGATAAAAAGATTAAGACACTACGATCCGATGGTGGTGGTGAATACCTAAATTCTGAATTTGATTCATACGTAAAAGGTTGTGGTATAGTATCACAATGGACTACTCCTGGCACACCACAACTAAATGGTGTGGCCGAAAAGAGAAACTGAACTTTACTAGATATGGTTCGGTCTATGATGAATCTAACCGAGTTTCCTGACTCGTTATAGGGTTTTGCCTTCTTGTCTGCAATATTTTCACTAAATCGAAGCCCGATTAAAGCGGCCGATAAGACTCCATATGAGATATGGACAGGAAAAGTCCCTCATTTATCATTCATGCGCATTTGGGGTTGCGAAGCGTACGTCAAGATCAAGTCTGACAATAAGCTTGCACCCAGGTCTGAAAATGTCTTTTTGTAGGATATCCAAGGGAAACATGTGGCTATTACTTCTACAATAAAAACGAGAACAAAGTGTTTGTGGCTCGTGATGCTGGCTTCCGAGAAAAGGGGTTTATTTCTAGAAGACAGAGTGGGAGAAAATTTGAACTTGACGGAGTTCGAGAGCCAAAAACCGAGAAAGAGGTAGAGGAGAACGTGGAGGATAACGTTCCCTCCTCCTCTGAAACAGTAATCGTTCCTAGAAAGTCAAGTAGGATTTCTAATCCACCTGACTGCTACCTTGGTAACATCGAAGAGGATGGTGTTTTGTTACTTTTGGAAAGTGATGAACCCACTACCTATAAATCGGCCATGTCTAGTACCGACTCCTCGCTTTGGCTAGAAGCCATGCGGTCCAAAATGGATTCCATGTACGAGAACCAAGTATGGGACTTGGTGGATTTACTTGAGGGAGTGCGACTCGTTCAGTGTAAATGGATATATAAAATTAAGCTCGGCGTGGATAAACATATAGATGTATACAAAGCTAGATTGGTGGCAAAAGGTTTTACCCAAGTTTATTGTCTATACTATGACGAAACCTTCGCTCTAGTCGCTATGCTTTGGTCCATTAGGATAATCTTAGCGGTTGCCGCGTTTCATGATTATGAGATTGGCAAATGGATGTCAAAACAGCCTTCTTGAATGGGATTCTCAGTGTACATGACACAACCTGAAGGTTTTGTGGATACATCTAACCCTAAGAAGGTGTGTAAGCTCAAGAAGTCCATCTATGGTCTTAAGCAAGCATCTTGGAGTTGGAATCATCGCTTTGATCATGTTATTAAACAATACGGTTTCACTAGAAGTGTTGAAGAACCGTGTTTATACATGAAGTTTAGTGGGAGTAAGGTTGCATTCCTTGTCCTATATGTGGATGACATATTGCTCATCGGGAATGATATTCCGTCGCTCACTTCCGTTAAGGAGTGGCTAGGGAATCACTTCCAGATGAAGGACTTGGGAGTGGCACAACGAATCTTGGGTATACGTATCTATAGAGATAGTTCCAAAAGGATACTAGCATTGGGTCAAGAAGCCTATATTGACAAAGTTCTTGACTGGATCAATATGACAGACTCACAGTCTCCCTCTACCCCTAAGAATATTTAACACATCAAGACCGTCCCTTATGCTTCCGATGTTGGGTTTATCATGTATGCTATGATTTTCACTCGTCCCGACGTCGCTTATGCCTTGAACATGACAAGTCGTTATCAAGCCAAGCCTGGTGAGAGTCACTAGATAGCCATGAAGAACATCCTTAAATATTTGAGAAGGACTAAGGATTCGTTCTTAGTGTTTGGAGGAGAAACTGAGTTGCGAGTAAGAGGTTACACGGACGCAAGTTTCCAAACCGATCGGGATGATATGAAATCCCAATCCAGCTATGTATTTATGGTAAATGGAGGAGCAGTTTGCTGGAAGAGCTTCAAGCAAAGCGTTACTGCGGATTCTACAACAGAGGCTGAGTACCTTACAGCGTCTGAGGCTGCAAAGGAAGCTGTTTGGATTCTACAATTCATGGAGGGACTAGGAGTAGTCCATTCCGCCAAAGATCCGATCACTCTATATTGTGATAACAGTGGGACTGTTTTTCAAACCAAAGAGCCGAATTCTAGTAATAAATCTAGACACATTGAAAGGAAATACCATGTAATTAGAGATTATGTGGAAAGGAAGAAAATTCACATTTATAAGGTTGGGACAGACAATAATGTAGCTGATCCTTTAACCAAGACTTTATCAAAGGCTAAGCATGATGGTCATGTCATCGCAATGGGATTGACATGAGCACCAGAATTTCTTTAGATTATGGATATGTAATAATTGGATATTGTATCACTTTTTATATATATGATAATCGCATTCATTGTTTAAGCACTATTTTATGAATTCTTTTATTTAGTATGACTAAATTAATAATACCTTGTTTATCTGAATAAGTAGTGGAGACAATTTTGAACACTATTCAAGTGAATAAGATGAACATTGTATTTTGTCCCTAGTCACTTAATGAGGTGACGTCTCTGTGTGACTAGATTGTAAGTCGATTGATGGTTGTTTAACACCATGAGGTCACACGTGATGACTAGTCGATTACATAGGCAGAATGTGTGACACTTTGCCAGACAGTGACCATTTAGAGAGTCCCTTAGTCCTATTATAGATGCCTGGTCGTGGCACGGATCTCTAAGATGTTCCTATGAGTTGATTCTTTTGACTGGAGACTATTATCCAAGTCAGTGTAGTTTCCGAGTGACTTTGGTTTTTGTCCTAGGTCGTGCCGTGAAAGGAGGCAAAAGGGCATCTTCTGAGTCAGGGTGATCTGTATTGAGCGAAGGTAGATAGGACATACATGAATTGTCCATCCACATTGGGTTACCATATCTCAAGGCCACTAGAGGAGTTGTGACTATAAATGCGTGGCCACGCTCGGAAGTAATCTGTGGGAGATTTTTTCCTGTCTTCTAGTCACACTCCCAATCAAGAAAATCTCTCGCGATATGTTCATGTGCAAGTGCGACCTGAAAGACACCTTGCATTGAGTGGGAGATTAAAACGGACAAGAGAATTGGTAGCGCACACCTTGTGTCGGTCAAGTGGGAGATTGTTGGAGTTAGTGTCCTCCACAATAGTGCGTTTACATATTAAATCTAATTAAAGGAATATCATCAGGATATTTATCATCAGCAAGTAGTGGACCGAAGGAGCCCTAGAGGCCGGCCAAACCCTAGTGGCCGAACCCTAGGTGGGCCGAACCCTAGGGAGGCCGAAACCCTAGGGTGCCCGAAACCCTAGGAGGCCAAACTCCTCCTTCCTTTTGCTTCTTACTTGTTCATCAAGTTGTTAGGATTTATTCTTCCAGAATATTCCTATGCCCTAATTCCAGAACATTCCAAACCCTAATTCACTCTACTATAAATACTCTCATTCATTCAACATTAATTGTTGACACACACATCTACAAATTTCAAG
Source organism: Silene latifolia (assembly GCF_048544455.1). Classification (NCBI taxonomy): domain Eukaryota; kingdom Viridiplantae; phylum Streptophyta; class Magnoliopsida; order Caryophyllales; family Caryophyllaceae; genus Silene; species Silene latifolia. The sequence goes on from NW_027413123.1 coordinate 11,070,528, forward strand.
AGAGAAAAATATTTTAAGCAAAATCATTTGAGCTTTAATTCTTATTTTCCAAATTTGCTTATACAAAAATTACGCATCAAATTTGTCAATCACTCGAAGAAAAATCGTTATAGGATACTAAATACACAAGGATAGTATACACACTCGCATAACGTGAGATTAGTATTTGTCGTTGTATTTTTCTTATTAACGTAAGAGCAACCTAGAGTATTTAGCGATACTCAATCTGAGTTATAATCATATAGTTGATTATACGAGTGGATTGATAATTTTTGTAATCCGGAGAAAGGTACTAAAAATTATTAATCGAGAATAGTGGACGTAGGTTTCGACTTGTGAAACTGAACCACTTCAAAATCCTGTGTGTCTCTCTTTCTCTCTCTCTTTATTATTGTTATTTCGATTTTGCTTTTATTGTTAATAATTTAATTAGTTGATTTTAACCAATAAAATCAAGTAATTAATTTATATCATATATTTCGAAAAAGCGGTCATCGTTTTTAATACTCAATTCACCCCCCCCCCCCCCTCTTTCGTATTCGATCAATAGACTCCACAGAGTGTTAGTAATATTATAAATATTATTAAGGGTAGATTTAACAAATATCTAGTTAATATTTGTTAGATTCTTGGGTGTTTTTTTCTTGGGTGCTTCTTGAAGGAGACCTTCTCTTTGGAGGTTTGTACTAGGAGGATCATCCATCCTTAATTAGCACAAGAACAATCTAGATAGGTGATCTAGATTGTGCCCATTTTCACCTTCAAATCAATGTAAGGAAATTGTATTTCCTTAATCTTTATTTAATATGCTTTTATATTAGCATGCATGTTACATAGATCACCTAAAACATAATATTATGAGATAATTTGTTTTTAATTAGAGAGTCTAATTTGGATCTATGCTCTCTCAAGTGGTCTTATTGTTGGAGTTAGTGTCCTCCACAATAGTGCGTTTACATATTAAATCTCATTACAGGAATATCATCCGGATATTTATTATTTGATCCTCGTCAGTTGATTAATGTAAATCGATAACGGTTGGCTGACTAGAGTTTGACGTTATTGTCGTGAGACGGCGGTGATCAACTGACCCCTTTCGGGCACACCGAAAGGAACGAACCCCAATTGACAACTAATTAATTGTATGAGATACAATTTATTTAGTCCCTTGATTTATTGACTAAAAGGTTAGTCGATTATTTTTTGAGAGATTTCGAGTTACGAACTCGAGGCGCGGCAGTTATTATATAATTATGCGATAATTGAATATTACATTTTATGAGACGGGTTTTAGTTAATTAATTGTTAATTCACTAAAATTGTACTAATTGATTAATGTGATTAATATTACTACGTAAATAATATGTGTAGCGGTACACGTATGTTTACGGAGTGTTTTGAACAATATTAATCGGGAAGCATTTAAACATAAAACGATGTTTAAAGTAATATTACACGTATTTGTGTGACAAATATAAGAACCAAAATGGACCCATAAATGGAGCATTAGACCGTGTAATTGCATGAGTAATTTTGCATGAAACATGATGATTGCACTTTTAATTTTGTTCTTCCCCATTTTCTTTTCCTCTATTCTATGTGCCTTAAAATTGGGTATGAGAAAAAGCTAAAAACACTCCATTCACCCTCTCACCCCAACCGGCTACTCCCTTCCTATTTCCCCATTCATTTGTTCATTTTTTTTGAACACTTGAACATTTGCATGTGAAAAAAAAAATAGTTTTATCTCTCTAAAAAATAATAAAACCATTTACTAAGATTTGTTAGTAAACAAAATATTTACTAAGAGTATTAGTAATATTATAAATATTATCAAGGATAGATTTAACAAATATCTAGTTAGTATTTGTTAGATTCTTAAGTGTTTTGTTCTTGGGTGCTTCTTGAAGGAGACCTTCTCTTTGGAGGTTTGTACTAGGAGGATCATCCATCTTTAATTAGCACAAGAACAATCTAGATAGATGATATAGATTGTGCCCATTTTCACCTTTAAATCAATGTAAGGAAATTGTATTTCCTTATTCTTTATTTAATATGCATAGGATGCATGTTACATAGATCACCTAAAACATAATATTATGGAATAATTTGTTTTTAATTAGAGTTTCTAAGTAGGATCTATGACCTTTCAAGTGGTATCAGAGCTTAGGCTTGTAATTTGCATGTTGATTTTTAGCTTATTAAATAAATTAGGAGATAATTTGAAAAATTCAAAAATTGTGTTAGAAGAGATTTTAGCACGAAATTTTTTGGACATGTATACCTATTGATCGCAAAAGTTTTGTGGTATAATTTGCTGACTTGTGAAGTTATTTTGCTATTTTTAATGATTTTTGGTAGAAAGTGATTCAAAAATGCCGTATTTTGGTTAAGAGTTAACTAAAAATAGTTAAAGGATGATTCGGGTCAGGAAATTATTATATAGTTTCATATATATTTTCCAAAGATTGTATGTAAAATTTTGAAGGTTGGTTTGAAGTTTTGCATGTTTATTGATTTTATGAGATAAAAGTCGATAAAAGTGAAATAAATTAAGCATATTTTTGAAACGAATGTTTCTGCCCTTGATAAATTTATGTACATTCAATAATATGTTTTAAAAGTTAAAAATGAAATTTAAAGTGTGATTTCACCTTGTTTTGATGTTTATTGGTTTTAGTGGTTAAAAACCGATAAATATCGATCTTTTTCTTCATAAAATTTATCCGAAATTTTTGGGCAAAATTTTTGACCTTTTGGTTTTCTTGGGAGTGTTCCAAAATACTCAAAATTTTTAGTTTCAATATTTGGTGATATTTTCAATTATTTTGGATTTATTACTTAAAAGTTACGATGTTACCGATTAAATTAGCAAATAACACCAAATCAAACTAATTATTCATCATCAAATTATTGAAGACTAATTTTTGAGGTTCAAAATAGTTTGGACAATTAGTTTGGACTTAAATGAGATTTAAGTGTCAATTATTGTTTTTTAACAAGTTAAAAATCGATTTAATCCACAAAATCGAGATAGATACCAACGATTGTAAGATAGGGCGATTTTGGCATTATTTTACAGCATTTTAAGCTTATTTATTTATGTTTAATGAATTATTATAATTTATTTAAAGTATTTATTTTGTTGTACCTAGTATGGCCTAGTTATTTTTAATCGTTATTACCCGAAATGAATGGAAATAGCGCTTTTTTTTGTAATTTCAATACGGTCTCGTATCGTCGGTTTGTAATTAATTAATAGTTTTATTTATTTTATTAATTAATGTATAATAGGAATAGCTATGTAATTTGATTGTAATAGTTATTTTTACCGACGTTTCCAAAAGACGGATTTACATCGAGACGGAGTCTATTTTTGGAAAGGTGTTCCAAATCCCACAAGAAGGAACCACTTTTGGAAGATGTTCCTATGAAGAGGAAAGGGACCAAGGAGTTGGTTTCCGATATGTAATAGTCTAGTTATTTTTAACTAGGAGGCCATGCCAAAATCGCCATTCACATGCATTTTATTTTCGCGGTTGTCAATTCTCGTCATTTACATTCACCGACTTAGTTCACTTATAGGGAATTTATGACTAAATTGACAAGATCTCTCACATAACTAAAATTGAGATTAGCCTTACCAATTAGTAACACCTATGAATCCCTTTTTCATTAGAGCCATGCTCGCCCAAGCAGGGTGTTCTCTTTTTACCTCGGTAAGTAGGGTGATAAAAGGTTATCACGCGCCAAACTTGGTTGGACTCAACGGGATATAAGACGGTCTTTTGTTCCGGGGCTAGTAGATGGATTTAAGTAAATCCGTCAACCGAGAGTTCTAGAGGTAGAATTAGTCAAACGTTGGCTTACCGAATTTACACGATTATGGGATGTTTCGCCCCAGCGATGCTCATTTTTGTTTGAAAATGGATCTTGGAATCATTTATATAATTTAGTGGGAGATCGTTATATAAATGTTAAAACTTGTTAAACATGTTTTCACAAGTAAATTTTAAAACAATGAATGTTAAACATTTCCTTGTTTGTTGTAGCATTTTAATTCGCAATGGCAACTTCGTCAACTCCATCGACTACTCCACTAGGCAAAGATTCATGTCTAAGGTCCGTAATGGACAAATGTATCTTAAAAGATGACGGTAGTAACTTTCTTCAATGGGAATCCAACATCAAAAGTGCCGCGTTGTCCGACAACGTACTCCCTTACTTGACCGATACTCCTCCCATCGAGCCCGATGCAAGGGCTTCATCGGCGGTGCGGACCGCCTATGATGACTACATGAGGATGTCCAATGATATCAAAAATGTGTTGATATGGTCGATGTCCCCAAATCTCAAGCTTTCATGCATTTCTTTTAATGCGTACGAGATATTCACTCGTATGACTACTATGTTTTCACAAACACCTAAAGTCCGCCAATACGATGCGGCGGCACGCTTCTTTGAAGAAAAGCTTGAGAGGGGCCAAAAGGTTGGTCCCCATGTACTCAAAATGGTCGAATATGTTGACATCCTAAAGCATCTAGGGTGTAAAATTCCTAAAACTCTTGTGGTGGATCGCATCCTCCACTCACTTCCTACCAAGTTTGCCCACTTTAGGGTAAACTATAACATGAATGGCATGGATAAGAGTTATCATGAAATTCATGCACTCCTCACCCAAGCGGAGAGAGATATGGAAGCTAGTAGGAGTGAGAAAGGGGATGTTCAAACCATGAAGTTAAAGAACATGTGTCTTGGAGTTAGGAAGGGAAAGGGGAAAGAGAAATACCAATTCAAGAAATCGTCAATGAAACAAGACAAGGGAAAGGGGAAAGCCGTTGAGAATGGCAAACCCAAGGCAAAGAATGTCAAACTCTCCGAGGCCAAATGTTTTCATTGTAATGGGAAGGGGGATTATAGGAGGAGTTGCCCCAAATACTTGGAGGACCTCAACGAAGGGCGTGTGACGCCTATTGGTATGATTTCCTCTCTCTATGTGATAGACGTTAATTATCCTTGCACTTCCACTTGGGTACTAGATACCGGTTGTGGCTCTCACCTTTGTAATCATTTTCAGGGTTTAAGGGATGTGCGAGCACTAGGTAAAGGTGATAGGGATCTCCGCATGGGCAATGGAGCTAGAGTAGCGGCCGTTTCCGTGGGGACCTATGTGCTCACTTTAACTAGTGGTTTAGAGTTGTATTTAAATAAGTGTTATTTTATACCAACTTTAGCCAAGAACATCATCTCCATTTCTGCGTTAGACGCAAAAGGCTTGTGTTTAATGATTAAGGACAATTGTTGTACTTTTTCATTAAATGATTTGGTTTATGGCAAGGCCATTTTAATTGGAGGTATTTATGTTTTAAATGATGTTAATGACGTTTATCATGTGAAAACTAAAAGGCTCAAAACGGGTGATCCAAATGAATCCTACCTTTGGCATTGTCGTTTAGGTCACATAAACGAAAGACGCATTAAGAGACTTGCTTCATCAAAAGTGCTCAAAACATTTGATTTCGAATCTTATGGTATATGCAAGTCTTGTCTTTTAGGCAAGATGACTCGTGCACCTTTTGCGGGAAAAGGGATACGAGCTAGTGAGGTTTTGTCTCTCATACATACGGATGTGTGTGGCCTATTAACCATCACCGCTAGAGGTGGTTTTCACTACTTCATTACTTTTACTGATGATTTGAGTAGATATAGGTATATCTACTTGATGAAGAACAAGAGTGAATCTTTTGATAAGTTCAAAGAGATTCAGAATGAAGTAGAGAACCAATTGGATAAAAAGATTAATACCCTACGATCCGATCGTGGTGGTGAATACCTAAACTCTGAATTTGATTCACACCTAAAAGATTGTGGTATAGTATCACAATGGACTCCCCCTGGCACACCACATCTAAATGGTGGGGGCGAATTGAGAAATAGAACTTTACTATATATGGTTCGGTCTATGATGAGTCTAACCGAGCTTCCTGATTCGTTTTGTGGTTTTGCCCTCTTATCTGCAATATTTTCACTAAATCGAAGCCCGACTAAAGCGGCCGATAAGACTCCATATGGGATATGGACAGGAAAAGTCCCTCATTTGTCATTCATGCGCATTTGGGGTTGCGAAGCCTACGTCAAGATCAAGTCTGACAATACGCTTGTACCCAGGTCTAACAAATGTCTTTTTGTAGGATATTCAAGGGAAACATGTGCCTATTACTTCCACAATAAAAACGAGAATAAAGTGTTTGTGGCTCGTGATGTTGTTTTCCTAGAAAAGGAGTTTATTTCTAGAAGACAGAGTGGGAGAAAATTTAAACTTGTCAAAGTTCGAGAGCCACAAACTGAGAATGAGGTAGAGGAGAACGTGGAGGATAACGTTCCCTCCTCCTCTGAAACGGTAATCGTTCCTAGAGAGTCAAGTAGGATTTCTAATCCACCTGACCGCTACCTTGGTAACATCGAAGAGGATGATGTTTTGTTACTTTTGGAAAGTGATGAACCCACTACCTACAAATCGGGCATGTCTAGTCCCGACTCCTCGCTTTGTCTAGAAGCCTTGCGGTCCGAAATGGATTCCATGTACGAGAACCAAGTATGGGACTTGGTGGATTTACCTGAGGGTGTGCGACCCCTTCAGTGTAAATGGATATATAAAATTAAGCTCGGCGTGGATAAACATATAGATGTTTACAATGCTAGATTGGTGGCCAAAGGTTTCACCCAAGTTCATGGTCTACACTATGACGAACCTTCGCTCCAGTCGCTATACTTCGGTCCATTAGGATAATCTTAGCGGTTATCGCGTTTCATGATTATGAGATTTGGCAAATGGATGTCAAAACCGCCTTCTTGAATGGGATTCTAGAAGAGAAAGTGTACCTGACACAACCTGAAGGTTTTATGGATACATCTAACCCTAAGAAGGTGTGTAAGCTCAAGAAGTCCATCTGTGGTCTTAAGCAAGCAACTCGGAGTTAGAATCATCGCTTTGATCATGTTATTAAACAATACGGTTTCACTAGAAGTGTTGAAGAACAGTGTTTATACATCAAGTTTAGTGGGAGTAAGGTTGCATTTCTTGTCCTATATGTGGATGACATATTTCTCATCGGGAATGATATGCCGTCGCTCACTTCCGTTAAGCAGTGGCTAGGGAATTATTTCCAGATGAAGGACTTGGGAGAGGCACAACGAATCTTGGGTATCCGGATCTATAGAGATAGGTCCAAAAGGATACTAGCTTTGAGTCAAGAAGCTTATATTGACAAAGTTCTTGATCGGTTCAATATGAAAGACTCTAAGAGAGGATTTTTACCTATCGGTCAAGGGATCACTTTGAGCAAGTCACAGTCTCCCTCTAACCCTAAGGATATTGAACACATGAAAACTGTCTCTTATGCTTCCGCTGTTGGGTCTATCATGTATGCTATGATTTGCAATCGTCCCGACGTCACGTATGCCTTGAACATGATAAGTCGTTATCAAGCCAAGCCTGGTGAGAGTCACTGGATAGTCATGAAGAACATCCTTATGTACTTGGGAAGGACTAAGGATTCGTTCTTAGTGTTTGGAGGAGAAACTGAGTTGCGTATAAGAGGTTACACGGACGCAAGTTTCAAAACCGATCGGGATGATGTGAAATCCCAATCCGGCTATTTATTTATGCTAAATAGAGGAGCAGTTTGCTGGAAGAGCTTCAAGCAAAGCGTTACCGCGGATTCTACAACAGAGGCTGAGTACCTTGCAGCGTCTGAGGCTACAAAGGAAGCTGTTTGGATTCGGCAATTCATGGACGGACTAGGAGTAGTCCATTCCGCCAAAGATCCGATCACTCTATATTGTGATAATAGTGGGGCTGTTTTTCTAGCCAAAGAGCTGAAGTCTATTAATAAATCTAGACACATTAAAAGGAAATACCATGTAATTAGAGATTATGTGGAAAGTAAGGAACTTTACATTTGTAAGGTTGGGACAAACGATAATGTAGCTGATCCTTTAACCAAGCCTTTATCAAAGGCTAAGCATGATGGTCATGTCGTCGCAATAGGATTGACATGAGCACCAAAATTTCTTTAGATTATGGATATGTAATAATTGGATATTGTATCAATTTTTATATATATGATAATCGCATTCATTGTTTAAGCAATCTTTTATGAATTCTTTTATTTAGTGTGACTAAATTTATAATACCTTGTTTATCTGAATAAGTTGTGGAGACAATGTTGAGCACTATTCAAGTGAATAAGATGAACATTGTTTTTTGTCCCTAGTCACTTAATGAGGTGACGTCTTGGAGTGACTAGATTGTAATTCGATTGATGGTTGTTCAACATCATGAGGTCATACGTGATGACTAGTCAATTACATAGGCAGAGCGTGTGACACTTTGCCGGACATTGACCATTTAGAGAGTCCCTTAGTTCTATTATAGACGCCTGGTCGTGGCAGGGATCTCTAAAATGTTCCTATGAGTCGATTCTTTTGACTGGAGACTATTATTCAAGTTAGTGCAGTTTCCCAGTGACATTGGTTTTTGTCCTAAATCGTGCCGTGAAAGGAGGCCAAAGGGCACCTTCTGAGTCATGGTGATCTGTATTGAGCGAAGATAGATAGGGCATATAGGAATTGTCAACCCACATTAGGTTACTATATCTCAAGGCCACTCGAGGAGTTGGGACTATAAATGCATAGCCACGCTCGGAAGTAATCTGTGTGAGATTTTTCCGGTCTTGTAGTCACACTCCCGATCGAGAAAACCACTCGCGATATGTTCATGTGCAAGTGCGACCTGAAAGACACCTTGTATTGAGTGGGAGATTTAAACGGACAAGAGAATTGGTAGCGCACACCTTGTGTCGGACAAGTAGAAGATTGTTGGAGTTAGTGTCCTCCACAATAGTGCGTTTACATATTAAATCTCATTAAAGTAATATCATCAGGATATTTATTATTTGATCCTTGTCAGTTGATTAATGTAAATCGCTAACGGTTGGCTGACTAGAGTTTGACGTTATTGTTGTGAGACGGCGGTGATCTACTGACCTTTTTCGGTCACACCTAAAGGAACGAACCCCAATTGACAACTATTATTTATATGAGATACAATTTATTTTGTCTCTTGATTTATTCACTAAAAGGTTAGTCGATTCTTTTTAGAGAGATTTCGAGTTACGAACTCGAGGCGCGGCAGTTATTATTTAATTATGCGATAATTGAATAATAAATTTTATGTGTAGCGGTACACGTATGTTTACGGAGTGTTTTGAACAATATTAATCGGGAAGCATTTAAACATTGGCATAGGTATGAACAAAAGCACAATGGGAGTGTTTATTTAGATTGTTCTTGTGTGGAGTGACTGGGTATGAACAAGCCTAAGAAGGATTGGGTTCACCTGGTCTGGAGTGACTGGAACTTTCCAAAGCATGCGCTGATTTCATGGCTTGTGATGAACCAGGGTCTTAATATCAAGGCCAAACTATTTCGATTTTGTCATTAACATCTGACAACAGAATCTTTGCATCTGTGATTAGGAGCCTGAAACATTGGAGCATCTGTTCTTTGACTGTTTATACAGCAGACAGGTGCTGAGATTAACTGAGCAATGGTGTGGGTTCAAGATTGCAGTGGGTGATTATATAAGCAGTGGCAGAAGTGCAGGGGCTAGACTGAAGATGCATACTCATTACCTTCTCTGGTCTGCCTGCTTCTATCATATCTGGAATCAGAGGAACAACTCGAGGGTGAACATGATCCTTACTAGGCCTGAAGCTCTGGTTTTGCAGACCAGGGAGGATGCAATGAGAAGGATCAGGTCAAAAATGGGACGAACTGTAATGAATGATGAAAGGACTTGGCTTCAGAAATGGGGCATTATAGTCTAGTTTTTGTGGTAGCTTGGTTTTAATATGATGGCTGTTAGGGGGACTTCAGTTTGATTCAACTGGTTTATCCTCTCATGTAATTTGTACTTGTTTTGATATCAATATATATATACTCACATTTCATCAAAAAAAAAGAACAATCTAAATAGGTGATCTAGATTGTGCCCATTTTCACCTTCAAATCAATGTATGGAAATTATATTTCCTTAATCTTTATTTTATATGCTTTTATATTAGCATGCATGTTACATAGATCACCTAAAACATAATATTATGAGATAATTTTTTTTAATTACGGAGTCTAATTAGGATCTATGATCTTTCATGCATGAAATATTTAAGCTATTTATAAAGAAAAAGCTGAGGAAACAAATTCCATACATTGATAAATGGTAGTATTTGGGCACAATCAAGATCTCTTATCTTGATTGTTCTTGAGCTATTAAGAATATATGGCAAGATCCTCCATAAACCCAAACTTCCAAAGAGAAAGCCTCCTCTCATATTGCACCCAAGAACTTACCCAAAACGTTACAAATATTAACTAGATATATAGTAAGATTACCCTTGAAAAATATACTAACACTTAGTAAAAATATTAGATTTATAATACTAACACTTAGTATTTTATTTCTAATTTTTTGAGGATTTTTAGAGAGAGGAACAATGTTTTTTTTTTCACACCCAATGTTCAAGTGAGTGAAAATAAACAAAGGGTGTGTATGGAATAGAAGGTGGGACGGTTGGGAAAGGGTGCATGGGGACTGTTTTTTTTTCTTATTTTATTCCACCCAATACACATTGGCATAGGTATGAACAAAAGCACAATGGGAAGTGCACCCGATTAAAATGGCATGTGCATAATAATTGTGTTTTATGCACAATTATCCATAATGCACACGGTCCAATGTGACCGAGTCGGGTCTATTACAGTTCTTATATTTGTCGCACAAATACGTGTAATGATTATTTCAAACATCGTTTTATGTTTAAATAATTCCCTATTAATTTTGACTAAAACAGACCGTAAATAAACGTATACAGTTACACATATATTTTACGTACCAATACTAATCACATTAGTCAAATAGTAATAATTTTAACAATTAACCGTTTAATCATTAATTCTCGTCTCAAATAATTATTTATTCAATTATCGCATAATTAAATAATAATCTTAGCGCCTCGAGTTCACAACTCGATATCTCTCTAAAATAAATTAATCGACTAAATTTTTAGTCAATTTATCAAGGGACTATTTAAACTGTATCTCATACAATTAATTAGTTTTCGTGTTAGGCCTCGTTCCTTTAGGTGCGATCGAAAGGGATCAGCTGAACACCGCCGTCTCACGACAGTAACGTCAAACCCTAGTTAGCCAACCGTTACCGATATACGTTGATCAGCTGACTAGTATTGCCAATTAATATCCCATTCATATTCCTTAATGAGATTTAATATGATCACCCACTATTGTGGAGGACAACTACTCCAACAATCTCCCACTTGTCCGAGACAAGTTGTGAGATGATTATAACACACAATTGTGGATACCACCTTATCCCAACAATATCCTGCTTGTAATATACAAGGATGTGTTACCGATTCTCTTGTCCATTTTAATAACAATCTCCCACTCATTGCAAGGTGTCTTTCAGGTCGCACTTGCACATAAACATGTAGTGAGTGGTTTTCTCGATCGGGAGTGTGACTGCAGGATCGGAAAAATCTACCATAGATTACTTCCGAGCGTGTCTACGCATTTCTCAGTCACAACTCCTCGAGTGACCTAGATATGTTTAAACCCAAGTGGGTGGACAATTCCTGTCTGCCCTATCTATAGTTTTGCACAATACAGATCACCATGACCCAGTAGATGCCATTTGCCCTCCTTTCACGGCACGACCTATGACAAAAACCAAAGTCACTCGAAAACTGCACTTGCTCAGATAATAGTCTCCAGTGTAAAGAATCAACTCATAGGAAAATCATAGAAGTCCCTGCCACGACCAGGCGTCTGTAATAGATCTATGGGACTCTATAAATTTCACTGCCTGGCAAAGTGTCCCACAGTCTGCCTATGTAAACGACTAGTCGTCCTTATGACCTTATGGTGCTGAACCTACCATCAATCGTCTTACAGTCCAGTCAATCCGAGACGTCACCTCATTAAGTGACTAGGGGCTAATACAATGTTCATCCTATTCACTTGAATTGGGGTTCAATATTGTCTCCACAACCAATTCGGATAAACAACGTATTCAATGTTTTCAGTCAAAACTGAATAATTGAGTTCTTGAAGAGACTCAAACAATGAATGTGATAATCACATACGTAAATATTAATACTCTATCCAATATTTACATAACGATCTTCAGCAATTAAGGTATACTCCTCAATCACATTGAAATGACATAACCATCATGTCTACCTTTTGCCAACGGCTTTGGTTAGAGGATTAGCAACATTTGCATCACTCTAATATCCATTTCTATTTTCCTTTGTTCTATGTAATCTTATCATCACATAGAACATTTCTGAGTACATGTCTAAACAAGTTTTTAGACTCTGGTTCTAAAGCAAGTCAAACACTCCCACTGTTTTCACAGTCTCTCAGGAGACGATATTCGGCTAACAGAACGTATTACTCTAGTTCCATAAACTCTGGATATCAACTATCTCTTTTATAACATCGGATGTTGTAATGTACTTAGTTTTCGTTCGTGAGTTGTACGTATAACACTTATAAATACACATCCTTCATATGACATCTTTTATGTATGACTTATTATACATATATGTATAACTCCTTATACATATTATTCTTTTTGCACATAACACTTTTACATGCTAACCATTCCTTAACTAGGCTCATAACATCTTATAAGCATAGGAATGTTATTGTGTAACCCTTTTACATGAAATTCATAAATTCCTTCAAACTACAAGAGTATATCCTTAGTGCTTCTCAAGTACTCAAGGATGCTCTTGTTAATCATCTAGTGACACTCACCAGGAAATGATTGGTAATGACTTCCGATATTCTCAATATGATAAGTGCCTGACGGAAGCAGCATTTAGCATATTTAATAGATCCTGCAGCAGAAGCAAAAGGGATCATATTTTGTGTTCAACAACTTGAACGAGTCAAGAATCTTATCACATAAGTCTCTTGACTAAAATGCTAATATCCATGGAGATCTATCTCATTAGATCCGGATATTTAAGATGCGCCATGCTACTCTCAAGCATTCACCCGAGAATATTTCTAGTCACTAATATGTCAAACACATATTTAGACTAAAAAACTTCACCTTAGCTCCCACTAAACTCCATGTATCATCATGGTACCTCAACAACTCGACTAATATCATTCTGATTGACGACATGATTGAACCCAAAGATTCAACTCTTTGACGTATATTAGATCACAAAAGGGATCTTTCCAGCATACTAGGCTTCATAGCATTGACAAGTTCATCAAAACTTCTCCCTTCATGAGTAACATTCAAGGAGAAAGTTTCGTTATTCTTTTACAGAAGCTCATCCTCGTGAGAGGCTATATTGCTAAGAACATACAAATTGATAAAGGCATTTGGGTTGCCACAAACTCTCTGTAACCAACTCAAAATTGAAACATCTTATGTAACCTTTATGACAAGATCAAGGTAACCTAATTTGGTGCAAAGTATTCGCCCCAAATCAAGTCTCGAAAACATCTCATGTTTCCTTCCTTATCACATCTTGTGCAAGAAGACCAATTCGAATTGCATGGTGACACGCCATCACATAGAGTTCATACTATAGAAAAGCCTTTGATGAGGGTTGAAGATTCGTGACTTTCGAAAAGTAACGCAAAATTATCGCAAAATTATCACATTATAACCACTGAAGCACAATAAAGAACGTCTTCTTGCATTGTACTCAGTTTGTGGGTCTTGGACTTCCGTAAATTCAAAATTTCTCCCACTCTGTCTTTCAGAAAATGAAATTCTTTCTAGAAAGACAGCATTACGAGCCACAAACTCTTTGTTCTCATTTTGGAGGAGTAAAAACTAAGTGGTTAAAATTTGGATAACCCTCACAAATTCATAAATTGGTTCTGAACATAAACATTTATGGTCCCAAATGTATAAAAATGACAAGTTAAGGACTCTCCCTATCCATATCTCATATGGAGTCATTAAGGCTATTATAGTCGGGTTTTAAACTTTTAGTGAGAAAATAGCTTACAAAATTGCGAAAAACCTCAAACTATATCTCATAAAGTTCGGTTTATCTTCTTGACTACACCATACTCTATGGTTCACAATCTTCTTAGTGATCATCAAGGTCATTGCTTGATATTACCCATTTGACCTTCAGAGTTATATATTTGAAATTTCCGATCAACATTTTTGAACTTGTCGTACTTTTGGTTTACTACTTCATTTTGAAAATATTCCACGTTTCAAAAATCACTTTTATGTCTTATTAAATAGATACGAAGTATTCATATCTACTTAACATTACTGTAAAAGTAACGAAGTATATATAACCTACTATTGGCCATACACATCCGTATGTATATGGTCAATCATCTCACTATTTGCGTTTCTTTTGTGCAAAAGAAAACATAATAAATGCACACACACCATAAGATTGTCAATCAAATGGTTGTACGATGTGCTAATCGTTTATACGTTAAATGAATTTACTTGAGGTTTTATTAATTGGGTTCACCGGATTAGAGACTTTAAAATCTACAAGATAGTATAATATTTATTTTTCGTGAAGAATGTAAAATACCTCTAACTTGAGTGGTCTAAACCAACCACCAAGTTATCATAGGAGTAGGTACAACCTTTTGTTTTAAATCACAAGAGTGATGCCTTCTGTGTATAAACATAGATGATTACATTCTTTTAAAACCAAATTTAGGTACATTTGTCCTTATCTAAATCATTGCTACTCTAGCATTATTTCGATACAAAAAATGTCCTATGCTAGACGTCTTACGTTTTATCAATTCATGTAAACTTCTTTACAAAGAAATGACCCATACTTGGTATCACATACCAAGATAGTGGGACTATTCTATCCTTTGAGTAGATGTCTCTTTCAACTTTGTCCTATCACATACATCTAAGGTTGCTTCTTCTTAACTCCCACTCACTTTCACATTCCTCTTTGCTTCAACAAGCAAAAATGAATCTCATGAAGACCTCTCTTCATGTCATTCGTGATATTTTATACACTTAGTAATAGTAAATTACTATAAAGTGAGTGCAACATGTGGCAAAATCTCAACTTCTTGCGAAATTGGACTACCTAACCGTTCAATTGTCATCATATGCCTAAACTCTTTAGTGCATAAACAATGGATTTGGCCTTTCTCGAAGTGAGCCATTTGACGGTATTATATTGGAGTATTCTTTGTGTTTTTGAAAACTCTTTTCACAAATTTTTGAATTACTCTTGAGTAATTAAAACTAATATGTCATCATCATGACGGAGGTGTCACTTTCAAAATCAAGACACTCTTGATAAAATGTGACTCCCATTTAAACTCGTAATAAGAGTTTGCTACATAAAACCCCTTTTTTTAATATGTATGGACGTTAAGTTGTAGAATAATCGCAAAAATCGTTGTAAGCTTATGTAGGTGAATTGGTAAATCATATTGTCAATCATTGCTACCAAATTCCTTCAAAGAAACTGCTTTCTATGAAAGAACGAAACGAGTATAATAATAAATAGAGGATGAAAGGAGGATGAAATGCACGATGTCATAGTAAATACATTAATGAAAATGAACGAGAAGTAAGGAAAATCAACATTCAATGTTATGAAAACTTGATAAACATTTTTAACAAGTCCATTTATATAATGACCTCTCATTAAATTATATAAATGATTCCAAGATCAGTTTTTAGACAAAAATAGGCATCGCTTGTGCGAAACATCCCATAATTGTAGAAATTCGGTAAGTCAACGCTTGACTAATTCTACCTTTAGAACTCTTAGTCGACGGATTTCAACAAACCCATCAACTAGCCCCGGAATACAAGACCGTCTTATACCCCGTAAAGTCCAACCAACTTTGGCGCGTGATAACCGTTATCACCCTACTTACCCAAGGTTAAAAGAAAACATCCCGCATGGGCGAGCATGGTTTTAATGAACAAAGGATTCATAGGTGTTAATAATTGGTAAGGCTCATCTCAATTTTAGATTAAAAGAATGTGAGAGATATTGTCAATTAGTTATCATTCTCCTTTAAGTGAACTAACTAGGTGAATTTTCGATAACTTTAAATTGACAATAGAAAGATAAAAGCATGAAACCAAATAAAATGCATGTGTGGCGATTTCGGCATGATGAACAAGCATAAAATAAGTGAAACATGCAAAAACGGATAAATCCTAGTATGGCCACCTAGCTAATCAAATTAACTAGACTATTACATATTCGGAAACCAACTCCTTGGTCCCTAGCATCTTCATTGGAACGTTTTCCAAGTATGCACTGTCTTGTGGGATTTGGAACCTCTTCAAAACTAGACTCCGTCTCGATGTAAATTTCGTCTTTTGGAAACGCCGGTAAAAATAACTATTACAAACAAATTACATAGCTATTCCTATTATACATTAATTAATTAAATAAATAAAAACTATTAATTAATTACAAACCGACGATACGAGATCGTATTTAAATTACAAACAAACCGTTATTCCCTTACATTTCGGGTAATAACGATTAAAATAAACTAGGTCATACTAGGTACAAAAATTGCATAAAAATTAAATAAATGACGTTCATTATTCCATAATAAAAATAAATAAAATTCTGTAACTTTCATGCCTAAATAGCACCTTTATCATAATCTTTTAAAAATAGCTCGGTTTTGCGGAATTTATCGATTTTTACCCGTTAAAAATCAATAATCAACACTTAAATCTCATTTAAGCTCAAACTAATTGTCTAAACTGATTTAGAACTCAAAATTAGTCCACACTAATTTCTTAATAAGAATTAGTTTAAATTGATATTATCCATTTGCTATTTAAATCGGCTTTTATCACGACCTTGATAAACAATTCAAAAATAATTTTAACCATTACAAAATTTTGACACAAAAATTTTGTACATTCTGGGACTCTCCCAGGACCTAAAAAGGTCAAAAAATAAGTCCAAAAAATTTGAATTAAATTTATGAACAAAAACATCCATATTTATCGGTTTTTATGGAATAAAATCCAATCAACATCAAATTGTGAAAACTTTTTCTAAATTTCACTTATATAAAACATATTTTGGAATATACCAAAAATTTTCATACCTAGAAAATTCTGTTTATAATTTTTGAATAAAATAATCGATTTTTAACCAATGAAAATCATTAAACATGCAAATCTTCATAACTTTTTGCGAAATTTTACAGAACATTTGTAAAACTTGCATGTGATAACATATAAATATTTCAAGGTCAAAATCCAAGTTTAACTATTTTAGTTAACCTCTTAACCAAAATACGATATTTCCGACTCGGTTTTCCATAAAAATGATTAAAAATAGCAAAATAATTCCGCAACTCACCAAATTTGACCACAAATTATTTTAGTTCAGTAGGTATGCATGCAAAAAATTTTGTGCAAAAATCTTCATTTTAGCACCATTTATGAAATTAAAATTATCTCATAATTAAATTAAAATGCTTAAATTAACATGCATAATACAAGCCAAAGCTCTGATACTACTCGAAAGACCATAACCCCAAATTAGACCTCTCTAATTAGGTTATCAAAAATCTTTATTTTATAAATTGTTGGATCTATGTAATATACATGTAATATTTAAGTTATTTTAAAGAAAAAGGTGAGGAAACGAATTCCTTACATTGAGAAATGGTAGTATTTGGGCATATAAAATAAATAAAACATGCAAAAACGGATAAATCCTAGTATTGCCACCTAGCTAATCAAATTAACTAGACTATTACATATTCAGAAACCAACTCCTTGGTCCCTAGCATCTTCCTTGGAACGTCTTCCAAGCATGCACCCTCTTGTGGGATTTGGAACCACTTCCAAAATAGACTCCGTCTCGATGTAAATTCCGTCTTTTGGAAACGCCAGTAAAAATAACTATTACAATCAAATTACATAGCGATTCCTATTATACATTAACTAATTTAATAAATTAAAACTATTAGTTAATTACAAACCGACAATACGAGATCGTATTTAAATTACAAACAAACCGTTATTCCCTTACATTTTGGGTAATAACGATTAAAATAAGCTAGGTCATACTAGGTACAAAAATTGCATAAATAATTAAATAAATGACGTTCATTCATTCCACAATAAAAATAAATAAAATGCTGTAACTTTCATGCCTAAATCGCACCTTTAGCATAATCTTTTAAAAATAGTTCGGTTTTGCGGAATTTATCGATTTTTACCCGTTAAAAATCAATAATCAACACTTTGTAGATACCTCATTTCTGCACCTCTCGCAAACCACCCGGTGATGATTGGGCCGCATGTTTGATACGCGGAACGATTTGTGACAGTTCGTAAGATTGTCGTCAAGTGATTGCTCAAATATTAATATCTACCTCTTAGTTGTCATCTACGTCCCGATACGGTCGTTTTGACAGTAATTAGAGTATATTCGGAGTCCGGGCCTAAAACCGTCTCCATTTTTTGATAACCGTTAAATCCCGAGTCAGAATGTTCTGGAATGTTCCGGATATTTCTATTTCATATTTCATAAATTTTATCTTTTGGCAAACAATTTCCCGTAATATTCACATAAGATATTAAGGAAAACCGGATTATTTCCGTCCTACCATAACTCAAACACGGAAATCTTTCTTCCGCAGGAGGAAACCCCTTGGGAACAGACGCAGCAGGTGCTGCGCCTCTTCCAAGAGACGCAGTGGCTGCTGCGCCTCTTCCCAGGCCCTTTTCTGCGTATTTCTCGTATCTTTTTCATATCTTTCCGATATTCACTTCCAAAGAGTCTCCGAAACCCTAATCCCTCCACGTGATTAGTATAAATAGGAGCCTTCGCTCCTCATATTTCTCACGCGAGTGTCTGCCCTTCTCTTCTCCCTTTGCATTCTAGACTTTGTTCTTACTTTTTGGCGTCTACGTGCTTGAACTTTCGACCACGTAAGCTCGGATCCTTCTGAGTACCAGCCTCCCCGTTTGCATGACCGACCAATTTGACCAACTCCACATCAATCAACTTAATTAACTTAATCGTTTTCCTCTTACGAGGGCACTTTCTTTGCATTCGCGTCGAGCATCACTAATCGATATCTTAGTCCTTCTCGTTTCGTCAACATGTAAGTCTGAGGGTGTAATCTCTCTTTTATTTATTGTATTTCATTTATTGTATCATCAATTGTAAGGTTTACGTCGAAAATACCATTAAAACCGATTTCTAAAACCATGCTTTAAAACCTCTTTTTACGGATTTCCAGTAGATAACCGTCGAGAAAGGACGCAACAACTGCTGCGCCTCTTCGAAGGAGTGCAGTTCCTGTTGCGCCTCTTCGTGAGGCTGCCGCAGTTCCTGCTTCCTTTCTTCTTCGTTCGTCCTCTGTTGTTCGTCAAGTTCTTTTATTTGTTTTGTTTGTTAATTCTTCATCATGATAGCATATAATTCACATGTATATTTATAATCATCATCATTAATATGTTTTAATCATCACAAATCCGACTCAAATCCCTTATAATCCAATATTTACAGGTTTTCGTCATTAAATTCAATTCCGGGTTGTGGAGATTCAATTCATCAATATTGGGTTTCTGGAATTCGTCTTTGATATAGTTTTCATCTGTCTTTTGTCATATCTATCATATATTCGTCATATATCCATTGTATCTAACCTAATTAATCTATTTAATTCATTTAGCTTGATAATATTTTTCACACCTGTAATTAATCCATCATATGTTAATTCGTTTAATTCCGTCTCATTCATGTTTTACTGTTTTCATGACCCATTCATATGTTAAATAACATGCTAATCACTTCCATCCGAGTAAATATCATCATTTGATCATTAAATTCACCGATTAACATTAACGGCTTGCAATTATGGCTTCACAGCCAGAACTGAGCCAAGGAACAGACGCAGTGTCTGCTGCGCCTATTCCAAGGGACGCAGCTCTGCTGCGCCTGTTCCTGGCTGAGTTCTGTCCCTGAACTCCATTTTTGCCTTGACCTAGTTTAATTAGTTTACGTATTAACTAACTATTAACCGTAATATCACGCTAATTCCTGTTTGTTAATTTATTTATTCTTTCTTTCTTTCTTTTATTCTTTTTCTCAAATTATCCGTTTTAAAGGTATTTTCGACATAAATCGCCTAATCCTTTGTAATTAATGTAATTTTCATTATTGTAATTCGTAATTATTGTATTTCTTTTATTGCTTGTATGTATTCACATGTAATTGAGCATTAAATCCTATTTCGACCCAATTGTATGCTAATTACGTGTCAACCGACTTAGTATTAATTCTCACATGTTAGGATTAAAACTTGGATGTTGCATTGCATGCATATAGCCGACGATATATCAAGTATGAATAACTTCCCTAATCATTAGTAGAGGCCGCTATCGAGGCGGACGGGATTTGGTGTTCGATCAAAAGAGGTTCCTAATACGTACCCTCACCCCTTACTCCAGATATCTGTGAACACCCGTGTTCATTGGCATCCACGAGAGTCATTCTAGACATAGAATGCTAAGGGTAACGATTGCTTAGTGTTCATGTCTCTACTTTGTGTCTTGACATGACACAAGGTATTCGAACGGTTCCAATTTCCCATAAAAATTGGTGGCGACTCCATACAAAAATGCAAACGCTTGTTTCTCTTTTCCTCCCAAGCGCCCCCGTGGGCGGCCCGCTGTCCATAGTTTGGCGACTCCGCTGGGGATAATACACTTACGTGTAGCAAGGGTGAAACTTGAACAAGGTTAGGGAATAGTTTGTACAAGACAATTGTCGGTTTTCATAACTCGGTCTTCCTAGACCGTTTTATTCGGCCTTCCTAGGCCCAACCCAACCCATTCGACCAATCGTCCCGTCTAAACAGTCCTAATTCTTATTTGGGCCTAAGGATGGATAGCGATTGACGTCATCCATACCATGATGCTTACTCTTGTTTGTATCAAGGGCCTTCACTACTTGAGGAAATGGACTAGAAATCGGCCTTACTCTTGTTTGGTACGAGCCTCTCCACAGACTTCGGGTTTGATGGTTCGGTATGGCAACCCACCCTTTAAACCAAAACCCTTTTAAATGCACTCAGCATCCCGTTATAATGCTTGTATAAATATTTGTACCTTACGTGATCACCGCTTCTAAACGAAACCATGACGATTTTTCAAAAATCAAAACCCGTTTTCAAACAAAAATTTCGAAATAGGCTTCCAATTAGCGCAAAATACGGTCAAAACTCTGTCCGTTTGTCGTGTCAAAATTCGGGCCACAAGCCCATTTTAAAACCTCACTTCGAGTCCACTCCTACAACTACACTACAGTTGGCTAGGACACACATTTTCAAAAAACCTTGTCTTTCTTCAAAGATCACTCAACACAAGTGGCACACACCCACTTCACGAGTCAAAACATTTCTTCTTTTAGCAAGTGTGTTAGAATGGTCGATCGTGTTTTGATTCGTCGCCGATCTCTTATCCAGTTTTCAAGATGCCCGGATCAAGTGATGAAACAAACCTCCACCAACTTCAAGATGGTAATGATCGAATCTTAGCTGCGCTAGCCCAAATGCAAGTCACCCAAGACCAAGTTTATAAATGCCTTGAACTCATTGAAGGTCGTATCTATGCCGTAGAGGGAAGGTTGCCTCCTCATGAAAGTGAAGTACTAGGTAACTCTGATGATGAATCCAAGGATGAAAATCCTTTCAAGGGGATGACTGTAGCTGAGAAAAGACTCCAATACTTAGAGGAGCAATTGATGTACCTTAAGGGGGATGACATTTATAGGGAGAACAATCGCAAGTATGAGGCCGTCAATTCCAAATTGCCAACTAACTTCAATATGACGGATATCCCTAAGTTCAAGGGACACGAGAACCCTTTGAACCACATCCGTGCCTTCAAGGATTACATGTCTATCAAAGGCATCAAAACCGAGATGTTCTTAAGGATCTTTCCTTCATCTCTTGACACTATCCTAAAGCAATGGTTCTACTCCTTTGATCACAAGAAGGTCGCTACTTGGGAAGACGCCGCAATCGAGTTCTCTAAATAATATGCGGATAATGCCGAGATCCAAGTCAACATCCGTAATCTAGAGGTTCTTACCCGAAATGACAAAGAAGGATTCACCGACTTTCTAAGTAGGTGGAGGAAGACTAGCACCCAACTAGTTGAACGCCCGGATGAAGCTACCCTTGTTGAGAAGTTTGTGGATAATCTAAAACCCATCTATGCCAATCATTTGAGATACCAAAACATCAAAACTTTCAAGGACTTAACCGTACTAGGGACAAGGATTGAAGATGACATCCGTAAAGGACTCTTGTCCAAAACGGTAGGTCGAGGATATCAAGGGTCCACAAGTCGTTCATAAGGCTCTACTAGCAAGACCGATGAAGTTAACCTTCTCGAGCCATCCAAGAAAAGTACCCCACCAAGGAAATTCACAAATCTTGGGGACACTTACTCCAACGCTCTAAAAAGGTTAATGAAGCAAGGCAAACTCCAACCCATTGGACCTACTCCCGAACCCGAAAGAAAGTCCAAATTCTGGGACGAGAACTCGTACTGTGAATACCATAGGGGCAAGGGGCACGACACAGAAAAATGCTACAAATTAAAAAATGTGCTTCAAGACATGATTGAGGACGGTCGACTACCAATACCACAGGGAGGAAAGCCCAACAAAACTCAGAATCCTCTTGGAGTTCTAGTGATCACAAGTGATGAATCTATCCTAGATTGCTCACACCTCATTTCTCCATGTGAAGATGAAATTTATGCAATCGATAATGAAGGGCTCTACTCTACCATCTCCCCTACCATTTCCGACTTCATCACATGGGCAAGGAGCGTGGATAGACAAGTTTTGGAATTAGAAAATGTGGTGACAACCTTACGCGATCCCAACGCAACACCCGAAGAACATGAGCCACTAATCGTCTCTCAAAATGCTACTATGCAAGAAGTAATCGCCGTGGTTGACAAACTAGTTGACCAAATCATACGACTAGAAAGTGATATCATGAGAATAAGGGAACTAACTGCAATCAATGGAGTTTGGGCCAACGATGACGAGGACGAGTATCTCATTGAAAACTCCCTAGTCAAAGAAATAGTCCAAAATGGTGAAGACCAAGATGTGGACCACCTAACTCGTTCGGGACGTCCATATCAAAGCACTACTAAAAATGGTCCAACCAACGTCATCACACCAAGTGACAACGAAGAAGACCCCACTGATCATTTGCTCAAGCAATTACAAAAGACAAAGGCTGATCTTTCAGTCTGGAAATTAATAGCAAGCTCGTTCCCACATCGCCAAGCTTTACTGCAAGCTTTGGCCAAACTAAATGTAGCACATAACTCCACTCCTGAAGATGTAGTCAACTTGGTCTTCCAAGAATCACCGAAGCTAGGTAATCCTATTACTTTCTCGGACGAAGATTTGCCACCTTTTGGCGCTAGTCACAACCTTGCTCTATACATCACTGTCATTTGTCTAAAGAAGAATGTGCCAATGACCTTGGTGGACGATGGCTCTGCAGTCAACGTCATACCCCTCAAAACGGCATACAAGCTAGGCATGAAAGAGTCGGATTGGACCCCTACCAATCAAGGTCTGCGTGCATATGACGGTACACGACGAAAGGTGGTAGGACTTGCTAACTTAACCATAGCCACAGGGCCAATCGAACGAAAGGTTAACATCCAAATAGTGGACATCGAAGCTTCCTTCAACATACTTCTGGGAAGGCCGTGGATTCACGCTTCCAAAGCGGTAACATCCACCCTTCATCAAAAGATCAAGATCCCACTAAATGGCAAGGTAGTGACGATCACTTCGTCACCCATCAAGGCAATAATCGAAAAACAGTCAAACAATCAAGTCCTTGTCGATCCCGTGTACGAACTTGGGGGCTTCCAAAGTGTAAGCGTCATAGAAAGCGAATTGGCACCCTTATACTATAATCCCTACTCCAACTTGGTGGTCAACCACATACTAAAAACCCAGGGATACTTCCCTGGAATGCCTTTAAACCCTACTCGAAGAAACACCTTCGCACCATACAAGGAAGGCAACTCAACGAGGATACCACAGGAACTAGGGTACAAACCCACAAAAGAGGAGGTTCCCGAAATGCTTGCCCAAGTCCAAAACCGTAAGCACGTAGGAGTCCAAATGCGACCCTATCACCCTACTTTAAATGGGTATTTTGTTCAAGAAGGAAGTCTGGAACTCTTTCACGGATTTCCCGAACCTTGGCATTATCTCGAGAGGAAGCTAGCCAGAATCGAGATCTTTCACGATTGCTACTTTATCCCTCCAGAAACGGTTCCTACCGTCAAAACCCGTCAAGCACCTTGCTTAGACGAGCAAGCTGTTAGCCTATTGTTTAGAGAAGATCGAGTCGTTAAGGCCGCGCAGGATGAGATCATTACCATGATACTTCAAGACGATCGCTTCAACCCCACCGCGTTAATCACAGAAACCAACGCAAGACAGCAGAAAGGATGGAGAAAATCAATCAAGTGGACCAACAATCAAGGAAGACTCTTCAAGCTCACCACTGGAGAAGGAGAGATGTTCAAAGGAGAACCAGAAGACGATGAGTTCGAGTCGGAGTCGGAGTCAGAGTCGGAGTCTAGAGAAGTCATTAGAGAGTATACTCCTGTCGTCATCCCCACTCCCTTTGTTCCTCCTAGCTTAGCCTCGAGTAGTCACAGTAGTTCAGGAAATGCCCCAACCACTGTCCCTTTGCCGCCACTGACCATGGATCAGTTGGCTTTTTTGTTTCAACTTTACTCAAATTTTAATATGAATAAATCATGTTCTGCTGACTCTTTGTGTTATCTTGAGTGCAATTCTGTTTACGATGATACTGAGGATGACCAAGACCCAGACTCGATCGAAATACCTCCCTACGTAGCCAAAGAGATACTACAGGAAGGGGAAGGGGGACCAGTAATAGAGGACACCGAACCCATCAATGTAGGAACCGAACTAGAACCCCAAGAACTTAGGATAGGGACTACCTTGAGCTCTACCGAAAGGGCCGATTTCATAGACCTCCTAAATGAATTCAAAGACGTTTTCGCTTGGTCCTACAAAGACATGCCAGGGATCGACAGGGATATCGCCGAACATAGGATTCCGATTAAGCCGGGCTTCAAGCACTCAAAACGAAGCTTCGACGAATGAGAACAGAATGGGCTCTAAAGATTAAGGAAGAAGTTGACAAGCAATTCAAAGCCGGGTTCATCAAAGTTTCCGAGTATTCATTTGGGTAGCTAACATAGTACCCGTACCCAAAAAGGATGGGAGAATCCGTGTTTGTGTTGACTTTAGGGACTTAAACAAAGAAAGTCCAAAAGATGACTTCCCTCTACCTCACATCGACATATTGGTGGACAATCTGCGGACTACGCGTTACTATCCTTCATGGATGGGTATGCGGGATATAACCAAATCAAGATGGCCATGGAAGATATGCATAAGACCGCCTTCGTCACCCAATGGGGAACCTATTTTTATACGGTAATGCCGTTTGGATTGATCAACGCCGGAGCTACATATCAACGCACCGCAACTACACTCCTACATGACATGATGCACAAAGAAGTTGAGGTATACGTAGATGACATGATTGTCAAATCCAAGGAAAGAGAGGGACATATTGCGAACCTTCGCAAGTTCTTAGCAAGGCTACGAAAGTACAACATGAGGCTCAACCCTCGAAATGCACATTCGGGGTAACATCGGCAAACTCCGGGATGCGTTGTTAGCCAACGAGGTATAGAAATAGATCCTTCCAAAATCAAAGCTCTGATCGAAATGCCACAACCTCAAACAGAAAAAGAAGTCAGAGGATTCATGGGAAAAGTGCAGTACATAAGTCGATTCATATCGAAACTTACGATGATTTGTGAGCCTATCTTCAAGAAACTCAAGAAAACAGACCACACCATGTGGGATGACGATTGTCAAAAGGCATTCGACCGAATCAAGGAGATATTGGCTAAACCACCAGTGCTCATGCCACCACAACGAGATCAACCTCTTGGTTTATATCTCACGAGAATGAAACGGCCATGGGTGCCATGCTGGCTCAAACTGTAGGAAGTGAAGAAAGAGCTATCTACTACCTTAGTAAGAAGTTCTTGGAGTACGAGTGCAAATACTCCCAACTCGAAAAGACATGCCTCGCTCTTGTGTGGGCAACGAAGAAGCTACGCCATTACATGCTTAGCTACTCCGTCTAAATATACTCCAAAATTGATCCAGTCAAGTACCTCTTCGAGAAACCCGTCCTCAACGGACGTCTAGCAAGATGGACACCGATGCTCTCTTAAGTCGACCTCAAATACGTGCCACTGAAAGTTATAAATGGTCGCGCCGTCGCCGAGTTTTTCGCAGAAAATCCTATCAATGACGCACAAACAATAGATACTTGGTCATTTCCAGACGAGGATATACTCCAAACTGATGTAGACTCCTGGGACCTGTACTTTGATGGAGCATCGAACTTAAGAGGATTCGGAATAGGAGTGTTGCTCATTTCTCTGGAAGGCGAGCATACACCAATTGCTGTCAAACTCGACTTCGAGGTGACAAACAACGCTGCAGAATACGAAGCTTGTCTCATTGGACTACAAGCGGCAGTGAGTTTAGGCATTAAAAACCTCCGAGTACATGGGGATTCATCACTGATCATCAACCAAGTTACAGGATCTTGGAAAATCCGAAGCGAAAGCCTCGCACCTTATCAGGCTAGAATAGACCAAGTCGCTCAATTCTTCGATCACGTAACCTACCTACACCTACCTCGGGAAGAAAATCAATTTGCAGACGCTCTTGTGAAACTTGCGTCTCTGATTAATATGCCGGATCACATGAGCGAAATGCCTTTGTGCATCGAACGACGGTCAGAGCCGGCTTATGTCCACCAAATCACCGATGAAGAAGAAATCGCGCAGGAACCCTGGTTCCAAGCAATCCTGAATTTTAAGCTTAATGGTACCTATCCACCAGATATGGACAAGAGGGGACAACGTGCTATACGCCTACTAGCTTCCCAATACATTCTCATGCAAGGAGAATTGTACAAAAGAACACCTCTTGATGTAGTCCTACGTTGCCTTGATCATTCACAGGCACGAAAGGTGATGGAAGAAGTCCACGACGGAGAATGCGGTCCTCACATGAGTGGGCCCATGATGGCGAAGAAAATAACACGTCTGGGTTATTATTGGACCACAATGGAATCCGATTGCATCAAATATGTAAGACATTGCCACAATTGCCAAATCTTCGGGAATGTACAACATGTCCCTCCTTCATTACTCTATACAATGACATCCCCTTGGCCATTTTCTGAATGGGGAATTGACATAATCGGGAAGATAACCCCAGCCGGAACAGGAGGTCACTGTTTCATTCTAGTAGCAATCGACTATTTCACCAAATGGGTAGAAGCGGCTTCCTACACTAGTCTTACAGCTAAGAATCTGGCAAAGTTCATACAAAACAACATCATCTGTCGATATGGTTGCCCACATGAAATCATTAGTGATAACGAATCACATTTCGAAGCTGAGACCGAGCAATTGCTGGCCAAATACAAGATTAAGCATCACCACTCTTCGCCTTATAGACCACAGACTAACGGCGCGGTAGAGGCGGCAAACAAGAATGTTGTCACAATTCTCAAGAAAATGATTGACAACTATAGAGATTGGCCAAGCAAGATACACTTTGCTTTATGGGGGTATCGTACATCTGTCAGGACGCCCACTGGGGCTACTCCTTTCTATTTGACATACGGCATCGAAGCTGTACAACCAGTTGAGCTAGAAATACCATCCTTGCGTATTTTACTAGAAAGTCAAATTCCGGAAGCCGATTGGAAGAAGGATAGATATGAAGAACTCATCCTCCTGGATGAACGTAGGCTACGCGCCTTACATAATGTCCAAACATATCAAGCACGTATCAAACGAGCTTTCAACAAAAGGGTTAGGCCAAGAAACATCAAAGAAGGACACTTAGTGCTCAAATCGAGTAGAGCTCTTTTACCTGTCGACCCACGGGGAAAATTCAAACCTAATTGGGCCGGACCATTTCTTGTCAAATCCATACTCCCAGGGGGTGCCGTTAGAATCACAGACCTAGACGGGAATGAGTTTTCAAACCCAACAAACCTTGACCAACTAAAACGGTACTATGCCTAGAATAGGAACAAAAACGCACCTCGCGTAACCCCACGTGTCGCTCTTGTGGCACTAAATAAACGGCCCCTGGCCAAGCTGAAATAAGCTAAATGTCATTGTGCTCTTGCATTTTGACAAATTTGTCATCCTCGTATCATCAAATAAACTAAATTCGCACCTTCAGAGTAAGCAAAAGCTCATGCTTATTTTATACGTTCATTACAAGCTCTTGCTTAGAACAATTATTCTTTTACATTAACTCGAACTACGCGCAAGGGTTTGATTTCACTTCTTTAAGTGAATACGTAGGCAATCCTTCACAGGATTCAACCCGTTATATCTAAAATGTAAATAGAAGGACATTTGCATTGCATTTGAAATTCGACAAGAATAATAGATAGAAAATCACATCGGTTTCATAACCATTTAACCTTTTTATTTCATTCATTTTCTGATAATAATAATACGCTACATAATAAAAATAGAATAGGCTAGGATTCTAAAAACCCCACCTTTTTATTACAACAACAAATAATAATAATAATAATAATAATAATCAAATAATAAATAAAGACTCGGGCTATTCCTCCATCTTCCCCTTGCCCTTGTCATTCCTATCGTATTTCTTGTCACGACCTCGAGCCGGACGTTCTTGCGCCACTTCAGACCTAATCACCAATGGTCTTTCTCGAGGCCTAGCCTTTCCATTCTTGCCAATCACCATTTCCGCGACAGGAGTAGTCTTCGGTTTCTTTGAAGGATGAACAACTTGAAACCCGGCTTCTTCTTCTCCCTCTGTCAGATGCTTCTCTTTCTCTCCCTCGTGCACCTTGTAGTCAACAGGCTCGCGCTTCCTCAGTCTCTCGCGCTCTTCCGGAGTAGTAGCCTTTCTCCATTGCAGATAAGAATCCGACACCCACAAGGCATTGGCAGAGAAATTCAAGAACCATATGTTTCTTTGGGCCCATTTAATGGCCCACTCTCTTCGGCTCTCTGTAGTAAGCGCCATAGCAGTCTGCGGGACGGTATCAAGCCTCGGGATGGTCTGTTTCAGACCAACTTGTCTCATCAGTCTTTCCGGGAAGATACACACCATAAACTCCAATCCAGGAATGCGCACGGACCTAGTGGGATCCAAAGAAGACACTCCAGTGACGGATTTGAGGTGCCACCACGGTACGACCCACCTAATCAACGGGCCATCGTCGCTCTTCAGCTTGTTCTTCCAATAATCACAAACCCGAGTGAAGTCCACCATGTACAACCTCGTCCACATCGCAATCGAGCGGGCATGATAGGAAAGCGCATGAACTGGGGGCTCGATCAATCAGAGCCGTTCCATAAGCCAATCCTACCAAAAAGCAGGTATTAGAACATCCAAAAAAAAGAAAAAACGAAAAAAAAATAAAAAAAAAAAAAAAAAAAAAAAAAAAGAACGTCTTTTACCTGCAGAAGGACGGGACTTCCCAAATACGGTAGATCGCGGTTGGATTTCCTACTATCCAAACCCAAAATAATCTCCCCTAAGCATAAGCAAGCTGGGCTCCTACGCAGCTCCATCTGCTCAACAAGGTCCAAAAGACGGGGATCACCTCTCAAATCTTCATCAACATGCCCTTGGAAGACATACACATGCAACAAACAAAAGCCAAATGCCCTCCGCCTAGCAACATGGGAAACGGTGGGGTCGGCTCTGTTGATGAATCGATCTATGAAGTCCAACATTCTCACGCCTTTCGAGGTAACTAGACGGTCCACCTCAAGTCTAGTCAATCCAAGCAAGTCTCTAAATTTGCTCTTGTACCCCTGCGAAGTAGAAGGAATGGCAGGCAAATGTTCGGGATCCCATCCACCAATAGCAGCAATTTCTTCAGGAAATGGGCATATATCACCTCCAGGGAACGCAAAAACATGGTAATTCGGGTCCCAATAGTCAAGGCAGGCATCCAAGAAAGGTTTAACAACCTTGATGAGTTTTAAACTCAACAAAGACCCAAAATTTTAAGCACCCATATCATGCTTCTCCATATTCGAAAATTCGTTGGTCCATTCCTTCAAGCGGATCTCCAAAGTATTCATGATGAAAAATTTCTTTTGAGAATTTTATGTAAATAGACGAAGAAGAGACGGAAGAATTGTGCGAATTAAAGCTCCATCGACGCTTCTATTTATACTAATTTCTGTTTCCAAAAATCCGTCAGAACAGAACGTCTTGGGAACAGGCGCAGCACCTGCTGCGCCTCTTCAAAGGGACGCAGCTCATGCTGCGCCTCTTCCCCAGCTTCACTTCTATGATTTTCCGCGTTGGATCTTTCCTAATTCCATAACGAATAATTTCATATTCCTACGGGTTATTATTTTGGTAAATACGAGAAGATTACCATGTTTTAGGTTTCCTAATTTCGCGGGCACGCATTTCGAGGCGACATCGACATTTTTCCATTTTATCACATTTGTATATTTTCATTTTAGGAAGTAAATTTCATTTTAATTCACCATTTTAGAGAATAATTTTCGTTTTTAATATTTCTCATTTAATTCATTTCTTTTACCGAATCCCAGCATTTCTATACTAATTTCAATTTCTTAATTTCTATATTTCTAACTTATAGATTTCAATTTTTTTCTTTTTTTTTTTAGGCGGTAACCCTCCCTACCGTCCGGTCATTTCCGGCAAAATTTTTGCATTTTTGCATTCTTTTAAGTCACTCATTTTGCGCTAATTAAGGCCATATGTATATATAAATGTATGATTTGCGTGTTTTCTATGTAAATTTCGGCAGCATGACGGCGTAAACCGTCGTCTACCAAACCTGTTCAAAACTAACCTGCAGATACAAGCAACACAACCCAGCAACAAAGGCACTCAGGCCGTCGTATATACACCAAACAAAGGAAATGTGCAATAAACTGGGGCTCTCGCCCCAAACAAAGTCAAAAAATGCTCAAAGTCAATGTCCAAATATACAAATGTACAAAGTACGGCAAAAAAAAAAACTACTGCTGGGCGCCCTCCAACTCTGCAACTCTCGCCGCAAGAACGGCGATCTCGGCGTCCCGAACCTCGAGCTCCCTCAACAAGCGAGCTGTCTCCTCCCGAGACTGGGTCAACTCTTGCTCCAGCCCACGGTCACCCTATAAGTTGGCTCATGTCAATCGATTCAAGCAAAATCAGAAAATCAAAAATGAGATAGGCGTAAGGTTCATACCTGACGACCTCGACCGCCGACAAGTGCCTCGACGACAGTAGCTCGCAGCCGGTTGGCCACCCTCCACAACGCCACAAACCAAGACGGCGTAACCTGCATTTTCAAAAAAATTCTCAACAATTGAACAAACTCAATCAAATGTGTTCTTACACAAAAGTTATACAAGTTAGAGGCTCACCCTCCGAATCAGATGCTGCCAATCGTCCAGGCCAGCATCCGTTACAGCTACGTCAAAGTCACGCAGCTCGGAGATCGTCGTCCTCCCGGTCCCGTCAGTGTACTCGAGGGTCTCGGGGTACTCTGGGGGCTCGATGCCCGCCGCCTCGACCTCCTGCAAAGACAAATGGCTCTCGTTAATCGATGAACTTTCATCATAATTTTCAAAATCAAATCAAGAGGAAAAGTAAAAGATGCTCACCACTAACGGCCAGTACGCCAACCTCCCGTAAAGGAACGCCGAGTAGTCCTCGCCAGGACGAAGAAGGGCGTCACCACTAGCACCAGCCATGTCCGCCTCCCTCTCAGCCTCAGAAGGCTCCCTAAACATCGTCCTGGGTGGATCGACGGGAACCGTCAACGCGTCCCGAGAGCACTGACGAGCTAAGCGCTCGCCCAAGTACCACACAGGACCCATCGACGTCCTCAACAGCAGTCGGCTCAGGCTCCTAGGCCGAAGGACCTCAGCCACGAAAGGAGGCGCTCCAGCGTACTCCGCCCAAGGTCTGGCCACCCACTGTGACAAGATAAAAGGGATCATTCCCATGATCAATTAAAAGCAAATATAAGAAGCACGAGTGAATATAAGTGAGATACTCACGCTGCTCAGCTGAAGAGCGTTCACGTCCCGCCGGTAGACGTTGTGAGAAGAACGCTTGCTCTTCGTCCGGCACATCACCCAATCCCTCACCATGGAATAGGCCCTCTCCAGCGGCTCCGTCCTCCTGGGCGCGAGGCTCGGGAAGTAGGAGTACACCCACGCCTGTAAAGCAGAATAATCAATGACGATCTTTCGTGATTTGATAAAAAAAAGGAATTAACTTTGGTCTAAAAGAAGGTTCATACCTCCAACAGTAGCCCAGGTCCGACAGCACCAGGAGAAGTCCCCTTCTCCATCAACTCCGGACGAACCATGGCCCTCATGAAGTGGATGAGGACCGCAAAACCAGCTGTGACCCAGTCCCAACGCCCTAGGGAACTCAGGTCAGAAAGGAAGGGAAGAAGCTTCGTCGACAGCCTCTCGCCCTTGTCTCCGAGGTAAATCGAAGACAGAAACCACCAGAGCCACAAACGAGCCCTCTGCTCACCAGACAGGGGAGGAGGAGCCGTCTCCCTCCCGTCAATCGTCACCAGCGCCGGGGTCTTCCCCGCAAAGTAGTCTCGAACGTAGAAACTGGGTATCAAACCCGGCACTGTAACAGCCTTCGGCGACAAGTTCCAGCCGATCAATCTCCTCGCCTCGGCCGAGTCCGCCCTCATGGCAGTCTCCGGCCACTCCACCTCCTCGGTCCCGCACGGCAGACCAGAAATCATGCCGTAGTCCTCCAGAGTGACTCCCACCTCACCAAAAGGCATGTGAAACGTGGCAGTCGTATCCCAGAATCGGTCCAAGAAAGCGCGGACCAGGCTAAGGTTAGCCCGCAACTTCCTCTTCGCGATATCCCTCCAGACCTGAACCAAAGGACCGAACGTTCCACGCTCGATCATGGCCCGCTCCTCCGCCGACAGCCGCTCGTAGTGCTCCATCGCTGTCGTGTACCCCGAGAACGACCTGATGTTCCCGGCCTCCTATTGGGATTTGAAACAAAAAGCTATCTTTAGTTTTGAATAGAATTTGAAAGGAATTTGAACAAATGAATGAAAGAGGATGAGTAATGAGTAGTGAATTCCTATTTACCAAACTCTTCACCGTCCTGTAGGACAGGTGACCCACTGTAGCCCACACCAGGTGCCTGCTCTTCCAAGTCCGGCCCGCGCAGGAGCTCCTCTCAACTGACGACCTCCTCGCCTGATGTTGGCCCGTCTAGGGGCCTCCTCCTCCTCGACGGCCTCCTCCTCCTCATGGACCCCGTCCCCAGCAGCCATCACCACAGCGGTGAAGGCCTGCTCCAAAGCCTCCTCGACAGTAGCAGCGTCTATCTCCATGGGAGCCCTCCCAGAAGTAGAAGCCTCATCACCTGCAACATTAAAGCAAATTTGGGCCGCGTCACATGACGACAAGCCTTGGTTAAGGGATTTTCGAGCCTTCGGAAGCCCTGAAATCGCTCTCTTCTTACCATCCTTGGCCATATTCCCACCAACCCGATCACTCATGTGGTAATTTAGGTCAAGTCAAGCCTAATTTGAAGCCTAGTCTCGGGTTCGAGCCGAAATTTCGGCAGCATTTCGTTATAACGGCGATTATGCCCTAAAAAGTGTCCTGAAAAAGCTGTCACAAACCAAAATTCCGAGATGGTAGAAAGTTTACCCATCATCCAAGGATCCCAAATATCAAGTTTCATCGCAAATGGGCAATCCTAAGGCTGTTTTCGAAGCAATTTACGGTTTAGCTGTGAAACCGTCTCAAATTTCACTCAAAGGCTCAAAACTCAACAAAAATTCGAGACAAATACATGGTTATGTTCCTAATACTACCTACTATCCATTTCTAATGTCAATTTGACAAGGCAAATGTGTTTGGGGGAAAAGCCCCAAATTTTCGATCAAATGGGTCATAAACCCTAATTTTTTCGACTCAAAATTGGACAAATATGGAAGATTAATGCAAGAATGAGACACATGCCTCGATTAGTCAATGCAAGCTTTTGGATCAAACCTTGGCGGAAATGGTGAAGATTTGAGAGAGAAATTGTGTAAATTATGTTTCGAACAAATGAACATAAACCTGTGGTTCATCGCGTTTTTACGCAGAAAGAATACTTTGGGGAATAGACGCAGCAGGCGCTGCGCCTCTTCCAGGAGACGCAGCTCTTGCTGCGCCTCTTCCCTGTGTTCCCTCCATACGGATTTTCAAAAATTCGTTATGAGTTCGTTATTTGTGGGCCCATCTTTGGTGCGCCTCTTCCCCGATGATATTTTACTCTTTTGGTCCGTTTGACGATTTTCTTTCATTCCGGCCCGCATTTCCAAGCCAGCAGCAGACCGTCGCACGTCATTTATTCCTTTTAAGACCTGTTGCCTGACGCGACGAGCATTTATTCCTTCACAGAATTCGACACACCTTCATCATGTCTCCAGCGAGAGTAAGCGGATATACTTTCCCTCTCATGACAAGAAAAATAATTCCCAATCATGTCTCCAGCAAGAGTAAGCGGACGTACTGTCCCTCTCAAGACGTGAGGATTAACATCTACCTAAGCAGATTTCCCCTCAGCATTTCCCGCCTGTGTCCTGCTACTCGCAATTATTTCTCGAAGACTACCCAAGCAGTTTTTTCTCAGCAGCTCCCGCCTGTGTCCTGCTACCCACAATATTTCGTGTTTCCCCGCGGAGTTCGACGAAGGGAGTCGTTCTCCAGAAGTTCCCAAACCAATAGAGTTCCTATACCCAAGCCTTAGTTACCCTTACGTTGAAATTATATTTGGCCTCCTTCCCGTCAATGCTTTTCTTTAGGGCCCCATACCCTAGCACAATCCTTACGTATCTTTTAGGTCTTAACGTTAGCTCCTATGCAACCCCGGAAGCTTCTCGAGAAGAAGTCTCAGGTATGGTCTCTTCTTATGGCTGGCGAGCTTCCTTACGTAGTCTAATGGACTTTAAACGACCCTCCCCGAAGTCGACAGACTCTAAAATGTTCCCGACGACAGGTCCTTGGCTCAGACCCGTTGAGCCGCCTCGCGTCGCCATAGTCGTCAGGTTGTAATCTTCGATTGAACTGATGGCTATACTTTGACTTTCGCCTTGTCCAAGCCTCGGTCAAAGTGGGGGCTCTGTAGATACCTCATTTCTGCACCTCTCGCAAACCACCCGGTGATGATTGGGCCGCATGTTTGATACGCGGAACGATTTGTGACAGTTCGTAAGATTGTCGTCAAGTGATTGCTCAAATATTAATATCTACCTCTTAGTTGTCATCTACGTCCCGATACGGTCGTTTTTGATAATTAGAGTATATTCGGAGTCCGGGCCTAAAACCGTCTCCATTTTTTGATAACCGTTAAATCCCGAGTCGAGAATGTTTGGAATGTTCCGGATATTTCTATTCCATATTTCATAAATTTTATCTTTTGGCAAACAATTTCCCGTAATATTCACATAAGATATTAAGGAAAACCGGATTATTTCCGTCCTACCATAACTCAAACACGGAAATCTTTCTTCCTCAGGAGGAAACCCCTTGGGAACAGACGCAGCAGTCTTTGCGCCTCTTCCAAGAGACGCAGTACGCCGCGCCTCTTCCCGAGCCCTTTTCGCGTATTTCTCGTATCTTTTTCATATCTTTCCGAGATTCACTTCCAAAGAATCTCTGAAACCCTAATCCCTCCACGTGATTAGTATAAATAGGAGCCTTCGCTCCTCATATTTCTCACGCGAGTGTCCGCCCTTCTCTTCTCCCTTTGCATTCTAGACTTTGTTCTTACTTTTTGGCGTCTACGTGCTTGAACTTTCGACCACGTAAGCTCGGATCCTTCTGAGTACCAGCCTCCCCGTTTGCATGACCGACCAATTTGACCAACTCCACATCAATCAACTTAATTAACTTAATCGTTTTCCTCTTACGAGGGCACTTTCTTTGCATTCGCGCCGAGCATCACTAATCGATATCTTAGTCCTTCTCGTTTCGTCAACATGTAAGTCTGAGGGTGTAATCTCTCTTTTATTTATTGTATTTTATTTATTGTATCATCAATTGTAAGGTTTACGTCGAAAATACCATTAAAACCGATTTCTAAAACCATGCTTTAAAACCTCTTTTTACGGATTTCCAGTAGATAACCGTCGAGAAAGGACGCAGCAACTGCTGCGCCTCTTCGAAGGAGCGCAGTTTCTGCTACGCCTCTTCGTGAGGCTGCCGCAGTTCCTGCTTCCTTTCTTCTTCGTTCGTCCTCTGTTGTTCGTCAAGTTCTTTTATTTGTTTTGTTTGTTAATTCTTCATCATGATAGCATACAATTCACATGTATATTTATAATCATCATCATTAATATGTTTTAATCATCACAAATCCGACTCAAATCCCTTATAATCCAATATTTACGGGTTTTCGTCATTAAATTCAATTCCGGGTTGTGGAGATTCAATTCATCAATATTGGGTTTCTAGAATTCGTCTTTGATATAGTTTTCATCTGTCTTTTGTCATATCTATCATATATTCGTCATATATCCATTGTATCTAACTTAATTAATCGATTTAATTCGTTTAGCTTGATAATATTTTTCACACCTGTAATTAATCCATCTTATGTTAATTCATTTAATTCCGTCTCATTCATGTTTTACTGTTTTCATGACCCATTCATATGTTAAATAACATGCTAATCACTTCCATCCGAGTAAATATCATCAATTGATCATTAAATTCACCGATTAACATTAACGGCTTGCAATTATGGCTTCACTGCCAGAACTGAGCCAAGGAACAGACGCAGTGTCTGCTGCGCCTATTCCAAGGGACGCAGCTCTGCTGCGCTTGTTCCTGGCTGAGTTCTGTCCCTGAACTCCGTTTTTGCCTTGACCTAGTTTAATTAGTTTACGTATTAACTAACTATTAACCGTAATATCACGCGAATTCCTGTTTGTTAATTTATTTGATTCTTTCTTTCTTTCTTTTATTCTTTTTCTCAAATTATCCGTTTTAAAGGTATTTTCGACATAAATCGCCTAATCCTTTGTAATTAATGTAATTTTCATTATTGTAATTCGTAATTATTGTATTTATTTTATTGCTTGTATGTATTCACATGTAATTGAGCATTAAATCCTACTTTGACCCAATTGTATGCTAATTACGTGTCAACCGACTTAGTATTAATTCTCACATGTTAGGATTAAAACTTGGATGTTGCATTGCATGCATATAGCCGACGATATATCAAGTATGAATAACTTCCCTAATTATTAGTAGAGGCCGCTATCGAGGCGGGCGGGATTAGGTGTTCGATCAAAAGAGCTTCCTAATACGTACCCTCACCCCTTACTCCAGATATCTGTGAACACCAGTGTTCATTGGCATCCACGAGAGTCATTCTAGACATAGAATGCTAAGGGTAACGATTGCTTAGTGTTCATGTCTCTACTTTGTGTCTTGACATGACACGAGGTATTCGAACGGTTCCAATTTCCCATAAAAATTGGTGGCGACTCCATACAAAAATGCAAACGCTTGTTTCTCTTTTCCTCCCAAGCGCCCCCGTGGGCGGCCCGTTGTCCACACACATAAATCTCATTTAAGCTCAAACTAATTGTCTAAACTGATTTAGAACTCAAAATCAGTCCACACTAATGTCTTAATAAGAATTAGTTTGAATTTATATTATCCATTTGCTATTTAAATCGGTTTTTATCACGACCTTGATAAACAATTCAAAAATAATTTTAATCATTACAAAATTTTGACACAAAAATTTTGTACATTCTGGGACTCTCCCAGGACCTAAAAAGGTCAAAAAATAAGTCCAAAAATTTCGAATTAAATTTATGAACAAAAACATCCATATTTATCGGTTTTTATGGAATAAAATCTAATAAACATCAAAAATTGTGAAAACTTTTTCTAAATTTCACTTATATAAAACATATTTTGGAATATACCAAAAATTTTCATACCTAGAAAATTCTGTTTATAATTTTTGAATAAAATAATCGATTTTTAATCAATGAAAATCATTAAACATGCAAATCTTCATAACTTTTTTGCGAAATTTTACAGAACATTTGTAAAATTTGCATGTGATAACATATAAAAATTTCAAGGTCAAAATCAATGTTTAACTATTTTAGTTAACCTCTTAACCAAAATACGATATTTCCGACTAGGTTTTCCATAAAAATGATTAAAAATAGCAAATTAATTCCGCAACTCACCAAATTTGACCACAAATTATTTTAGATCAGAAGGTATGCATGCAAAAAATTTCGTGCAAAAATATTCATTTTAGCACCATTTATGAAATTAAAATTATCTCATAATTAAATTAAAATGCTTAAAATTAACATGTATAATACAAGCCAAAGCTCTGATACTACTTGAAAACCATAACCCTAAATTAGACCTCTCTAATTAGGTTATCAAAAATCTTTATTTTATAAATTGTTGGATCTATGTAATATACATGTAATATTTAAGTTATTTTAAAGAAAAAGGTGAGGAAACGAATTCCTTACATTGAGAAATGGTAGTATTTGGGCATATAAAATAAATAAAACATGCAAAAACGGATAAATCCTAGTATCGCCACCTAGCTAATCAAATTAACTAGACTATTGCATATTCGGAAACCAACTCCTTGGTCCCTAGCATCTTCATTGGAACGTTTTCCAAGTATGCACTGTCTTGTGGGATTTGGAACCTCTTCCAAACTAGACTCCGTCTCGATGTAAATTCCGTCTTTTGGAAACGCCGGTAAAAATAACTATTACAAGCAAATTACATAGCTATTCCTATTATACATTAATTAATTAAATAAATAAAAACTATTAATTAATTACAAACCGACGATTTGAGATCGTATTTAAATTACAAACAAACCGTTATTCCCTTACATTTTGGGTAATAACGATTAAAATAAACTAGGTCATACTTGGTACAAAAATTGCATAAATAATTAAATAAATGACGTTCATTCATTCCACAATAAAAATAAATAAAATGTTGTAACTTTGATGCCTAAATCGCACCTTTAGCATAATCTTTTAAAAATAGCTCTGTTTTGCGGAATTTATCGATTTTTACCCGTTAA
This sequence comes from Silene latifolia, assembly GCF_048544455.1. Taxonomy (NCBI): domain Eukaryota; kingdom Viridiplantae; phylum Streptophyta; class Magnoliopsida; order Caryophyllales; family Caryophyllaceae; genus Silene; species Silene latifolia. The sequence continues at coordinate 11,109,959 of NW_027413123.1, forward strand.
AAATCAATAATCAACACTTAAATCTCATTTAAGCTCAAACAAATAAAATGATTTAGAACTCAAAATTAGTCCACACTAATTTCTTAATAAGAATTAGTTTGAATTGATATTCTCCATGTGCTATTTAAATCGGTTTTTATCACGACCTTGATAAACAATTCAAAAATAATTTTAACCATTACAAAATTTTGACACAAAAATTTTGTACAATCTGGGACTCTTCCAGGGACCTAAGAAGGTCAAAAATTAAGTCCATAAATTTTGAATTAATTTATGAACAAAAACATTCATATTTATCGGTTTTTATGGAATAAAATCCAATAAAGATCAAAAAGTGTGAAAACTTTTTCTAAATTTCAATTTTACCATATAAAACATATTTTGGAATATACCAAAAAATTTCATACCCAGAAAATTCGGTTTATAATTTTTGAATAAAATAATCGATTTCTATCGATTTTTAAACAATAAAAATCATTAAACATGTAAATCTTCATAACTTTTTACGAAATTTTACTGAACATTTGTAAAAATTGCATGTGATAAGATATAAAAATTTCAAGGTCAGAATCCAAGTTTAACTATTTTAGTTAACCTCTTAACCAAAATACGATATTTCCGACTCGGCTTTCCATAAAAATGATTAAAAATAGCAAAATAATTCCGCAACTCACCAAATTTGACCAAAAAATATTTGAGATCAGAAGGTATGAATGCAAAATTTCTGTGCACAAATCTTCATTTTCGCACCATTTATGAAATTAAAATTATCTAATAATTAAATTAAAATGCTTAAAATTAACATGCATAATACAAGTCAAAGCTCATGATTCCACTTGAAAGACCATAACCCCAAATCAAACCTCTCTAATTAGGTTATCAAAAATCTTTATTTTATAAACTGTTGGATCTATGTAACATGCATGTAATATTTAAGCTATTTTAAAGAAAAAGGTGAGGAAATAAACTCCTTACATTGAGAAAAAGGTAGTATTTGGACACAATCAAGATCTTCTATCTTGATTGTTCTTGAGCTATTAAGAATATATAGCGAGATCCTCTATAGACCAAAGCTTCGAAAGAGAAAGCCTCCTCTCAAATTGCACCTAAGAACTTACTCAAAACCTTACAAATATTAACTAGATATATAGTAAGATTACCCTTGAAAAACATACTAACACTTAGTAAAAATATTAGATTTATAATACTAACACTTAGTATTTTATTTCTAATTTTTTGAGGATTTTTAGAAAGAGGAACACTTTTTTTTTTTTCACACACAATGTTCAATCAGTGAAAATAAACAAAGTTGGTGTATGGAATATGAGGGAGGACAGTTGAGAGAGGGTGCATGGGGAGTGTTTTTTTTTTCTTATTTTATTCCACCCAATACACATTGGCATAGGTATGAACAAAAGCACAATGGGAAGTGCACCCAATTAAAATGGCATGTGCATAATCATTGTGTTTTATGCACAATTATCCATAATGCACACGGTCCAATGTGACCGAGTCGGGTCCATTACAGTTCTTATATTTGTCGCACAAATACGTGTAATGATTATTTCAAACATCGTTTTATGTTTAAATAATTCCCGATTAATTTTGACTAAAACACTCCGTAAATATACGTGTACAGTTACACATATATTTTACGTACCAATACTAATCACATTAGTCAATTAGTACTAATTTTAAAAATTAACTGTTTAATCATTAATTTCCGTCTCAAATAATTATTTATTCATTTATCGCATAATTAAATAATAATTTCTGCGCCTCGAGTTCACAGCCCGATATCTCTCTAAAATAAATTAATCGACTAACTTTTTAGTCAATCTATCAAGGGACTATTTATACTGTATCTCATAAAATTAATTAGTTTTCGTGTTGGGGCTCGTTCCTTTAGGTGCGACCGAAAGGGATCAGCTGAACACCGCCGTCTCACAACAGTAACGTCAAATCCTAGTTGGCCAACCGTTACCGATGTACGTTGATCAGCTGACTAGTATTGCCAATGAATATCCCATGCATATTCCTTAATGATATTTAATATGATCACACCTTATTGTGGAGGACAACTACTCCAACAATATATATATATATATATATATATATATATATATATATATATATATATATATATATATATATATATATATATATTTCCTATGACGAGTTGTGAGTTTGCGCTTTGAAATCTCAGCCACTAAATTATATTAGAGATGAATGGCCAAGATCTAATCTTACCTGTCATATATAACCACTGTCATTTATTTATTTTCTCTTTTTCCTAGTGTTACTCTTTTTTTTTTTACTTTAATTTTTTTTTATCTCCTTTTTTCCCTCATGTTATTATGCTGTTATTGTGCTTTTTTTTACGACTTTGTTATTTTTCTCTTTTTTTTTTCTCTAATTTTCTCATTATGTTACCTTTTTTCCTTTTTCTTTTTGTACCAGATTTTTTTTTTACTTTAATTTTTTTGTTCTTTTTTTTACTTCGTGTTATGTTGCTGTTATTGTGCTTTTTTTCACTTTGATTTTTTTTCTCTTTTTTTGCCACGTGTTATTGTGCTGTTATTCTGATGTTATTTATATTCTGCTGTTATTGTGATGCTATTTCAGTGTCACTTTGATTTTTTTTACTATTTTTGATTTTTTTTTCTTTTTTTACCACATGTTATTGTGCTGTTATTCTACTGTTATTCTGCTGTTATTGTGATGTTATTCCGCTGTCACTTTGATTTTTTTACTACTTTGATTTTTTTTACTATTTTGATTTTTTTACTCTTTTTTAACGCATGTTATTGTGCTGTTATTATGGTGTTATTGTGATGTTATTCCGGTGCCACTTTGATTTTTTTCTTTTGTTTTTACCACTTGTTATTGTGCTGTTATTCTACTGTTTTTCTTCTGTTATTGTGATGTTATTCCGGTGTCACTTTGATTTTTTTACCCTTTCTTTTACCACGTGTTATTGTGTTGTTATTATGATGTTAATCCGACCGTACAACATTGATCGCCATCAAAGCCAAAATAACTCATGATCCTCTCGGTGTTACCAGCTCGTGGAATGACACACTTTCAAAAGCACAATTAACCGTAACAGTACACTTCATTCCATCAAGCAACAAAAACTTAATAACCGATACGATTCTTACCAAACTATTACTCATATTCGTATAAACAAAAGACATAAAATTAAAGTGAAATAAAAAAACAACCCAAAACTGAGGTGCATCAGAATCTTGAGCCGTAATAATTTCCCATAATTACATCAAAATTGGCAACTTTGTAGATATGAAAATGACTTTTTTCCTTGCTACGCTCTACGGAGTAACTTTTATGACCCATCTATTTTCCGTATATTCTGCAAACCATAAGATGATGATCTTAATCGTTTTGTAAAACATTACCCGGAAATGAAAGTCATCACCTGAGTCTTGATGTACGTCCCATTGTGGTCATTTTCGTAGCAACTAGAGTTAATTTTGACTCCATGTCAAAATTCTTTCCCAATCAAAGAATAGAATGCAAATATGAAAGGATAAATTGATAGAAATAACCCCACTTTTAGACTCTCTTCTCGAATGATCCAAATTTTCACTAATCTCGTAATGATCCGATCTTTTAGCCTTATCTTCTTTAAATGCACCTGCCATAGGTTAGACCTGTTGTAGCAGGTCAAGTGTCGTTTTAATCCGCGAGAGCGCGATGATTATTCGTTCCCCTCTTTTGATTAGCTTTATCCAACGTCCCAAACCCATAACTGTAACCTTATCTTGGCTCTGCAACTCTTTCTGATATCCTTCTTTTATTATTGTTGCAAATTTATTGGTAATTTTCATCTCAATTAAACAAGATGGGTCAACTAATACAAACTTTGAGCAATGAACCAAAATATAAGGTGACCAGGTCCATCTCTAACTATATGCCATATTCACTACATCTCCATCTTCCTTCTCCTTAACCAAACAAAATCAACTCCAGCCATCAATGGTGGGCGTTAAAAGCTCTTAAGTAAACCTGTCTTGGCTCAGCTCTACACCATCTAGCCTTGTCCACCATCAACCACCCAATGACAATCATATTCCCTTTCGTCAACACCAAACAGATAGCAGCACCACAACTTTCAAATTAAGCCATTATGACTCAGGCACTCTCACCAGCCGAAAATCAAACCTCCGCAAACAATCATTAGCGACACCACTTACCTCTCTACATTCTCGCGTCACCATATGTTACACTCCACCATCAATAATCACGGTTTGGTGACTTGGGTCGTGTTCTTTGTTCGATTGGCTTAATTGATTGACTTGGATCCCACATACTAATTAGCAGTTTGAGGACTTTCCACAAAATTGATGTATCTATTCCAGTTTTATTGAATTTGATAAGAAATCACGATAATAAAGTATAATTTTCTAGGCTTTCTTTGGATTTTGGGGTTGAGAGTGATTTGATAAAAAAATCACGATGAATCTGATGCAGTTTATAGAATGAGATGTATCTTATTTTAATGGGTTGAGATTTATTTGTCATTGTTTCGTTTATCGCGCGAGTTTTTTTGTTAAATCAATTGTATTAGGAGACTAAATCTCAGCCCTTTAATTCTTTTTATTTAATGGTCTAGATTTTCAAAATCACAACTTATCATAAGAACCAAACTCGCGAGATCCCCTTATATATATATATATATATATATATATATATATATATATATATATATATATATATATATATATATATATATATATAAACTATAAAACTATAAAAACTACGCGAAAACATAAAACTTACGAAGAAGATAAATAGATCCAAGGAGTAGGATCGATCTAAGCACGAAAGATGATGAAGGGAGGAGGAAGAAGGCACGACACGAAACCCTAGGGAGGGTGGAGGCACACGACACAAGGGGAGAGAAGAGAGGAGAGAATTAGGTTTAGAGTTTTGTGAGAAATATGAGAAAAGAAAAGTAAGGGTTTGGTTTCCCTTCTTATTTATAGAGAAGCTATGGGTTTATTCCAAGCTTAGGCCCAAAACTCACCCATATACTCCAAACTCACGTGGAACCCAAGAACAAAGTGGGTTTCCACCAAGTTTCGAGCTATATTAGCCCATAATATAAATGAAGGATATTTTCCCGGAAAATAAAATATGAAATACGGGAAAATCAAATTAAAGAAATATATTATGGAAATTAGGGGTGTTACAATCCAACCCCTTCGTCCTCGAAACTTGATAAGAGAACTACCTCACTCGAAAAGATGCGGATGCTTCTCTCGTATAGACGCTTCGGTTTCCCTAGTCTCCTGCTCGAACTTCTGACTCCTCCACAGAACCCGAACCAAAGGTACAACCTTATTCCTTAGCCTCTTCTCCTGACGTTCCAAAATACGAACAGGTCGTTCCTCATAATTCAAGTTAGGCTCAACCTCGATAACATCAGCCTGTTGAACATGAGAAGGATCACTACGATAGTGACGCAACTGCAACACATGGAAAACATCGTGAACCTTTGACAAGTTCGGAGGTAAAGCCAACCTATAGGCTACCTCGCCAACTCTCTCGACTACCTCATAAGGTCCAATGTACCTAGGACTAAGCTTGCCCTTAAGCCCAAACCTCTTGACACCTTTCATCGGCAAAACCTTAAGAAAAACCAAACCTTATCGCCAACCTCAAACTCAATCGGCCTACGCCGCAAGTCTGCATATGTCTTCTGTCGATCCTGGGCTGCCTTAAGCTTCTCATGGATTAACCTCACTTGCTCAATCGATTCCTGAACCAACTCTGGACCAAGAACGACGGCCTCACTAGAGTCGTCCCAACACAAAGGACTACGACACTTCCTTCCATAAAGTGTCTCAATCGGAGACATCTGAATACTCGCTTGGTAACTATTGTTGTAGGAGAACTCCCCAAGCGGTAAACTCTTCTCCCAACTAACTTGAAACTCCAAAGTAGAAGCTCGCAACATATCCTCAAGCGTCTGAATCGTACGCTCAGTCTGACCATCAGTTGCGGCATGAAAAGCCGTACTCATCTTTAGCTCACTGCCCAAAGCCAATTGCAGCTTCTTCGAATACTGAGAACAAAACCTCGGATCACGGTCGGAGATGATATCCTTAGGAACCCCATGAAGACGAATGATCTCACACTGATAAGCATTCGCTAGTTCCTCGAGACTCCAAGTCTCTTTCATCGGAATAAAAAGCATGACCTTAGTCAAACGATCAACCACGACCCAAATCGCATTCATTCCTCGCGGGGACCTCGGCAAACCCATAACGAAATCCATCGAAATAGAATCCCATTTGCAGGTGGGGATCTCCAAGGATTGCAGTAGACCACCAAGTCTCTGATGTTCAAACTTGACCTTCTAACATATCAGGCAACGACTACCAAACTCGGCGATCTCTTTCTTCATACCCTGCCACCAAAACCATAGTTTCAGATCCTTATACATCTTATCACCACCAGGATGAACCGAATAGGGAGTACTATGAGCCTCCTTGAGAATCTTACATTTTAAGACCTCACAAAAAGGTACACACCAACGACCTCGAAATCGCAGACCATGATCAGGTCCAACGTCGAAGTCTCTGGCGCGACCTTTGCTTATATCGACTCGAACTCCTTCTAGGAATTCATCCTCTCTTTGCGTAACTCGGATCTCATATAGGATCTCGGGTTCAGCAACCATCGCACTCAAATCTAAAGTACCAAGAAGAACTACCTCAAGGCTCATCTTCTATAACTCTCGACTCAAGTCATCAGGTAACACCATTACAGATCTCATAGCATGACACACCTTGCGACTCAAAGCATTGGAACTACGTTTGCCTTACCCTCATGATACTGCAGCTCAACCTTGTAGTCGTTAAGCAGCTCCAACCAACGTCGCTGCCTCATATTAAGATCTCTCTGAGTGAAGATACACTTCAAGCTCTTATGATCCGTATAAATGTTGCAAGAGACCCCATACAAATAGTGTCGCCATAACTTAAGTGAAAACACCACTGCTGCTAACTCAAAATCGTGAGTCGGGTAGTTTATCTCGTGAACTTTCAAGTGACGGGAAGCCTAAGCCATAACTTTACCCTTCTGCATCAAGACACAACCTAACCCAAACTTCGACGCATCGCATAAAACATCGAACTCAACGCCCTCTTCTGGTAGAGTCAACACAGGAGCGGTAGTCAACCTCTTCTTCAACTCCTGGAAAGCAGACTCACAAGCCTCAGTCCAAATGAACTTGGATTCCTTTTTCATTAACTGAGTCATTGGTCTCGCGATCTTAGAGAAGTCATGCACAAACCGACGATAGTAACCAACTAGACCAAGGAAACTCCGTAACTCGTTCACATTCTTTGGACTCTCTCACTCGACCACAGCTCGAATCTTCGACGGATCGACCATAACTCCATCGCTAGATATCACGTGACCCAAGAAGGTAACTTCCCTTAACCAAAACTCACACTTCGAGAACTTAGAATACCACTTCTGATTACGCAGAGTCTCTAAGATAACACAAAGATGAATCTCGTGTTCAGCCTCATCTCTCGAGTAAATCAGTATGTCCTCTATGAACACCACGACACACTTATCCAACTACTCGCTGAAAGTGCGGTTCATCTGATCCATAAAAATAGAAGGTGCACTCGTCACCCCAAATGGGATCACCAAGAACTCATAGTGGCCATACCTTGAACAAAAGGCAGTCTTAGCAATATCCTCATCCCTAACTGGAATCTGATGGTAACCAGATCTCAGATCGATCTTTGAGAACACACTAGCACCACAGAGCTAATCAAAAAAATCCTCGATCCTTGGCAAAGGATACTTATTCTTGATAGTAACCTTATTCAGCTCACGATAGTCGATACACAACCGCATACTACCATCCTTCTTCTCGACGAACAAAACAGGAGCACCCCACGGTGAAGCACTCGGTCGGATAAAACCCTTATCGATCATCTCCTCAAGTTCCTTCTTGAGTTCCTGTAACTCAGCTGGTGCCATACGATAGGGAGCTTTCGAAATAGGACCAGTTCCAGGCAACAACTCGATCGAGAACTCCACGTCTCGCTCAGGAGGAATACCAGGTAGATCCTCAGGAAAAACATCGGGAAACTCCTTAACCACAGGAATATCCTCTAACGTCAACTCTGGTGAAACATTTTGAACACTGCACAGATAGATCTGATGACCCTTTCTACCCATGCTAACCATCTTCAAAGCATGAAACCACTTATCCGTAGGTGTAACCCTAACACCCTGATAAGAAACCCTTGAACCTGTAGGACTCTTAAGCACGAGCTTTTGATCACGACATGGGAACCTAGCGTCATAGCGATATAACCAGTCCATGCCCAAAATCACATCAAACTCTCCTAGATTGAATTGGACAAGGTCGGCAGGAAGGACCGCCCCTACAATACTGACAGGTACGTCCTTGAACAGAACGGAGCAAGAAACAATCTCGCCCGTAGAAAGGGATATAGAGGTATGAACGGATGATGAGGAGGTGAGTCCAGCTCGGACGGAAAAACATTCGGATACGAAAGAGATCGACGCACCCGTATAAAAAAGAACAAAAGCAGATAACGAGTAAACCAGAAAAATACCCGTAACCACATATGGATTAGCATCTGCTTCAGCACGACTCATAATGAACACACGAACATTCTACGGAGCATCAACCTTCGGTGCTTCCGTCTTTTGTTTCTGGGGGGCAATCAACAGCCTTGTGTCCCGGAGCTTTGCTCGTGAAGCATGTGATAAGAGTACCAGGAGCACAACTCGTACCCGGGTGGTAAGTGTAATACCCCGTATTTTTATATAATAAATTAATCGGATATTATTAATTAAATGGATATTATTATATAATAATTATTATACATTTATATTACTAATTAAGTCGGGTAAATTGTCGAGTCGATAATTATGTTAGGTTATTTTATTTAACTCGCGTCATATCAATGTAAGTTATTTGACACGGGTTTATACGGAATTGTCCAGTCCAATTAGTAAATAATAAGACCATAATCATAATTAAATAATTAGACCTAACTTTGATTAATAATAATACACCAAGCCTACCATACCTACCCGTACCTTACCCTTGATTAATAATAAGTTCTACCCATATCTATACCTAAACAATACCACTACCCGTATGATGACAAACACACTACCATAACCTTCCAAAAACTACCCACTACCCATATTAATTAAATGGCATGCCTCCACCATCCTTCCTCTTTCCTTTAAGATTTAATCTTACCTTTCACGCAAAACGAGAGAGAGAGACGACTTGAGTGTTGACCGTCTTTGCGGGGAAGGGGTAGGGACTTTGTCGACGGCCGTGGGTGGCCGTGGTGGTTGTTCTAGTGGCGGAAAGGTAAGCATGTCACAACCTTCTCTGTTTTTCACCTTTAATGTCGGGTTTTTGAGAGAGTTTTCGTGTCTTATATAGGTGAGGGTAGTGGTGGTTGATGGGGCATATGGGTAGAGTGGTAAGGGACGGTTAAAATGGTGGTGGTTATGGCGGTTGTTGGTGGTGTTAGTAGCAAAAAACGCGGCAGCAATAGGGGTTAGCAAACGAGTTTTGTACACGGTTTTCAGGCGAGTTTAGAGGGGTGAGTTTTGGGTGGCATCACGTCGACTAGGGGGAGGTCGACAAGGTGGTGTTGTAGTGGCTGTGTTCGTGGGGGTGGGCGGCGAGTCAAGGGTGGTGATAGAATAGGTTATAGTTGGTGGTTGCGGTGGTTGTGAGTCGAGGAAATGGGGTGTTGGTGTTGCGTGGTGGTGAACGGGTGTTTTGGCGGCCATAGTTGGACGCGCCGGCGAGGGTCGACCCCAGTAGGGGTGGTTGTTGGTGGTGGGGTCGAGGTGGGCAGCAAGCCCGGTGGCTGTCGTGGTGGTTTAGGTGGCGGTTTAGGCGTGTGTGCGTGTGTGAAGGGGTGGTGATGGTTGACGGGTTTACTTGAAGTGTTTTGAATCGGGTTTTCGTAATTATTCGTTATAATTCATTAATCGGTCGTACTTTTAATTAATTAATTTAATTTCCGGGTATTTAAATAATTAAAGACGGGTGTTGAGTTATTCAAATAATCGATTCGGGTTTTTATTAAAATCGCATATGACGTTTAATCCTTTAATTATCAATTGATTTAATTTCCGAGTATCTAAAATAAAATGATAATTAATAATAGTTAAATGATTGGAGACGAGTTTTAAGTCGGGATGTTTGAATTGTTTAAAATTGATTCGAGTATTTATTAAATCATTTAATTCGTTTAATCCTTATTTAACATATTCGTTATTTAATTTAATCCCGAGCCATTTAAATAATTAAGTTAATTTAATTCCCGAGACATTTAATAATTCAAGTTGGGTTTTGAGTCGGGTTGTTAAAGGAGAAAAGTTACTATTTCGGGAAAGCTTCTATTTTGGGAAATTACTATATTTAGTAGTTAGTAATTATAATTATAATAATTGTTTTAGGTGACGAATTCGTGAAGGATCAATTATCAAATTCATTGCTTTATTTTCGGATCGCTTAATCGCTTAATTGGATTCTTTGGCACTTTGAGGTAGGGAAACACACTTGTCCTATTATCGTCATTGATCGAATTGTGTTGACTTGGTTTCTAGTTGTTGGATTACGTTATCATTTATAGACGGAAAGGTGATTTATATACATATTGCATTACATTAATTATTGTGGAGCATTTCATATGCATTGGAGTTGAAGGATGAGGCGGTAGTGAGAATGTTGAGATACGATGGGATATTGTGATAAGCAGTATTGGCCTTCGGGCTCCGTGATTGCCCTTAAGTGGGTCTGTGATTGCCATTAAGTTGGTCTGTGATTGCCATTAAGTTGGTCCGTGATTGCCCTTGAGTGGGTCCGTGATAGCCCTTAAGTGGGTCCGTGATTGCCGTTAATCGGTCCGTGAGGTAAAAGAGAAATGAGAAATGAGAAATGAGATATGAGATTGAGTTGCGGCGGATAAGGAGGTGACGGATTATCATGCATATTATATTTACTGTTTTTATTGTTTTCCCTACTCAACCTCGTGTTGACGTGTTTGCTTCTGTGTCAAAATAAAATTGATGCCTGCTTTAATTGATGGCATCCTGTGGGGAACCATTTAATATTTCCGGTTAAATGGGGAGCAGATTTAAATAGCAGGTTTTGAGTTAGCTGGATATGGGGAGCTTGGACGTGTGAGCTTTCGGACCTGCAGGAGTCTAGATCACAAATGTAGTTATATCACTTATTTAATTTCCGCTGCGAGTTGTATTTATTTTTACATTAGGTTCTAGTTGATTAAAAATTTTAAGACATATGTAATCATTAAAGTTTTTATTTAAAGTACTTTGGTGAGTTAGACTTTGTTATCTACTACCTCGGGAAACCGAGATGGTAACAGTCCGTTTTATGAGGGAATGTCTTGACGAGGACTTCTTTTATAAACCGGGGTGTTACAAAGTGGTATCAGAGCAAACGATCCTCAGGCCTAAACCAATGAGCCCAATGAACATAGGAAGAGTCTAAATAAAATGAACACCGGGATAGAACTGTTAGGAGCACACTACGGTAAGGTTTGAGTTAGGGGCCCCCTCACACCGAACCAGTGGCCCTCTCAGTTTGACTCGGACAACCCTGAGGGTATATGAGAGAAAGGGTAGAAAGTTGCTTGAGGTTGAACAGAAATTCATATATCATTGCCTAAGTGTTGACTTAATGATACATTGATTATTGCAGGATAACGCTACGGTAAGTAAATTTTATGAATGATGTGTTGATAGTACTACTATGATTAAGTAATATGCGGTTATCTGATTCCGAAGCCATGTTAGTATAGTCTTGTGATAGTGATTAGAAACATTATTGAACTGCATGTTTATAGCCATAGTAATCGTGATTAGAAATACGGAATAGATCGAGATGCGAAGGGATTCTATGAGATAGATGGTTGCGTAAGTAAAGAGTGAGATTTAAGTCAGGAGGGGATAGTATCGATAGTATGGTTGTAAGAGTTTGGAACATAGAGAATGAATGACATAGTGATGAAACACGTTTTGGTGGATATTACTCTTTAATTGACCTTACTACCATTTCTTTTCTGTTTATTGCCTATCGGCGAAAATTTTATGAGAGGTAGCCTCGTGAGTTAGTGTTCATTTGACGTTGGATTCATGCTTATAGGATATACGGATTAGGAGTAATAAATAAGTTTTGCAAACTGACCCAAGTTTTGGACCAACTGCTGTCACATTTGTTTGGACCGACTGAGTTGTAAAATTCTTTAAAAATGGAATCCTTGTACCTAGGACCTAAAGAGGAGTGAGAAAGGGTAGAATTGACCACACCTTACCTTTGTAAGTATAGAATATTTAAAATATTAAGCCATCTTGACTCGGGTAGAAACTTATGTTGACTTGTTTTACTTTTATAGAACCATGCCTCCAAAGAGAAGTACACCTACACCCTCTACCATGTCCCAAGAGGAGATTGACCGTTTGATATCTATGAATGAGGCCTTGATCTGCGGCTCGAAGGCTAAAGGGTCAATTCGGGATCCCGAGGATGAGTGCTAATATTGCAAGACATAACCCGACGAAGTACGATGGATTAGGTAAACCATCCTTACTAGGAGATTGGCATAGAGAGTTTGATAACCTTTTTGAGTTGTTAGGATGTCCTGCGGAGATGCAAGTGGACCAAGCTGCTTACTATTTGAGGGGAAAAGCGGGTTTGTGGTGGAATCGTAATAAGGAGGGCATAAGGGAAGCTTGGAGGGAGAGTGAAGAACCTTTTATCACTTGGAAGGGTTTCAAGGAAAATATGAGAGTTGTATTTGTACCAGAACATATTAGGAGTAAGATGAGAGCTGAATTTGATTCTTTCAATATGACCGAGGAGATGACAAGAGAGACTTATTATAACAGATTTATGGAATTGTCAGAATATGTAGCTGATTTGAATTTTAGTGATGAGATGTTGGCACTCAAGTTTGAGAAAGGATTAACAACAACTATTAAGAAGAGACTTGCAGCTGGACAACCAAGTACCATGGAGGATGTTTATCAGCGAGCTGGGCATGCCGAGAGGGTTGCCGATATGTTAAAGGAGGAAAGGAAAGAGAAGGGAGAGAAAAGAAAGAGTGAAACTGCTGACGAGGGGCAGGGGAATAATAAGAAGCAAATCAATACTCAACCTAAACATTATTATTCGGTGGGGGATATAACCTTAGTGGGGCAGAGCGATCCAACGATACTCGAGGTCAGAGTGTGAGTGAGCGAGTGTATCATTGCATCAAATGTGGCAATAACCACCCGGGCAGGAGTTGTGAGGGGTACTTAGTGACATGTTTTGGATGTGGGAAAAGAGGTCATCGAGCGTATGAGTGTAGAGGCACGCAGAGGAGTGGCGCTGGAGGAAGTAACCAAGGGCTATATCAAACCCCAATATCTAGTATTAGAAGCAATACGTATCCGGGACAATGGAGTACTCAGAGGAGCCACAACAATAGACAAGGGAATGGGGATAAGGGTAACTAGTTTATTGAGTGGATTAGAGTCTTATAATTTATATAAGTATTTAAGTTGTAAGCAGTTTAATAAAGTAATTGTAGTTCCGAAACCTTGGAACGAAGTTTAGTTTTAAGTTTATTTTGTGATACATTTTCATGTTTTGAACTAGTTTTGTGATACGATTTGATAAGTATGATATGGTTTGATAATTATAATGGGATAACCCTTTGTTATAAGGATTAGTTAACTTAAGCGGGAGTTGAGAATATTTTATCATCTTTCAGTTGTTAGCAGTAGTTGAGAACCTTGTTATAATAATGAAGGTTACGAGGACGTAACCATGTTTTTAGTTGGGGAGGATTGTAAAATCTTGATGCTTAATTTGCACTTGTTTATAGGTTATAGTTGACCAAGTTGACCTTTAGTTGTGGGGTACCTATGCGGATGAGTTCGATATGTTTTGTTCCTACTTCGGTTAGTTGATTGATGTGTAAAAGGAGAGTGTGATTAAACTACTGGTTAATGAGTTTACGTCGAGTTTGAGATCGGAATTTAGATGGAAGATGATGGTGTTCTCATATGATTATATAGTGTTATACAATTGTATTCGCAGGTAGTTATTAGTTGTAGTGAATTGGATTAAGAAAATGATGAGTTAAACTTCGGGACGAAGTTTATTTTTAGGAGGGCAGAATGTAACATTCCGTATTTGTTAAGTTTAATTGATGAGTCAAAAGTATGTTAACTATGTTAGAATTTCGTGACGTCCGTAAGTATAATATACAATACCTTTCTGTTGTCGAGTATGGGAGCGAACTTCGGGACGAAGTTCATTTTAAGGGGGGAAGACTGTAATACCCCGTATTTTTATATAATAAATTAATCGGATATTATTAATTAAATGGATATTATTATATAATAATTATTATACATTTATATTACTAATTAAGTCGGGTAAATTGTCGAGTCGATAATTATGTTAGGTTATTTTATTTAACTCGCGTCATATCAATGTAAGTTATTTGACACGGGTTTATACGGAATTGTCCAGTCCAATTAGTAAATAATAAGACCATAATCATAATTAAATAATTAGACCTAACTTTGATTAATAATAATACACCAAGCCTACCATACCTACCCGTACCCTACCCTTGATTAATAATAAGTTCTACCCATATCTATACCTAAACAATACCACTACCCGTATGATGACAAACACACTACCATAACCTTCCAAAAACTACCCACTACCCATATTAATTAAATGGCATGCCTCCACCATCCTTCCTCTTTCCTTTAAGATTTAATCTTACCTTTCACGCAAAACGAGAGAGAGAGAGACAGCTTGAGTGTTGACCGTCTGCGGGGAAGGGGTAGGGACTTTTGTCGACGGCCGTGGGTGGCCGTGGTGGTTGTTCTAGTGGCGGAAAGGTAAGCATGTCACAACCTTCTCTGTTTTTCACCTTTAATGTCGGGTTTTTGAGAGAGTTTTCGTGTCTTATATAGGTGAGGGTAGTGGTGGTTGATGGGGCATATGGGTAGAGTGGTAAGGGACGGTTAAAATGGTGGTGGTTATGGCGGTTGTTGGTGGTGTTAGTAGCAGTAAAACGCGGCAGCAATAGGGGTTAGCAAACGAGTTTTGTACACGGTTTTCAGGCGAGTTTAGAGGGGTGAGTTTTGGGTGGCATCACGTCGACTAGGGGGAGGTCGAC
Organism: Silene latifolia; assembly: GCF_048544455.1. Lineage (NCBI taxonomy): Eukaryota > Viridiplantae > Streptophyta > Magnoliopsida > Caryophyllales > Caryophyllaceae > Silene > Silene latifolia. Next base: position 11,125,225 of record NW_027413123.1, read on the forward strand.
AAGGTGGTGTTGTAGTGGCTGTGTTCGTGGGTGGGCGGCGAGCTGAAGGGTGGTGATAGAATAGGTTATAGTTGGTGGTTGCGGTGGTTGTGAGTCGAGGAAATGGGGTGTTGGTGTTGTGTGGTGGTGAACCAGGTGTTTTGGCGGCCATAGTTGGACGCGCCGGCGAGGGTCGACCCCAGTAGGGGTGGTTGTTGGTGGTGGGGTCGAGGTGGGCAAAGAAGCCCGGTGGTGTCGTGGTGGTTTAGGTGGCGGTTTAGGCGTGTGTGCGTGTGTGAAGGGGTGGTGATGGTTGACGGGTTTACTTGAAGTGTTTTGAATCGGGTTTTCGTAATTATTCGTTATAATTCATTAATCGGTCGTACTTTTAATTAATTAATTTAATTTCCGGGTATTTAAATAATTAAAGACGGGTGTTGAGTTATTCAAATAATCGATTCGGGTTTTTATTAAAATCGCATATGACGTTTAATCCTTTAATTATCAATTGATTTAATTTCCGAGTATCTAAAATAAAATGATAATTAATAATAGTTAAATGATTGGAGACGAGTTTTAAGTCGGGATGTTTGAATTGTTTAAAATTGATTCGAGTATTTATTAAATCATTTAATTCGTTTAATCCTTATTTAACATATTCGTTATTTAATTTAATCCCGAGTCATTTAAATAATTAAGTTAATTTAATTCCCGAGACATTTAATAATTCAAGTTGGGTTTTGAGTCGGGTTGTTAAAGGAGAAAAGTTACTATTTCGGGAAAGCTTCTATTTTGGGAAATTACTATATTTAGTAGTTAGTAATTATAATTATAATAATTGTTTTAGGTGACGAATTCGTGAAGGATCAATTATCAAATTCATTGCTTTATTTTCGGATCGCTTAATCGCTTAATTGGATTCTTTGGCACTTTGAGGTAGGGAAACACACTTGTCCTATTATCGTCATTGATCGAATTGTGTTGACTTGGTTTCTAGTTGTTGGATTACGTTATCATTTATAGACGGAAAGGTGATTTATATACATATTGCATTACATTAATTATTGTGGAGCATTTCATATGCATTGGAGTTGAAGGATGAGGCGGTAGTGAGAATGTTGAGATACGATGGGATATTGTGATAAGCAGTATTGGCCTTCGGGCTCCGTGATTGCCCTTAAGTGGGTCTGTGATTGCCATTAAGTTGGTCTGTGATTGCCATTAAGTTGGTCCGTGATTGCCCTTGAGTGGGTCCGTGATAGCCCTTAAGTGGGTCCGTGATTGCCGTTAATCGGTCCGTGAGGTAAAAGAGAAATGAGAAATGAGAAATGAGAAATGAGAAATGAGATATGAGATTGAGTTGAGGCGGATAAGGAGGTGACGGATTATCATGCATATTATATTTACTGTTTTTATTGTTTTCCCTACTCAACCTCGTGTTGACGTGTTTGCTTCTGTGTCAAAATAAAATTGATGCCTGCTTTAATTGATGGCATCCTGTGGGGAACCATTTAATATTTCCGGTTAAATGGGGAGCAGATTTAAATAGCAGGTTTTGAGTTAGCTGGATATGGGGAGCTTGGACGTGTGAGCTTTCGGACCTGCAGGAGTCTAGATCACAAATGTAGTTATATCACTTATTTAATTTCCGCTGCGAGTTGTATTTATTTTTACATTAGGTTCTAGTTGATTAAAAATTTTAAGACATATGTAATCATTAAAGTTTTTATTTAAAGTACTTTGGTGAGTTAGACTTTGTTATCTACTACCTCGGGAAACCGAGATGGTAACAGTCCGTTTTATGAGGGAATGTCTTGACGAGGACTTCTTATATAAACCGGGGTGTTACAGTAAGGCTTCCTGCATCTGAAACAGATCACACCCTCCCTAGCTTGACTCTAATCACGCGGGGTATATGGACGAGCCTCGAACTTCTGCTTCGTATGGGAAGTACTAGGAGCAACATAAGGCCTCTTCACGAACTTACTCTTCGCACTCTCCTCAGCCTCAGTAGCAAGCACTGAATCATAAATGCTAAGAGCACGATCATAAGCCTGCTGGAAAGAAGTCGAAGGAATACCAGACATACCAGTCCGAACCTTAGGAGCTAGATTCTTCTCATAGCGACAGGTCCTCGAAACCTCGTCCATAGCAACAGAAGTAACGAAACGTGACAGCTTCACGAACTTGTTGGTGTACTCCTCAACAGTCATGGAACCCTGCTACAAACGAAGGAACTCCTGCTCCTTCTGCCAGCGTATCTCCTCAGGATAAAACCTTCTCTTCAGAGCCTCAGAGAAAATAGCCCAACCATATCCTGGCTAAACTTCAAGACCAGCTCTAGCAAGAGCCCACCCGTTGTTGGCCTCGTCCTTCAGATAATTGGTGGCGATGTCCACCTTCTGATCCTCAGGACAACCAGTAGCTAGGAAAAGCTTCTCGATCTCTCGAATCCAAGCCTCCAAAGCAGTAGGATCATTCGCAACATCATAATTAGGAGGACGGTGACGAGCAAAGCGATCAAACACAGTCGGTTGCGGATGGTTGTTGTTGTTGTTATTGTTGTTGTTGTTGTTGTTGTTGTTGTTGTTGTTGTTGTTGTTATTGAGGTGATTAGTGAAACCTTCGGCCATAGATGCCAAAACGACCTCAAGTTTCCTGATGCGATCAGCATCGGTCTCACCATTCGCGTTATGCATCATCTGCAAGAACGAAATTTCGTTATAAGTGGTAGAACTTAAGTACCACTCCAAACAACTACTCATACACTTAACAAACATAAGAAAACCACCAAATCCTATTGGTGTCTACCCCATTTACTCTCACTCTTTAACTAGGTCATTTATTTTAGTCATCAACTAAGCGAGAGTTGGGAGCGTGTTCGCTCTGATACCAACTGTAACAACCCGGGTTATAAAACAAAGGAAAAACGTACTATAAAGAAAATATAAGAATATAATACTGATAAAAGGGTCACGGTGGCGGAAACACCTGACCAATCCGGTTCACTACTAAATCCAAAACCAAACTAATACATTATTCAAAGGTTCTCAAAACATAAAAGCAAACTCCTAATTTATTATTCATCTCGCCGTACAATACTTCCTAGCAAGATATCATCCAAAACAGCAATCATCTGAACAACCTGAGAATCGGTGTGACACCCCCATACTCCAAGTGCCTTACCAGGACCACTTAAGGTATGAGAACGTCACCATCTCGGTTACCCGAGGCAATGATAATCAAATGACAATGAAGAAACATAATTTAAATAACAATATAGTTTAAAGTGATTAGATGTTCAACACCAAAACTGTTAAACTGAAATACAAGGTTCTCAGACGGTCTACTGATAAAACTATCAAAGCTATAAAACATCGTCTGACACAGCGGAAGACATCTAAATGCCATGTGATGACTCATCCCGGCTATCCCATATGCGTCATATCATACCTGCTCAATAACTGCTCACCATCCCCGAATGGATCACCACAGTTTTTAAAACATTTAAACGGGGTCAGTACTAATTACACAATCAAAGCCACACTGAAACAATCATACAAACAGCTCACACACAATTCCAGTCTCCACCTCCAGTGTAATACTCCATATTTTATATCGCTAATTGAGTCGAGTTAATTGTTTAGTCGTATTGATATCGTAAGATCGAGTTATTCGTAAACTTGTTGAGACGGGTTTAACTGAACGAAGTCACGTTAGCTAGTACTTTTACCAACCACGCTGACCCATGACACTTACCCATTTACCCACGCACGTTTACCCATGACCCATTTACCATCTAACCTAATTTTAACCTAATTTTACCCTAACACTACAAAACTCGACTCCCTCACCCGCCTCCCTCATTTCAGCTGCACCAATCTCAACCTTCACGTAAATCGAGAGAGAGAGAGTGAGTGTGGGTGTTGACGGCGCAGCAAGGAAGAGCATAGGGTGGTTGTCGACGCTGTGAGGCGGCCTTGGTGGTGGTTTACGTGGCGGTTTAGGTAAGCAGTCACCTTTTCTTTTCTTTTTTTTATTTTGTCGGGTTGTGGTTGTGGTCACCGTGTGTCGCAAGGAGGTGATAAGGGTGGTTGGTATCGGGGAAATGGTATTAGGTGGTTTGAGTTGCCCCTATTGGTGGCGGTTAAGTGGGTTTTAGGCGGTGGAAATGGCGGCAGGAGGCATTGTCGACAGAGACAATCAAACGGGTTTAAACAGGGGTTTTCAGGCGGGTTTAGGTGATTAGAATTGGGGTGGCGTCACCGTGGACTCAGGGGAGGTCGAAACGGCGGTGCCACGGCGTCTGTGTGCTTGGTTTGACGGCGAGCAGAGTGGTGGTGGTAGCAAATGAGGATGTTGACGACGGTGGTGGCTATAGGGTTGCAAAGGGAGGCTGTTGGTGGCGGCAACCCCTGCTAGGCGGTGTGTCAGGGCTGTTGGCAGCCCTGGTTCGACTCGCCGGCGGCAGTCGACCAGGTTGGGGTCGGTTGTTGGTGGTTGGGTCGAACTGGGGAACATGCCTCGTGGTTGTCGTGGTGGTTCAGGCGGCGCGTGAGGGGTTTGGGCGAGTGTGAAGTCACGGGTGTGGGAGTCGGGTTGTGGGGATTGTTCTATGTTTGTTTCGGTTTTCTTAATCGTATAATTCGTTAATCTTTTATTTATCGTATTAGTTATTTAATTTAATTTCCGAGTCGTTTAAATAATTAGAGACGGGTTTTGAGTCGGGTTGATTAAAATTGAAAACTGCTATATCGGGGAAGTTTCCATTTAAGGAAACTTTACATGTTAGAGAGTTTCTATTTTTAGTAACCTTCTATTTTGGGAAGACCGATGAAGTATGAGATTCACAAAGAGAGATTCACTGAATAAGGTATGAGATTCACAAAATAAGGTTTGAGATTCACTGAAAATAGGTAACCTTCATAAGAGTTTCAACTTTACTCAAATTTTAATATGAATAAATCAGGTTCTGCTGACTCTTTGTGTTATCTTGAGTGCAATTCTGTTTACGATGATACTGAGGATGACCAAGACCCAGACTCGATCGAAATACCTCCCTACGTAGCCAAAGAGATACTACAGGAAGGGGAAGGGGGACCAGTAATAGAGGACACCGAACCCATCAATGTAGGAACCGAACTAGAACCCCAAGAACTTAGGATAGGGACTACCTTGAGCTCTACCGAAAGGGCCGATTTCATAGACCTCCTAAATGAATTCAAAGACGTTTTCGCTTGGTCCTACAAAGACATGCCAGGGATCGACAGGGATATCGCCGAACATAGGATTCCGATTAAGCCAGGCTTCAAGCCTGTAAAACAGAAGCTTCGACGAATGAGAACAGAATGGGCTCTAAAGATTAAGGAAGAAGTTGACAAGCAATTCAAAGCCGGGTTCATCAAAGTTTCCGAGTATTCTGACTGGGTAGCTAACATAGTACCCGTACCCAAAAAGGATGGGAGAATCCGTGTTTGTGTTGACTTTAGGGACTTAAACAAAGAAAGTCCAAAAGATGACTTCCCTCTACCTCACATCGACATATTGGTGGACAATACTGCAGACTACGCGTTACTATCCTTCATGGATGGGTATGCGGGATATAACCAAATCAAGATGGCCATGGAAGATATGCATAAGACCGCCTTCGTCACCCAATGGGGAACCTATTTTTATACGGTAATGCCGTTTGGATTGATCAACGTCGGAGCTACATATCAACGCACCGCAACTACACTCCTACATGACATGATGCACAAAGAAGTTGAGGTATACGTAGATGACATGATTGTCAAATCCAAGGAAAGAGAGGGACATATTGCGAACCTTCGCAAGTTCTTCGCAAGGCTACAAAAGTACAACATGAGGCTCAACCCTCAGAAATGCACATTCGGGGTAACATCTGGCAAACTCCTGGGATGCGTTGTTAGCCAACGAGGTATAGAAATAGATCCTTCCAAAATCAAAGCTCTGATCGAAATGCCACAACCTCAAACAGAAAAAGAAGTCAGAGGATTCATGGGAAAAGTGCAGTACATAAGTCGATTCATATCGAAACTTACGATGATTTGTGAGCCTATCTTCAAGAAACTCAAGAAAACAGACCACACCATGTGGGATGACGATTGTCAAAAGGCATTCGACCGAATCAAGGAGATATTGGCTAAACCACCAGTGCTCATGCCACCACAACGAGATCAACCTCTTGGTTTATATCTCACAAAGAATCGAAACGGCCATGGGTGCCATCTTTGGCTCAAACGTAGGAAGTGAAGAAAGAGCTATCTACTACCTTAGTAAGAAGTTCTTGGAGTACGAGTGCAAATACTCCCAATTCGAAAAGACATGCCTCGCTCTTGTGTGGGCAACGAAGAAGCTACGCCATTACATGCTTAGCTACTCCGTCTAAATATACTCCAAAATTGATCCAGTCAAGTACCTCTTCGAGAAACCCGTCCTCAACGGACGTCTAGCAAGATGGACACTGATGCTCTCAGAATTCGACCTCAAATACGTGCCACTGAAAGTTATAAATGGTCGCGCCGTCGCCGAGTTTTTCGCAGAAAATCCTATCAATGACGCACAAACAATAGATACTTGGTCATTTCCAGACGAGGATATACTCCAAACTGATGTAGACTCCTGGGACTTTTACTTTGATGGAGCATCAAACTTAAGAGGATTCGGAATAGGAGTGTTGCTCATTTCTCCTGAAGGCGAGCATACACCAATTCTTGTCAAACTCGACTTCGAGGTGACAAACAACGCTGCAGAATACGAAGCTTGTCTCATTGGACTACAAGCGGCAGTGAGTTTAGGCATTAAAAACCTCCGAGTACATGGGGATGCATCACTGATCATCAACCAAGTTACAGGATCTTGGAAAATCCGAAGCGAAAGCCTCGCACCTTATCAGGCTAGAATAGACCAAGTCGCTCAATTCTTCGATCACGTAACCTACCTACACCTACCTCGGGAAGAAAATCAATTTGCAGACGCTCTTGCGAAACTTGCGTCTCTGATTAATATGCCGGATCACATGAGCGAAATGCCTTTGTGCATCGAACGACGGTCAGAGCCGGCTTATGTCCACCAAATCACCGATGAAGAAGAAATCGCGCAGGAACCCTGGTTCCAAGCAATCCTGAATTTTAAGCTTAATGGTACCTATCCACCAGATATGGACAAGAGGGGACAACGTGCTATACGCCTACTAGCTTCCCAATACATTCTCATGCAAGGAGAATTGTACAAAAGAACACCTCTTGATGTAGTCCTACGTTGCCTTGATCATTCACAGGCACGAAAGGTGATGGAAGAAGTCCACGACGGAGAATGCGGTCCTCACATGAGTGGGCCCATGATGGCGAAGAAAATAACACGTCTGGGTTATTATTGGACCACAATGGAATCCGATTGCATCAAATATGTAAGACATTGCCACAATTGCCAAATCTTCGGGAATGTACAACATGTCCCTCCTTCATTACTCTATACAATGACATCCCCTTGGCCATTTTCTGAATGGGGAATTGACATAATCGGGAAGATAACCCCAGGAACAGAGGTCACTTTGTTTCATTCTAGTAGCAATCGACTATTTCACCAAATGGGTAGAAGCGGCTTCCTACACTAGTCTTACAAACTAAGAATCGGCAAAGTTCATACAAAACAACATCATCTCGTCGATATGGTTGCCCACATGAAATCATTAGTGATAACGAATCACATTTAAGCCGAGACCGAGCAATTGCTGGCCAAATACAAGATTAAGCATCACCACTCTTCGCCCTATAGACCACAGACTAACGGCGCGGTAGAGGCAGCAAACAAGAATGTTGTCACAATTCTCAAGAAAATGATTGACAACTATAGAGATTGGCCAAGCAAGATACACTTTGCTTTATGGGGGTATCGTACATCGTCGGGACGCCCATCGGGGCTACTCCTTTCTATTTGACATACGGCATGGAAGTGTACAACCAGTTGAGCTAGAAATACCATCCTTGCGTATTTTACTAGAAAGTCAAATTCCGGAAGCCGATTGGAAGAAGGATAGATATGAAGAACTCATCCTCCTGGATGAACGTAGGCTACGCGCCTTACATAATGTCCAAACATATCAAGCACGTATCAAACGAGCTTTCAACAAAAGGGTTAGGCCAAGAAACATCAAAGAAGGAGACTTAGTGCTCAAATCGAGTAGAGCTCTTTTACCTGTCGACCCACGGGGAAAATTCAAACCTAATTGGGCCGGACCATTTCTTGTCAAATCCATACTCCCAGGGGGTGCCGTTAGAATCACAGACCTAGACGGGAATGAGTTTTCAAACCCAACAAACCTTGACCAACTAAAACGGTACTATGCCTAGAATAGGAACAAAAACGCACCTCGCGTAACCCCACGTGTCGCTCTTGTGGCACTAAATAAACGGCCCCTGGCCAAGCTGAAATAAGCTAAATGTCATTGTGCTCTTGCATTTTGACAAATTTGTCATCCTCGTATCATCAAATAAACTAAATTCGCACCTTCAGAGTAAGCAAAAGCTCATGCTTATTTTCTACGTTCATTACAAGCTCTTGCTTAGAACAATTATTCTTTTACATTAACTCGAACTACGCGCAAGGGTTTGATTTCACTTCTTTAAGTGAATACGTAGGCAATCCTTCACAGGATTCAACCCGTTATATCTAAAATGTAAATAGAAGGACATTTGCATTGCATTTGAAATTCGACAAGAATAATAGATAGAAAATCACATCGGTTTCATAACCATTTAACCTTTTTATTTCATTCATTTTCTGATAATAATAATACGCTACATAATAAAAATAGAATAGGCTAGGATTCTAAAAACCCCACCTTTTTATTACAACAACAAATAATAATAATAATAATAATAATCAAATAATAAATAAAGACTCGGGCTATTCCTCCATCTTCCCCTTGCCCTTGTCATTCCTATCGTATTTCTTGTCACGACCTCGAGCCGGACGTTCTTGCGCCACTTCAGACCTAATCACCAATGGTCTTTCTCGAGGCCTAGCCTTTCCATTCTTGCCAATCACCATTTCCGCGACAGGAGTAGTCTTCGGTTTCTTTGAAGGATGAACAACTTGAAACCCGGCTTCTTCTTCTCCCTCTGTCAGATGCTTCTCTTTCTCTCCCTCGTGCACCTTGTAGTCAACAGGCTCGCGCTTCCTCAGTCTCTCGCGCTCTTCCGGAGTAGTAGCCTTTCTCCATTGCAGATAAGAATCCGACACCCACAAGGCATTGGCAGAGAAATTCAAGAACCATATGTTTCTTTGGGCCCATTTAATGGCCCACTCTCTTCGGCTCTCTGTAGTAAGCGCCATAGCAGTCTGCGGGACGGTATCAAGCCTCGGGATGGTCTGTTTCAGACCAACTTGTCTCATCAGTCTTTCCGGGAAGATACACACCATAAACTCCAATCCAGGAATGCGCACGGACCTAGTGGGATCCAAAGAAGACACTCCAGTGACAGATTTGAGGTGCCACCACGGTACGACCCACCTAATCAACGGGCCATCGTCGCTCTTCAGCTTGTTCTTCCAATAATCACAAACCCGAGTGAAGTCCACCATGTACAACCTCGTCCACATCGCAATCGAGCGGGCATGATAGGAAAGCGCATGAACTGGGGGCTCGATCAATCAGAGCCGTTCCATAAGCCAATCCTACCAAAAAGCAGGTATTAGAACATCCAAAAAAAAAGAAAAAACGAAAAAAAAATAAAAAAAAAATAAAAATAAAAAAAAAAGAACGTCTTTTACCTGCAGAAGGACGGGACTTCCCAAATACGGTAGATCGCGGTTGGATTTCCTACTATCCAAACCCAAAATAATCTCCCCTAAGCATAAGCAAGCTGGGCTCCTACGCAGCTCCATCTGCTCAACAAGGTCCAAAAGACGGGGATCACCTCTCAAATCTTCATCAACATGCCCTTGGAAGACATACACATGCAACAAACAAAAGCCAAATGCCCTCCGCCTAGCAACATGGGAAACGGTGGGGTCGGCTCTGTTGATGAATCGATCTATGAAGTCCAACATTCTCACGCCTTTCGAGGTAACTAGACGGTCCACCTCAAGTCTAGTCAATCCAAGCAAGTCTCTAAATTTGCTCTTGTACCCCTGCGAAGTAGAAGGAATGGCAGGCAAATGTTCGGGATCCCATCCACCAATAGCTGCAATTTCTTCAGGAAATGGGCATATATCACCTCCAGGGAACGCAAAAACATGGTAATTCGGGTCCCAATAGTCAAGGCAGGCATCCAAGAAAGGTTTAACAACCTTGATGAGTTTTAAACTCAACAAAGACCCAAAATTTTAAGCACCCATATCATGCTTCTCCATATTCGAAAATTCGTTGGTCCATTCCTTCAAGCGGATCTCCAAAGTATTCATGATGAAAAATTTCTTTTGAGAATTTTATGTAAATAGACGAAGAAGAGACGGAAGAATTGTGCGAATTAAAGCTCCATCGACGCTTCTATTTATACTAATTTCTGTTTCCAAAATCCGTCGTAACGTAACGTCTTGGGAACAAGGCAAAGACTGCTTTGCGCCTCTTCAAAGGGACGCGACTCATCATCTTGCGCCTCTTCCAGCCTTCACTTCTATGATTTTCCGCGTTGGATCTTTCCTAATTCCATAACGAATAATTTCATATTCCTACGGGTTATTATTTTGGTAAATACGAGAAGATTACCATGTTTTAGGTTTCCTAATTTCGCGGGCACGCATTTCGAGGCGACATCGACATTTTTCCATTTTATCACATTTGTATATTTTCATTTTAGGAAGTAAATTTCATTTTAATTCACCATTTTAGAGAATAATTTTCGTTTTTAATATTTCTCATTTAATTCATTTCTTTTACCGAATCCCAGCATTTCTATACTAATTTCAATTTCTTAATTTCTATATTTCTAACTTATAGATTTCAATTTTTTTCTTTTTTTTTAGGCGGTAACCCTCCCTACCGTCCGGTCATTTCCGGCAAAATTTTTGCATTTTTGCATTCTTTTAAGTCACTCATTTTGCGCTAATTAAGGCCATATGTATATATAAATGTATGATTTGCGTGTTTTCTATGTAAATTTCGGCAGCATGACGGCGTAAACCGTCGTCTACCAAACTGTTCAAAACTAACTGCGCAGATACAAGCAACACAACCCAAAGAACAAAGGCACTCGGCCGTCGTATATACACCAAACAAAGGAAATGTGCAAAACCGGGGCTCTCGCCCCAAACAAAGTCAAAAAATGCTCAAAGTCAATGTCCAAATATACAAATGTACAAAGTACGGCCAAAAAAAAAACTACTGCTGGGCGCCCTCCAACTTTGCAACTCTCGCCGCAAGAACGGCGATCTCGGCGTCCCGAACCTCGAGCTCCCTCAACAAGCGAGCTGTCTCCTCCCGAGACTGGGTCAACTCTTGCTCCAGCCCACGGTCACCCTATAAGTTGGCTCATGTCAATCGATTCAAGCAAAATCAGAAAATCAAAAATCAAAAATGAGATAGGCGTAAGGTTCATACCTGACGACCTCGACCGCCGACAAGTGCCTCGACAAAGAGTAGCTCGCAGCCGGTTGGCCACCCTCCACAACGCCACAAACCAAGACGGCGTAACCTGCATTTTCAAAAAAATTCTCAACAATTGAACAAACTCAATCAAATGTGTTCTTACACAAAAGTTATACAAGTTAGAGGCTCACCCTCTGAATCAGATGCTGCCAATCGTCCAGGCCAGGATCCGTCACGCCTACGTCAAAGTCACGCAGCTCGGAGATCGTCGTCCTCCGGCCCCGTCGGTGTACTCGAGGGTCTCGGGGTACTGGGGCTCGATGCCCGCCGCCTCGACCTCCCGCAAAGACAAATGGTTCTCGTTAATCGATGATCTTTCATCATAATTTTCAAAATCAAATCAAGAGGAAAAGTAAAAGATGCTCACCACTAACGGCCAGTACGCCAACCTCCCGTAAAGGAACGCCGAGTAGTCCTCGCCAGGACGAAGAAGGGCGTCACCACTAGCACCAGCCATGTCCGCCTCCCTCTCAGCCTCAGAAGGCTCCCTAAACATCGTCCTAGGAGGATCGACGGGAACCGTCAACGCGTCCCGAGAGCACTGACGAGCTAAGCGCTCGCCCAAGTACCACACAGGACCCATCGACGTCCTCAACAGCAGTCGGCTCAGGCTCCTAGGCCGAAGGACCTCGCCCACGAAAGGAGGCGCTCCGGCGTACTCCGCCCAAGGTCCGCCACCCACCGTGACAAGATAAAAGGGATCATTCCCATGATCAATTAAAAGCAAATATAAGAAGCACGAGTGAATATAAGTGAGATACTCACGCTGCTCAGCTGAAGAGCGTTCACGTCCCGCCGGTAGACGTTGTGAGAAGAACGCTTGCTCTTCGTCCTACACATCACCCAATCCCTCACCATGGGATAGGCCCTCTCCAGCGGCTCCGTCCTCTCGGGCGCGAGGCTCGGGAAGTAGGAGTACACCCACGCCCGTAGCGAATAATCAATGACGATCTTTCGTGATTTGATAAAAAAAGGAATTTACTTTGGTCTAAAGGAAGGTTCATACCTCCAACAAGAGCCTGTGTCCGACAAAGACCAGGAGAAGTCCCCTTCTCCATCAACTCCGGACGAACCATGGCCCTCATGAAGTGGATGAGGACCGCAAAACCAGTGTGACCCGGTCCCAACGCCCTAGGGAACTCAGTCGAAAGGAAGGGAAGAAGCTTCGTCGACCTCTCGCCCTTGTCTCCGAGGTAAATCGAAGACGAAACCACCGAGCCACAAACGAGCCCTCGCTCACCAGACAGGAGGAGGAGCCGTCTCCTCCCGTCAATCGTCACGGCGCACGGGTCTTCCCCGCAAAGTAGTCTCGAACGTAGAAACCGGGTATCAAACCCAAGATCAGAATGACCTTCGGCGACAAGTCCAGCCGATCAATCTCCTCGCCTCGGCCGAGTCCGCCCTCATGGCGCTCTCCGCCACTCCACCTCCTCGGTCCCGCACGACAGGACGAGAAATCATGCCGTAGTCCTCCGAGTGACTCCCACCTCACCAAAAGGCATGTGAAACGTGGCGTCGTATCCCTGGGACCGGTCCAAGAAAGCGCGGACCAGGCTAAGGTTAGCCCGCAACTTCCTCTTCGCGATATACCTCCAGACCTGAACCAAAGGACCGAACGTTCCACGCTCGATCATGGCCCGCTCCTCCGCCGACAGCCGCTCGTAGTGCTCCATCGCTGTCGTGTACCCCGAGAACGACCTGATGTTCCCGGCCTCCTATTGGGATTTGAAACAAAAAGCTATCTTTAGTTTTGAATAGAATTTGAAAGGAATTTGAACAAATGAATGAAAGAGGATGAGTAATGAGTAGTGAATTCTTATTTACCAAACTCTTCACCGTCCTGTAGGACAGGTGACCCACTGCAGCCCACACCAGGTGCCTGCTCTTCCAAGTCTCGGCCCGCGCAGGAGCTCCTCTCAACTGACGACCTCCTCGCCTGACGTTGGCCCGTCTAGGGGCCTCCTCCTCCTCGACGGCCTCCTCCTCCTCATGGACCCCGTCCCCAGCAGCCATCACCACAGCGGTGAAGGCCTGCTCCAAAGCCTCCTCGACAGTAGCAGCGTCTATCTCCATGGGAGCCCTCCCAGAAGTAGAAGCCTCATCACCTGCAACATTAAAGCAAATTTGGGCCGCGTCACATGACGACAAGCCTTGGTTAAGGGATTTTCGAGCCTTCGGAAGCCCTGAAATCGCTCTCTTCTTACCATCCTTGGCCATATTCCCACCAACCCGATCACTCATGTGGTAATTTAGGTCAAGTCAAGCCTAATTTGAAGCCTAGTCTCGGGTTCGAGCGAAATTTCGGCAAAAAGATTTCGTTATAACGGCGATTATGCCCTAAAAAGTGTCCTGAAAAAGCTGTCACAAACTAAAATTCCGAGATGGTATAAAGTTTACCCATCATCCAAGGATCCCAAATATCAAGTTTCATCGCAAATGGGCAATCCTAAGGCTGTTTTCGAAGCAATTTACGGTTTAGCTGTGAAACCGTCTCAAATTTCACTCAAAGGCTCAAAACTCAACAAAAATTCGAGACAAATACATGGTTATGTTCCTAATACTACCTACTATCCATTTCTAATGTCAATTTGACAAGGCAAATGCGTTTGGGGGAAAAGCCCCAAATTTTCGATCAAATGGGTCATAAACCCTAATTTTTTCGACTCAAAATTGGACAAATATGGAAGATTAATGCAAGAATGAGACACATGCCTCGATTAGTCAATGCAAGCTTTTGGATCAAACCTTGGCGGAAATGGTGAAGATTTGAGAGAGAAATTGTGTAAATTATGTTTCGAACAAATGAACATAAACTTGTGGTTCATCGCGTTTTTACGCTGAAAGAATACTTTGGGGAATAGACGCAGCAGGCGCTGCGCCTCTTCCAGGAGACGCAGCTCTTGCTGCGCCTCTTCCCTGTGTTCCCTCCATACGGATTTTCAAAAATTCGTTATGAGTTCGTTATTTGTGGGCCCATCTTTGGTGCGCCTCTTCCCCGATGCTATTTTACTCTTTTGGTCCGTTTGACGATTTTCTTTCGTTCCGGCCCGCATTTCCAAGCCAGCAGCAGACCGTCGCACGTCATTTATTCCTTTTAAGACCTGTTGCCTGACCCAACGAGCATTTATTCCTTCACAGAATTCGACACACCTTCATCATGTCTCCAGCGAGAGTAAGCGGATATACTTTCCCTCTCATGACAAGAAAAATAATTCCCAATCATGTCTCCAGCAAGAGTAAGCGGACGTACTGTCCCTCTCAAGACGTGAGGATTAACATCTACCTAAGCAGATTTCCCCTCAGCAGTTCCCGCCTGTGTCCTGCTACTCGCAATTATTTCTCGAAGACTACCCAAGCAGTTTTTTCTCAGCAGCTCCCGCCTGTGTCCTGCTACCCACAATATTTCGTGTTTCCCCGCGGAGTTCGACGAAGGGAGTCGTTCTCCAGAAGTTCCCAAACCAATAGAGTTCCTATACCCAAGCCTTAGTTACCCTTACGTTGAAATTATATTTGGCCTCCTTCCCGTCAATGCTTTTCTTTAGGGCCCCATACCCTAGCACAATCCTTACGTATCTTTTAGGTCTTAACCTTAGCTCCTATGCAACCCCGGAAGCTTCTCGAGAAGAAGTCTCAGGTATGGTCTCTTCTTATGGCTGGCGAGCTTCCTTACGTAGTCTAATGGACTTTAAACGACCCTCCCCGAAGTCGACAGACTCTAAAATGTTCCCGACGACAGGTCCTTGGCTCAGACCCCTTGAGCCGCCTCGCGTCGCCATAGTCGTCAGGTTGTAATCTTCGATTGACCTGATGGCTATACTTTGACTTTCGCCTTGTCCAAGCCTCAGTCAAAGTGGGGCTCTGTAGATACCTCATTTCTTCGAAGTGAACACCCTTTTGGCCTTAGCTCCCTTATATAATAATATGTAATCAAAACACAGCAGAATTGTTTGATACTTGCATATAAATCTCTGTCCTTCTTCGAAGTGAACACCCTTTTGGCCTTAGCTCCCTCTTTGGTATGCGTCTCATAGAAAAGCGCCGGAACCGTAGGCATCTTACCCTTATTCTTGTCCGCCTTCCGGAAAAAAAACGAAGGATAAATTATAAAGACTAATTGATACTTTAAGTCCTAATCTCAAATATAATCAAACTTATATACAAAATTAAATATGCGATGTACACTTGACATTGCGCGGTCATAGAACGATTAAGAAACTCTATAATGAGTAGCATCAACTTGACCATCTTTCTTTTCTCCTTTTTTATTGATCTGTGCTTGAACCGACTTCTCTTTAAATTCTTTGGTATTTGTTTTGTTCATCAATTCTAGATATGCTTTCCTATAATAAAAATAAATTAAATGCAAAAGTGGCTAATTAAATAGATAAATTTGACGATAATTTGAACTAATTAAATACAACCATCAAAAGTAACCAAATACCTTGCATAAACTGAGGCGCTTTCGTCCTTTTAGCAATCTTATAGAAGTTATCTCATAACCGCTTTTTGTCAATGTCATTGTACCTCTCCCAAACTGCACGCTCTTGATCCGTAGGGTTATGAAACTTTTGCTACACAAAATAAAATATTCGTTAGAGAACACAAATCACTAATAAGTTTATATAAAAAGGAAGTACAATACATTTACATTAAATATTAAAAAACATATTTGAAAGTTATTGAACCACCCCTCCTTGTCTTCTTCGCTCGCATCTGACCAACAAGTAACACCCTTGGTCATATTTTGCTGAGTACTAGTGGTAACTCTCCGAACTACTTTTTTGGAATTAAACCTAAAATTAATAATGTTAAATATGAATTTAGATTAAAAAATGTTTATATTTAAAAAAATCAATTATTAATAAAAATAAATAAAGATAAGATCTTAGCAAAGGCCTCTTATGTCAATTATGGTCTTGTCATCCTCGGTGTACGTGATAGGAATTCCCTGATTCGCCGCCGCCACCTCCTCAGTCTCCTCCTCCATGGACTTCTCAACCCCCGTGTCCTCCTCCTTCTGCGTACAACGGCACCCACTAGAGTCGCCTCGCTGTCTACCACCTCGACCGCATGCCATTATATAACTACATTTGAACAAATAAAATTGTTAGAAAGTGTTATTAAAATAAAACACAATAGTAAAACATAATAACATAAAGAAATTAATATAAAACACAATAACAAAAATTTAATACTATAAAACACAATTACAAATTAAAAAAATTAAGCAAAAATATGTAAAAAAACAGTACCAAATTATCTTTCGTCATCGACATCATCATCATCCACCACCACCTCCTCCTCCTCCTCAAACTCCATATGATCATCCTCCTCCCTCTCATTATCCTCTTCCTCTTGTTCCAACTCTTCCCCTCCCGCTTGTTTCTCATTCACGTAAATGATTTCATCAATTGGAGATAAAACTGAATTTGATACAATTTCTTCTTGAAAAAATGTTATATCTATCTTTGATCTTGCCTTTGTCTTAAAGACCGCCCCCCATTGGTTTTGATGTTTATCATTTGATGGTGAGCGAGTCGTTGTTCACTAAATCAAACACATTTATATTCTAAACAAACAACTAGATAGTGGTTAAGTCGAGGTCGAACCACGGGAGGGTGTGTTTTGGGTTCTAAGTCTATCTATCTCAATCTATGCTAGTGTCACAAATATTGGGATTTGAATTTGTGTTCTAAACTATAACAAGGAAATGTAAACAAATGTAGAACAAGGAAAGTAAATAGGAATAAAGGTGCAAACAAATGGTAAAAGACACTAGGGGGCCATGGGATCATAGCGGAATCATGGGAAGATAGCCTAAATGGATCACATAGATTGCAAGCATTTATTATTTTTGGAGTCAAGTTATTTTATGTCTTACAATTCCTAAGAAGTTTTGGGTGTTGGAGACGAGTCGGTAAAGACTTTACAACTCCTACAAGTCGACTTAATTCTTCATATTCAACTATATGCATGGTCTAACAAGCCTTGAGTTAGTTTATGACTTACAAGTCTTGTTGAAAGGATAGGAGAATCACGTTAGGTTGGCAATCAAGCATTTCATCAAACATAACATGTGCATAAGTTGAAAGTACAATAAGCAAGCATTCATATGAACTCATTAAGTATAAATTTACCCCATAATTACTCCCATAATCCCCCACTAATCCCTAGTTCAGAGACTACTCACTCATTATCATGGGGAACATGTTAGCAATGGTGTCAAACATCACAACATAATTGAACATGATGATTAAGCAAGGGAATAAAACAAAAGTATAATAAGTAAGTAAAGAGGGATTAAGAAAGTTACCAACTTGGAAAGTAAAGATGAACATAAATAAAGAAGAATCCATGAATAAAGATGGAGACTTGTCACTTAATCTTCAAATATATACCCAAGAGATCCAAATATAAATAACTTGAGATTTAAAGAATAATTGTTGAAAGATTGAAGTGCTTTGTGGAAAGATTAAAGGCTAATCTACTCCTAATCTAATATATGAAAACTTTGCCTACACTAAGAGGGCTTAACCCCAACTAGGAGGACTTAACCCCAAATTTATTACAAACAGGGTATATATAGTGGTACAAGGATTAGGTTAACTAACAGCTTAAATGACGATTAGACCCTTTAATTTACGTCCAAAGCCCTGCAACTCCTGGGAGGGGACGCTCGACCTCTACTTGGAGACAATCATCCTGTATGGGAAGACGCCCGACCTGGCATGTGGGGACGCCCGTCTAGAGCTTGATGGTGCCCGGACGGACTTTGGGTCGCCCGTCCTCAAGGGCTTTTTTTCTTCTTTTTATTTGGTTGCCTCCCAATCCATGGGGATCATTGAGGAGCCATGGGGGTCCTTTGTCATTGCCCATTTCCTTGTCTAATTGACTTAGGCCTTTAGTGTTAGTCTCCTCTTTGATGCTTGGTCGTTATATGTTACCAATTTATCTCTGTTTCACTCCGTCTAGCCAAGTCAGTGCTCTTCTCCTACAAAGGACACCAAACCTCATAGAATATGCATAGAAGAAAGCTAAAGACAAGAAATGATCCTAATGCATACTAAAAAGCATAGGAACTAGGCTAGTTAGGGGACTAAATGTGCGTAAATAGGAGCCACATCAAATATCCCCAAACCGAACCTTTGCTCGCTCCGAGTAAAGAGGTGACTAAACCTATGACCCTTATTTAAACTAATACTACTAAGATAGCTGATGTGAGACGATTAGCGGGTCTCACTCCGCCCCTTCAACTCGCAACAAGACATCTTTGAGGTAAGGTGTCTTCTTGAGAGGCAAGGTGGGGCTTGCCAAAATGGTGATACATCCAAGTATTAAGCACACAAAGTAAGTAATGGATGCATCTACAAAAGAATAGCCACTTTCTTCATCTAAGCGATGGAAATCATCTAAACGGGAAGCAATCTAAGGGTACACATTCCATCATAGATATTAGTTCTCCAAATTACTAAGTCCAAGAGGATACAAACAAATCACCTCCAAGTTGTGTTAAACTAGGCTACTTTCATCTATAATTGCTAAATGCTTTTTACAAGATCCAAATCCCTATGGTGTTAGAAAACACTGTAGGATCGCGGAATTCCCCCTCTTGCCTAGACAAGAAGAAGGGTCTCCCCTCTACACCATGTAACAAAGATAGGATCATCAATGGATAAAAGGGATTCAAAGTGTATGAGTTTTATGATGGTGGTTTGATTTTGGGTTTATTTCCAACCCCCCATTTTTGTAGCATTTGACGATTTAAGAGCATTTCTTGCCCTTTTTTTATGCTTGGCATTTGATACTTTGGCAATTTCAATTTTGCATTTTTGAACATTTTTCAAAGTAACCCCATTTGTAGCAAGGGTACTTCTATTAAAGCATAGGATTCTATTTTTGCTCCTTATGTCATTGATATAATTTGCAAACATTTGATTTTGATTTGGTATGTGAAGTCATTTTGATGTTTTTGTGCCCATTCCCTTTTTGTTGACAAAATGATGATAGAAGTGCAAGGACGGTTGCATGGCATCAAGGGTCACCTTGGAATAAACGGTAGCTAAGGAGTTATCACGCCACAAGGCACTCTTGACTAGGCCTTTGACCATGGGACAAAAGATACTAGTATGACACATCCTAGCGTGTCTTGGGAGTATTCTAGCAAACAATGTTTGAAGGAGAAAAATTATCCACAAGGGTCTTATATACACTTGTCAAGCTTCCCAAATAGGCATTTTCACAAAACTTCTACCATGCAAACTACATGCTATGATGTAACTAACATATATACAACTCTAATGCATATGCTTTTATCAACTAAAAATGCCATATAATCTTTATGCAACTACTAACAACACATAGATACACAAACCACAACAAAAAAAATACACCACATCCTCCTTGACAAGTAAGCACATCCTCCTCATATGAATAATGAAAAGAAATGGAAGGGAAATAGGTATTAGAGAGATCATACCAAGTGGTCTTCACATTCCCTTGCTAATGCCTCAAATGAAGTGTCGTATCTATATGAGAAGAGAACAAAAACACAAGTATATACAATTCTACACTACTAAACTAAAGAACATGTTTTTTAGTTTTTTCGCAATTTTTCAATTTTTAAGTATTTTGGAATATAATTTCTCATCCCCCATTTTATTTTGGACATTGTCCTCAATGTACATGTAGGAGTAGGAATAAAAAGAAATACATGTTTTTGGATTTTTGAATTTATGGAAATGAAGTACAAATGCAATGTTATGACTTGAATGAATGCATGCTCTAAGTAAATGTAATTCTATATGTCAAATATAACAAATGTATGCAATCTAAACTACGCTAAATGATGCATGCTTCCTATTGAATTGGAAGCTAATTTGAATTAGCTTACGTCACCTATGATCAAACCTCCCCAAACCGATTTAAGCACTATTTCTAGTGTAGAAAGGAATTGGTTTGGTCATTAGTGACTATGCATGAATGCAAGTTTAACTATATGCAACTAACTACAAGAAACATGTGATATACATTACAATGCAAGCTATATTAATATGCAAGGGTGATATGAAATATTTTACAAATGCAAGTCTATTCTAAAATGCAATGCAACTATACATGCGAGATAGGGAAAGAAGAGGTATCATACAAAGGAGGTGGCATGGCCAAGTGTCTCTAGCCATTGTATCCTTCATCATCATCATCATCATTGGGTCCTCCATACCCACTATGCCCTCCTTGCTCTATGTAACCTCCTCCTTGGTTGTGGTATCCCCCACCTTGGTCGTCAAATTCCCCTCCTTGGTTGCCATAGTTTAGTAACAAGAGGTGTGTTTGAGCCCATGATGGAAGAGGGCCTCAAGGATTGACGTACCCTTGTTGTGCCATGTTGTAGTAGGAGCGGTATTGGGCCAAGAAATTGTCAACCCGTCCATCGTGCACCCCAAGTTCAACACGTTGCATGAGTCTACGGGCCCTATACACCTCTTATTAATATAACTTTGGTGGGTTAACCATTTTAACCGATTCTACAATTAGAACTCTCGGTTGATGAATTTATGTTAAGTTCATCTTAGCCCGAACCTATAGGGACAACGGTCCTTCTAATACTTTCGTTGAGATCAACCAAATTTCGAAATGTAATAACATTTTATTACCCCACGTCAATAGAGAGCACCCCGAAAGATCGTATTGTACCCTTATGAAATTGAGATTCATGGGTTCCTACTATTTGGTAAGGCTAAGTCTCAATCTTTAAAATGTGTGAGGTCGAGTCAATTCATTATCTATCAAAATTAAGTGAACTAAATTATTGAACTAACGATAATTATAATTGGCACGGTCGAATACTTGATATGATCTGCATGTCTTGTTTATGGCGATTTGGCAATGCATGCAACATATAATGAAAAATGCATAAGCAATAAATAAATTTCATAGTATGGCATTCCTAAAATAGAAAATCAAATAATCTATTAAAAATTCGGAAACCAACTCCTTTGGTCCCTTGAACTTCAAATGGCATGCTTCCTAAGGACTCCGTCTTATCGGAACGCCTTTCCGATTGGTACCATCTTGAAGGAACTCCGGAATTACAAATAATAATAAAATACATAGTTATTCCTATTATACATTTGTAATATGAAAAACCAGTAAAAATAAAAGTGATACGAGATCACATTAAAATTACAACCGGACCGGTATTCCCTTACATTACGGGTAATACCGATTAAAACTAAGGCCATACTAAGATAAATTACATAATTCAAAATTACATAAATAAAATATGACATTCATCAATAAAAATGCAACATTATTATATGTGATTAACATGCCAAATCGCCCTGCTAAAACCTTATATCGTATATAATCCGGTTCTATGGAAATATGTGATAATAACTTATTACAATCCAGGAGAGGGTATGACTGGCTCAGGTCTTCTCAACCAATTCAGAATTGGACTAGCATTGTCTGGAATAATTGGAATATACCCAAGCACTCTATTATAACCTGAATTACTATGAATGGAGGGCTGAATGTCAACGAAAAATTGTTCAAGATTGGTTGTTGTACTGATGATTTATGTTGTCTTTGCAACATGGCTATTGAGACCACTGATCATCTGTTTCTGTACTGTGAGTATAGCTGCAGGGTCAGAAAGGAAGTTGAAAAATGGACTGGCAGGTCTATCCCTTCTGTCAGTGTACTGCTAAATGGAACTAGGAAGTCTGCTCAGTGGAAAATATTGGTTGCTATTCTGAATGTTGTTTACTACAACATTTGGATGCAGAGAAATAGAGCTCGAATTAATGTCATGATGATGAGGCCTCAATTTGTAGTGTAGCCAAGCAAATCGAAACTGGGGTCAGGAGGAGGATTAAGTTCAAGGCTGCCCAGAACATTGATCAATTTACTTTAGGGTGGATGATAAATTTAGGAGTGTAATGCTTTCCTTTTTTTTCTCTTTGAAGAGTCTTGTTTGGCTCTTTGGTTGTACTTAACATTTTGTTTACCTGTTGATATATATTTTACTCACATTTCACCAAAAAAAAAAAACTTATTACAATCTCAAATCAATACTTAAATCAAATTTAAGCCCAAGTTAATTATCCTAACTCTCTTAGGACTTAAAAAATAGTCTTTAATCAATTTTTGACAATGAGTCTACTTGGTTTTCTATTATTGCTTATTAAACTTCTCTTAATCATAACAATTAGGAAATAATTCCCAATAAATAATAAAAATTTGGAAAGAATTCGAAATCACAATTTTGTAAATTCTGGAATATTACTAAGATTCCAAAAACTCAATAAAATTTGCCCACTATATATTTATAATTCACTTCATTAATAAATCGTATAAATCATAACTTTTACCATTTAATTTCAAATTAAACATAAAAATTTTGGAAAAATCAAAATCAAAATTTTGAATAGTCTTGAAAAATTTCCAGAACCTGGAAATGACAAAATTTTAACCAAAAATTTCGAATTAATTTTTATGATTAATAAAGTTGCCCTTTTATCGATTTTATCACATAAAAATCAATAAACATACCAAATCAATCAAAATTAATCATGCAACTTTAGATCTGATGTCCATATTATATATACAACATTAGGAAAAAAATTCATGCCATAAAATTCACTTTAGCTATTTTTGCTAAAAATAGTCACTATTTATATCATTTTAACTATTCAAATTATAAATCATGCATAATAAATCAAATTTATCTCAAATTTCACATACAATCTGTAAACTATGCATGTGACATCATATTAAAATTTCGTGGCCTGTTTCGAAGTTTATCTATTTTTAGTCATTTAACTTCCATTTATAGCATTTTTATCACATAAAAACATAAATCATGCAATATTAATCACATTAATACGAAATTTACATACAATAAGTAAAATATGCATGTGAGGTCATTATAAAAATTCATGGTCAGTTTCAAAGTTTAACTATTTTTAGTAAATAAATGTTTGTTTTACTCATAAAATGTGATTATTTCACTAAAAATCATTAAAATAAGCAAAAATCATCCATAAATCATCAAAATGACCTAAAAATATTTTAGGACCAGAATATATTACATGCAAAATTTTTTCGTGATTTATCATTATAAATCTAAAATATCTAGTATTAATTAAGTTACATTTAACTCGGAAAAACCAAACCGATTATGCATGCAACACCAAAGCTGTTGATGCCAATTGTTAGGTTCAAATACCCCTATTAGACTCATCTAATTCATTTGAAAAATTACCCATAATTTATATTTATGTGGATCTAGTGCATGCATAACAAAATAATGAAATAAGGAAGAAAATCGAGTTTCCTTACATTGTAAATGTACCGTAATTTTGGGCAGAAGTAAGGTCTCCTGCCTTCACTTGTTCTTGAGCTTATATGTTATGGATGATCCTCCAAAATCTCAAGTATAGTGATTCTCCTCTTGTTGCACCCAAAACAATTACCCTTAAAAAACTAATATACTAATTAACTAGATTAATATATTAGATGTCCTTAATAATTCTAATAATACTTATATTACTACACTAGTAATATTATATATAGTAATATTAGAATTTGTTGAACAATTAATCAAGGTTTCTAAACTATTTTAGAGAGATAATGTGATAATGTGAGAATGTAAATGAATGATTAAATTGCATCAATCAAAATTGAGAACATTTTGCTCCATTTTGTAGAGGGGAGCCGGTTAGGGGTTCAAGAAGGCCAATGCATGGCCTTCACCCTTTTGCTTTTTCTCTTTTCTAAATATTAGGAGTGTAAGGCTAGAGAATTAGGTAATCATCGTGTTTCATTTTAACAATTAAAATAAAACACCCACTAACCTCAAAAACCCTCTAATTTTCGGTCCACACATAAAATGGACATCCATTTTATGTTTGTCATTTTGTCATTTGTAATAAGGTAGGTCATGTGTCATAAACCATGCCCATAGATATTTCAATGCATATTTAACCCTTAAATATCATTTTATAACAAGTAAATTACTTGTGACAATTTAACTAGTAATACATGATTACAATTATTAAAATGGGTCATACAAATATAATTCACAAAATTTTGCAATTATAATTAATCAATCATTCTTAATTCAATTCTTTCATAAACAATAATCAATTTTAGTAATAAAATCTTTTAATAACTAAAATGAATCTTATTTAATCAAATTACAATAAGATACAAATATTCTCACTTACAAATGAATTGTTCAAATTTAAGCAATTTAATTAACTGTATCGATATACAATTAATTAACTTATCTGTTAAGGGAATTGTCCTATAGGTGTGACATTAAGGGATCAACTGATCACCACCATCAAACGACAGTAATGTCAAACTCTAGTTAGCCAATCATTAGCGATTAGTGTTGATTAGTTGACTATATAATTGAATCATCCCTTACGTATTCATATCATGAGATTTAAACATGTGTTCGCACTATTGTTGTGGACACTGGTGAAATATGGCGTGTTCATCAATTAAAGTACTTCCTTTGAGCTTTGAATACCTCCCATCAAAGTTGAATCCGGGGCAAAGTGCATTACTAAAATTGTTATTAGCCCACCCATCACAAAAGTTTTGATTTGAGCAATCCCCTTTGAAAAATCATTGAGCCTTGTAAGCATCTCAAGGGGTGTATTGAAGTTGAAGGGCTTTATCCCTTGCACATTCAAGTAGGACTCGAGGTAAGTCAAGTCTAGAAGGGTGCACTTGTCTTGCTCTACCCTTCCTAGAATGGTCCCGGCAATGTATCTTTCGCTAATACGAATCACCGGGTGTTGGATAGCAAAAGTGTAGCATCGTTTGAAAGAACTAAATTCTCTCCCGGAAATGGCCCCCCAAAGGTGGCCGATAGAGAGGTCGGAGGGTTTACCGGTGTCTTTCTTTGGTACCTTAAGACCAAAGATTTCCACAAAGTTCTCTAAGGTTATCCTATGAGACATATTACATAGGCGGAATTCCATACCGACATCTTTTCGTCGATTAGCAACAACACGGAGGCTATATAGAAATTCTAACGTGAGGCTAAGTTCGGTGTCTTCATGAGCATAAAACATCCTTTCAAGAGCCAAGCCATTGAAAAACAACTTCGTTTGTTGCCTTATACCAAGTATTTCCAACACATCAAGAATAATGAATTGAGTAGGCTCGTAACTCTTACCTAGTAACTCCTTAATTCGTTGACGGTGTGTATCTTCGACGAAATGCACTTCCGGAAAGTGCTCAAGTTGTTCAACACCCGGTATCTCTTCATTCTCTTGGACCCTTGCCTCTCGTGAGGCGGTTAAGGAAGTCCCCTTTCGGCGTTTGGATCCTGAATTGCCGGTCTTCTTGTTTTTGATCCTTAGAAACATTCTTGCTTGACGTGGTTGGTAAGAACTTTTGATGAAAAACCTTGTATTGATGTTTTTCTGATGGGGTTTTGTGGGGAGATTGTGGAGAAGATGATGAGATGTGGTTGTGTTGATGGTAAGATAAGGGAATAGGTATGGTAGGGGAGGCGAATTTATCTAAGAAGCATGCTGGGATGAGCGGGCTGGGGGTCGGGTTCGGGCATGTTGAGGCTCAGCCCTGTATTTTTCTTGTGTAACCCGGGCGTCCTGGAGTCGGCTCGAGGTCCCTCCGTATGGGACGGGCGTCCTGAGAATAGGTCGAGCATTTTTTATGACAGGACTCTTTCTTTGTTTCCCCCAGCTGCGGGTCGAGTGTCCTCTGAATGGGACGGGCATCCTGCCTCTGCTCTTGTCAAAATTAAGGCTTATGTTAAGCCTTTCATTGAACCCTTTGTGATCCCTTCTTATCATCGTGCCCTTTTCTTAAAAATGGCTTAAAGAGTAGATAAGAACTCTCCCTCACAACTCTCATGTAAGGACTAAAGGACAAATATAACTAATCTAAAATGCAACCACCATTATGATGCATTGTAAGGCTTAGAAAGAGTATATTACAAATGGTGGTTTAAGATAGGACTCCACCAAACTAAGTTGAAATGAGAAATGCCATTATCCATAGAGCTCAATGATCTCAATAGTTGATCAAACGCTTGTGAATGGTCCTCAAGTAAGTATGAGTAAGTCTTGAACCATTTCAAAATAGAGTAGGCCCAATCCATGAGAGGCCTTTCTTTGAATGCTTTCCCTTTCTCCTTTTCTTTGTCATAATGGCCTTCCCAGCTCTTGCAACTAGCAAACTTCAGATTCTTGGCATAGAGGGTTTTCCGGTTACTCCTATTTCTTTCAAATTTGACGACGAAAGTACTTGGACTAATGAATCCTACATGAATAGGAGGTGAACTCTTATGGCATTGATGAAGGGGTAACTTAGGAGTTGGGATTGTGGGTGCCAAGTTTTCGCAAATAGGCTCCCGCTTAGATTTATCCTTGAGCTTCTCCACAAAGAAGTTTGTGTACGACAATTTGACTTTCATGAGAAGGTCCATAACGTCATCTCCAACTATCATGGGTTCCATAGTGGGTGTGAGAAGTTCCTCATGTTCAATAATGAAGAGACATTCTTCCTCTTCATTAAAATAGTCTTCAAACTTCTCAAGGATGGGTTCCTCAAGTGAGGAATCTTCACAACTCCATTCATCAATTGAGTCCATCTTTTCCTCATCATCTTCTTCCATAGATTCGTCATCATACAAATCATAAATAGGGGCTTCACTCCTCTTCATTAACTCTTTCTCCATCACCTTAATGTTCACCTCAAATGTAACACCCTCATACACACAAAGGCTAAGAGTATTTTGTTTAATCAACCTCATATCTTCTTCCTCAAAGACCACACTTTCATACTCACAAGAGCTCAAGGAGATTGGCTCTTCCAACTTCACATCTTCTACGTCAAATGTTATTCCTTCATATTCACATTTATGATCAATGCTTAAGAATTCGTGAGGAGGGGTTGCTTGGGTTGTCTTCATTTGGGCAATTTGAATTGCCAACTCCTCACCAGGGTAACAATGCTTTGAAGAACATTGTTCCTATTTTGAGTCTCTTCTAACACTTGTGTGAAGATGTTTTGTTGGTCTCCCATCATTTGGAGAACTATATTTTAAATGTTACTGTTGGGCTCCTCTTTTTGTTGTGTGTGGGTGTGAAAGTAGTCATATTGTGGCATTTGAAATTGGTTGTAAAATAAGTCTTGGGTGGATGGTTGTTGTGGATATTGGATGTGGGGATTTTGGTGGGAAAAGTTAGGGTAGTAGTTAGGATTTCCATTGTATGAGTTGTAAGCTAGGTTTGTGTTGACTTGCTATTCAAACTCCCCATAACCATAGTCATACTCTAAAGGTCCACTAAATACTCCATGTATCAAGTCTTGAGCCATAATCATAGCTAAGACAAGGAAACAACTACAAGCATAGACACTAAAATAAAACGGTAAGAACGACCTTGGGGAACAACGACACCATTTTGATGGTGAGCGAGTCATTGTTCACTCAATCAAACACATTTATATTCTCAACAAACAACTAGATAGTGGTTAAGTCGAGGTCAATCCATGGGACTGTGTGTTTTTGGTTCTAAGTATATCTATCTCAATCTATGCTAGATTCACAAATATTGAGATTTGAAGTTGTGTTCTAAATATAACAAGTAAATGTAAACAAATGAAGAACAAGGCAAATAAATAGGAATGAAGGTGCAAAAAAATGGTAAAAGACACTAGGGTGTCATGGGATCATAGGAGAATCATGGGAAGATAGCATAAATGAATCACATAGATTGCAAGCAATTATTATTGTTGAAATCGAATTAGTTTATGTCTTACAATTCCTAGGAAGTTTTGGATCTCGGAGCCGAGTTGGTCAAGACTTTACAACTCCTACAAGTCGACTTAATTCTTCCTATTCAACTATATGCATGGTCTAACAAGCCTTGAGTTGGTTTATGTCTTACAAGTCTAGTTGAAAGGATAAGAAAATCATGCTAAGTTGCCAATCAAACATTTCATCAAACATAACATGTGCATAAGTTGAATGTACAATAAGTAAGCATTCAAATGAACTCATTAAGCATAAATTTACCCCATAATTACTCCCCTAATCCCCCATTAATACCTAGTAGAAAGACTACTCACCCATTATCATGGTGAACATGTTAGCAATGCTGTCAAACATAACAACATAATTGAACATGATGATTAAGCAAGGGAATAAAACAAAAGAATAACAAGTAAGTAAAGAGGGATTAAGAAAGTTACCAACTTGAAAAGTAAATATGAACATAAATAAAGAAGAATCCTTGAATAAAGATGGATACTTGTCACTTAGTCTTCAAACATATACCCAAGAGATCCAAATGTAAATAACTTGAGATTGAAAGAACAAATGTTGAAAGATTGAAGTGCTTTGTGGAATGATTAAAGACTAATCTACTCCTAATCTAATCTAAGGTAACTTTTCCTACACAAAGAGGGCTTAACCCAAACTATGAGGACTTAACCCTAAATTTATTATACAGAGGGTATATATAATGATACAATAATTAGGTTACTAAGGGCTTAAATGACGATTAGACCCTTTAATTTACGTCCAAAGCCTTGCAAGTCCTGGGAGGGGACGCTCGACCTCTACTTGGAGACAATCATCTTGTATGGGGAGACGCCCGACCTGGCATGTGGGGACGCCCGTCTAGAGCTTGAGGGTGCCCGGACGGACTTTGGGTCGCCCGTCCTCAAGGGCTTTTTTTCTTCTTTTTATTTGGTTGCCTCCCAATCCATGGGGATCATTGAGGAGCCATGGGGGTCCTTTGTCATTGCCCATTTCCTTGTCTAATTGACTTAGGCCTTTAGTGTTAGTCTCCTCTTTGATGCTTGGTCGTTATATGTTACCAATTTATCTCTGTTTCACTCCGTCTAGCCAAGTCAGTGCTCTTCTCCTACAAAGGACACCAAACCTCATAGAATATGCATAGAAGAAAGCTAAAGACAAGAAATGATCCTAATGCATACTAAAAAGCATAGGAACTAGGCTAGTTAGGGGACTAAATGTGCGTAAATAGGAGCCACATCAAATATCCTCATCCTTGAGTACACATCATCTCCCATCAAACCGAACACTCTCATTAGAATGAATAAAGAACCAAGTCAATGTCCCCTTCTCTACTCCAGCTCTCCACTCCTAAATCTTAGAATCATGAGCCTGTTTCTTGCGACTATCATCATAAAGATCCGGTTGAACTGTCAAATCTCCCCTAGTATCCCTCTTCTGGATCACATGTATCCCCATCTTGGTCATTTCATCTTTTGAACTCATCAATGAAATAGCTGTGCATAGAGAATGCACACTCTTCCAGCGCGACGTATCGGCCACAACATTAGCTTTCACTTCATGGTATATAATATCCATGTCATAGTCTCCTATGAGCTCCATCCACCTCCTCTGTTTCATGTTCAACTCCTTCTAAGTAACGATGTACTTTAAACTCTTGTGATCAGAAAACACCTTAAAGGTCACCCCATATAGATAGTGTCTCCAAATCCTGAGAGCAAACACAACTGCACCCAACTCTAGATCATGTGTCGGATAGTTCCCCTCATAAGACTTCAATTCCCTAGAAGCATAAGCAATGATTGTCCTGTTCTGCATCAACACATAACCCAACCCGTTCATCGAAGCATCTGTATACACCTCGAAATTCTCAACCCCTTCAGGTAAAGCTAAGACTAGAGCTGTGGTCAAACGCTTCTATAATGTTTGGAACGCCATCTCACAACTTTCATCCCAACGAAACACGTTCTCTTTCCTCATCAAAGCTGTCATAGGTGTGGCAATCTTTGAAAAGTCCTTCACGAACCTTCGATAGTATCCTGCCAAACCCAAGAAACTCCTGATCTCGGCCACATTCTTTGGTGCCTCCCAGTTACATGCCGCCTCAATCTTATAAGGATTCACAGCTACACCCTCTTTAGAGATCACATGGCCCAGAAATGCCACTTTCTCTAACCAAAACTCACACTTAGGCAACTTAGCATATAATTGGTCATCAGGTAAAGTTTGCAACACCAATCGTAAGTGCTCCTCAAGCTCCTCCTTATTCTTGGAAAAGACTAATATGTTATCTATAAATACCACACAAACTGATCCAAATACTGGATGAAAACCCGATTCATCAAATCTATAAACACTGCTGGCGCATTAGTAACCCTATACGGCATCACCACATACTCTTAATGATAATACCTCGATCGAAAAGCTGTCTTTGGTATGTCTTCATCCCGAATCCTCACCTGATGGTACCCCGACCTTAGATCAATCTTCGAAAAGACATCGGCTCCACTCAACTGGTCAAAAAGATCATCTATCCTTGGTAAAGGATACTTGTCCTTCACTGTGAGATGGTTCAACTCTCTATAGTCGATACACAGCCTCAAACTCCCATCTTTCTTGTTTACAAACAAGACTAGTGCACCCCACGGCGATACACTAGGTCTAATGTACCTCTTGTCCACCAACTCATTCAACTATTTCTTTAGCTCCTATAACTCCTTATGACCCCATACGGTACGGGGCATTAGAGATTGGTCCCATCCCTGGTTTCAACTCCACACTGAAATCGATCTCCCTCTTCGGCGGTAAACCTGGTATCTCATCTAGAAAAATATTTGGAAACTCCCCACTACTGGTATCTCAGCTGATGTTGGTTCCACCATACTAGTATCTTTCACATGGCATAGGATCAAAGGACACCCTTTCCTTAAGTAAGACTTCAATGTCACCGCTGTAATCACTTTGAATTTGGGTTTGATAACAAACCCACGATAAGACACACTAGCCCCCTTAGGACCTCTTAAAGAAACTTTCTTTTGGTGACACTCTATTCTAGCCTTATACTTACCCAACCAGTCTATCCCGACTATCATCTCAAAACCATCCATATGAAATTCTAACAAGTCAACTGGAAGATCAACTTGCCCAATAACCATGGACACCCCTCTATACAGTTTTCCACAAGACACTGACTCCCCAGACGGTATAAAAACTTCTTCTTTTACAGACTCAAACCCTCCCAAACCCATAGACTTAGCATGACTTGACGATACAAACGAATGCGATGCCCCCGAATCAAACAAAACAAAGGTAGAAACGTTGTTAACAAGAAAAGTATCGGTGATCACGTAAGCATCATCCTCAACAGCTTGCTTATCCATCATAAATAGTTTTCCACTGCTCTTTTGACCACCACCTTACACTGTACTAGCTGATGTTGAAGGTTTGGCAACTGACACCTGATTGGTATTAGCCTCCGGTCTCTGATAAGAATAACTGCCATTGTAGTTGAACCCACCATTGTTGTTACTCTGCCGTCCTTGGTTATTCCACGACCCAGCTGGTCGGTTGCTAGCATAGCTCTGCGTTGGTCCCTGCGAAAAGCTCCCTTGAGACTGTCTCTGAAAGCCCCTCCCTACTCCACTAGTACACTCATCCTTCTTGTGACCAACACCGCCACAGTTAAAAAACGCGATACCTTAGCTGCTGCCACTACCACGACCATGCCCATAAGAAAATCCTCCACTAAAGCCCGACCTAGAAGAATAAGCCCTTGCTTTATTGTGGTTACCTCGCTTGTAACTAGATTGGACACCGCCAGCACTCTAAGCCTTCCTCTTTTCCGAGCCCTCTCTTTATTTTCCTTGGCCATTTTGACCAATCTCTCAGCCCGTCCAACCCTCTCATATGCCTCCTTCACATCGGTAAGAGTCCCCGCCGGTAGCTTCTCCATAATCTGATAAGTCAACCCTTTCTCAAAGCAAAGTGCTAAGTTCTCATGATTTAGCCCCATATCATCAGCATACCATGCTTTCTAGTTGAACTTGTGATAGTACTCTATTACTGTCATGTCCCCGGTTATCTTAAAAAAATCGAACTCATCACGTAGCTTGCTGCGAACATGCTCCGGAATGAACTCCTGCGTCATAGCTTTCTTGAAATCAGACCACAGAATTGCAGTCTTACCCTGCTTCCTATAGATGTCTAAGGAATTGTCCTTCACCTTATCCCATCATTCCCCGGCTGAATCTCTTAGGTAGAACGCAACTTGTTCTACCTTAAACTCTTCCGGACAATGTACCACTCCTAGGATATTCTCCATCTCATGGTGCCAGTTATCGAGCAAAATCAGCTCACCTGTATCCACATAGGTAGTGGGGTTGAAGCGAGATATCGTAATTCTCATATTGGCAAATTCCACCACGACCTCCTTATTTTTCCTCATCTTCTTGAGAGTTTCAGGAAGCGCGTCTTGAAGCTCAAGCATCTTTGAAATATCCTCGATGCTCATCTCTTAAGCCTTAACATACAAAGCTGATCTCTTTGGCGGCATATCTTTGAGCTATAAAAGGGAGATAAATGTAAGCACATAGCCTACGGCTAAAATCAAATATGACCCGCGCAAAGACGAACTCGGTCGAGTAACCACACATACTAAATCAAGTAGGAGTCACTCAATCGAGTAAAGCTACACACTCGTTCGAGTACCCCAACTCCAGAAGCTGCCCAGAACTGACATAAAACTTACTTGATCGAGTCACATACGTACTCGGTCAAGTACCGGACACTCGATCGAGAACTTCCCTTAGTCAATCGAGTAGCACGACTCCAGAAGCTAGTGCCCAGCACACATACATATATCCAGTCGATCGAGTCAAGCCTACTCGATCGAGTCTACCCTGCTCGATCGAGTTACCCTCACTCGATCGAGTCATGCTCACGTACTATACTACCCGCATACCTTTATACTTTACGTATAAACAAAATCATAAATATGCATCACAACCCCTATTCACATGTTACTAATACCACAACATTATAAATACACTTCGTCATATAAACGTATTCTTACTCATAAAATCATATTCTCATGCAATTACTTCCATCTTTTTCAACCAAATCATCCATTGTAACCACATTCTTCATCCAACTTATGCATATGAACGATAGCAAAAACGTAGTGATCCCATGACACCCCATATTGACCGGTTCAAAGTTGTAAGGGCAACTTTCGCGACTTTAGGACGTCTCCCAAGCCTTTGCATTAGGTCCTAACAACTCCTACTCAGGTTCATTTTAATTTGACTCCCTACATTCATTGGGTTCATTAGTTATAGGTCCCAAAATCGTCGCTCTGTTACCACTTTGTAACACCCCTATACATCAAGGTGCCTTACCAATTCCACCTAGCACATGAGAATGCTACCATCTCGGTTACCCGAGGCATAGTAATCAAAAGTGACCATCAAGAAACGTATTTAAGTAATTAAATTTAAATATGCGTACAACAAAACCAACTGAAAAGTAAAATACAAAGTCTCAAAACAAAAATCCAACTGAAGTAAAAGTGTTATGACAAAACAGCAGAAGACTACGACTCTGACACGTGGTGACTACATCCCCAACTTGATCCCGCACGTATCCAAGATATACCTGCTAAACAACTGATCACCATCCCCGAATGGATCACCACAGTTTTCAAAACATTTAAACGGAGTCAGTTACTACATAAACAATATAAGACAGTACAACGGATAGTTACACAATCACAATCCTCCAACTCCGTCACATCACTAAACATCTGACTACACACTAAAGTGTGCAGTCCTGCCAGAATATCCATCGCAACATATATTCTACACCGCCAGTGGGGGGACCTCAACCTTTCCCACCTAAGCCATGCTCATCTCCATCGAACGAATAACCCATGTGTATTAATGTGCACATCCCCCATGTGACAGGAACCACACAGGGCGAATCAAGGGCGTGAAGCCACTCCCACAAGTGACTTCACTCAGCCGAGGGCACACCTCACGAACCACTGACAAACACAACCAACCACAATACCAATGTAAATAATATCAATACCAATTATCGATACAATTAACATGTCAATCAATCAAACAAACTGTCTTATAACATTTACACAGTCACCTGAGTAGGGACACCCTACCTGAAATAATATCACCAACCTTCTTGAAGTAAACCTCTCAAGACTCGGATTTTGACTGAAACTGACTCGATTTGGACAGTGAATGGGACTGTTTAATTGGGATAAAAGGACTAAAAAAACCGAACAGAAACTCTGAGGACTGCAATCGAACAGTCGACAGAACTGTTTGGAACAACAGAATTCAGAACTCTACAATCGAATAGAGTAAAAGGCGTGATTGGGATATGACTTAATCCAAGCACTAAGCCACTAGATTAAGCCTAAGAGAAATTTCAAGCACTAAGCAAAGAAATTACCCAAACCTCAAGCACTAAGCAAAGAGGACTATTCAAGCACTCAGCAAAGAATAGGTTTTGATGAAGAAAACACTTGGTTTCTTACTCATTCTTTAATTCACTCAATCTGATTTTTACGTGAGGAAAAGCCTTGCTTTTATAGGCCAAGCCAATCAATCCTATCCATCCATCTAATCCTAGCATCTAACGGCTCTGAAGCACCTAGGAAAACCGGTACAAAAGTGGCCCAAGGCCTTACACAAAGTTCTTACACAAGTTGAAAAACAAATGCATAAAAACAAGAAAAGTAAACTAATAAGGACAATGATTATTTGGACTCCTTGGAAGCTTCAAATGGTCCTCATACCATCCGAAAAAGAGCCTTGGAGTAGCCATCATAGAATCAAACAAAAGCCCTTACACAAGCCTTACACAAATGTAAGAGTGAAAGCGACATGTGGACCTTCCTTGAAAGCGACATTTGATCTTCATTTGAAAATGATAAAACAGCCCTCTTGGACTCTCTTGGACGACCAACCAACTCTTATTTAGCCTAGGATTGTCTTGATTTATTTAACTAGAAAGAATAGGACCATTTGGAAGCGAACTAAGGTCGATTGTTGAAAACCGATAAACTCGTTACTCGGTTTTGTCTCGTGACTTTATCTTAGTTCGGATCCTTATTTAAATAAAAGTCCCTAGCCAAAAAGTCTCCAAATTCATTAAAGAATTGAGACATGACAAATTTACCGTGCCTTCTTAGACGGATTTTGGAGTTTGGACCTCGTTTTGCGTGAAGGATCAAAATCGGGTGGAAGCATGGTTTAGGCGTGGCTCCTTTTGCTTCAAACTCTCCCTCTTGAAAAGGACTTGTCCTCAAGTCCTCGACATCACCATCCTTGACCTTCTCATAGTATTGACTTAAGTCCTCAACATTAAAGATGACACGGATGCCCAAAAGAACCAACCCAATTGAACTAGGACTCGGGTTTTCGGACAAGGACTCGAAACCGAAGCAATGGATGGGTATGCATTTTATGAAATAAGGACTGAAACTTTGGACGGACAAGGGAGAATTAAACGGTCGACAGAACTGTTTAATTCTTACAAAGAACTCTAACATGAAAACAATTTGCTTGAGTTCGGTGAGCTTGAGAGGACCTCTTCCACTTGCCATGGACCATTCTTCTCCTTGCCTGACAACCCTTCTTGCTGAAATGTATCCACACGGGATCTCCGGGATCAAATACTTTGGTTTGCATAGGACTCTTGGACCTTTCCTCCCAAGTCTCATTGTCCTCCTTGTTTTGAACATGGATTGAGAACCTTTCCTTGACTTGCTCTTTACCAACATGACATCCTTTGCTAGAGCAAACAATTAGCATGATTTCTTGCATTAGGAAAGCCATCTTGTCAATGCTACTAGTTTCACTTTCAATCCCAAACGAATTTGTGAAATTTGGAATAGAGAAAGTAGGATAATCACATTGCAAACCATTGAAAGTTTCCTCGGTTTGATCATTGGTGAACGGCTTCCCTTTAACTCGTCCCTTGGAATCATTCCACTTGAGATTGCTTTGTTTAAGTGGGCATTCTCCTACCTTGCCATCGGAGTTGTATATATCACGGCTGCCCAAATGAGGTTTAGGGACCTCGGTCATCAACTCCATGGTGGTACTTGGTGAAACATCTTCATAGAGTTTGATCAATCTTTGAACTTTGGTAGGGAATGGTTCCCCTTGCTCTTTGGACATATCTTTGGTAGGGAAAACATGGACATTCTCCATACCACTCACCTCTTGATTTAGCACCTCAATGTGATTAGTAGATGCTTTCCAAGTAACCAAGCCAAGACCCATACCCGTTTCCGCCAAATCATCACCCATTTCCTCAGGACCCATTTCTTCCATATCCTTATTACACACAAGGATCTCATCATCACCCCAATGCACTACCTCAAATGTGTTAAGAGCTTTCTTTGTTGGACATTCTTTAGCAAAGTGACCAAAGCCTTGACATTGACAACATTTTTTGAGGGTAGTGACCTTTTTTTGTGAGGTTTCGGTTTCCTTACCCTTGTCAAGAGTTGTGGTTTCGCTTAGAGGGTTTGGTTTAACAACCTTGGTCACGGTTTGAACCTTCTGGGGGACTGTTTTGGAGGACAATATTGTGGTGATAGGCTCATTCATTTCGGTTTTGGGTCGGGGTTTATGAGGGACTATTTTGGACGACCATTTTGTGGTGGTAGACATGTTTCGGGTGTAGTTTCTAGACATAAACTTTCTCATAAGCTTCTCCTTCAACTTAGACCAAGACTTAATAGGTTCCTTACCATCTCTTCTCCTTTGAAATTTTAAGTTCTCATAACAAAGAGAAGCATGGCCTTTGAGTTTCAAGCTTGCAACTTTAAAAGATTTGTTATCCGAATAATCTTTAAACTCAAAGATTCTTCCCATTGTCTCAAACCAATCTAACCAATCATCGGGGTTTGAACTACCATAAAAATCAGGAATTATTACCTTTAAATCCTTGGTGTGCTCTTGTTGGAAAGCTTTGGCCATAGAATCCTCCAAATCCGAGTTGGGCTCACCTTCATTGACACCTTGAGCAACCTCGTGTTCTCTTTTTCTCCCTATGAACCCACGGCATCTACCTCTGCCCGGTGGTGGTTGTGGTGGTGGTCTTACTCCTCCTCTTGGTAGTGTAGGGACGTTTGCCATCAATGTGGTCATGGATTGCAAGATCAAATCGACATTTGTTGTTAGCCGATTAAACTTTTGTTCAAGACCACTCAATCTCTCTTCACTCATTTCACTCATGGCTATTTTTGTGTTTTTGGATGTGGTTAAGGTTTATGGTGAACTCACAAGAAAACTTCTTCCCAAGACTAACACAACAATGGAATTGTGTTAAACCTTTACTCTGATAACCAATTTGAAGTAAAACTCTCAAGACTCGGATTTTGACTGAAACTGACTCGATTTGGACAGTGAATGGGACTGTTTAATTGGGATAAAAGGACTAAAAAATTCGAACAGAAACTCTGAGGACTGCAATCGAACAGTCGACAGAACTGTTTGGAACCACGGAATCCTGAACTCTACAATCGAATAGAGTAAAAGGCGTGATTGGGATATGACTTAATCCAAGCACTAAGCCACTAGTTTAAGCCTAAGGGAAATTTTAAGCACTAAGCAAAGAAATTACCCAAACCTCAAGCACTAAGCAAAGAGGACTATTCAAGCACTCAGCAAAGAATAGGTTTTGATGAAGAAAACACTTGGTTTCTTACTCATTCTTTAATTCACTCAATCTGATTTTTACATGAGAAAAAGCTTTGCTTTTATAGGCCAAGCCAATCAATCCTATCCATCCATCTAATCCTAGCATCTAACGGCTCTAAAGCCCCTAGGAAAACCGGTACAAAAGTGGTCCAAGGCCTTACACAAAGTTCTTACACAAGTTGAAAAACAAATGCATAAAAACAAGAAAAGTAAACTAATAAGGACAATGATTATTTGGACTCCTTGGAAGCTTCAAATGGTCCTCATACCAGCCAAAAAAGAGCCTTGGAGTAGCCATCATAGAGTCAAACACAAGCCCTTACACAAGCCTTACACAAATGTAAGAGTGAAAGCGACATGTGGACCTTCCTTGAAAGCGACATTTGATCTTCATTTGAAAATGATAAAACAGCCCTCTTGGACTCTCTTGGACGACCAACCAACTCTTATTTAGCCTAGGATTGTCTTGATTTATTTAACTAGAAAGAATAGGACCATTTGGAAGCGAACTAAGGTCGATTGTTGAAAACCGATAAACTCGTTACTCGGTTTTGTCTCGTGACTTTATCTTAGTTCGGATCCTTATTTAAATAAAAGTCCCTAGCCAAAAAGTCTCCAAATTCATTAAAGAATTAAGACATGACAAAAATTACCGGGCCTTCTTAGACGGATTTTGGAGTTCGGACCTCGTTTTGCGTGAAGGATCAAAATCGGGTGGAAGCATGGTTTAGGCGTGGCTCCTTTTGCTTCACTTCTTCTACGAAACCACCTCCTATAATCAATTAATCACATAATTACAATATATCACATAATTAATCCTATTAACCTCCAAATCACCCAATTAGGGTTTTAAACAATATTAACTATTTAACATAAAAACAGTACGAAGATCTTACCCGCAATACGAAGATCACAAAGGTATGATGAACTCCGAAATCCAACAACCCTAGCCCTTGATTTGAGAGCAATGAGTGAAGAGAAGAACGTTGCTTTGTTTTTATTTTGTAAAAAGGTTTAGAAATAAGGTAAAAGTAAAAAGGAACTGACGAAAACTCATTATATAACTCTTCACGCGTTACTATCAAACCCGGCCAAAAACTCGTAAAACCC
Source organism: Silene latifolia (assembly GCF_048544455.1). Classification (NCBI taxonomy): domain Eukaryota; kingdom Viridiplantae; phylum Streptophyta; class Magnoliopsida; order Caryophyllales; family Caryophyllaceae; genus Silene; species Silene latifolia. Next base: position 11,164,466 of record NW_027413123.1, read on the forward strand.
GACATACTCGATCGAGTAACTAAGGTACTCGATCGAGTACCGCCTACTCGATCGAGTACCCATCAGGCAGAACGTACTCCAGAATACAAAACTAACTTACTCGACAGAGTAAATCCTATTTGATAGAGTACCCAACAAATCATAAATCTAAGGTATTACAACACATCATATGTTTTCACATCAACTTCCCACAAATGTTTCAACTCTTCTATCAACGATTGTAAATAAACATCTAAATGGGATTTTGGGTTCTTAGGACCGGGAAATTAGCGACAATAAGATAAATTATCTTTTCAAACATAACCAAGGTGGTAAGTTGTATGGCATAATCATTACGAGCCAACACGAGTAAGGTTTACCAAATTGGCTGAAAGGGGAAATTCATCTGTACACAAGCCAAGTCGCACATTGTGGGGTTCCTCGGTAAAATCAGGATAAATCTTATCAAAATGCTTCCATTCCTCTCCATGACTCGGATGACACATCCATCCCGGTGTACGAGGATTTTTTTTGTGCCATCTCATTTGTTCGGCAATGTTTTTTGTTGCATACATTCTTTGAACCCTTGAAGCAAGAGGAAAATAAATTAATTGGTTTGGTGATATTGGTTTCTTACTCTTTTCACCCCTCTTATTACCCTTCTTGCCTTTTCTCTTCATATCTACCCCTTTGACATTTTTTGCACTTGTCAAGCAAAGCATCATCTTTCCAACAGAGCATACATCCTTTGGGACATGCATCAACCTTTTGATGTGGAAGCTGAAGGCCTTTAACAACTTTTTTGGTACTATAGAAACTTCGGGTCATTACGTTATTATCGGGGATAACATCCTCAACCGAAGACGCAATACCATCAACGGCATTATATGGCATATTAAACTCACATTTCCAGGTTACTATCCTAGAGGCGGCTTGTAACAATGACATTCTACTCCCTTCATATAAGGGTTTTTCTGAAGCCTTTAACATTTCAAAAAAGGTTTTTGCTTGTGGGTGTGGTTCTTGTTCAATGATAGGTTCGTGGTTGACATTATAATTAAAAGTAGTAAACTCCAAAGCATCAAATACCATATCTCTATATGGGTTCTCATTTTGTTTGATTTGAGGTTGCTCGACAATTGGAGAATATGATTCTCCATGACAAATCCAATTATAAAAATTTGGACAAAACCCATTTGTATAAAGATGTTTTTCTATCTCAATGTGATGTAAATATTTCAAGTATTTGCATTTAGCAAAAGAACACCTAAGTTTATATTCTACCAAATCATATTCATGTTGTTGTTTAGCAAACTCAATAAACTCACGAACCCCCTTTACAAATCTACCGATTGGACGTTTCCTCTTATCTACTCTATCTTCGTACATCCATTTGTGTTCCGATCTCTTCGTTTTAATCTAAAAAGTATTCCAAACAACAATTTATAACAATAAATCATACAACATTATACTGCTTAGTTTACCACCTTCTACTAAAAAATATTCCAAACAAGACTAACAAATGAATAAACTAATATCATACTAACGTTATAATAATTTACCACCTTCAACAATATTAACATTACACAATACAAAATTATACTTAACATTATATTAATTTGGTAAATTCAACAATACTAACATTTGATTAACCTTAATTATACACTACAAACAGTATACAATACTAAAACTGTACTAATTTTTGTCAATTGAGTATACTAACATCATCAAAATCACCAATACATTGTCAATTACAACCCTAATTCAAATAATATTAAAAATTTAACAAAAAAACTCTTATTCATATTCACCCTAATTATTAATTTACACAAACCCTAACTAGTTAACAATTAAAAACAAAGTAAGTATAACATAAGTATACATAAACATCATAATAACATCAAAAAAACTAACTACAATCACAAATTAAACAAACAATACACAAATTAAACTAATAAATTGAAATTTAACATACCTTCAAATAACAAAGGAAATGAAAAGAAAGAAGAGTAGTGTGGTTGTTGGTGGTGTCGTCGGACGGCGGTGGCGGTAAGATCCGTTGTTGGTGGTAGTGTGGTTGTTGGTGGTGTCGTCGTCGTCACGAGGCGACTATGCTTGGTCGTCGCTAAAAATAGTCGCCCGTGCACGAAATTCTTGTAGTGCAAGTCAACACAGTTCTATTTCATACAAAATTGACAATTAGAAGGAAATATAAAGATGATACTAGACAACAAAACTAGTATAATAAATATGTAATACTCCCTCCTATTTCATTTGTTGTTGTTCTTTTCTTTTCATTCAATTTTAATTTAGTTTTGTCCCATTTTTTCTTTTTTTGTATTAACTTTATATGGTTCAAAATCAATTTGATGTGGGGTCTTATATATTTTGTAGTCTAAATTAATTCTCTTAATTTTTGTGTCAAAGAGAAAGGGGAATAACAAATAAAATAAGAGGGAGTAGGAAAAACATTAGTCAAATAAATAAAATACGTAAATGTTTACTTTTTTTTTTCTTTTTTTTTTTGAGACAACAATAAACCGATTATATTATGAAAGACAACTAGTACAAATACATGAAGATGTTCACCTGTAGCCAAACTAACATACCAGAAAGGGTAAATGACAAAAAGGTGGCGAATTTCATGAACTGAATTCCGCCCACATATTGGTACTGGCAATAGCTGTGCCAGAACTACTGATAATTTTCGACATGAAATGGAAAAAGAGACAGAGGTATAGCCCGCTGATTGGGCACGACGCATTGTAATCAGTAGAGCTCTTGTGGATGCCGCCAGAGTAGATGAAGCTTTGATAAAGGTCAGATGATTTCCTCCAGTGAGAGAATTCGAGATGGAGGCATAGTAGCAGTTATTCGAATTCAACTTATCGACCAACACATAGAAACAAAATGCTTCAGAGGTGCTTTTTGGAGGGAATAATGTCGGTATAGGATTTGGTACCAGGGAAGTGGAACCAGTTAAGCTGCGCCATGTTTCCGGAAATTTTTGATGTGAAGAAAAGAGATGATCGGCAAGCTGACATATTCGCAAAGAGTCCACATGACACTGGTGGAAAACTACGGAATTTCGGACAGACCAAATAGCTTGCAGGACACATCCGAAGTAAAGAAGAGGATTATAAGAACCTGATGACTGATGGGAAAGATAAGAAACCAAATCAGCAAGCCATCGAGTAAAAGATATCGCAGCATTTGCTTGTGAGCTAATACCAAGAGCGGAAGATTGCCACACATGCTGAGCAATGGTGCAAGATCGGAATAGATGGTCCGTAGTTTCAGCTGAAGAATCGCATAAATGACAAACTAGACTGATAGGCACACCAAGTTCATTCAGGTTAGTCGAGATTGGCATAATATTGTGAGCGAGCCACCAAAATAACAGTGAAAACTTAGTTGAACCCGGGAGTTGCCAAATGCATGACCATGGAAAACTAGTCAACAAAGATGAAGAAGACATACCAAAAGATTTATGCCAAAGGTACAAATAGACCGTCTTGATTGAGTAGTTACCATCTTCTATAAACTTCCAATAGAGGAAGTCGTCAATACCAGGGAGTGGAGGTTCCATTGCTATAATTAACTTAGCAGTGGAAGGATCAAACAGACGGAAAATAACAGCTGTGTTCCAGTCACCGGAGGGAAGGAGCAAATCAGATAAATCAGGAGTGGGTTCCGTGTCAGTTGTTACACGTCGAAGAGGAATGCACCCTGCACCCAGCGGCTTGCAAACAAGTTTATCTTTTTTTCGTTTCCAATTTTCCAGCAAATAGTCGATCAAATTGCATCCACCGCACGACAAATACCAGACCAAAGAAAAGATGGTTGCGACACACGCGATCTGATTGTAGGGATTGGTAGATCATGACCATATTTAGGAATTAAGTACTTTGTAAGCAAACCTGTAGGATGCGTCTGTAAACGCCAGTAATTTTTAACGAGCAACGCTTGACTCAAAAGGAGGGTGTTTTTAATTCCTAGACCCCCGTTATCTTTAGATGCATGTAAAGTCTCGCGCTTGAGCCAATGTATAGAATGTCGTTTCCAATCATGGCGCCCCAGAAAGCAGCAATTAAAGAATCAATTTTCCGACAAATTCCAAGAGGAAACGGAAGAGCTGCAATCAAGTGATTAAGGGAGGCAAACAAGATGGCAGAAATGACAAGAAGCTTACATGGTTGGCTAAGATGCAGTGAAGACCACGATGTAATACGAGTTGTCAGTTTGTCAATAATAGGATGGAAAACCTGGGAACGATTCCGTGGAATGTCGACAGTAACACCCAAGTAGGTACCGAATGAAGAGGAGCTCTTCATCTTAAGGATAGATCTTAAATGTGATTTAAAATCTGTGGGGGCATTTGGGCTGAACTTGATAAATGACTTGTTGAGATTAATCATTTGCCCCGAAGCAGATTCAAATTCCTTGAAAAGATCCCTTAAAACCTCAAAGGATTCGGGTGTGGCTTTAAAGCAGAGTACTGCGTCGTCCGCATAGAACAAGTGTGAAAAAGTTGGAGCATAGCGCGATATTTTTAATCCCGTAAGCATGTCCTTTTTCTCGGCCTGAGAGAGTTGACGAGATAAAAATTCCATTCACATAATAAAGAGATACGGGGATAACGGATCACCATGTCGAAGTCCACATGTCGGCGTGAAAGAGGAAGATGGTTCTCCATTTATAAGAATTCGATAAGAAACGGTTGATATACATTCCCAGATGAGACTGCGCCATACTCAAGGGAACCGCATTTGACGCATTACCTCCATAAGAAAATGCCATGAGACTCGATCAAAGGTTTACTTTTTCTGCGACGTATGTAAAGATCAATTGAGCAAACTTGGCACTTCCTTTTTGTTTCCCTTCACCATGTTGGCGTGCCAAATTGGATGGTAAACTTTTTATATGTTGCTTGAAACAATATCAGATCCCATGCAACTTTTGTCATATCCATAGTAACTTATAAATATTTTATGTACCATCATACCTTTCAAGTTTAACTTTGTAAGACAACACCACCTTGTTTCTACAATTCTTCATCATACCTTTTAGAAGTAAGTGAAACTTTTATTAAGTCGTGCTTCTTTCTATATCCACTCACGTTTGAATTTCGTAAGAATTGCAGAATTTTTATGTTTTACAATATTGATAAGTTTTAGAAGAGAGTAATGCATAAAATGTTTGTATTATTGAATGATAATTTGATGATGGCTCACAAATATAATAGACTCGGAATTTATAGAGACCCGTATCTAAACCTAATTCTAGAATATTCTTGAATATTCTACATTATATTATTCCTCAATATCTTCCTTTATTTTATATGATATATTGTAATATACCATATTCCCTAATTAGTTGATGTCGATATCTCGACATATCCTATATTTCCTATCATCCCTCCTCAAACTCATGGTAATTTGTTAAAATTTCCATGAGTTTGCACAAAAATAATAAAATCTTCATCAACTTCTCCATCTTCATCATCCGTCTCATTTACGCAAGGTTGGTAAGATAAACGAGTATAAACTCATCGAAAAATTTTTTCGAACAAGAACTTAAATTTTTCGAACTTGTCGAATATCAAATAATTTGTTAGGAACACTAATCGGACCTAAACAAATTTTAGAAAAACGGAAAATTATCTGTCAAATTCAATATTTGGAGAACGCAAAGTTTTTCGAACTCCAAATAAATTTAGACCACCATCATGGTGATTACGGTTGCGTAACTCGCCAGTCAGTTTTTGTACCACCTTGTACGAAGTTGTTGACGTTTAATCAAGTATAGAAGTAGAAGACTTTGTAAATCAAATTTCAAAGAACAAGGCAGGAAGGGTGAATATTTTTTTTTTTTAATATATATGAATATGAAGGGAAATCGCAAAACCCATTCCATCATCGCATGAAATTTGATGATATCTTACGGCATATGTGTACACCATGTACACAAATATGCAAGCAAACAAACCACTCACAAGCGTGATTTCCCAACATTTTTTTTTAAATTTACTTCTATTTTCTATAATATTATTCCATATCATATCGTACCAAAATCCCGCCGGTGGACATGATAATTTATAAGTCCACCGGCAGGGCAGCGGAATTGTTTTTAGGGCTCAAGAACCGTGAGGCTCTGATACCATGATAAATTTTAGAAGAGAGTAATGCATAAAATGTTTGTATTATTGAATGATAATTTGATGATGGCTCACAAATACAATAGACTCGGAATTTATAGAGACCCGTATCTAAACCTTATTCTAGAATATTCTTGAATATCCTACATTATATTATTCCTCAATATCTTCCTTTATTTTATATGATATATTGTAATATACCATATTCCCTAATTAGTTGATGTCGATATCTCGACATATCCTATATTTCCTATCAAATATTTATTTTCCTTCGACCTACTTTCAAAAGAAAACACATTGATCTTGTATTTTTAGGAAATTAATTGTACTTCCTCCATTTAAATTCAATCTTCTATTTTTTTCGGTCCTTTTAAATATACTTTTCTCCTTTTATCCTTTTCAGAACATTTTTAGGACATACTTATTGTCATTGATTTTGTCTATTTATACAAAATGTCATTGTTATGAGTCTTATGACCTAGTACCATGTACTTATACTAATATTTAATTCCACTTTGATCCATTAGAGGGACTTATACTAATAAAAAGTAACGGGAAGAGTGGACTTGAATGGACCCAAAAGGAGAGCCACAACACACAGAGGCCATTTTCTCTCCATTTTCTCAAAAGAAATGGAGAGGCAAGTACTTATTAATGGCCCGAATCGCCTATTGACAACATCTAACGGTTCTAAATTTACGCATAAAAATAAAGGAAAATGAGATTGAAAGAGGAAATTATTGTTTAAGGAGATTGTGAGAGGAAATGGAGAGAAAGGAAATGGAGAAGATCCATTTGCTTTTTGGATACTATTCATAAAGGAAGATAATCCTTAAATTAATTTCCAATATATAACACAAAATATAATCATAAGTGATCTTGTTTGATTCGTCTTAATGAGTATGTTAAGAATATACAAATTTTATAATTTTCACATTTATGTAAGTAAAAATATTTATGAAATAAAATGAGCATAGACAAACGTGTATAAGGCCAATAATAACAATTGATTGAGCGGGGTGCCCCGAGTATCTCGCATTTATTCTTTGCGGATGACTACCTCATTTTATGTCGAGCTGACAAGAAGAATGTGGAATCTATTGCTGTTGTACTCGATTTGTATCAGGATGCGTCGGGTCAAAGATTAAATTTGCAAAAATCCGAGCTCTTTTTCAGTCCTAGCACCGATGATGTAACCCGAACTGCAGTACTGGAAATTCTCGATGCTGCTGTTGTTCCACAACCGGGTAAATACCTGGGTATTCCGGCTATTGTAGGCCGTAACAAGACGATGGCTTTTAATCCCATCAAAGAACGAATTTGGAAGAAATTAAAGGGGTGGAAAGAAAAATTACTCTCATATTCGGGTAGGGAAATCCTCATAAAGGCTATTCCCAATCGATTCCCACCTATCATATGGGTTTGTTTAAGTTTCCGTCTACCTTTTGTGCTAAAATAGAGGGGGATTTGGCTCGTTTTTGGTGGGGTCATAGTGGGGAGCGAAGACAAATTTATTGGATTTCTTGGGAGAAAATGTGTCGTTCGAAAAGGGATGGGGGCTTAGGCTACCGTCACTTCGAGTCTTTCAACTTGGCTATGCTCACCAAACAATTATGGAGGCTTTACGAAAGAACCAATTCCCTTGTTGCGCGTGTTTTGGCTGCTCGATATTACCCGACTGGTGACATTCTTGATGCTTCTTTGGGGCATCACCCGTCCTTTGTGTGGCGAAGTCTAATGGAAGCTCTCCCTGTTTTCAAAAGTGGCAGCAAATGGATTCTTGGGAATGGACAGCGGATTCAATTATGGCGGGATCGATGGTGTTCCTCGGATTCCAATGCTCGACTGCTTTCTCCGATGACTGGTATGGTTAATAGTGTGGTAGCGGATTGGTTTATTGGACAGCCATGTAAGTGGAATGAGGATTTACTCCGTCAGTTTTTATATGAGTTCGAAGTCCGGGAGATTATGAAAATTCCCCTGTGTTCTATTCATGAGGCTGATACTCTAGCATGGGCGCACACAAAGAATGGTATCTACACTGTGAAATCGGGATATCATTTTATTCGTGAGCAAAAACGCTTAGAGACCGGTGGTGGGGAGGCTAGCTCGAATTCTGATATATGGACGAAAATTTGGAGAACAAAACTGCCGCCAAATATTCTAAGCTTCATCTGGAGAGCATGTAAGGGTGCGCTTCCCTGTGGCCTCAATGTACAAAAATGGGTCTCAGAAGCTGACCCGACATGCCAGCGATGCTTGAGGGATATTGAAACTGAAACTCATGCTTTGTTGGGTTGCCCATTTGCTTTGAATTTATGGGAAAAGGGTGGATTGGAGGAGATGGTCACCGAGGAGGGGGTGGGGTGTTCCCTTGTTGCGTGGGTGGAGCAGCGTGTTCTGAAGTGCCATAGGGGAGAGGAAGCCTGTAAAAGCTTGGTCTTGTTATGGGCGAGTTGGAATTATCGAAACGCGGCTTATCATGGGGACTTGCGCACGGAACCTATGTTTTTTGTTGAGAAAGCTCTGAGCTTTTGGGTAGCCTGGAAACAGGTCCAACCATCTGAGGTTTCAAGTCGTCTGGTACAGCATGAAAGGGTGGCCTGGATACCTCCGAGAAACGGGCAATGGAAGTTGAATGTTGATGCGGCTGTGTTCGGTGATGCGGGGTGTGGTTTGGGGATGGTTGTTCGCGATTACCAGGGGAAGGTGGAGCGTATGGGGGTTCAACAGGTGCGTGATAAATGGTGTCCTGAAGTTGCAGAAGCTATGGCCGCGGAGTTTGGGTTGCTGACGGCTAAACAGATGGGGTTGGATAATGTCGTCCTTGAGTCGGATTGTCTGACGCTGATTACCATGCTTAAGTCGAAGTCCTTCCCGAATAATTACTTTGGTCGGGCTGGGAAAAAGGTCTTGGATTTAGCTAGATCCTTTAGTTATATTTCCTTTAATTTCACTCGTCGAGATGGAAATGTTGTAGCGCACGAATTGGCCCACCTAGTACCGCTTGACTTCTCAACGCGATATTGGGTTGGTTCGATTCCGGAGCGTGTAGAACCGTTTGTTGTCGTGGACTCTTTTGCTATTCCTAATTAATGATATGCAGTTTCCCTTAAAAAAAAAAAATTGATTGAGACAATTACATAGGCAGTTAGTCTTGCTATAGACGGATATATCCGTCTATAACTAAAGACGGGTCAAATAACTTGAAAGTGGTGACATTTTTTGCCCCACCACTCCACTTATTGTTTGTCCTATTAGGAATGTGGTATTGTATTTAGCCCGTCTTTAGTTATAGACGGATATGTGCCGTCTATAATGAGATTTTGTGTTACACAGGATACACAATAATACAAAATGACAAACCTACACCGGTACACCCTAATCTCATCTGGCCCATCTAATCTACTAAATTGTATCGTCTCTAATCTAGTAGTACTCCTTCCAATTCAATTCAAACTACCCATTTAATTTTTAAAGTCAACCTTGTTAAATATTGACATCGATTTTATTGAGTCAAATTTTAAAAATTTATACGTAAAATTTGCATATTTATGTTCGTTATAAAAACAAGTTTCGCAAAATTATAATTTCGAAAAAAAAAATATATATAAATGAAGAAAAACGTGGTCAAAGTGTCGTCTCATAGACCGTAAAAAATCAAATGGGTAGTTTGGATTGAATTGGAGGGAGTATAATCTAATGATTGATGCTCCTTTGATATTTTAGTGTTATCATCTAAACCTTTGCAGTTTTACGACTTGTAAACTATGAAATTATATCGATGACGTTATTGTTATCATGTACTTCCTCCAATTTTATTTATTGTTCCCCTTTCTTTTTGGCATAAGAAATAAGGGAACCAATTTGGACCACACAATACACATGACCCCACATCAAATTGATTTTGGACCACACAAAGTTGTCCAAAAAAGGAAAGAGGGAACAATAAGGAAAATGGATGGAAAGGAAAAGAGGAACAATAAATGAAATTGGAGCGAGTATTAAGTAGACAGATCATTTTTTAAGTGGTGTGAAAAATGCGATATGGATCAAATTGTCTTTTTGAGACTGGCAATACCAAGCAGAGGCATACTCTTTTCTGCCTTCACACCGGATCGAATCCGTATCTTCAAATTCGGATATCCGGATTTTCGAAACGGATATCCAGATATCCGAATTATTCGGATCTGATCTGGATCATCAAAGTTTATAATTTTAAAATCGGATATTCGATTCGATTTTGAAATCTGGAACGGATATCCGGTTTTCCCCATCCCTAATTTCTCCCACTTTGAAAAATTATGAATAATAGACTAGTTTATAAATTATTACTAAGTTTTTATTATTTTCTTACGTGAAATCTCGCTTAACTTGTATTTACCAGAAATTACACGCAAGCATATAAAAGTTAAATAAGTTACAGCAAAATTTGCACTAGTTATTTTCTAACAAATACATACTTGTCTTTCGAAAACAAATACTTGTACATTTTTTGTTTTAATCATTTCTTTTTAATACACATGGATAATAAACCTACCCTACGAAAGAGAGAACTAGAAAAGTAAAAATCTATACACAAATTCTCATTAAAAATGGACACTATCCGTCACAAGCTGAAGACGGATAGTGTCTCTTACAATATGCAAGCTGAAGACAGATAGTGTCTCTCACAATATGCAAGTGGCAAATTAAGTGGAAATGAAATGGAGCACCTCACTTGCCCTCCTACTTGTGATATTATGAGAGGGCACTATCCGTCTTCAGCTTGTGACGGATAGTGCCCGTCTTCAATGAGACAAGCTGCTATCTATATGAGGCCCTCTTGTTTTGGAAAGTCACCTTTTATGTTTACTTTAGCAAAATTAAGTTAAGTTATGAAAAGTTTAGCTCCTATAAGTAAATTTAGCTCCTATAAGTTAGTTAAATTTTCCTAAAAAAAATAAAAATTAGTTAAATTCAGCAAAATTATGTTCAGAAAAGTTTGGCAAGATTAAGTTCAATTTAGCAAAATTAAATTAAGTTGAAAAAATTTGAGTTTTTATAAGTTAAGTTAAGTTAAATTTATTTAAATAAGTCCAAAAGAATAGGGTTAAAAGTAGGGAATATACCTGAATAAACAAAACAAAACAAAACAAAACCTATCAGTAAATAGTCGTCTGTCATGGTAAAGCTGCCCTTTACTGTCAACCTTTAACTCAAACTTTCTTTTTATAAAGGGATTTGTCATGCCAAATTTGAAGACAACAATACAATAACTTATTAACTTAATCGGGTTAAACAAAGACTTCTTCGAGATGGGTGTCAATGGTGTCATCAGTCATTTATTATTCACTCTAATTGTGTAATGGTACGTGTTTTGTTTGCATAATTGTAAAATTTTGATATTGACATAGATTTACCTAAATTATTTACTCCTTGCATGAAGTTTTACTCGAGTCTTGGATCGGATTGAATCAGACAGAAAACCAAAACTTTAAAAAGTGTGGACTGAGAATTTATATAAATCCGGTTCGGGTTCGGTCTAGACCAAACGGTCCGGTCCGGTTCGTTTTACCGATCTAGACCGGAACGTGATCAGCCCCACTTACCACGAGCTGAGAAACAACAATTTAGTCTTTCCGGGATGCAAAATGAGATAGCACCATTAGTTGGTATCCAAAATTAGTATCACTGGGGGATACTTTTGTAATATTAAACAAAAATTTCATTTTTATTTCACTTTTCTTGAAAAATAAAGCAATTCAATAATAAATGGTAAAACTTTAAATTTACCCCTCCATCTCAGTAGATAGTTTGAAATTGCTTTTTATACGATTATTATGGTAAGGTGAGAGGAATAAGTATACAATTATTAGAAAAATCAAAAGCAAATTAAAATGAGGAGGAAATGTAACGATCTCCATCCACATGGGTTGATTTATTTTTTAGAAAATAAAAGTGTAAACTATTTTTTAGAATATATATATATATATATATATATATATAGATAGATAGAAAGATAGATAGATAGATAGATAGATAGATAGATAGATAGAGAGAGAGAGAGAGAAAGAGAGAAAGAAAAAGAGAGAGTCGGGATCCGATGAGAACTCCTAAATATTTGTGGATTGAGGATTTGTGAATACAATATCACAGGTTCATCAATACAATATCACGAAAAATCAGACCTTTGCCCAAAAAAAAATTTACAAAGATAGTGTATCCGATGAGAACTCCTAATTTTTTTTTTTTTTGCACAAGTGTTTTATTGTGTGATATTTTATTGAATAACCTGTGATATTGTATTGAAGAACCTCTCGATATTGTAACGAAATCCTCAATCCTCAAAAAGATAGTGTATCCTCACATGATCTCATTCCTATATATATATATATATATATATATATATATATATATATATATATATATATATATATATAGAGAGAGAGAGAGAGAGAGATGAGTTCTTATGAGTCCTTGTGGACATGGGCCACCCGCGCGTTGGTCTCGAGGCGGCGGCACTTCTCCCATGGAACCTTAGTTTGACAAAGCTCATCATGGGCCGTTACCGATTTGTGAGGCATTGAAACTGGTGAAAGGTTGAATAAGCCTGCATTTGTGGAGTCGCCACCAATTTATTGTGGAAAAATTGAAAACCGTTCGAATACCTCGTGTCATGTCAAGACACAAAGTAATGACATGAACACTAAAACTCGTTACCCTTAGCATTCCATGTCTAGAATGACTCTCAAGATGCCAATGGACACGGATGTCCAAAGATAGCTGCAGTAAGGGGTGAGGGTACGTATTAGGAAGCTCTTTAATTCAGACACCTAATCCCGCCCGCCTCGATAGCGGCATATACTAATGATTAGGGAAATTGTTCATATTTGATATGTTGTCGATGTAATACATGCAATGCAACAACATAGATTAATCCTAGCACGTGGAATCAGGCTATGTCGGTGAACACGTAATTTAGCAAACAAATTGGTCGAAGTATACGTTAGAGTAATTACATGTGAATGCCAAGTAATAAAATCATACATAATAATAATTACGACAAATAAATTACAATAATTAAAATTACAAGAGTTACAACGATTACTTGATCTACGTCAAAAGCACGCTAAAAAACGAGGTTTCGAAAAAGAAAATAAAAGAAAAGTAAAATTAAAAATATGAAAATACGTCTGATTAGAGGTGATAATACGATTAATAGTCGATTTAAACCGTAATTAGAAGCTAGGTCAGAGCGAAAAAGAGTTCAGGGACAGAAGCCAACCCAGAACAGGCGCAGCATCTGCGGCGTCCCTTGGAAGAGGCGCAACACTTCATGCATCTGTTCTTCAGTTGGATTCTAAGAATCGCGAAATTCTTATCGTTCATTTCTAATTTAAGGTCGATTATTGATGTTAGACTCAAGTAGAAGTACTTTATCATGTTTATGTATACTAATATCGTCACAAGTCAGATTAGAGAACAAATTTAAATAAAGTATTACGGCGATTTACATAATTATTATTATACGATGTCGGGTTTTATAAAGGTCGAGACTTTGACAACGGACTTAAACTTGGTAAACGGAAATCAAACAAAGAAAACTATGTACCAATGACGAATTCTACAGACTCGATATGAGAAAATCGAACCTTTAAAATCCGGGTTTGAATAGACGACGAAAACCCGCAAATATTGAATTATAAGGGATGTCAAATTGAGCATTATAATTTGAAAAGGATTACTTAAAAGCGTGTTTATATTCTGAAACAAACAAAAGAAACGAAGAAAAAGAGAAAAGGGGAAATTGCAGAAAGTCGAGGAAGAGGCGCAGCAGGTGCTGCGACTCTTCGAAGAGGCGCAGCTGCTACTGCGTTTCTTCTCGACGTCAGACCTCCGCTGTTTTATAAATAAAGTTTTAAAAGATGGTTTTTTAGACGGTTTTGAACGTTCTTTTGATATATAACTTACATTAGATGATACAAAATAAAAGTACAATAAATAAAATGGGATTTACACCCTCAGACTTACATGTTTGACGAAACGAGATTTACTAAAGTTATCGTTTAGTGATTGCTCGACTCGAATATGCGTGGAAAGTGCCCTTTTTAAAGGATTTAAAATAAATTGATTGATTAAGTTGATTAAAGTGGAGTTGGTCAAATCGGTCGGTCTATGCAAGGTGACTAGGACTCAGAATGATCTAAGCTTACGTTGTCGATCGATCAAGCACGTAGGTGTCAGCAATAGCGTAGTCTAGAATGTGAAGAGAGAGAAAGAAGGGGCGGAACACTTGTGTGCCAAATATGGAGGCCGAAGGCCTCTATTTATACTAAACATATGGAGGAGTTTAGGAATGACACGGATACGGAAACAAATCACAGAAATATGCTGGAAAGCATGAAAAGAGGGCTGGGGAAGAGGCGTAGCAGCCACTGCGACCTTTGAAGAGGCGCAACACCTGCTACGTCATTTTCCAGAGGTTTCCTTCTCAGCAAGAAAGATTTCCGCGTTTTTTATGGAATTTCGGTAGATATACACTTCCTTATTCCGTGAAACACAATATGCGGAAGATATTTCCTTAAAAATATTAAATTTAATTAGGAATAAATATCCAGAGAATTCTAGAACACTCCGTAATATTCCGACTCCGCATTTAAACGGTTTTTCGAAAATGAAGCGGTTTTTGACCCGGACTCCAAATGAACTCTAATTACTGTCAAAACGACCGTATCGGCGCGTAGTAACGACCACGAAGTTGACTCGAGTGTTTGAGCTATCACTTGTCAATGAACTTATGAACTGTCATAAAATTGTTCCGCGTATCAAACATGCGGCCCAATCATCACTGGGTGGTTGGCGGGAGGTGCAGAAATAAAGTATCTACAGAGCCCCCACTTTAACTGAGGCTTGGACAAGGCGAAAGTCAAAGTATAGCCATCAGGTCAATCAAAGATTACAACCTGACGACTATGGTGACGCGAAGCGGCTCAAGAGGTCTGAACTAAGGACCTGTCGTCGGGAACATTTTAGAGTCTGTCGGCTATCGGGGAGGGTCGTTTAAAGTCCATTAGACTACATAAGGAAGCTCGTCAGCCATAAGAAGAAACCCTATCTGAGTTGTCGACGACCCTCCCTTGGCACCGTGGGGAAGAAAATAAAGGTCGACAATGATGCGTCCTTAGCATTACTGAGGAAAACTAAAATAAAGGTTCGACACGCCCTTTTCCATTGCTGAGGCAAAAATAAAGGTTCGACACGCCCTTTGCCTTGCTGAGGAGAAAATAAAGGTTCGACACGCCCTTTGTATTGCTGAGGAGAGAATACAGGTTCAACGCGCCCTTTACATTGATGAGGAGAGAATAAAGGTTTGACACGCCATTTTCATCATTGAGGAGGAAATAAAGGTTCGACACGCCCTTTGCATCATTGAGGAGAAAAGGTATCCGATCGACAACGGTGTGCCCTCGGTACCGCAGAGGAGAAAACCCGCTCGGGTTGTTGTAAACGAAATTCAGATAAAAAGGAGAAACCCATAAACTGTATTTGGTGATCATGAAATCTCGCTAGGAAACAAAATGTCGTGGTTGTCTGTAGTCTGTTGAGGAGAATACTGATTCAGATGAAGAGAACACCCAAAAAGGAGCCATATGTTTGGGAAGAGACGCATGAAGTCTCGACCCAAAAATAACGAACTTATAATGAATTTCAACGAATTTTGAGGAAGCTTGTTGAGTGAACGGCACAGCAAAAGCTTCGACCTTTGGAGGAGGCGAAGAAAGTGCTGCGTCCTTTCCCGAGCTTGTCCGTGTCTGGGTAAAAACCCGATCTAAGTCGTGTTTTGTTTTCATTTTCAAAACATAAACATTTCGTTTCTTCATCAAAACCCAACCAAATTCCGTCAAAAACTTGATCAAATCTCGCCATAAACCATGACTAATCAAGGTATGTATCTTGTACTTGCATTAATTTGCATTTGAGCTTGATTTTTGGGTCGAAAACAAGGGTTTATACACTCATTTATGTCGAAAATTTGGGGCTTTCGTCCCAAATGAATTTGCCTCATGAAATTGACATTAGAAATGATTAATTGGCCATGTTAGGAACACAATAATATATCCCTTTTGAATTTTCGTCAAGTATTAAGGATTTGAGGGCGAAATGTGACGGTTTCTCTGCTAAACCGTAAAACCCTTCGAAAATGGCCCTATACTAGCCCATTTTTTTATGAAACTTGGTGTTCTGGAACCCTTGAGTAGTGGGTAAACTTTCTATCATGCCGGATTTTTCATTTGTATCAGCTCCTCCGGGACACTTTTGTATGGCATAATTGACATTGTAGAGAAATGCTGCCGAATTTTCGACTCAAACCCGCAACTAGGCTCGAACTTAGACTCTTCTTGACCCATACTACCATGTGTATGGTTGGACTTTGGAAAGCGTGGGCAAATATGGCCAAAAATGTCGCCTTTAAACGCTTAAAATGTTTGAAAATGCTTAAAAACGCTTCTGATATTGCTTTATTTGCTTTAATTTGCAGAGGATATTCCTTCGACATCGGGGAGAGACTTCATGGAGACCGACATTGAGCCTTCTACCATTCAGGAGATGGAGGAGGATATGGAGGAGGAGGCCCCACGGAGGGCTAATGTGGGACGGGGCGGCCATCAGCTCGCATGGGCGCCTGAGTAGGCTGAGAAATGGGATGGGATACATCTCATTTGGGCAGCGGAGAGCCACTTGTCGTACAGGATGACGAGGAGTATGGTAAGCCTTCAGCTTATCATTTCTTTGTTCATTTCTTACACATTTCCTTATTTATTCACTTCTTATCATTTTCATGTGCTTAAGAAAGCTTTCTTTTGTATTGACACAGGAGGCTCGGAACATGAGGTCCTTTTCTGGTTACACGACGTTGATGGACGCCTTCGGGAAGCTGTCGGAGGAGGAGTAGGCTATCATCGAGCAGGGAGCTTTCGGTGCCTTGGTGGGAGGCTGGAGGGAGATCAAGGAAAGGATGATTCGGGCTAACCTTTGCCTGATTCGAGCCTTTCTTGATAGGTTCTGGGACACGACCTCGACTTTCTATATGCGTTTTGGAGAGATCGGGGTCACCCTGGAGGACTACGACATGATCTCGGGTCTGCCGTATGGAGAGGAGCCGGTGGTGTGGCCGTCGACGGCCATGAGAGTAGACACGGCCGAAGCGAGGAGTCTAATCGGCTGGAACCTGGCTGCGAACACGGCCCAGGTTCTTGGTTTAGTGCCGAGTACCTACGTCAGGGACTACTTCGGCGGCGGGGTTCCGGCGCGGGTGAGGATGGATGGACGCATGGTGCCTCCACTGCCTTGTACTGCTGAGCAGCAGGCTCGCTTGTGGTTGTGGTGGTTCTTGTCTTCGATTTACCTCAGAGACAAGGGGGAGAGGCTATCGACGAAGCTTCTTCCGTTCCTTGCTGACTTGAGTAGCCTAGGTCCTTAGGACTGGGTTACTCTTAGCTTCGCGGTCCTCACACGCTACATGAGGGCCATGGTTCGTCCGGATTTGATGGAGAAGGGGACTTCTCCTGCCACTGTCGGTCCTGGACTTCTCTTGGAGGTATGAACCTTTCTTCAAAATATGAAAGATCATTTTTTAATTTTTCTTCTCTTTTGAAAATATGAAAGACCATTTTTGTAGAGAATGAGTTATAATTACTATTATTTTGTCTGCAGGCGTGGGTGTACTCCTACTTTCCTAGTTTTGCCCTCATGATGGCGGCGGACGTGTCGAGGGCGTACCCCGTCGTGAGGGACTGGGTAGTCTGTCGTAGGAAGAGTCAGCGGTCTTCTTACGACATTTGTCGGAGGGGCATGAACGCCCTGAGCTTAGACATCGTAAGTATCTTTGATCTTAATTTTATCTTTTCTTCACTTAGAGACGACCATTGGAATGACCCCTCGTTTCCCTGCCTTAGTAGGTACCCCTTCCTTGGGAGAGCTACTCTGGAGCTCCAGCCTTTGTGGCTGAGGTTCTCCATCCCCGGAGTTCAACTCGGTTGTTGTGAGTGTTTGGCTCGGCACTGCTCCTGCGATGCTTTTACGATTCCCATCGATCCTCCGTGGACGATGTTTAGGGACTCTTTGGAGGCTGATAGGACGACTGACCTGGCCGGTGTGAGTGGTGACGATCTTCTTCTTCCTGGCGAGGAGTACGCTGAGTTTGTTCGCTAGAGGTTAGCGTACTCCCCGATCTTGATAAGTATTTTTACCGCTTTTTATGCTTTATTACATATGAATGTACTTGCTTGAACCTTCTCTGTATTTGAATAAAGGTGGCACCGTCCAGGCATGTGGAGCTGTGGAGGATGGCCAACCGGCTGCGAGCTACTGCCATTGAGGCTCTTGCAAGTGGCTCGAGACGGTAGGTATGAACCTTCCGTGCCCGTTCTCTCTCTCTTATTTTTATTACTTCTAATTTTGTGGAGGGAAGTAAAACATCACTTCTTTTCTTCTGTGTAGAGGGAGCGTGGCTTGGAGAGTTAGCTGGCGCAGTCCCAGGAGGAGACGACCCACTTGCTGAGAGAGCTCGAGGCTAGAGATGCTGAGATCACTGCCCTTGAGGCGACGGTAGCTGAGCTGAGGGGTCGTCAGGACTAGTTTGCCGGCTGTTTGTTGTACATTTGTATATTTCTTTTGATGTCACTTTGGGCAAGAGCCCTTATCTTGATGTACATTTCTTTTTGGTTGTATATATGATGGCATGTATGCCTTTGCTGCTGGGTGTTTGCTGCATCTGCAGGTTAGCTTTGGAAACCAGGTTTGGCATTTGATGGTTTACACCGTCATGCTGCCTAAATCCACGTAGAGAATCACATAGCAAAAATTAACATAGAAAATTGAAAGGCCTAAATTAGCGCGAAAGAAGAAAAGAAAATGAAAAATAAGTGTCCGAAATTGGACGAAATTGACGAAAATGAAAAAAAAGTGCCCGAAAATGGACAAAATGACGCAATAGACAAAATTACACGACTAGACGGTAGAGAGGGCTACCCCTAAAAAAAGAATTTAAAATAAATGTGTAAGTGTAGTAGAAACATTTTGAAATGAGGGAGTGAAGTGATTCCCCGAAAAGATTTTAAAATAAATGTCGATTTTTCCTCGAAAAGCGAACCCGTAAAGATTAGGAAACATAAATTAGAATAGGAAATTTTAACTAAAACGGAATTAGGAAAGATCCACGGCCGTCAAACGGGGAAAAGGACCCGGGGAAGAGACGCAGCAGGAGCTGCGATCTTTCAAAGAGGCGCAGCAACTGCTGCGTCTTTTCTCCAGCTTGTCCGTCTTTAGAAATGTGGTGAAACACGACATGGGTGCTTTCAATTTAGGATCAATCATAAGTTTGAAGGTAGTGATGCCCTTTTTGGATGCTTGTCTTGAATATTAGGACCCAAATTTCCATGTATTTGCCTTTCCGGGAGGCGAAATTTGTCCCATTCCTGAAGAAATTGTTGCGGTTGGAGGATGTGATCCATAAAGTGTGCCGGTTATACCTTCTAGCTCGCACGGCTATAAATATAAATTTAGGGATTTGCTGGGATTGTCCAAGGCTGAGGTAGATCGTCTTGTGACCTCAAACGGTCTCCACATGTTTGAATTTGTTGATCCATTTATAAATAGGGAGGACCCCACTATTTCTTATGTGGGGAGGCGTCGAGCTTATGGATTTTGCCTTCTTCATTGCTATGTCCTTCGAGGGCATGTCGACCAAGAGATGAGAGGTGACCCTCGATTTCTAGGCATAGTGCAGGAAATGGAACTGTGTAGGAGCCCAGCATGCTTGATTCTAGGGGAGACCATTCTTGGCTTGGATAACAGGAAGGCGAACCGCGAGAATCCATATATTGGGAGTCCTATTATTTTTCAGGTAAGAACCCGTTTTCTTATCCTATTCGCCTGTTTTTTTTTTCTTTTTTTTTCGGCCAGTTTCCTGGTACTGACTCCCGTCTCCTCTTTTTTTGCAGATTTGGCTGATGGAAATGTTGCGGTTGATCGAGCCCCCAGTTGATGTGACAGGATACCGCTCTCGACCAATCGCGATGAGGACGAGGCTACACATGGTGGACTTCACTCGAGTATGCGATTATTGGGAAAATAAACTGATGAGTGAATGTGGGCCCTTGATCAGGTGGATAGTGCCATGGTGGCATCTTAGGTCAGTGACTGGAGTATCATCTTTGGACCCGACACGGTCAGTTCGCGTTCCTGACTTGGAATTCATGGTCCATACTTTTCCGGAGAGATTGATGAGGCAGGTGGGCTTATAACAGAAAATCCCGAAGCTAGACACTGTTCCTCAAACTGCCTTGGCGCATACTAGGGAGTCGTTGAAAGTTTCTTCAAACCCCTATTAAACTTATTTAATAGATTTTATAAATTACTCATTAATTTATCTCTTGGAACTAGTTGCATGCAAAATAAAATTACAAGGTTAGGAGAAAACAGTTTTCTTACAACGGCGATGAGACGAAAATGGGCACAAGCAAGGACACCTTCCTATGCTTGTTCTTGAGCTCACTAACATGGGATCATCTTCCAAAACTCCATAGGTTCAATGATGTGAACACCTCCACTTAGTTGCACCAAGACTATCCCACAATACTCATATTATTACTAACTAGATAATAATATTAGTTACCTTAAATTAATTTCTAATATTAGGATTACTACTTCTAGTAATATATTTTTGATGTATTAGAAATTATAGAACAAATTTTTACATAAACTAATTTATGTTCCCTTTTAGAGAGAAGGACGAAGAATAGAAAATCATCATATGATAAGAATGAATATTGAAAAAATATAAGAGAAACTTGTTCTCTTTTTGGTGGGGTGGTACCGGTTGGGAGGTGGAAGTAAGGCCAATGCATGACTTTTTCTTTTTGCTTTTTCTCTTATCTAAAACATAGGCATGCATGTCTAGTATGTAGGTTATGATGGTGTCTAATTTTATAATTAAAATAAACACCCTGCAATCTCTAATACCCCTTTTATTTTCGGTCCATTTCATAAAATGGAAATCCATTTTATTTTGTCAAATGTCAATTGTCACAGACAACATGTCACATGTAGCATGTAATTTAATTATATTAATGCATATTTAACAATTAAATATCATTATATAAATTAATCAAATTACATATTATAAATTATCTAGTAATTCATAACAACATGTGTATAAAATGGGTCATGTTAATATAATTCACAATATTTTGTAATTATAATTAACCATTCATTCTTGTCTTAATTGTTTCATAAACAATAATCAATTTTAGTATTATAACATATTAATTACTAAATTGAATCTTATTTAATCAAATTATAATAAGATATAATATTCTCTCTTATATATATTGATCAGTTGACTATATATAATTAATCATCCCTTACGAATTCTTATCTTGAGATTTAATAATGTGATCGCACTATTGTTGAGGACACATACTCCAACAGTCCTGTTGAGAGTGGGCTATTCGCTGGGCCCAAAGGAATATGTGGTTCATACCTGTCCCGGTTGGCTCATTATGGGTATCTGACTCATATCTGCAATGGAGGAAAGCTAGAACCCCCGAGGAGTGTGAAAAGCTAAGGAAGCACGAGCCCGTAGACTACAAAATCCGCGAAGTGGCAAAGGAGAACCAAAGGTACTTAACTGAGGAGGAAGAAGAGGTCGGATATCGGGTTGTTTGTCCGTCGAAGAAACCAAAGAATGCTCCTGCTGAGAAGATGGTGGTGAATTGAAATGGGAATGCTAGACCGCGAGAACAACCGTTGGTGATTAGGTCAGAAATAACGCAAGAGCGCCCCACTCGTGGTCGAGACAAGAACTATGACAAGGGTGACAAAGGCAAGGGGAAAATGGAAGATTAGCCTTAGTCTTTTTATAATAGTATTATTTATTATTATGTGAGTTTTAATAAGTGGCGGGGTTTTAGAATCCTAGCCTAGCATTTTAAATTTCAGCATTTAAATTTATATGTATTCGACGTATTATTATTATTTATGGAATAATGAATAAAAGATTTATTAGTTAAGAAAGTTTCATAAATTTCCTTTATTTATTCTTGTCGAATTTCAAATACAACATGCAAATGTCCTTCTATTTACATCTTGAAATGACGGGTTGTATCCTGTGACGGATTGCCTACGTATTCATTAGAAAAAATGAAATCAAACCCTGTACGTAGTACGAAAAAATGTAAAAGAATAAATGTTCGAAGAAAGAAATTGTAATGAACTTAGAAAAAATAGGCATGTGCTTTACTTACTCCTAAGGAAATGCAACTCAATTTATTTGATGATATGAGGATGTCAAAATGTAAAAACGCAAGAGCGAAATGTCATAAGCTTTTAGCGGGCCAGGGCCGGTTTTATTTCGTGTCGCACGAGCGGCACGTGGGTCACGTGAGGCGGATTTTATCCTATTTCTAAGGGTAGTACCATTTCAATTGGTCTAGGTTAGTCGGGTTAGAAACTCATTCCCGTCTAGGTCTGTAATCTTAACCGCATCCCCTGAAAGTATGGACTTGACCAAAAACGGTCCCGCCCAATTAGGCTTAAATTTTCCCCGTGGATGGATAGGTAAGAGAGCTCTAACTAACTTCAAAACTAAATCTCCTTCCTTGATATTTCTGGGTTTGACCAGTTTGTTAAAGGCTCGTTTGATACGTTCCTAATATGTCTGCACATTATGTAATGCGCGTAGCCTCCGTTCGTCCAAGAGAACGAGTTCGTCATACCTATCCCTTTTCCAATCAGTTTCTGGAATTTGACTTTCGAGTAGAATGTGTAGGGATGGGATTTCTAGCTCTACTGGTTGTATAATTCCATGCCGTAAGTCAAATAGAAAGGAGTAGCCCCAGTGGACGTCCTAACTGACGTGCGATATTCTCATAATGCAAAGGGTATTTTTCTAGGCCAATCGCGATAAGTGTCGATCATTTTCTTGAGGATTGTGACGACATTCTTGTTAGCTGCCTCCACCGCGCCATTAGTTTGAGGCCTGTATGGCGAGGAATGGTGATGCTTGATCTTTTATTTGGCTAGCAATTGTGCAACTTCAGCCTAAAAATGTGATCCATTGTCACTGATGATTTCATGTGGGCAACCATATCGATAGATGAGGTTGGTTTGTATGAACTTTGCCACATGTTTGGCTGTAAGGCTGGTGTAAGATGCTGCCTCGACCCATTTAGTAAAATAAACGATAGCTACTAAGATGAAACAGTGACCTCCTGTCCCAGCTGGAGTGAGCTTCCCGATGATGTCTATTCCCCAAGCAGAAAATGGCCAAGGAGATATCACGGTATATAGGATTGAGGGAGGAACATGTTGTACATTCCCGAAGATCTGGCAGTTATGACAATTTCTGACATATTTGATGCAATCTGACACCATTATCGTCCAGTAATACCCTAGACGCGTAATTTTCTTTGACATCATGGGTCCACTCATGGGAGGACCGTATTCTCCATCGTGAACTTCTTCCATCACTTTTTATGTCTGTGAATGATCAAGGCAATGCAAGATGACACCAAGTGGTGTTCTTTTGTACAACTCTCCCTACATGAGGAGGTACTGAGAGGCAAGTAGGCGTATGGCGTGTTGTCCCCTCTTATCCATATCTGGTGGATATGTACCATTTAGCTTGAAATTTAAAATGGCTTGGAACAAAGGTTCTTCTGGGTTTTCCACTTCATCTTTAAGGAAGTGTACATAGGCTGGCTCTGATCGCCGTTTGATGTACAAGGGCATTTCAATCATGTCGTCTGGCATATTAATCAAGGATGCAAGTTTCGCAAGAGCGTCTGCAAAATGATTTTATTCACGAGGCAGGTGTAGATAGGTAACCTGATCGAAGAATTGAGCAACCTGATCTATCCTAGCCTGATAGGGTGCTAGACTTTCACTTCGGATTTTCCATGATCCAGTGATTTGGTTGATGATTAAAGATGAGTCCCTGTTAACTCGATGGTGCTTGATGCCTGAACTCACTAGGGCTTGTAGACCAATGAGGCAAGCTTCATACTCTGCTGCTTTATTTGTCACCTCAAAGTCGAGTTTGGCAGAAAGTGGTGTATGCTCGCCTTCGGGAGAAATGAGCAACACTCCTATTCCAAATCCTCTCAAATTAGCTGCCCCATCAAAGTAAATATCCCAAGAATCCATACCGGTTTGTAAAATGTCCTCATGTGGGAATGACCACATGTCTATGGCTTGCGTATCGTTGATAGGATTATCTGTGAAGAATTCAGCCACGGCACGTCCCTTTATCACTTTCAAAGGTACGTATTTGAGATCGAACTCCGAGAGCATTAAGGTCCATCTTGCTAAGCGTCCGTTGAGAATGGGTTTCTCGAAGCGGTATTTCACGGGATCTATTTTAGAATACACCTTGACTGAGTAGCTAAGCATGTAATGGCGTAGCTTCTTTGTTGCCCACACAAGAGCAAGGCATGTCTTCTCGAGAGGTGTGTACTTACTCTCGTACTCCAATAACTTCTTACTAAGGTAGTAGATAGCTCTTTCTTGCTTTCCAACAGTTTGCACGAGCATAGCCCCTGTGGCTGTTTTAGTGACTGTGAGATATAAACCAAGAGGTTGATCTTGTTGGGGAGGCATTAGCACTGGTGGTTTGGCCAATATCTCCTTTATCCTGTCAAATGCCTTTTGACAGTCTTCGTCCCATATGGTATGGTCTGTTTTCTTGAGCTTTTTGAAGATAGGTTCGTAGATCATAGTGAGTTTCGATATGAATCGACTTATGTATTGCACTCTGCCTATGAATCCCCGACCTCCTTTTATGTTTGGGGTTGTGGCATCTCGATTAAGGCCTTGATCTTGGTTGGATCAATTTCTATCCCCCTCTGGCTGACAACGTATCCCAGAAGCTTTCCTGATGTTACTCCGAATGCAAATTTCGAGGATTGAGCCTCATGTTGTACTTGCGCAATCTGAGGAAGAATTTGCGAAGCTTATTGATGTGCCTTTTCCTATCCCGCGATTTGACAATCATATCGTCAACGTACACCTCTACTTCTTTATGCATCATGTCATGTAGCAACGTAGTCGCAGTGCGTTGGTACGTTGCCCGAGCATTGACTAGCCCGAATGGCATAACAGTATAACAGTATGTGCCCCACTGAGTGACGAAGGCTGTCTTGTGCATATCTTCCATGGCCATTTTGATTTGGTTATACCCTGCATACCCATCCATGAAGGATAACAACGCGTAATCTGCTTTATTATCTACCTATATATCGATGTGTGGTAGAGGGAAGTCGTCTTTAGGACTCGCCTTGCTCAAGTCTCTGAAATCAACGCAAACCCGGATTCGCCCATCCTTTTTGGGTACGGGGACTATGTTAGCCACCCAGTCTGAATACTCGGAAACTTTGATGAATCCAGCTTTGAATTGCTTATCGACTTCTTCTTTGATCTTAAGAGCTCACTCTGTCCTTATCCGACGACGTTTCACTACTACAAAACTAGGCAACCACAACGCTTATTCACGAAACTTACGAAAAGACGTTGTTGAATGGATTATTGTTTTTCCGCACAATTTTACTAAACTTAATTACAACGGTTTTATTTTGTCACCGGTTGTTATTAGTTTTTACAATGGGTAAAACTTACATAACCGTTGTTAATATAAAAACTAATAACAACAGTTTACTTTGTAATACATTATAACCGTTGTTAATAATTTGGCTCAAAATTAGTGAAAAGTAATTACAACGGTTATATTAGAACCCGTTGTTAATACTTTTTAACAACGGCTGTCAAAGGAACAATTGTTAATATATTATCTAATGACAACGCGTTTATGTGTAATAACCGTTGTTAATACTTTCAAGCAAATACCACAATATATATACCACACAAACACAGATCAGCTACAGCCACAAACACAAACACACAACCACACTCTTTCTCATCGTCTTTTTCTCATCATCGCTTTATCATCTCCGTCACTGTTGTTATCATCATCTCTTTCTTTCTCTAATTATCAGGTATATATCTATCGCTTTATGGTTTTAGGTTTTGTCATCTCCGTCATTATTGTTCTTTCTCTAATTATTTTATTTGCTGTGTTTTTCTCCGTCATTGTTCTTTCTCTAATTATTCGCTTAGTTTTTCTGCGTTTATTAGTAAAACAAATTAAATAAAATAAAACAAAGAAGATGATGGAGAGGATAGTAAAACAAATCCACATTTAACATACATAAACATAATTAATTGATATATATATACATAAACTTAATGCATTGCTAAAAATACATTTCTTAGATGTTCATTTAGGGATGCATTCTCTTCTATGAGAATCATCCTCTCCTCCTTTGCTATTTGGAGGTTTCGTTCCGCAGATGCAATATCTTCATATAGCTGCATTATCTGCGGCTCTAACTCCTGCACCAAGCCTTGTTTCACTACGGCTCTATGTCCTGCACCAAGCCAGATCCGAGCTTCCTCAAGGAAGAGCCTGTTCTTCCTCTCGATTTCCAGCAAGCGGCGTATGAAACTTTTGTTGTACTCGGTCATAATGCCTGTTAAACGAATGGTATCATTCATTATTGAAGGAAGTTTGGAGTTTATTAGGTTTTAAAGATTTAGGGTTTGGAGTTTAGTGTGGAGATAGTGATATAATGGATTGGTTATTGAGATGGTGGAATGAATTTATAATTCGTATATGTGTCGTTTGAGTTGTTTTTTAATTAATATGTTTAGGGTTTGATGCTTAAATTAATACGAAGTATATTTTTGTTTAGGAAGTTGTGCCATATCCCTGCTTTAAATCTTATAACCCTTCGCATTCCATGTACTTTGTCCTTTCATGCAGGTATTTTGGCAATAATAATGCATCTAGTAATATATAATTAATTGATGTAGGAGGGATTTTGGCAGTAATGCTTTGTATTTTTATTTTTTTTATTTTTTTTAAAAACAATAACAACGGTTATTTAAAAAAAACCCGTTGTCTTTAGTTATAACAACAGTTTTTTCTATTGTAACCGTTGTTATAACTTTCCCACCAAAAATTAGTCACACTTTCCACAACGAATGACTCGTAACGACAACGGTTTTTAACCATTGTTAATAGTTTTCACAACGGGTTTCTTAAAAAAACCAACCGTTGTTAAAACCTTTAACAACGGACGCTTTAACAACGTCCGCTTTTTTTTATATAACAACGATCTTGACTTTATCTTTTCTTCACTTAGAGACGATCATAAGAATGACCCCTCGTTTCTCTGCCTAAGTCCGTATCCCGGCTTTGGGAGAGCTACTCTGGAGCTCCTGCCTTTGTGGCTGAGGTTCTCCGTCCCCAGAGTTCGTGTCGGTTGTTGTTGACGACGCCCATGGGGCCTGTGTGGTACTTGGGTGAGCGTTTGGCTCGGCAGTGCTCCCACGACACTTTTTCGGTTCCCATCTATCCTCCGAGGACGATGTGTAGGGAGCCTTCAGAGGCTGAGAGGAAGACTGACCTGGCCGGTGCGAGTGGTGACACTCTCCTTCTTCCTGGCGAGGAGTACGCTGAGTTTGTTCGCCGGAGGTTAGCGTACTGGCCGATCGTGATAAGCATTTTTACCGCTTACTTGTCTTTGATAAAACTGATGAATGATGAATGATCACCTAAATAATGAATCATTTGAGCTTTTGCAGGAGATCGAGGTCGCGGGCGTCGAGTCCCCAGCTTTTCCAGAGACACTGGAGTACACTTACTCGATGGGCGTGACGACGATCTCGGAGATCCAGGACTTCAGCGAGGCGGTGACCGACACTGGCTTAGATGAGGGGCAGCATATCGTGAGGAGGGTAAGCCCTAGTTTTAGCTGTCTTTTTCTTTTTTATGCTTTATTACATATGAATGCACTTGCTTGAACCTTCTCTGTATTTGAATGAAGGTGGCACCGTCCAGGCATGTGGAGCTGTGGAGGATAGCCAACCGGCTGCGAGCTACTACCATTGAGGCTCTTGCAGTTGGCTCGGGATGGCAGGTGTAAACCTTCCGTGCCCGTTCTCTATTTGTTATTTTTATTGCTTCCAATTTTGTGGAGGGAAGTAAAACATCACTTCTTTTCTTTTGTGTAGAGGGAGCGTGGCTTGGAGCGTGAGCTGGCGCAGTCCCAAGAGGAGACGGCCCGCTTGCTGAGAGAGCTTGAGGCTAGAGATGCTGAGATCGCTGCCCTTGACGCGACAGTAGCTAAGCTGAGGGGTCGTCAGGACTAGTTTGCCGGCTGTTTGTTGTACATTTTTATATTTCTTTTGATGTAACTTTGGGCATGAGCCCGTATCTTGATGTACATTTCTTTTTGGTTGTATATATGATGGCATGTGTGCCTTTGCTGCTGGGTGTTTGCTGTATCTGAAAGGATTCTTTACCCTCTAATTAAACTCATTTTAATTATAGATCTAAATTACTTAATGATTTAGATGATGATCTAGTGCATGCATAACATAATATAAAGAGAAAGTAAGAACAATGTTCCTTACATTGTAGAAATCGGTTTTAGGGCACAAGTGAGGACTCCTTCCTACACTTGTTCTTGAGCTACAAGTTAGTGGATGATCCTCCAAAAATCTCAAAGTAGAGATTCTCCTCTTGATTGTACCAAGACTACCCCTTAATTCTAATAATATATTAACTAGATATAATTATTAGAAACCTTAAAATTAATCTTATATTATTTCTTATTACTACTTTAATAATCTCAATAAATTAGATTTTGAACACTTATCTATTCTAAAACTTATTTTAGAGAGATGAGAGAATAATAGAGAAGTGGTTATAAAAACAAAAAATGTAAGAATGAATGTAAGAATAAGAACAATTCTTATTCTTGTAGTGGGGGAGGAAAACCGGTGGGAGGGAATGGCCAAGGGAGCCAATACATGCCCTTTCACTTTTTAGAGTTGTTCTTATCAAAATGAATTAGGGTGTAGTCTAGTTTAGATGGTAATCATTGTGCTTTTAACAATTAAAAAACAATTAACCATATTATCCTAATTACCTCTAAAAAACCGGTGCCCCTTATGTAAAATGGAATCCATTTTATTTTTGTCAATTGTCATTTTGTCATATAATGTGTAACATGTAACATGTTATTAATAATATTAATGCATATTTAACAATTAAATATCATTACATATATTAATTCAATTATATTTAACAATTGACTAGTAATTCATAATCACAAGTATATAAAATGGTTCATATTAATATAATCTACAACATATTGTAATTATAATTAACCACTCATTCTTAATTTAATTGTTTCATGGACAAAGTTTTAGTAATATAAGATTTTAATTCCTAAAACGAATCTTATTTAATCGAATTACAATAAGATATATTTATTCTTACTCACATATGTAAATTGTTCAATTTTAAAGAATTAATTAATCTGTATCAATATATAATTAATTAATTTATCTATTAAGGGAATCGTCCTTTAGATGTGACTTTAAGGGATAAACTGATCACCACCGTCAAACGACAGTAATGTCAAACTCTAGTCAGCCAATCATTACCGATTAATGTTGATCAGTTGACTTATATAAATGAATCATCCCTTTATGTATTCTTATCACGAGTTTCAATAATGTGATCGCACTATTGTTGAGGACACATACTCCAACAATCTCCCACTTGTCCGAGACAAGTGTGCGTCACCAATTCTCTTGTCCTATTATAATCGCCCACTGAATGCAAGGTGTCTTGCAGGTCGTTCTTGCAAGTGATCATATCAAGAGTGGTTTCCTTGATCTGGAGAGTAACTGTCTGATCGGGATTATTTACCGTAGATACCTTCCGAGTGTGGCCACGCATTTTCAGTTCACTACTTCTCGAGTGGCCCTGAGATTTTTGAATAACCCTGACAAGGGGGTGGACAATTCCTATCGCACTATTCCCTTTGTCTAGCCACAACTCATCATGGCCACAAAGATGCCCATTTGATCTCATTTACGAAAGTCGTAGAGCATAATTTAATGTCACTCAGAAACTGTGCTAACTTGGGCGAAGAGTCTCTAGTCAAAGAATTAACTCAAAAGAATATTATAGTAGCTCTCGCCCTAACAATCTGCCTATGTGATCGACTAGTTATCTCTTATGACCTTATGGCACTTGAACTTGTCATCAATCGACTCACACTCTAGTCACTTAGAGACGTCACCTCATGCAAGTAACTAGCGGTAATTACTATGTTAATCCAGATCACTTTAATAGGGGTTCAATATTGTCTTAAATACCTATTTGGATATAACAAAGTAATAGATGAGTTTAAGAAACTCAAACGATAAATGCGATTATCACATATGAATAGTCAATACCATATTACTACTTCACATCTTATAATCTAAAGTGTACATTTTACACTTGTCAAAGTGCAATAAAAACTTGGTTGGTGGACATACCAAGTATCCATACAATCCAACTTTATGAATTGCTTTTTCCTTTTATTCAATATCATTTCTAATGTCATGATCATTTCTAAGTACATGTCTAGACTTCTTCATAGACTTGAACTCTTTAACTTGAAAGATGCTTCTACTGTCATCATATAACTTGTGATAAAATGCTTGGTGGAAGGATCTACCTATAGTCCCTTTAAGAACCACCATATCACAACGTACTCAAACTCCATTTGTAGAACTTGCAATGATTGATACTAAAACATTTTTCTAGTCGTTAACTCTTGAGTCAATAAAATTAGCTTAGGATTTCGATAAATCCTTATAGGTTTGGAAACTCGAGTTTGTGTAACCCTTTAATACACAACTTAGTATGTCATCCAAACACAAGAACAGATCCTCAGTTTTTCTCAGGAATTATAATGGATGACACGGCTGTCGCAATCCTATCAAAAATAAAACTAATAGGCTCTAACTAATGCAGCAGAGACAAGTTGGGTATCGTATCCACAGGGAGGCGGTCACTATCTACTCGTTATCTAGTCTGTCTAAGGTCACAAGATGGGGGTTTGAGTTGATTTCTATACTAGACTAATAAAAACAAGGGTTGAGAAAAAATAAAGAGAGAGATGCCAGGATGTCGGGTTACCATGATATTACATAAATTAGCTAGAGACGAAGTTATTCGGTATGATGTGAGAAGGGTAAAGGAAAGGTCCTTCCGGTCCGCTATCCACCCTAAAATACAACTAGCTTAGCTTTCACCCTCGCTAGTGTAGTCTATTGTTCATAATAGGTCTATTCTTTCCAGTCTTTCGATCTAGGTCTGAACTTAACCAGATTAACTAATTCAGTTGCATGCATTCAACCAAACGATTATAATTATATTGCTAATTAAACAATTCTCACATTAAATCTCCTAAACCAACTATCGCATCATCATTTTACTACCATGGTTCCCCTAATCCTAGCATTAGAGAATTAGCTACGCATAAATATAAATAGAGCAAGAACAAGAGATGAAGAAACAGTAAACATGGCAAATTAAAGAGAGTAAAGAGGGAATTTCAAATTAAGATCCGAAAAGTAGCAGAACAAAGCAACCGTCTGAAAGAGGGTCCAAAAAAGAGAGAAAAAGAGAGATAAAGAGAGAGTTTAACCCTAATGACGTCCTTCCTATTTATAGGAAATATAATTATTTGACCTAAGATACATAACAAGATACGAAAATCTTGCGTCAGATAGAAAAGCACTCGATCAAGGACTTTAGAATTCCTCGATCGAGTAACTCCTAACAAAAAGCTCTCGATCGAGGACTTCAGGTACTCGATTGAACACTATAAAAAAGGAACCATTCGATCGAGGACATTAGGTACTCGATCGAGCAAGATAGTACTAGATCGAGCAAGATAGTACTCGATCGAGTACTTTCCAGCGCACAATTCCTGCTTCGCGCACTGAACTTCAAGCGGCCGCCATTTCTTCGTTACTTGGTAAAACAGAGGATTTCCGGTGGCGTTGGAAAGCTAAGAGGACAAGACTTTATTTCCAATTAGAATCACTTGAAAATAATTTGTATATCTTGAGATATGACTCTTCAAAGTAGGCACTAGTGATATGAAGCTCTTCCTTTGCTCGCCTAGCTTCCTTACTTCTATGCGCATCTCAAAATAGTAGTCTCCAAGCTCCAACTCAACTCATCTCCTAAATACATGCATAGGGACATGTTTTAGGCTTGATTACGCTCCTCTCCAGTTCATACCTGCAATTAATACAAGAGAAACCAAAGTAGACAATTCGGTGGACATTTGTAGCTAAACACTACTAAATAAGCATATGAATGCGTGCAAATGAAGTATAAAATGCCTACATAAAATGCACGCATCAAATCTCCCCAAACCAAACCTTTGCTTGTCCCCAAGAAAACTATATGCAAAACTAATGGAACATAAAAGAAAACTCAGAGCTAGCTACAAATTGTCCATTTAAACCGAATTAATGCAAGCACTAATACTTATAGCAAAACAGTCTAATTCAAACGAGTTATGAGATGTTTATAATAAAGCTGAACCGTCGACCTTGCAAGACCTTTAATGATGGACTCTCACGGGTCACTCTTCTCTCGTGAAGCAAAGGGTAAGCATATGAATGTAAGAGAGAAAGAAAAGTAGTAGCTCACGTAAACTACGACCAACATAAACATGCATGCAACTAATATGATAGACAATTCTAACCACCGTACATACAGTCCAACCAAACAAGGTCTGTCACAGCCGAGGGCTAACAAAAATATGGAAAAGTGAGGTAATGGGAAAAAAAAGGCAAAACAATTTTTGAAATGTGAGGGTAATAGTCAAGCTAGCAACCTAATCAAAACCAAACTAAGTAGTGTCCGATTCTTAATCATTAGAAATAAGCATAAGTGCCCCTTATTTTGGCACACAAACTCGTTCAGCCAAATACATACTCCTCATAAGATAAAGATAAAACATAGGAGCAAACCGACTTTTATTCAAACTCTTTTTTTTTTTCATTTGCTCTTCTTTTTTTTTTTTTTTCTTTTCCACGGTTTTCTTTTTATGATTTTTTCATTCTTTTTTTCGAATTCTTTTTTTTTCTTCATAAATTACCAACTCCGATAATCAAATACAAACCAAACTCGGCTCAATAAATAATATACCACAAAAATGTACACTAAACTTGCTTGATAAGGCAGGCTAAATTTGGATGTAGTTAGAGGGTTAAAAGGCAAATTTGGCTAAATGTGGAGTTTAATGGGTAAAAATGAAAGGAAAAGGGAACTAAATGTCGCAACCCTATCAAAAATAAAACCAACAGCTCTAACTAATGCAGCAGAGGCAAGTCGGGTATCGTATCCACAGGGAGGCGGTCACTATCTACTCGTTATCTAGTCCGTCTAAGGTCACAAGATGGGGGTGTGAGTTGATTTCTAAACTAGACTAATAAAAACAAGGGTTGAGAAAAAATAAAGTGAGAGATGCCAGGATGTCGGGTTACCATGATATTACACAAATTAGCTAGAGATGAGGTTAGTCGGTCTGATGTGAGAAGCGTAAAGGAAAGGTCCTTCCGGTCCGCTATCCACCCTAAAATTCAACTAGCTTAGCTTCCACCCTCACTAGTGTAGTCAATTGTTCATAACAGGTCTATTCTTTCCAGTCTTCCGATCTAGGTCTGAACATAACCAGATTAACTAATTCAGTTGCATGCATTCAACCAAACGATTATAATTATATTGCTACTGAAACAATTCTCACATTAAATCTCCTAAACCAACTATCGCATCATCATTTTACTACCATGGTTCCCCTAATCCTAGCATTAGAGAATTAGCTACGCATAAATATAAATAGATCAAGAACAAGAGATGAAGAAACAGTAAACATGGCAAATTAAAGAGAGTAAAGAGGGAATTTCAAATTAAGATCCGAAAAGTAACAGAACAAAGCAACCGTCAGAAAGAGGGTCCAAAAAAGAGAGAAAAAGAGAGATAAAGAGAGAGTTTAACCCTAATGACGTCCTTCCTATTTATAGGAAATATAATTATTTGACCTAAGATACATAACAAGATACGAAAATCTTGCGTCAGATAGAAACGCACTCGATCGAGGACTTTAGAATTCCTCGATCGAGTAACTCCTAACAAAAACTTCTCGATCGAGGACTTTAGGTACTCGATTGAACACTATAGAAAAGGAACCATTCGATCGAGGACATTAGGTACTCGATTGAGCAAGATAGTACGAGATCGAGCAAGATAGTACGAGATCGAGTACTTTCCAGCGCACAATTCCTGCTTCGCGCACTGAACTTCAAGCGGCCGCCATTTCTTCGTTACTTGGTAAAACAGAGGGTTTCCGGTGGCGTTGGAAAGCTAAGAGGACAAGACTTTATTTCCAATTAGAATCACTTGAAAATAATTTGTAGATCTTGAGATATGTCTCTTCAAAGTAGGCACTAGTGATATGAAGCTCTTCCTTTGCTCGCCTAGCTTCCTTACTTCTATGCGCATCTCAAAATAGTAGTCTCCAAGCTCCAACTCAACTCATCTCTTAAATACATGCATAGGGACATGTTTTAGGCTTGATTACGCTCCGCTCTAGTTCATACCTGCAATTAATACAAGAGAAACCAAAGTAGACAATTCGGTGGACAATTGTAGCTAAACACTACTAAATAAGCATATGAATGCGTGTAAATGAAGTATAAAATGCCTATATAAAATGCACGCATCAAATCTCCCCAAACCAAACCTTTGCTTGTCCCCAAGAAAACTATATGCAAAACTAATGGAACATAAAAGAAAACTCAGAGCTAGCTACAAATTGTCCATTTAAACCGAATTAATGCAAGCACTAATACTTATAGCAAAACAGTCTAATTCAAACGAGTTATGAGATGTTTATAATAAAGCTGAACCGTCGACCTTGCAAGACCTTTAATGATGGACTCTCACGGGTCACTCTTCTCTCGTGAAGCAAAGGGTAAGCATATGAATGTAAGAGAGAAAGAAAAGTAGTAGCTCACGTAAACTACGACCAACATAAACATGCATGCAACTAATATGATAGACAATTCTAACCACCGTACATACAGTCCAACCAAACAAGGTCTGTCACAGCCGAGGGCTAACAAAAATATGGAAAAGTGAGGTAATGGGAAAAAAAAGGCAAAACAATTTTTGAAATGTGAGGGTAATAGTCAAGCTAGCAACCTAATCAAAACCAAACTAAGTAGTGTCCGATTCTTAATCATTAGAAATAAGCATAAGTGCCCCTTATTTTGGCACACAAACTCGTTCAGCCAAATACATACTCCTCATAAGATAAAGATAAAACATTTGAGCAAACCGACTTTTATTCAAACTCTTTTTTTTTTTTTTCATTTTCTCTTCTTTTTTTTTTTTTTTTCTTTTCCACGGTTTTCTTTTTATGATTTTTTCTTTCTTTTTTTCGAATTCTTTTTTTTTTTCTTCATAAATTACCAACTCCGATAATCAAATACAAACCAAACTCGGCTCAATAAATAATATACCACAAAAATGTACACTAAACTTGCTTGATAAGGCAGGCTAAATTTGGATGTAGTTAGAGGGTCAAAAGGCAAATTTGGCTAAATGTGGAGTTTAATGGGTAAAAATGAAAGGAAAAGGGAACTAAATGTCGCAACCCTATCAAAAATAAAATCAACAGCTCTAACTAATGCAGCAGAGGCAAGTCGTGTATCGTATCCACAGGGAAGCGGTCACTATCTACTCGTTATCTAGTCCGTCTAAGGTCACAAGATGGGGGTTTGAGTTGATTTCTAAACTAGACTAATAAAAACAAGGGTTGAGAAAAAATAAAGTGAGAGATGCCAGGATGTCGGGTTACTATGATATTACACAAATTAGCTAGAGATGAGGTTAGTCGGTCTGATGTGAGAAGCGTAAAGGAAAGGTCCTTCCGGTCCGCTATCCACCCTAAAATTCAACTAGCTTAGCTTCCACCCTCACTAGTGTAGTCAATTGTTCATAACAGGTCTATTCTTTCCAGTCTTCCGATCTAAGTCTGAACATAACCAGATTAACTAATTCAGTTGCATGCATTCAACCAAACGATTATAATTATATTGCTAATGAAACAATTCCCACATTAAATCTCCTAAACCAACTATCACATCATCATTTTACTGCCATGGTTCCCCTAATCCTAGCATTAGAGAATTAGCTACGCATAAATATAAATAGAGCAAGAACAAGAGATGAAGAAACAGTAAACATGGTAAATTAAAGAGAGTAAAGAGGGAATTTCAAATTAAGATCCGAAAAGTAACAGAACAAAGCAACCGTCTGAAAGAGGGTCCAAAAAAGAGAGAAAAAGAGAGATAAAGAGAGAGTTTAACCCTAATGACGTCCTTCCTATTTATAGGAAATATAATTATTTGACCTAAGATACATATCAAGATACGAAAATCTTGCGTCAGATAGAAAAGCACTCGATCGAGGACTTTAGAATTCCTCGATCGAGTAACTCCTAACAAAAACCTCTCGATCGAGGACTTTAGGTACTCGATTGAACACTATGAAAAAGGAACCATTCGATCGAGGACATTAGGTACTCGATCGAGCAAGATAGTACTAGATCGAGCAAGATAGTACTCGATCGAGTACTTTCCAGCGCACAATTCCTGCTTCGCGCACTGAACTTCAAGCGGCCGCCATTTCTTCGTTACTTGGTAAAACAGAGGGTTTCTGGTGGCGTTGGAAAGCTAAGAGGACAAGACTTTATTTACAATTAGAATCACTTGAAAATAATTTGTAGATCTTGAGATATGACTCTTCAAAGTAGGCACTAGTGATATGAAGCTCTTCCTTTGCTCGCCTAGCTTCCTTACTTCTATGCGCATCTCAAAATAGTAGTCTCCAAGCTCCAACTCAACTCATCTCTTAAATACATGCATAGGGACATGTTTTAGGCTTGATTACGCTCCGCTCCAGTTCATACCTGCAATTAATACAAGAGAAACCAAAGTAGACAATTCGGTGGACAATTGTAGCTAAACACTACTAAATAAGCATATGAATGCGTGCAAATGAAGTATAAAATGCCTATATAAAATGCACGCATCGAATCTCCCCAAACCAAACTTTTGCTTGCCCCCAAGAAAACTATATGCAAAACTAATGGAACATAAAAGAAAACTCAGAGCTAGATACAAATTGTCCATTTAAACCGAATTAATGCAAGCACTAATACTTATAGCAAAACAGTCTAATTCAAACGAGTTATGAGATGTTTATAATAAAGCTGAACCGTCGACCTTGCAAGACCTTTAATGATGGACTCTCACGGGTCACTCTTCTCTCGTGAAATAAAGGGTAAGCATATGAATGTAAGAGAGAAAGAAAAGTAGTAGCTCACGTAAACTACGACCAACATAAACATGCATGCAACTAATATGATAGACAATTCTAACCACCGTACATACAGTCCAACCAAACAAGGTCTGTCACAGCCGAGGGCTAACAAAAATATGGAAAAGTGAGGTAATGGGAAAGAAAAGGCAAAACAATTTTTGAAATGTGAGGGTAATAGTCAAGCTAGCAACCTAATCAAAACCAAACTAAGCAGTGTCCGATTCTTAATCATTAGAAATAAGCATAAGTGCCCCTTATTTTGGCACACAAACTCGTTCAGCCAAATACATACTCCTCATAAGATAAAGATAAAACATAGGAGCAAACCGACTTTTATTCAAACTCTTTTTTTTTTTTCATTTTCTCTTCTTTCTTTTTTTTTTCTTTTCCACGGTTTTCTTTTTATGATTTTTTCATTCTTTTTTTCGAATTCTTTTTTTTTTCTTCATAAATTACCAACTCCGATAATCAAATACAAACCAAACTCGGCTCAATAAATAATATACCACAAAAATGTACACTAAACTTGCTTGATAAGGCAGACTAAATTTGGATGTAGTTAGAGGGTCAAAAGGCAAATTTGGCTAAATGTGGAGTTTAATGGGTAAAAATGAAAGGAAAAGGGAACTAAATGTCGCAACCCTATCAAAAATAAAATCAACAGCTCTAACTAATGCAGCAGAGGCAAGTCGGGTATCGTATCCATAGGGAGGCGGTCACTATCTACTCGTTATCTAGTCCGTCTAAGGTCACAAGATGGGAGTTTGAGTTGATTTCTAAACTAGACTAATAAAAACAAGGGTTGAGAAAAAATAAAGTGAGAGATGCCAGGATGTCGGGTTACCATGATATTACACAAATTAGCTAGAGATGAGGTTAGTCGGTCTGATGTGAGATGCGTAAAGGAAAGGTCCTTCCGGTCCGCTATCCACCCTAAAATTCAACTAGCTTAGCTTCCACCCTCACTAGTGTAGTCAATTGTTCATAACAGGTCTATTCTTTCCAGTCTTCCGATCTAGGTCTGAACATAACCAGATTAACTAATTCAGTTGCATGCATTCAACCAAACGATTATAATTATATTGCTAATGAAACAATTCCCACATTAAATCTCCTAAACCAACTATCGCATCATCATTTTACTGCCATGGTTCCCCTAATCCTAGCATTAGAGAATTAGCTACGCATAAATATAAATAGAGCAAGAACAAGAGATGAAGAAACAGTAAACATGGCAAATTAAAGAGAGTAAAGAGGGAATTTCAAATTAAGATCCGAAAAGTAACAGAACAAAGCAACCGTCTGAAAGAGGGTCCAAAAAAGAGAGAAAAAGAGAGATAAATAGAGAGTTTAACCCTAATTACGTCCTTCCTATTTATAGGAAATATAATTATTTGACCTAAGATACATAACAAGATACGAAAATCTTGCGTCAGATAGAAAAGCACTCGATCGAGGACTTTAGAATTACTCGATCGAGTAACTCCTAACAAAAACCTCTCGATCGAGGACTTTAGGTACTCGATTGAACACTATAAAAAAGGAACCATTCGATCGAGGACATTAGGTACTCGATCGAGCAAGATAGTACTAGATCGAGCAAGATAGTACTCGATCGAGTACTTTCCAGCGCACAATTCCTGCTTCGCGCACTGAACTTCAAGCGGCCGCCATTTCTTCGTTTCTTGGTAAAACAGAGGGTTTTCGGTGGCGTTGGAAAGCTAAGAGGACAAGACTTTATTTCCAATTAGAATCACTTGAAAATAATTTGTAGATCTTGAGATATGACTCTTCAAAGTAGGAACTAGTGATATGAAGCTCTT
This sequence comes from Silene latifolia, assembly GCF_048544455.1. Classification (NCBI taxonomy): domain Eukaryota; kingdom Viridiplantae; phylum Streptophyta; class Magnoliopsida; order Caryophyllales; family Caryophyllaceae; genus Silene; species Silene latifolia. The sequence continues at coordinate 11,203,779 of NW_027413123.1, forward strand.
CCTTTGCTCGCCTAGCTTCCTTACTTCTATGCGCATCTCAAAATAGTAGTCTCCAAGCTCCAACTCAACTCATCTCTTAAATACATGCATAGGGACATGTTTTAGGCTTGATTACGCTCCGCTCCAGTTCATACCTGCAATTAATACAAGAGAAACCAAAGTAGACAATTCGGTGGACAATTGTAGCTAAACACTACTAAATAAGCATATGAATGCGTGCAAATGAAGTATAAAATGCCTATATAAAATGCACGCATCAAATCTCCCCAAACCAAACCTTTACTTGTCCCCAAGAAAACTATATGCAAAACTAATGGAACATAAAAGAAAACTCAGAGCTAGCTACAAATTGTCCATTTAAAACGAATTAATGCAAGCACTAATACTTATAGCAAAACAGTCTAATTCAAACGAGTTATGAGATGTTTATAATAAAGCTGAACCGTCGACCTTGCAAGACCTTTAATGATGGACTCTCACGGGTCACTCTTCTCTCGTGAAGCAAAGGGTAAGCATATGAATGTAAGAGAGAAAGAAAAGTAGTAGCTCACGTAAACTACGACCAACATAAACATGCATGCAACTAATATGATAGACAATTCTAACCACCGTACATACAGTCCAACCAAACAAGGTCTGTCACAGCCGAGGGCTTACAAAAATATGGAAAAGTGATGTAATGGGAAAGAAAAGGCAAAACATTTTTTGAAATGTGAGGGTAATAGTCAAGCTAGCAACCTAATCAAAACCAAACTAAGCAGTGTCCGATTCTTAATCATTAGAAATAAGCATAAGTGCCCCTTATTTTGGCACACAAACTCGTTCAGCCAAATACATACTCCTCATAAGATAAAGATAAAACATAGGAGCAAACCGACTTTTATTCAAACTCTTTTTTTTTTTCATTTTCTCTTCTTTCTTTTTTTTTTTTTCTTTTCCACGGTTTTCTTTTTATGATTTTTTCTTTCTTTTTTTCGAATTCTTTTTTTTTTCTTCATAAATTACCAAGTCCGATAATCAAATACAAACCAAACTCGGCTCAATAAATAATATACCACAAAAATGTACACTAAACTTGCTTGATAAGGCAGACTAAATTTGGATGTAATTAGAGGGTCAAAAGGCAAATTTGGCTAAATGTGGAGTTTAATGGGTAAAAATGAAAGGAAAAGGGAACTAAATGTCGCAACCCTATCAAAAATAAAATCAACAGCTCTAACTAATGCAACAGAGGCAAGTCGGGTATCGTATCCATAGGGAGGCGGTCACTATCTACTCGTTATCTAGTCTGTCTAAGGTCACAAGATGGGAGTTTGAGTTGATTTCTAAACTAGACTAATAAAAACAAGGGTTGAGAAAAAATAAAGTGAGAGATGCCAGGATGTCGGGTTACCATGATATTACACAAATTAGCTAGAGATGAGGTTAGTCGGTCTGATGTGAGAAGCGTAAAGGAAAGGTCCTTCCGGTCCGCTATCCACCCTAAAATTCAACTAGCTTAGCTTCCACCCTCACTAGTGTAGTCAATTGTTCATAACAGGTCTATTCTTTCCAGTCTTCCGATCTAGGTCTGAACATAACCATATTAACTAATTCAGTTGCATGCATTCAACCAAACGATTATAATTATATTGCTAATGAAACAATTCTCACATTAAATCTCCTAAACCAACTATCGCATCATCATTTTACTACCATGGTTCCCCTAATCCTAGCATTAGAGAATTAGCTACGCATAAATATAAATAGAGCAAGAACAAGAGATGAAGAAACAGTAAACATGACAAATTAAAGAGAGTAAAGAGGGAATTTCAAATTAAGATCCGAAAAGTAACAGAACAAAGCAACCGTCTGAAAGAGGGTCCAAAAAAGAGAGAAAAAGAGAGATAAAGAGAGAGTTTAACCCTAATGACGTCCTTCCTATTTATAGGAAATATAATTATTTGACCTAAGATACATAACAAGATACGAAAATCTTGCGTCAGATAGAAAAGCACTCGATCGAGGACTTTAGAATTCCTCGATCGAGTAACTCCTAACAAAAACCTCTCGATCGAGGACTTTAGGTACTCGATTGAACACTATAAAAAAGGAACCATTCGATCGAGGACATTAGGTACTCGATCGAGCAAGATAGTACTAGATCGAGCAAGATAGTACTCGATCGAGTACTTTCCAGCGCACAATTCCTGCTTCGCGCACTGAACTTCAAGCGGCCGCCATTTCTTCGTTAATTGGTAAAACATAGGGTTTCCGGTGGTGTTGGAAAGCTAAGAGGACAAGACTTTATTTCCAATTAGAATCACTTGAAAATAATTTGTAGATCTGCTCGATCGAGGTCTTGCTCTTGAATTATTCTCGATCGAACAAAGAGATCTGCTCGATCGAGGTCTTGCTCATAATAAATATTCGATCGAGTGGATAATTTTATTCGATCGAACACTTCCTCATATAATCCACTCGATCGAACACTATAATTAATTAGATCGAGTGTTTGTTGTTGTACAGTGTAGAAGTCTTCGTATGATGCTTCTTGTTCAGATAGATCTTCAGACTCCAAGTCATACGTATCATTAGTGTCAATAGGCATCTTAGGTCCTTCACAAGAAAGACCGCTTTCGGTGTAGGTAGCGTATACCTTCTCTGCGTGCCCAAAGTTCGACTCAGCGGCTAACTGAGTTATTTGAGACTAAAGTTCCTTGATTTGAACTTCTGTATATCTATCATCTTCTTGCAGTTGAAGTGCAAGCGGTTTCACCGAAGACTTCAATTTAGCAATCTCTTCTTTCTGTTTATCAAGAGGAGAAGCTTGTTGTTGCCGTGGCCAAACGAATGGAGGCTTTTGATAGCCTCGTTCCTAAAGTGGATGTGGCGGCACATATGCAAGGGGCTGACTAGCTTGTCTATGCTGCCTAAACGCATAGACTTCGTCGCTCCCCACCAAGCAGATAACTGCTTTATGCCCAGCAGCACCACATCTCTAATAGTGCACCACCTGTTGCGCCAGAGGATGGAACATAGGTGAAAGATCAAAGGTACTCAAGCCTTCCCTTTGATGATCTTTTACCTAGATCTGCCTAGGTAGGATCTGTAAGACCTATCAAAACAGCACTAGAGAAAAAAATAAGAACTGCCATAAGGAATAAATTCCTTGAGGCTAAAGAAAGACAAAAACAAATAAGTAAATAAAATAGTTGCCTCCCCGGCAACGGCGTCAAAATTTGGCACGACTGTCGCAACCCTATCAAAAATAAAACCAACAGGCTCTAACTAATGCAGCAGAGGCAAGTCAGGTATCGTATCCACAGGGAAGCGGTCACTATCTACTCGTTATCTAGTCCGTCTAAGGTCACAAGATGAGGGTTTGAGTTTATTTCTAAACTAGACTAATAAAAAAAAAGGGTTGAGAGAAACTAAAGAGAGAGATGCCAGGATGTCGGGTTACCATGGTATTACACAAATCAGCTAGAGATGAGGTCATTCGGTCTGATGTGAGAAGGGTAAAGGAAAGGCCCTTCCAGTCCGCTATCCGCCCTCACTAGTGTAGTCTATTGTTCATAACAGGTCTATTCATTCCAATCTTCCGATTTAGGTCTGAACTTAACCAGATTAACTAATTCAGTTGCATGCATTCAACCAAACGATTATAATTATATTGCTAATGAAACAATTCTCACATTAAATCTCCTAAACCAACTATCGCATCATCATTATACTACCATGGTTCCCCTAATTCTAGCATTAGAGAATTAGCAATGCATAAATATAAATAGAGAAAGAACAAGAGATAAAGAAACAGTAAACATGGCAAATTAAAGAGAGTAAAGAGGGAATTACAAATTAAGATCCGGAAATTAGCAGAACAAAGCAACCGTCTGAAAGAGGGTCCCAAAAAGAGAGAAAAAGAGAAATAAAGAGAGAGTTTAACCCTAATGACGTCCTTCCTATTTATAGGAAAGATAATTATTTGACCTAAGATACATAACAAGATACGAATATCTTGCGTCAGATAGAAAAGCACTCGATCGAGGACTTTAGAACTCCTCGATCGAGTAACTCCTAGCAAAAACCTCTCGATCGAGGACTTTAGTTACTCGATTGAACACTATCAAAAAGGCACCATTCGATCGTGGACATTAGGTACTCGATCGAGCAAGATAGTACTCGATCGAGTACTTTCCAGCGCACAATTCCAGCTTTGCGCACTGAATTTCAAACGGCCGCCATTTCTTTGTTACTTGGGCAAACTGAGCTTTTCCAGTGGCGTTGGAAAGCTAAGAGGACAAGATTATATATTTATTTGGAATTACTTTAAAATATGTTATAGAACTAGAGATATGGCTCTTCAAAGTAGGCACTAGTGACATGAAGTTCTTCCTTTGCTCGCCTAGCTTCTTTACTTCTATGCGCATCTCAAAATAGTAGTCTCCAAGCTCCGACTCAACTCATCTCCTAAATGGATGCATAGGGACATGTTTTATGCTTGATTACAATCCTCTCCGGTTCATACCTATAATTAATACAAGAGAAACCAAAGTAGATAATTTGGGGGACATTTGTAGCTAAACACTACTAAATATGCATAGGAATGTGTGCAAATGAAGTACAAAATGCCTATATAAAATGCACGCATCAATGGATGTTCTTGAAGGCTTTAAAATGACCTTCATATAAAATAACTTATCATTGACTCATTATGCTCCAAGCATATGATTCATCAGGGCATGTGCATATATTGGCATATATGATCGTTCTAATGGCGGAAAACATTAGCAATCGATTTCATGTGATCAATAACTCCTTGGGTTCAGTGAATGACTATGACTCTATCATAGTAATTCCACTTTCATCAAAATGAATAACCTTCTCAATAAATGTTGATATTAAACAGATAAAGAATCTTATCAACATAAGATACTTATCTAAGTGCCAATCTAAATTCCCTATGTCATAATAGATTTAAAATTTTAAATGCATCATGTCAACTTTCATCGAGAATTGAAAACCAAAACACTCCTTCATAGATGGTAGTGTCAGCATGTCATTCTCAATGAGTAATATGACATTAAAATGAAAGGCGATTTCTCCCACTGAACTTCCTGTCTAAACATGGCAATTTTGACTCCCACATAAATCCATGTACACTCATGGCTTCTCGACAACTCGAGTGAAACCATTTTCTTATCACATAATTGAAATGATCATTGTAATTTTAAGTGTTAATTAAAACCTTGTGCTTATGTCGTACACACACCCTTTTATAAATACCTATTTAGAAATTGTTTTTAACATCTAACTTGATTATACACACTATAATGTGTAGCAATGATGATATAGATCTTAGCACAGTTACCATTTAACTTAGCTTTATAGACATCATCATGTCAATCTATGCAACTCTTTACCATAAAGTCTCATTTACTTTGGAGTGGTCAAAACAACTCTAAATAAATTTATCCTTTTGCATATATTTTACTTGTTTCATTAGGCTCTTATGTAAAATTGAATTGAAATTACTTGATACAACCACTTCATAATCTTATTGAAGAACATTTTCTTTTGGTCTCCTAACTAGTCTTGAGTTTAACCTAACAAGCTTTCTTTTGGTCTCCTCACTAGTCTTGAGCTTAACCTAAGAAGCTTTATTTTTGTCTCCTCACTAGTCTTGAGTTTGTTGCTAATTTTCTCCCACTCTATCTTTTGAAAAATACACCTATTTTTCTCGAAAGTTAGCTATATAAGCAACAAACAATTTGATACTTAAACTTTGTGAAGGAAGAAAATATCGCACATAATAACCTTGATTAATGACCCTATTGTAAAGACATTGTAATCTATTGGTAAGATTGACTAGCCTTCATAAGATAAAGGATTAGATTCATATCCATGTCTTATACAATTTTAGGGTCTTAAGCCCTCCCATAGTTCGTATGGAGTCTTATAAGTGGTTACAAGTCTTAGTTATAAGTAGTGTTTTCAATTGGTTTATACAATTCCCTACCTTGAGTTCAAATAACTCTATTTGACTTTACAATCGTTCTTTCTTATATCAAATAAGATGTGATATTTAGTCATAAAAGCATAAGAGGGAATCAAATTCATGGCTTATGAACTTATTACAATGATCCAATCGTTGTAATTCTTTTATGATCAATTTAAGTCAAAACAATTTATGCTTTTGATCTAAAAGGTGTATAATGACAAGTTTTTAGAACAAAAGAAATTCCATAAACCGAATGAATTGGGTTGAAAGCCAAGTCATTAAAATTCATACAACCATTGTTTGCAAAATGGAAATAAAACAAATTTCCATGTCCAACACGGAAATCAAAAGAAGTTCTAAAACAAGTCAAAATACAATAATACTAAAAAGACAATACAAAATAAAAGCCAAGCTCCCATAGGTCTTCTACTATGGGTGGCTACCCTAGCATCCCTTGTTGAAGATCTTCCTCAAGCTTGCTTCTCCTTGCCTTTGTCTTTGCTCACATGCCCTAAATTACATTAAAAGGGGGTGAGAATCACAACTTGTATCTAAATACCAAAGTTGGGATTTATATCAATAAAACAATAGATTAGAGAATTCATTACCTACTGGAGTCAACCGCCCAGCTTTGACATCTCCTCGATACTTCGGGCAATTACGCTTCCAATGGCCCGTACCACAACAATAGGGGCACTTATCCTCGAAAGAAGCACCATTTTTGGGCTTGGATAAGCTATTCCCAATAGCTTTCCCTTTGCCCTTGTTGGGAGTGGGCTTCCTACCCTTGCTAGCACTCTTCTTGAATTTCCCTTTGCTCTTATTATTAAAATAGAGAACATCCTTGGTCGTAGTCACATTTAGACCCATGTCTCTCTCGACTTGTACAAGCAAGTTGTGCAATTCATGTACAAAGGTCTTCATGTTTCGCATATTGTAGTTTACCCTAAACTGAACATATGGTTTGATGCAGTTCAGGGAATGGAGCACTCGGTCAATAATGAGTTGCTCGGTAATTTCAACTCCTTGCAATTTGAGGGTCTTAACGTGCTTGATCAACTTGAGCACATGAGAGCTAACTTTTTGACCCCCTTTGATGTTGAGCTCGAAGAATGCGGAGGCCACCTCATATTAGATGATTCTAGGAGCTTGTGAAAACATGGTCACATGCTTAGCGTAGATCTCATGGGCGGTGCCTATCTTTATAGCACTCCTTTGGAGATCGGCTTGCATAGTGAAGATCAAGACATTCTTGATCGCGGCCGATTCCTTTAGGTAAGCCTCATAGGCCTCCCTAACCGCGGCGGATGACCTAGTAGTAGGTGTAGCGGGAGCGGCTTCGGTAAGGTAACGAAGCTTATCGTCACCTTCCGCGGCCAAGCTGAGTTGCGCGTCCCAATCGTCAAAGTTAGTACCATTGTTTTAAAGTTTACATCGATCCATAAAGGATCAGAGCGAAGAAGCATTAGTTAGTGGTGGAGCGGTTCCACTAGTTGAAGCGGATGAAATTGGAGTTGTCATTGCAAATTAATCAAATTGACAACAAAAAAGAAATGAAGGAAATAATTAACATTTATCATTTTACTTGTAAACATATTTAACAAGATTTAAAATCATGCATTTATATAATGACCTCGCACCTAAATGATATAAATGATTTCGAGATCAATCTTTGCACAAACATGGGCACGGGAAACCGATATATCCCATACTTGCATAAATTTGGTGAATTAACTCTTTAGTTGATTCTACTATAGAACTCTCGGTCGATGTATTTCATAAATTCCATCTCTAGCCCCGGAACATAAGACTAGTCTTTATATCCCGTTGAGTCCAACCAAATTTCGCGTGTAATAACGTTTTATTACGCCACTTACCCAATGAAAAATGAAAGTACCCCGGGAAACCGAATCTACCCCAAATGTCAAAGGGATTCATGAGTGCTACTATTTGGTAAGGCTAATCTCAGTTTTAATTATGTGAGAGGTCTTGTCGATTTATTATCTATCATCTTTAAGTGAGCTAAGTCGATGAATATTTGATAATTATAATTGACAATAGTCGATAAGACGATAAAATATGCATGTGAAGTTATGGCGATTTGGCAATGCATGCAAACATATAAAGCAAGCAAATAAAGAAAAATAAAATTTCCTAGTAAGGCCTTTCCTAAAATAGAAAATATTATATTCTATTACAAATTCGGAAACCAACTCCTTTTGTCCCTTGAATCATCATGTGACACGCTTGCCAAGGATAGACACCGTCTCGATCGGAACTCCTTTCCGAATGGCACCGTCTTTTGGAAACTCCGGAATTACAAATAATAATAATAATAATAAAATGTACATTGTACATCCTATTATACATTTAAAAAATAAAATCTAATAAAATAAAATAAAGGTGATACGAGATAACAACAAATTACAACCGAATCAATATTCCCTTACATTACGGGTAATATCGATTAAAACTAAGGCCATAGTAAGATAAAATTACATAATTCAAAATTATATAAATAAAATTTGACATTCATCAATGAGAAATGCAGCATTATAATATATAATTAACATGCCAAATTATATCCAAATCGCCCTATTAAATTTATATCGTAAATATAAACCGGGTTTATGGATATTCGCGATCTTTAACTTATTAAAATCGTACAATAATACTAAAATCTAATTTTAGTCCAAGCTAATTATCCTAACCTTTTAGGACAAAAAAATTAGTCATTACTCAATTTTTGACTATAATTTAACTTGATTAACATTTATGCTGATAATAGACATTAAAATCATAACTTTTTATGAAATAAATCCAAATTAAATTACAATAATTTTAAATTTTCAATTTTAAATTTTTGAACATTCTGGAATAATTCCATGACACTAATAATATCAAAAATCAAGGTTAAAATTTTCTAATTTATTTCAGAAAAATATATTTACGATTTATCGTTTTTATCAAATAAAACATCTAAAGCATATGAAAATTAATCTAATCAATGTTCCAACTTTAGATCTGATATTTGGGATAATAATGCAACATAAAATAATTTTCTCATGTCATGTAATTTGTTTTAGCTATTTTTGCTAAAATAGTCACTATTTATGTCATTTTTACACTAAAAATTCATACATCATGCAAAATGAATCGTGTTCAACTCAAATTTTACACCCAATGAGTAAAATATGCATGTGACAATATATTAAAATTTCATGGCCTGTTTCAGAGTTTAATATTTTTAACCATTTTACCTCCATTTATTCTATTTTTATCACATAAAAATTATAAATCATGCAAAATAAATCAAATTTATACGATCCTTTACATACAATAAGTACAATATGCATGTGAGGTCATATAAAAATTTCAAGGTTAGAAACTAAGTCGAACTATTTTTAGTATTTTAAATACCATTTTATTCATTAAAATGTAATAAAATCACTAAAAATCATTAAAATGAGCAAAAATTACCATAAATAATCAAAATGACCTAAATACATTTAAGGACCAGAATATACCACATGCAACATTTTTGGTGACTTTATTATATAAATCACAAAATATCTAGTTTTACATGTTTTACTTTTAACTCGGAAAAACTATAAACCGATTATGCATGCAACAACCTAAGCTCATGATACCACTTGAAAGGATTCTTTACCCTCTAATTAAACTCATTTTAATTATAGATCTAAATTACTCAATGATTTAGATGATGATCTAGTGCATGCATAACATAATATAAAGAGAAAGTAAGAACAATGTTCCTTACATTGTAGAAATCGGTTTTAGGGCACAAGTGAAGACTCCTTCCTACACTTGTTCTTGAGCTACAAGTTAATGGATGATCCTCCAAAAATCCCAAAGTAGAGATTCTCCTCTTGATTACACCAAGACTACCCCTTAATTCTAATAATATATTAACTAGATATAATTATTAGAAACCTTAAAATTAATCTTATATTATTTCTTTTTACTACTTTAGTAATCTCAATAAATTAGATTTTGAAAAATTATATATTCTAAAACTTATTTTAGAGATATGAAAGAATAAGAGAGAAGTTGTTGTAAAAACAAAAAATGTAAGAATGATTGTAAGAATAAGAACAATTCTTATTCTTGTAGTAGGGGAGGAAAACCCGTGGGAGGGAATGGCCAAGGGAGCCAATGCATGCCCTTTAACTTTTTAGAGTTGTTCTTATCAAAATGAACTAGGGTGTAGTCTAGCTTAGATGGTAATCATTGTGCTTTTAACAATTAAAAAACAATTAACCAAATTACCCTAATTACCTCTAAAAAACCGGTGCCCCTTATGTAAAATGGAATCCATTTTATCTTTGGCAATTGTCATTTTGTCATATAATGTGTAACATGTAACATGTTATTAATCATTTTAATGCATATTTAACAATTAAATATCATTACATATATTAATTCAATTATATATAACAATTGACTAGTAATTCATAATCACAAGTATATAAAATGGTTCATGTTAATATAATCTACAACATATTGTAATTATAATTAACTAATCATTCTTAATTTAATTGTTTCATAGACAAAGTTTTAGTAATATAACATTTTAATTACTAAAACGAATCTTATTTAATCGAATTACAATAAGAAATATTTATTCTTACTCACATATGTAAATTGTTCAATTTTAAGGAATTAATTAATCTGTATCAATATACAATTAATTAATTTATCTATTAAGGGAGTCGTCATTTAGGTGTGACCTTAAGGGATCAACTGATCACCACCGTCAAACGACAGTAATGTCAAACTCTAGGCAGCCAATCATTACCGATTAATGTTGATCAGTTGACTTATATAAATGAATCATCCTTTTTTGTATTCTTATCATGTGTTTCAATAATGTGATCGCACTATTGTTGATAACACATACTCCAACAGTATCTGCAGGATAGCTTTGGAAAACAGGTTTGGCATGTGACGGTTTACGCCGTCATGCTGCCGAAATCCATGTAGAGAATCACATAGCAAAAATTAACATAGAAAATTTAATGGCCTAAATTAGCGCGAAAGAAGAAAAGAAAATGAAAAAAAGTGCCCGAAAATGGACGAAAATGACGAAAATGAAAAAAAAAGTGCCCGAAAATGGACAAAATGATGCGACCGACAAAATGACACGACCGGACGGTAGGTAGGGCTACCCCTCTAAAAAAATAATTTAAAGGAAATGTCTAAGTGTATTAGAAACATTTTGAAAAGAGGGAGTGAAATGATTCCCCGAAAAGAAAAAAAAAAGAAAAGAAAAAATGAATAACTGTGCGTTTTTGGCGAAAATGTTGATTTTGCCTCGAAAAGCGAACCCGTAAAGATTAGGAAACATAAATTTGGTAATTATTCGGAATTACCGAATTAAATCCCTATAAGAATAGGAATTTTTAACTAAAACGGAATTAGGAAAGATCCACGGCCGTCAAACGGAGAAAAGGACTTGGGAAGAGGCGCAGCAGTAGCTGTGATCCTTCGAAGAGGCGTAGCAACTGCTGCGTCTTTTCTCCAGCTTGTTCGTCTTCAGAAATGTGGAGAAACACGACATGGGTGCTTTCAATTTAGGATCAATCATAAGTTTGAAGCTAGTGAAGGTAGTGAGGCCCTTTTTGGATGCTTATCTTAAATATTGGGACACTAGTTTCCATGTATTTGCCTTTCCGGGAGGCGAAATTTGTCCATTTTCTGAAAAACTTGCTGCGATTGGAGGATGGGACGCAGAAAGTGTGCCGGTTATACCTCCTAGCTCGCAAGGCTATAAAAATAAATTCAGGGATTTGCAGGGATTGACCAAGGCTGAGGTAGATCATCTTATGACCTCAAACAGTGTCCGCATGTTTGCATTTATTGATCGATTTATAAATAGGGAGGATCCCACTATTTCTTATGTGGCGAGGAGCCGAGCTTATGGATTTTGCCTTCTTCATTGCTATGTCCTTCGAGGGCATGTCGACCAAGAGATGAGGGGTGACTCTCGATTTGTAGGCATAGTGCAGCAAATGGAACTGCGCAGGAGCACAACATGCTTGATTATAAGGGAGACCATTCTTGGCTTAGATAACAGGAAGGCGAACGAGAATCCTTATCTCGGGAGTCCTATTATTTTACTGGTAAGAACCCGTTTTCTTATCCTATTGAGCCGTTTTTTTTTCATTTTTTTTTCCGCTTTTTTTTCGGCCGGTTTCCTAGTACTGACTCCCGTCTCCTCTTTTTTGCAGATTTGGCTGATGGAAATGTTGCGGTTTATCGAGCCCCCAGTTGATGTGACAAGATACCGCTCTCGATCAATCGCGATGAGGACGAGGCAATACATGGTGGACTTCACTCGAGTATGCGATTATTGGAAAAATAAACTGAAGAGTGAAGGTGGGCCCTTGATCAGGTGGATAGTGACATTGTGGCATCTTAGGTCAGTGACTGGAGTATCATCTTTGGACCCGACACGGTCAGTTCGCGTTCCCGACTTGGAATTCATGGTCCATACTTTTCCGGTGAGATTGATGAGGCAGGTGGGCTTATGACAGAAAATCCTGAAGCTAAACACTGTTCCTCAAACTGCCTTGGCGTATACTACGGAGTCTTGTCGAGAGTGGGCTATTCGCTGGGCCCAAAAGAATATGTGGTTCATACCTGTCCCGGTTGGCTCATTATGGGTATCTGACTCATATCTGCAATGGAGGAAAGCTAGCGCCCCCGAGGAGCGTGAAAAGCTAAGGAAGCACGAGCCCGTAGACTATAAAATCCGCGAAGTGGCGAAGGAGAACCAAAGGTACTTGATTGAGGAGGAAGAAGAGGCCGGATATTGGGTTGTTCGTTCGTCGAAGAAACCAAAGAATGCTCCTGCTGAGAAGATGGTGGTGGATCGAAATGGGAATGTTAGACCGCGAGAACGACCATTAGTGATTAGGACGGAAATAACGCAAGAGCGCCCCGCTCGTGGTCGAGACAAGAAATATGACAAGGGTGACAAAGGCAAGGGGAAAATGGAAGAGTAGCCTTAGTCTTTTTATAATAGTATTATTTATTATTATGTGATTTGTAATAAGTGGCGGAGTTTTTAGAATCCTAGCCTAGAATTTTAAATTTCAGCATTTAAATTTATATGTATTCGGCGTATTATTATTATTTATGGATTAATGAATAAAAGATATATTAGTTAAGAAACTTTCATAAATTTCCTTTATTTATTCTTGTCGAATTTCAAATGCACCATGCAAATTTCCTTCTATTTACATCATGAAATGACGGGTTGTATCTTGTGAGGGATTGCCTACGTATTCATTAGAAAAAATGAAATCAAACCCTATCCTCAGTTCGAAAAATGTAAAAGAATAAATGTTCGAAGCAAGAGCTTGTAATGAAATTAGAAAAAATAAGCATGTGCTTTACTTACTCCTAAGGAAATTCAACTCAATTTATTTGATGATATGAGGATGTCAAAATGTCAAAACGCAAGAGCGAAATGTCATAAGCTTTTAGCAGCTAGGGGCCAGTTTTATTTCAAGTCGCACGTGGGTCACGCGAGGCGCGTTTTATCCTATTTCTAAGGGTAGTACCATTTCAATTGGTCTAGGTTAGTCGGGTTAGAAAACTCATTCCCATCTAGGTCTGTGATCTTAACCGCACCCCCTGAAAGTATGGACTTGACCAAAAACGGTCCCGCCCAATTAGGCTTAAATTTTCCCCGTGGATCGACAGGTAAGAGAGCTCTAACTGACTTGAGTACTAAATCTCCTTCCTTGATATTTCTGGGTTTGTCCCATTTGTTAACGACTCGTTTGATAAGTGCCTAATATGTCTGCACATTATGTAATGCGCGTAGCCTCCGTTCGTCCAAGAGGATGAGTTCGTCATACCTATCCCTTTTCGAATCAGCTTCTGGAATTTAACTTTCGAGTAGAATGCATAGAGATGGGATTTCTAGCTCTACTGGTTGTACATCTTCCATGCCGTAACTCAAATAGAAAGGAGTAGCCCCAGTAGGCGTCCTAACTGACGTGCGATATCCCAATTATGCAAAGGGTATTTTGCTAGGCCAATCACGATAATTGTCGATCATTTTCTTTAGGATTGTGACGACATTCTTGTTAGCTGCCTCCACCACGCCATTAGTTTGAGGTCTGTATGGCGAGGAATGGTGATGCTTGATCTTATATTTGGCTAGCAATTGTGCAGCTTCGGTCTGAAAATGTGATCCATTGTCACTGATGATTTCATGTGGGCAACTATATCGACAGATGAGTTTTGTTTGTATGAACTTTGCCGCATGTTTCGCAGTAAGGCTGGTGTAAGATGCTGCCTCGACCCAGTTAGTAAAATAATCAGTAGCTACTAAGATGAAACGGTAACATCCTGTCCCAGCTGGAGTGATCTTCCCGATGATGTCTATTCGCCAAGAAGAAAATGGCCAAGGAGATGTCATGGTATATAGCATTGAGGGAGCATGCCTGACATATTTGATGCAATCTGACTCCATTGTCATCCAGTAATACCCTAGATGCGTAATTTTCTTTGCCATCATGGGTCCACTCATGTGAGGACCGCATTCTCCATCGTGAACTTCTTCCATCACTTTCTGTGCCTGTGAATGATCAAGGCAATGCAAGACGACACCAAGTGGTCTTCTTCTGTACAACTCTCCCTGCATGAGGAGGTACTGAGAGGCAAGTCGGCGTATGGCGCGTTGTCCCCTCTTATCTATATCTGGTGGATATGTACCACTTAGTTTGAAATTTAAAATTGCTTGAAACCAAGGTTCTTCTGGATTTTTCTCTTCATCTGTAAGGAAGTGTACATAAGCTGAGTCTTACCGCCGTTCAATGCATAACCATGTCGCCTGACATATAAATCAAGGATGAAAGTTTCGCAAGAGCGTCTGCAAACTGATTTTCTTCTTGAGGCAGGTGTAAATAAGTAACCTGATCAAAGAATTGAGCAACCTGATCTATCCTAGCCTGATAGGGTGCTAGACTTTCACTTCGGATATTCCAGGATCCAGTGATTTGGTTGATGATTAAAGATGAGTCCCCGTGAACTTAAAGGTGCTTGATGCCTAAACTCACTGCAGCTTGTAGACCAATGAGGCAAGCTTCATACTCTCCTGCTTTATATGTCACCTCGAAGTCGAGTTTGACAGTAAGCGGTGTATGCTCGCCTTCGGGAGAAATGAGCAACACTCATATTGCAAATCCTCTCAAATTGGCTGCCCCATCAAAGTAAAGATCCCAAGAATCCATACTGGTTTGTAAAATGTCCTCATCTGGGAATGACCACATGTCTATGGCTTGCGTATCGTTGATAGGATTATCTGCGAAGAATTCAGCCACGACACGTCCCTTTATCACTTTCAAAGGTACGTATTTGAGATCGAACTTCGAAAGCACTAAGGTCCATATTGTTAAGCGTTCGTTGAGAACGGGTTTCTTGAAGAGGTATTTGACGGGATCTATTTTAGAATACACCTTGATAGAGTAGCTAAGCTTGTAATGGTGTAGCTTCTTTGTTGCCCACACAAGAGCGAGGCATGTCTTGTCAAGAGGTGTGTACTTACTCTCGTACTCCAAGAACTTCTTAATAAGGTAGTAGATAGCTCTCTCTTCCTTTCCAACCGTTTGCGCGAGCATAGCCCCCATGGCTGTTTCAGTGACCGTGAGATATAAAACAAGAGGTTGATCTTGTTGGGGAGGCATTAACACTGGGGGTTTGGCCAATAACTCCTTTATCCTGTCAAATGCCTTTTGACGGTCTTCATCCCATAGGTTCGCAGATCATAGTGAGTTTTGATATGAATCGACTTATGTATTGCACTCTGCCTAAGAATCCCCTGACCTCCTTTTCTGTTTTGGGTTATGGCATCTCGATTAAGGCCTTGATCTTGGATGGATCAATTTCTATCCCTCTCTGGCTGACAACGTATCCCAAAAGTTTGCCTGATGTTACTTCTAATGCACATTTCTAAGGATTGACCCTCATGTTGTACTTGCGCAATTTGAGGAAGAATTTGCGAAGCTTATCGATGTGCCATTTTCTATTCTATGATTTGACAATCATATCGTCCACGTACACCTTTACTTCTTTATGAATCATATCATGTAGCAAAGTAGTTGTAGTGCGTTGTTACGTAGCCCCAGCATTGATTAGCCCAAATGGTATAACAGTATAACAGTATGTGCCCCACTGAGTGACGAAGGCTGTCTTGTACATATCTTCCACGGCCATTTTGATTTGGATATACACTGCATACCCATCCATGAAGGATAACAACGCGTGATCTGTTGTATTATCTACCATTATATCAACGTGTGGTAGAGGGAAGTCGTCTTTACAACTCGCCTTGTTCAAGTCTCTGAAATCAACGCAAACCCGGATTCGCCCATCCTTTCTGGGTACGGGGACTATGTTAGCCACCCAGTCTGAATAATCGGAAACTTTGATGAATCCAGCTTTGAAATGCTTATCGACTTCTTCTTTGATCTTAAGAGCCCACTCTATCCTCATCCGACGAAGTTTCTGCTTTACAGGTTTGAAACCTGGCTTGATTGGAATGCGATGTTCTGCAATATCCCTGTCGATCCCTGGCATGTCCTTGTAAGACCAAGCAAAGACGTCTTTGAACTCGTGTAGGATGTCGACGAAATTGGCCCTTTCAGTTGGGTCTAGGGTTTTCCCTATCCTAAGTTCTTGGGGTTCTAATTCCGTTCCTACGTTGATTGGTTTGGTTTTTCCTCTGACTGTACCCCTCCCCCCTCTTTTAGTATTTCCTTAATTATATATGGAGGTAGTTCGATTGAGTCTGGGTCAAGATTATCCTCATTATCATCGTAAATAGAATTGCATTTAGAATAACCCAAGGAGTACGTAGAATCAAATTTTTTCATATTAAAGTTTGAAAACAGCTGAAACAAAAAAGCCATCTGCGCAGTAGTCAGTGGCGGTAAAGGGACAGTTGCTGGGACATTCCCCAAGCTACTGTTACTACACGATGCTATGCTAGGAGAAACAAAAGGGTGGGGAGTGACGACAGAAGGAGACTCTCTAGCGACTTTTCTAGACTTGGGTTCCGACTCTGATTCTGATTCCGACTCTGACCCAAATTCATTGTCTTCGGGTTCTCCTTTGAACATCTCTCCTTCTCCAGTAGTGACCTTTAAGAGATTTCCTTAATTGTTGGTCCACTTGATCGACGTTCTCCATCTTTTCTGCTGATTTGAGTTGGTGTCAGTGATCAGTGTTGTAGGGTTAAAATGGTCATCTTGATGTATCATGGTAATGATCTCATCCTGCGCTGCCCTGACAAATCGATCTTCTCCAAATAGAAGGCTAAGAGCCTCTTCGTCGAGACAAGGTGTCTGACGAGTTTTGACGGTAGGAATCGTTTCTGGAGGAATGAAGTAGCAATCGTGGAAGACCTTGATTCCAGCTAGTTGAATGCCTTTGTACCTCCAAGGTTTGGGAAATGCATGAAAATGTTCACAATCCCCTTCTCAGACGAAGTAACCATTTAGTGTAAGGAGATAGGGTTGCATTTGGACTCCTTGACTTTTGCGGTTTTGAACTTGAGCCAGCATTTCGAGAGTTTCGACCTTTGTGGGGGTTGTACCCCAAGACTAGTGGTATCCTTTGGGAGTTTCCTTCCTTAAAAGATGCAAAGGTATTCTTTCTGATAGGGTTTAATGGCATTCCTGGGAAGTATCCCTGGGATTTGAGTATGTGGTTGACCACTAAGTTTGAGTATGGGTTGAAGTATAAGGGAGCCAGCTCTCTCTCTATAAGGTTTATGATTTGAAATCCTAGAAGCTCGTACATTGGATCTGCAACTACTTGGTTGCTTGACATTTTCTCTATCACGACCTTGATAGGTGACGAAGTGATCGTCACTACCTTGCCATCTAGAGGGATCTTGATCTTTTGGTATAAGGTGGATGTTACTGCTTTGGAAGCGTGAATCCAGGTCCTACCCAGAAGTATATTAAAAGATGCCTCGATGTCCACTATCTGAAAATTAACCTTTCGCTCGATTGGCCCAGTGGCCACAGTACGGTTAACTAGCCCCACTACTTTACGTCGCATTCCATCGTACGCCCGAACGCCTTGGTTAGTAGGAGTCCAGTCTGATTCTTTCATACCTAACTGTTATGTTGTTTTTAGTGGTATGACATTGACTGCGGAGCCATCCACCAAAGTCATTGGTACGTTTTTCTTCAAACATGTGATTGTGATGTTTTATAGATAAAGGTTATGAGTGACGCCAAAGGGAGGCAAGTCCTCATCTGAGAAAGTAACTGGGTTACTTAGCTTGACTGAGTCTTGGAAGACTAGGTTGACGACATCATCAGGTGTAGATGTTGGGAAATGTGTCCTCAACAATAGTGCGATCACATGATTTAAATATCATTATTAAATCTCATTTTGAAGAATACAATTGGGAAGTAATTGTGTTACTGTCAACTGGTCAACATATATCGGTAATGATTGGCTGACTAGAGTTTGACATTACTGTCGTGTGACGGTGGTGATCAGTTGACCCCCTAGGTCATACCTATAGGGCGATACTCTTAATTGATCATTTAATTAATCGTATAATGTTACGAGTTAATTAAATTACTTGAAAAATTGACGGACGATTTTGGAAGTAAAATTTACGTATCAAATTGAAATGTGATTAAATGAGATACGGTCTGAGTAATCGAATTGTATCATTACTCGGATGAAATTATTGTTTAAAGAAACGATTGGATTTGAATGAATCATTATAAATGCGATTTATAAGTTGGTAAAATTTTGGTACTAGTAATTATGATATTACTAAGTCGATTTTTTGTATGTGACGTATTTTGACAATACGTTGATTTTTAATATGTTAAAAATACATAACAAATTTATGTGACATGTAACATGTGACATATTGACAATTGACAAAATAATATGGAATCCATATTATACAAATGTGCCGAAAATTTGGAGGAGGATTAGGATTAATATTGTGTTTACAATTAGTGGTAAGAATAATGATTATATTAGGAGAGTAGGCATGCAACCCTATTTACCTTGTGAAGGCAAACTAATGCATGCATTGGGTCTTTCTCTTCCCCTCTCCTCTCCTCTTACACGGTTGAAAAAGAAAAAGGGCAAAGTGTTTTTGTCTTTTAATTTTTAACATACACTACATGCAAGAGTGCATTATTCATTCATTACATTACACTTCTAAAAGTATTAAGTTTTAGAAAGATAAAAATCCTCCAAAATCTCTCTCTCTCAACCGGTTTTTGAGAACCCAATACAAACATTTTGGTTCAATTTTTCTATAAGATTAATATTATACTAGATCAAATAATATTAATTAGATTAAGAGAAAGCCTTGGGTATAAAGCATAGGGAGAGATCTTACACTTAGATCTTTGTTCTTCCATTGGAAAAGCTCAAGAACAAGAAGAGAAAGGTGATCTCTCTTGTGCCCTAATAGCCGAAATCTACTATGTAAGGACATGATTTCTACTCTATCTTATTATATTGTTTGCATGCATAAGATCCGTTTCAATTTTATGACAAATTATCTAGACATATAAGAGTATGTTAATATGTATATGAATCTACATTTCCTTCAATCGGTATCATGAGCCACGGTTGTTTGCATGCAAATTGGTTAAAAGTTTTTCCGAGTTATATGAATAACAAAATAAAACTTGTAAAATTTGTGTTATTATGATATATCACGAAATCATTACATGCATGTTAATATTTCTGGTCCTAAAATGTTTTAGGATATTTTGGTTAATTTTTCGGATTTTTATTGTTCATAATTTACAATAATGGCATTTAAATGTGATTTTATGAGTAAAAATGTCATTTTTGGTCTAAAAATAGCTATACTTCGAATTTTCACTTGGTTTTTGGATATGTTGTTACATATATTATTTTGAGATAACCTGTAAAGTTTCATAATTTTTGGACTTGTTATGCTCGAAAAATGAATTTTTCATCATTAAATTCGGATTTAAGAGAAAAATAGGTTAATATGAGTTAAATTTCGAATCTGGTCATAGACAATTAATATGTTGTCACATGCAATTTTACAAGATGTGTGTAAAATAATTGGCTATAAAGAAGTCTTTTTGCATGATTTATGAATTTTTGAAGAAAAATGGCATAAATAGTGACATTATTAGTGAAAATTAATAAAAACATAATCTATGACTTAGGAAAAACGTCTAATGTTGCATTTTATTATATTTTTCAGATCTAAAATTGAAAAGTTAATGAAAATAATTTTTCCATGTTTTTATGATTATTTTATTAAAAAATCGATAAACCGCAACATTGTTTTTAGGAAAAATTTGAAATTTTTGACCTAAGATTTTGAACATTATGAGTGTCATGGAATTTTTCCAGAATGTTCATGAATTTAAATTTCAAATTTTGAATTTATTTGAAATTTTTCGATTTATTTGAAGTTTAATGGCTTATTTTTGTAATTTTTGGTCCATTTATGAACAATTTTATAAATAAAGGTTAATTATGGTCAAATTATTAGTGAAGACTATATTTTGAGTCCTAAGAGGTTAGGGTAATTAACCTATGCATAAATATGAGTTTATGCATTTTTGTGATTATAAAATGTTAAAATCACGCAAATCCGTAAAAACCGAGTAATATACGATATTGGCTAATTAAAAGGCGATTTAGCATAAAAATTGAGCATGTTCATACATATTATAATGCTGCATTTTCTTTATGATTGTCATAATTTTAATTTATGTAATTTTTGAATTATGTAATTTTACTTAGTATGGCCTTAGATTTTAATTGGTATTTCCGAAATGTATGGGAATATCGATTCGGTTGTAATTTTATTGTGATCTCGTATCACCGTTTTGTAATTTAATAGATTTATTTTATTTTAGTTACAGATGTATAATAGGAAATTATGTAATTTATTATGTAATTTTATTCATTCCGGAGTTCCAAAAGACGGATTACTTCAAGAATGGCGATACATAAAGACGGTGTTACCTCGAGATGTGTGCCACAACCGAAGTTCAAGGGACCAATGGAGTTGGTTTCCGAATATGTAATAGATTTATAGTTTTTCTATTATAGGAAAGGCCATACTAGGATTTATTTATCTTTATGCTTGCATTTTATTTTATGTCACATGCATCGCTAAATCGCCATAACTAAACATGCATCCTTATTTTATCGAGTTTATCGACCGTGTCAATTCGAATTATCGTAGTTCACCGCTTTAGTTCACTTAAAACGTGATAGATAATAAATTGACATGACCTCTCGCTAAAACAATCAATTGAGACATAGCCTTACCAAATAGTAGAAACCATGAAAACCTATTTCGCGAGGGAGTGCACTCGGCCACACCGGGGTACAAACCTTGTTACGTAGGGGAAGTGGGTGATGAATGTTTATCCACCGAGTTCATGTTAATGAGGGGTATTTCGGCACACCGTGCCCTAAATTGATATGGGTTTGGATTATGGACACATTTATTCAAAATTTGGGTTGTACTCAACGAAAGTATTCACGACGATTTCCGGATGTGTTTCGGGCTAGAGATGAATATTAATGTAAATATCATCGACCAAGAATTCTAAAAGTAGAATCGATTAAAAGGTTAATCCACCGAGTTATGTTAATAAAGGGTAATTCGGCACACCGTGCCCTAAGTTAATATGAATTTGGGTCTTGGAATCATTTATTATAGTTGGGTAGAGGTCCCTATATAAATGTTCATATCTTTTTTATTTGCAAGTATGATTTAAAAAGACAAATGTTAATATTTCCTTTCCTCCATATTTGTAGTTTTTACAATGAATCCAACAAATGCTACCGCACCAATAACTATTGAGTCATATCACCATGTTCTTGACGACGTATGCTCCAACAATAATTTCGATACAACTAGAGAACTTCATTTCGGGATAGGTTCGGATGGAAACCTTAATTTCATCACCACTTCTAAACCACCCACTACTACTAGACCTCGTGTGAGTCCGTCTCAGGAAGACTACCTCATGCAAGGTATAGGGTCTTTGTCTCTGGAAGATAAAGATGCCAAAGCTAGTGGGAGCTCTAGCAATCAAGTTCTTGCTACAAAGGGCAAAAGGTTCAAGAAGAAAGGAAAGAAAATCAAAAACTTCAAGCAAGTTAATGATGAGTGCCATTATTGCTATGGCATGGGACATTGGCTTAGGAATTGCCCTATGTATTTGCGAAATATAAGGGAAGGACTCATTGCTCCAAAAGGTACAATTCCTAAAGAAATTTATGTTATTGATATAAATTATACTTCCACTACGACATGGGTACTAGATACCGGTTGTGGTTCTCACCTTTGTAATCATTTACAGGGTTTAAGAGATGTGGAGAGGCTTAGCAAGGGAGATGTGGATCTACGCCTTGGAAATGGAGCTCGGGTAGCGGCCGAATCCAAGGGAACTTATGTTTTAGCTTTGCCAAATGGATTTGAGTTGTATTTGCATAATTGTTTTTATGTACCTACACTCTCTAAAAACATTATTTCAATCGCCATGCTAGACGTGGACGGTTTTTGTTTTGTCATTAAGAACAATCGTTGCTCTATTTCTAGGAATGATTTGGTTATTGGCCAAGCTACTTCCATTAATGGCATTTACATTTTAGAGACCTCAAATCCGACAAATGATATCTATAACATACAATCAAAGAAACTCAAAACAAGTGACCCAAGTGAAGCGTTCATTTGGCATTGTCGATTAGGTCACATAAACGAGAATCGCATCAAAAGATTAATTTCGACTAATGTGATTACACCATTTGATTATCAATCATATGGTACATGCGAATATTGCCTACTTGGCAAGATGACTCGTAATCCTTTTAGTGGTAAAGGGACACGAGCTAGTGAACTATTGGGACTCATACACACCGATGTATGTGGACCAATGAGTATCACCGCTCGTGGTAATTATGACTACTTTATAACCTTCACCGATGACTTAAGTAGATATGGGTATATCTATTTAATGAAACATAAGAGTGAAGCATTTGAGAAATTCAAAGAATTTCAAAACGAAGTAGAGAACCAATTGAACAAAAGGATTAAGGCACTACGATCCGATCGTGGTGGAGAATACCTTAGCCTTGAATTTGATTCACACTTGAAAGGTTGTGGCATTATATCACAACTTACTCCACCCGGAACACCACAACTCAATGGTGTTGCCGAAAGGAGGAATCGAACCTTACTTGATATGGTTCGATCCATGATGAGTCAAACCGAGTTACCGAACTCGTTTTGGGGATTTGCAATTCAAACCGCAATAAAATCTTTGAACGTGAGTCCAACCAAAGCAATCGAAAAGACTCCATATGAGATATGGAAAGAAAAGGTTCCAAATCTATCCCACATGAAGATTTGGGGATGTGATGCTTACGTCAAAACTAAGAACGACAACAAGCTTGCCCCAAGATCCGAAAAATGCATTTTTGTAGGTTATCCCATGGCCTCACGAGGCTATTACTTCTATAAGCCTCAAGAGAACAAAGTATTTGTGTCTCGCGATGCTGTCTTCCTAGAAAGTGATTTTATTTCTAGGAGACAGAGTGGGAGAAATTTTGAACTTGATGAAGTTCAAGAGCCACAAATCGAAATAGAGGCGCAAGAAGAAGTTCCTTCGTCATCTAACGCGGTTGTTCCTCCTCCTCTTAGAAGAACGGGCCGAGTTATTCGCCATCCCGATCGATATGTGGGACTTATCGAGGAAGATGGAACACTCGATGTGTTACTTATGGAAAGTGACGAGCCCGCCACCTACAAGGCCGCAATCTCTAGTCCAAATTCCTCCTTATGGCTTGAAGCCATGAAGTCCGAAATGGATTCTATGCATGAAAACCAAGTTTGGGACTTGGTAGATTTGCCTAAAGGGGCAAGACCCCTTCAATGCAAATGGATATTCAAAGTCAAGAATGGCATAGAAGGACATGATGATGTCTACAAAGCTAGGCTAGTGGCAAAGGGATTTACCCAAGTCCAAGGTCTACATTATGATGAGACCTTCGCCCCTGTAGCCATGCTAAGATCCATACGGATTTTGTTAGCGATCGCCGCATTTCATGATTATGAAATATGGCAAATGGATGTCAAAACCGCTTTTCTAAATGGGCATTTAGAAGAGGAGGTGTACATGATACAACCCGAAGGTTTTGTTGATTCTAAAAATCCTAACAAAGTGTGCAAGCTTAAGAGATCCATATATGGTCTTAAGCAAGCATCTAGAAGTTGGAATCATCGATTCAATCATGTTATAAAGAAAAATGGTTTCACTCGAAATATTGAGGAACCATGTTTATACATGAAATTCAGTGGGAGCAATGTTGTGTTCCTAATCTTGTATGTCGATGACATACTACTCATTGGAAATGATATTCCAATGTTGTCTTCTGTTAAGAAGTGGTTAGGTAACCACTTCCAAATGAAGGATTTAGGAGAGGCACAACGCATATTAGGTATCCGGATCTATAGGGATAGACCCAAGAGGATATTGGCACTAAGTCAAGAGTCTTATGTTGATAAGATTCTTCGACGATTCAGCATGGACAAATCCAAAAGGGGTTTGGCACCTATGGTAACCGGAACGATATTGAGCCAGACTCAATGTCCCTCCGAACCCCATGATGTTGAACGCATGAAGTTGATCCCTTACGCTTCATTTGTTGGATCAATCATGTATGCCATGATATGCACACGTCTCGATGTCTCGTATGCCTTGAGCATGACGAGTAGATATCAAGCAAATCCAGGTGAGAGTCACTGGATTGCTGTCAAGAACATCCTTAAGTACTTGAGAAGAACTAAGGACTCTATCCTTGTGTTTGGAGGAGACACTGAGTTGCGTGTTACAGGATACACGGACTCAAGTTTTCAAACGGATAGAGATGACATGAAATCACAAGCTGGTTTTGTTTTCATGCTCAATGGTGGTGCCAGTAGTGGAGAAGCTTCAAGGAAGCTGTAACCGCGGATTCAACAACGGAGGTTGAGTACATAGCAGCATCAGAGGCTGCCAAGGAAGCTATGTGGATCAAGCAATTCACGGAAGGTCTAAAAGTAGTACCTACCGCCGATGATCCCATCACTCTCTATTGTGATAATAGTGGGACGATCTTCCAAGCTAAGGAGCCAAAGTCTAGTAATAGATCTAGACATGTACTTAGAAAGTATCATGTAATAAGAGATTTCATTGAAAGAAAGGAAATTGCGATTTGTAAGGTTGGGACGGATGACAACATAGCCGATCCGCTCACCAAGCCTTTATCGCAGCTAAGCATGATGGGCATGTTGCGTCCATGGGACTTAAACGTGTACCAAATTTTTATTAGATTTTGAAATGAAATAAAAGTGTTGTTTTTGTTCATGTTCATAATCGCATTTGTCTTTTAATCCTTAATTTATACTTTGTTACATCCAAACGGGTTGTAGAGACAATTGAACCCCGTTAAAGTGAACATGGATTGACATTGTTTTGCCCATAGTTACTTATATGAGGTGACGTCTCGAAGTGACTAGAGTGTGAGGCGATTGATGGCAAGTTCAAGTGCCATACAGTCATGTGAGATGACTAGTCGATCACATAGGCAAATTGTTAGGAACATTTTGTCGGGCCTAATGACCGCTTATAGAGTTCTGGCAAATTTATATAGCCTGGTCGTGGCGAGAGCTACTATAGTATTCGAATGAGTCGATTCTTTTGACTAAAGACTATTCACCTAAGATGGCACAGTTTCAGATTAACTTTGATTTATGTTACTACGACCTTCGTAAATGGGGTCAAATGGGCATATTTTGGGTTATGATGGTGTGGCTAGTCGAAGGGAATGAGTGCGATAGGAATTGTCCACCCCTAGTCGGGGTTATAACAATATCTCGGGGCCACTCGAGGAGTAATGAATTGGAAATGCGTGGCCACGCTCGGAAAGTATCTATGACAGATAAGTCCGGTCAATCGATTATTCTCCGGATCGAGGAAACCACTCTCGATATGATCACTTGCAAGTACGACACGAAAGACACCTTGCATTGAGTGGGAGATAGTAATAGGACAAGAGAATTGGTGACGCACACTTGTCGAGGACAAGTGGGAGATTGTTGGGAAATGTGTCCTCAACAATAGTGCGATCACATGATTTAAATATCATTATTAAATCTCATTTTGAAGAATACAATTGGGAAGTAATTGTGTTCTTGTCAACCGGTCAACATATATCGGTAATGATTGGTGACTAGAGTTTGACATTCTTGTCGTGTGACGGTGGTGATCAGTTGACCCCCTAGGTCATACCTATAGGGCGATACTCTTAATTGATCATTTAATTAATCGTATAATGTTACGAGTTAATTAAATTACTTGAAAAATTGACGGATGATTTTGGAAGTAAAATTTACGTATCAAATTGAAATGTGATTAAATGAGATACGGTCTGAGTAATCGAATTGTATCATTACTCGGATGAAATTATTGTTTAAAGAAACGATTGGATTTGAATGAATCATTATAAATGCGATTTATAAGTTGGTAAAATTTTGGTACTAGTAATTATGATATTACTAAGTCGATTTTTTGTATGTGACGTATTTTGACAATACGTTGATTTTTAATATGTTAAAAATACATAACAAATTTATGTGACATGTAACATGTGACATATTGACAATTGACAAAATAATATGGAATCCATATTATACAAATGTGCCGAAAATTTGGAGGAGGATTAGGATTAATATTGTGTTTACAATTAGTGGTAAACATAATGATTATATTAGGAGAGTAGGCATGCAACCCTATTTACCTTGTGAAGGCAAACTAATGCATGCATTGGGTCTTTCTCTTCCCCTCTCCTCTCCTCTTACACGGTTGAAAAAGAAAAAGGGCAAAGTGTTTTTGTCTTTTAATTTTTAACATACACTACATGCAAGAGTGCATTATTCATTCATTACATTACACTTCTAAAAGTATTAAGTTTTAGAAAGATAAAAATCCTCCAAAATCTCTCTCTCTCAACCGGTTTTTGAGAACCCAATACAAACATTTTGGTTCAATTTTTCTATAAGATTAATATTATACTAGATCAAATAATATTAATTAGATTAAGAGAAAGCCTTGGGTATAAAGCATAGGGAGAGATCTTACACTTAGATCTTTGTTCTTCCATTGGAAAAGCTCAAGAACAAGAAGAGAAAGGTGATCTCTGTTGTGCCCTAATAGCCGAAATCTACTATGTAAGGACATGATTTCTCCTCTATCTTATTATATTGTTTGCATGCATAAGATCCGTTTCAATTTTATGACAAATTATCTAGACATATAAGAGTATGTTAATATGTATATGAATCTACATTTCCTTCAGTAGAGTCATGTGCTACGTTCAATTTAGCCAATAGTTTTCAGACTGAAAGATTAGCCTTTGTCTTTTGAAGTTGCTTCAATAAATGATTAGGAGAAGTATCTTCGCCATCATTTGGTGTGATGACATTGGTGTTAGTAGTAACTAGACCACTCATTGTCCTTGAGCGACATTTTGATACGGACGCCCTGAGCGAGTAAGGTGGTCTACATCTTGATCATCACTAGCCTTAACTAGAGGGTGTTCTTGGAGGTAAAGATCTTCATCGTCATCTGCCCATATTCCGTTGACGATATTGAGCTCTCTCGGGCTTATGATTTCAGTTTCTAAGCTGATTATTTGCTCGACTACATTGTCGGTCACTTCGATCACTTCTGGCATTGTGGATTCTTGAGACAAGATTGGAACCACTAGCCTCTCTTCTCTAGGTATAGTGCTTAGATTGCGTAGGGATTTCACTATAGCTTCTAGCTCTGAAACTTGTCTACTTACACTCTTTCCCCATGCGACAAAATCGGCGATAGTAGGGGAGATGGTAGAATAAACCTCCTCATTTTCCAGCGCATTTATCTCATCTTTAGTTGGAGATATGAGGTGTAAACAATCCAAGGTGTATTCCTCATCTGTGATCATCAGAACTCCAAGAGGATTCTGAGTATTGCTGGGCTTACTTGTAGTAGGTATAGGCAGGCGCCTATTTTCAATCATATCTTGAATAATATGTTTTAATTTGAAACAATTCTCTGTATCATGCCCTTTGCCTCTATGGTACTTGTAGTAGGCATTCTCATCCCAGAACTTAGACTTCAATCATAGCTTGTTTCATTATTCTTTTTAGAGCATTGGAGTACGAGTCACCAACGTTGGTGAACTTCCTTTGCGGGTTTTTCTTCTTGGTAGATGACTCGACAAGGTTGACCTCGTCGGTCTTGCTAGTGGAGCCATAAGAACGAATCGTTGTGCTTTGATATCTGTGACCTACCGTATTGGACAAGAGTCCTTTACGGATGTCATCTTCAATTCTTGTTCCTAGCATTGTTAAGTCTTAGAAAGACTTTATGTTTTGGTACCTTAGATGGTTCGCATAGATTGGCCTTAAATTGTCCACGAACTTTTCAACAAGATTAGCCTCGTCTGGGCGTTCGACGAGTTGCATGCTAGTATTTCTCCACCTACTTTGGAAGTCGGTGAATGCTTCCTTCTCATTCTGGGTAAGAACCTCTAGGGTGCGCATATTGACTTGAATTTTAGTATTATCTGCATACTGTTTGGTGAACTCAATTGCAGCATCATCCCAAGTAGCAATTTTCTTGTGGTCCAAGGAGTAGAACCATTGCTTAGAGATAGTATCGAGAGATGAAGGAAAGATCCTTAGGAAAATCTTTGGCTTGATGCCTTTGATAAACATATAATCTTTGAAGGCACGGATATGGTTCAACGGGTTTTCTTACCCCTTAAACTTTGGGATGTTAGTCATGTTGAAGGTAGTTGGCAATTGAGCGTTTACTGCCTCATATTTGCAACTATTTTCCCTGTAGATGTCATCTCCCTTGAGGTACATTAGTTGCTCCTCCAAATACTGGAGTCGCTTTTCCCCTTCAGTAGGACCTGGTGGAAGATTGAGTTCAAGCTGTCCAACAAAGGGTGGAAGATTATCGTGTATGCCTATGTCGGGAATGGCATCCTCTGCACGAGGAAGTCTAGCTTCTACAACGATAATTCGGCCTTCGATGGCGTTAAAGCGAGCATAAGCTTGGTCTTGGCTTGTCTGGAGACAAACAAGTGCAGCTAGGATTTGATCATTATCATTTACGAACGGTTGGGGTTGACCACTAACGCTTCCATGACTAGTTCCCACCATTTTGGAACTGAGGATAAGAGAT
Organism: Silene latifolia; assembly: GCF_048544455.1. Taxonomy (NCBI): domain Eukaryota; kingdom Viridiplantae; phylum Streptophyta; class Magnoliopsida; order Caryophyllales; family Caryophyllaceae; genus Silene; species Silene latifolia. The sequence goes on from NW_027413123.1 coordinate 11,233,071, forward strand.
CGATGACGAATCAAGACACGATCGTCCATTTGCTCACACTTACTCAAAAAAAAGACTTGACTCTTGAAGTGGGTGTATGCCACTGCGTCAAGTGAGGTTTGAAAATGAAAAATTTCGAAATGTTTGTCCTAGACAACTATAGTGTAGTTGTAGGAATGCTGACTCGAAGTGGGGTTTGAAATGAGTTTATGGCCCGAATTTTGACTCGATATTTGGACAGAGTTTCGGCTTATTTTGCGCTATTTTAGGCCACTTTCGAAAATATTTACTTTTTGAAAAGGATTTTATTTTACAAAATTTCGTCATGGTTTTGTTTACAAATGGTGATTACGTATATGATACAAACATACATATGGGCTTTATAACGGTATGCTGAGTGCATTTAAAGGGTTTTGGCTTAAAAGGTGGATTGCCATACCAAGCAATCAAATCCTGGTCTGTGGAGAGGTCCCTGCCAAACATGAGTAAGGTCGGTCCCTAGTCCATTCCCATGAGTAGTGAAAGCCCTTGATACAAACATGAGTATGTACCACGGTATGGTTGACGTCAATCGCTATCCATATTTAGGCCCAGATAAGAATTTGGACCGTCCAGACGGGACGATTGGTTGAATAGGTTGGGTTAACCCTAGGAGGCCCGAATGAAACGACCTAGGAAGGCCGAGTAATGAAAACCGACAACTGTCTCATATAAACTATTCACTAACCTTGTTCAAGTTTCACCCTGGGTAACACGTAAGTGTATCATCCTCAGTGGAGTCGCCAAACTGTGGACATGGCCCACCCGCGCCGCGCGCACCCGCGCGTTGGTCTCGAGGCGGCGATATTTCTCCAACGGAACCTTGGTTTGCCAAAGCACGTCATGGGCCATGATGACCGGTTTTCTACTACTCGATCTCAACTGATAGGTATTACTCCTCTTCCGACTTTAGATATAGCATATAATCGACTCTTACAGGATGAAGGGGTTAGGAATATTTCTCACCCTAAATCTGAGACCACACCCGACACCATGGCTTTCGCAGCCCGTGTCCACGACCCTCGTCAGACAGGGATGCGTGAGTCCAGACCTGACCGTCCTAATCCTCCTGCTAGTCTAAGTATTTTTGTCCCGTGTGTTAAAAATCGGGGCATAGCTTAAAGTTTTGTTATGGTGTCACGCGTAAGTTTCCCGAGTGGTGGGGAAACCGACCTCGTGATCGTATTTATCTCGATCCAACTGCCACTATGGACATAAGCAAAGCAACGTTTGTCCCTGATCCCCGCAAACCCGTACGCACCACTCAACGTCTCAATTATTCTCCCAAAGTCAACATGGTCTCGGCATCGTCTACTACCAGCCCTCCGGCCGTATCTGCTTCTGGTTCTACTCTTAATTCTGTTGACAAGGTAGATCTTAATAGCTTATCTTCCCAAGAATTGGAAGAACTCTCTCAAATGTGGTAGGCCTGAAAGGCTAGCACCATCAACGACCGTCTTAATGGTAATTCTCTATCTTTATCTTGGATTATTGATACGGGTGCATCTCATCATATGTCGGGATGCTTGTCTTTTTTCACAAATCTTCGAGATATTAGCCCTTTATCTGTGGGTCTGCTGAATGGTAACTTGACTATTTCTACGCAAAGTGTTGATATCCGTTTATCACTTCGTCTACTTTTATCTAATGTTCTATATGCACCCAATCTACATTGCAACTTAATCTCTGTTTCTAGTTTGCTTATTGATACAACTCTTACAATACAATTTCTCAACATTTTTGCCTTATCCAAGACCGTTCCTCGAAGACGGTGATTCGTGCAGGTGAGCAAATCGAGGGACTATACTACTTGAAGGGAGTTCGAACCGACGAGGCACACATTTATACACTAAATAGACTGGACCCCGTGGAACTGTGAAATTTGCATTCACGCCAAACAAACAAGAGAACCTTTTTCTTTAAGTTCAAACATTGCGGGCGGTATTTTTGATCTAGTTCACTGTGATTTGTGGGGTCTATACTCGGAAAACGCCTTGTGTGGGTCTCAATATTTTTTAACTATTGTCGGCGATTTTTCCCGCTCCACGTGGGTTTATTCATTACGTCATAAAAGTGATACCAAACAAACTTTATTGAATTTCTTTCCCATGGTTGAACGACAATTTACTACGAAAATAATTTTTTTGCGGAGTGATAATGGGTCCTAATTTTCATGCTTAAAAAACTTCTTTCTCATAAATGGCATCTTATTTCAAACTTCCAATATTGACACCCCGCAGCAAAATGATCGTGTCAAAAGGAAACATCGTCACATCCTTAATGTGGCGAGAGCTCTTTTGTTTCAAGCTAGTTTACCAATTCTCTTTTAGGGCGAGTCTATCTTAACTGCAGTTTACCTTATCAATCGGACCCCGACTGATCTCCATCATGGTAAGACACGGTATGAAATTTTGTTTCAAAAACCACCACCCATGGATCGCCTACGCATTTTTGGTTGTCTCTCTTACGCGAAAAATATTAATCGTGCTCGGGACAAATTCGCTTCCCGTAGTCGCCAATGTCTGTTTTTGGGATATCCTTTTGGCAAGAAAGGATGGCTGGTTTATGACTTGGATACAAGTACTACCTTTTCCTCTCGGGATGTTGTCTTCGTTGAACATGTCTTTCTATACCACTCTTTATATTTTCCCGACTCACCACCTTCCTCGATCTTAGATGATAGTATCCTACCCATTGACACCCTTCTTGTTTCTACACCTACACCGTCTGCTCCATCGGATATAACCAAAACAATTCTGACCAGCCCTCCACCGAACAACCCTCATCTGACTCCATCACTTCCACTCCTAGAACTAAAGCACCACCTGACCTCCTTAATGCCACGACTGATTCTAGCCCAATTCCCACATCCGACAATGCTCCTACGGATATGGGTAAAGGCCATCGAACTAAATTTCCAAAATCTCGTCTCAAAGGTTTTGTTCAAACTCATTGCTGTCCCTCGACACACTACCTCATCGCATCATCTCTGTCTTAAGGTACAAGATACCTGATCTCACATTTTCTTGATTATTCAAAGTTTTCTTCTAACCACAAATGTTTTCTAGCGGTCGTGATTGAAAATCACGAGCCTAGCAATTTTCATGAGGCTATGCAGGTAAAACAATGGCGAGACGCCATGAAGAACGAGATTGACGCTCTTGAGAAAAACAATACGTGGACTCTCGAAGATCTCCGTAAATACAAAAAGACCATTGGCTCAAAATGGGTGTATAAGATTAAATACAACGCCGATGGCATGATTGAAAGATATAAGGCTCATCTCGTCGTAATGGGTAATCGCCAAATTAAAGGGATCTACTACAATAAGACCTTTGCTCCGACAATTAAGATGGTCACGGTCCGAACTCTACTTGCTGTGGCCGCTGCCAAAAACTGGACCTTACATCAGATGGACGTCCACAATGCATTCCTTCACGACAAACTCGACGAAGAAGTTTATATGAAGCCACCCCCGGGTTTCTCATCTACTACGAATGGAAAGGTGTGTGGCTTACGCAAATCTCTTTATGGGGTCCTTCAAGCACCCTGATGCTGGTATGCTAAACTCACTTCCGCACTTAAATCTTATGGGTTCAAACAATGTCCTCTCGATCACTCCCTGTTTTCCATTATTCAACCCAACGCCGAAGTTCATATACTTGTTTATGTGGACGACCTAGTCATTTGCGAGTTCGTGTTTTCATATGAAGGGCCTTGGACCACTGAAATATTTTTTGGGCCTAGAAATAGCAAGAAGCACGCGTGAGCTATTTATCTCCCAAAGAACGTACGCTCTCGACATCCTAAGAGAAACTAGTCTACTTGCCTCTATGCCTGCATCGATTCCGATGGATCCTAACCATCACCTTGGCTCCTCCACCTCCCCTTTACTATCTGACCCGCAGCCCTACTGTCGACTCATGGGTCGACTAGTTTATTTAACCATCACTCACCCCGAGCTCATATATTCAGTTCACATCCTTGCCCAGTTTATGCAGGCACCGCGAAATGATTATTGGCAAGCAGCGCTACAAGTGGTTCGTTACCTGAAAAATAACCCGGGGCAAGGCTTATTACATCAATCCGCCACTGATTTGTATCTCCACGCCTACTGCGACGCGGATTATGCAAGTTGTTCAGCCAGCCGACGGTCCTTATCAGCCTACTTTATCTTCCTCGGCAGCTGTCCAATATCATGGAAGACCAAAAAACAATCCACGGCATCTCGGTCTTCATCCGAAGCTGAATATAGAGCCATCGCGTACACTGTGTGCGAAATCAAGTGGCTCATAAGTCTCCTATCCTACCTCGGCATCAATCACGACAAACCCATTGAGCTTCTCTATGACAATCAATCCGCATTACACATTGCAAGGAATCCGGTCTTTCATGAATAGACCAAACATATAGAGATCGATTGTCACTTTATTCGGGACAAGATTCTAAAAGGCACTATTCGAACCAACTATGTCTATACTAAAGCTCAATTGGCCAACATATTTACGAAAGCTCTTAGGCGTATTCCATTCGACGATCTTCTATCCAAGTTGGGCGTCTCTTCCATCCCCGCACCAACTTGAGGCGGGTATTACGGAGAAGTAGCCGTTCACACCTAACAGCCATATCACAAACGGCTACGTCAAATATATGGCAATAATCTTTGCCTTACTTGCTTTATATATTTGTTACCTAATTTACGTAATATTTAGCTTTCGTATATACTTTAGCTTGCACTAGTATATAATCCAAGATGATTGAGTGTAAAGGACACAATTGTATGAATGAATAAACCAATTATAATGTTCCTATCATATATTTCTAATACCACTGACAGTCGACCACCGACGGAATTGAGTCCAAGTAACAATAAGACGTTCTTTAGTAATATAAGCAGCGCTTGATGTCGCCATTATCAATCTTTTGACTTTTTGAGCAGATACTTGCATACTTGAATCCAATATTACAAATTTCTTATTTTGTTTACATTTACAATAAAAAAGTTTGTACAAAAGGCTCACAAATCTTATGTAATGAAAATCAATCAAAACACTATTCAATTCAAAGAACTAAAAATACCAACCAACCAAAAAAATGATGATAATTATAATAATAACGTACTAGTTAATAGTCTTAATACTACTATTAGTACTATATCCGAAAAGATTAAAAAATGTGGGAAAAGTAGTGATATAATTAGTATTTGTATAGAAGAAGGGAGAAAGGTGGAACGTTTGAGGTAAGTTTTTAGAGAAAAGTTGAGTAATTTATTAATGTTTACAAAGGAGAGTGATTGGTGAGTAATACTGCAATAGTTTGGTGGGATTTTCTTCAAGCCGTTTTATACCATGTTGGCTTCCCAAATAAGATTGTTGAACTTATTATGAATTGTGTTTCCACTGTTTCGTATGAGGTTTTATTAAATGGCTCTCCTCTTCAGAACTTATTATGAATTGTGGGGTACGACAAGGGGACCCTCTGTCTCCCTATCTCTTTATTCTATGTATGGAGGTTTTATCTAGTAGTGTGGTAAATGCGCAGTTGGTGGGCCGTCTAAGAGGGATTCGGCTTTGTCGCAATGTAACCCTATTGACACACCTTTTCTTTGCTGATGACTCGATCTTTTTTCTCCATGATACCAGAAGATCAGTTGTTCACTTTAAAAAGCCACTTGATAGCTACTAGGAGTTTTGGGATAAGTGATTAAGTAGGGGAAATCGCGAATTATCTTCAGCCCTAATATGAAGCTCAAGAATGTTCGGGTTTGTCTGAAAACTTTAAAGATCTGAAATAATAAAGGTATAGGGATGTACATGGGCATGCCAACGGACTTTCAAGGTTCTAAGAAAGATATCTTTGGAGGCCTGTCCGAAAGTGTTGTAAAGCATATTTCTTCTTGGAATGGCGTCTTTCTGTCACCAGCTAGGCGATTGACTCTAATCTCTTCCGTTCTATTAAGCTTGTCAACTTAGTTTCTATCGGTTTTCAAAATACCGGTAAGTGTGGCTAAGAAGATTTACTCTCTCTTGTCGCATTTTTGGTGGGCGGGCTGCAGATTAGGAAAATCGCTCCATTGGTATAGTAGGATGTTTACTAGTCTCCCTAAGAGAGAGGGAGGTCTTGGCATTTGGAACATCGAGTGTCTGAATCAAGCAATGCTGGCCAAACACGCGTGGAGGTTAGTCTCAGATGAGGATTTTTTATTCTGTCGTATCTCCGGGAAAAAATTTTAGGCTGTTCTCTTTTCCAACATGGATCTGTCCATAGGGTGTCTAGTGGTGCCTCGTGGGGCACTAGAAGTATTGCTCATGGCATGGGATTTATTTTGGATCATATTGCTTGGAAGCCGGGGAATGAGTTTAATTTGAATATCTGGAGCACTCAGTGGGTTGATGGAGGATTACCTGACCCTAATGAAGCCTTGTTAGATCCGAGTTTTAATTTCCTAAAAGACCTCCGTATTAAGGATTTGTGCTATAATACTGGGGGTTGGAATGAGAAAATGGTTAAGATGGTGTGTAGTGAAGAGTGTGCTAATAAGATCTTAGCGATACCTCTACGAAGTCAGCAGGGGCGGGACGAAATCTACTGGCCTTCTAACAGGAGTGGTGATTATTCGGTCAAGAGTGGATATGGTATTATTTTTAAGAATTACTTTTTAAGTAAGGCATCAAGTAAGGATAAAAAACGAATTGATCAAAGACGACAGTTGTTCTGCAAAACGAGACTATGGAGGCTCCCAGGACCGCAAATGTGGAAAATTTTGGTGCGGAAAATTATTACTAACTGCCTCCTTGTGGGCACTGAATTTATCAAAAGAAAGTTGGATTGGGAGCCGTATTGCCACTTATGTCACAAGGTGGAAAAAAAGCTGGAATCGTTGGATCATCTTTTCAGGGATTGTGACATAGTTTCGAGGCTTTGGGCTAGTTCCCTCTTAGGTATTAAAACGGAGCAGACGAATGGTTTAGGCATTGGGGACTGGATTATTAACTGGATTTTCTACCTAGGGAAGCTCGAGGATGGCAATACTCGGATCCTTTCTTTCTTGGCGACTTTGTTTTCTATTTGGACCATGAGAAATAACTGTTTCTTCAGGGGGGATGTTATTATACCCAAAGTTTTCTATGACCATTGTCATCTGCTGGTTAGCCTGGCTTCTCGTAATGCGGATGTTAAGGATAGTAAGACTGAATCTCCGGATCTTACCCCTAGCTCTATACCAGTTTGTCAGGAAAATGAAAATGAAAATGATGTGGGTAGGCTGAGGGAGGGGCAACCGTTTTACTGGATTGGAGCCGCTGGCTCCTGTAGATTGGCGACTATTCATATTGATGCATGTTGGGAGTCTATGAGTACGACAACTGTTGGTTGGGTGGTCTATGATGATATGGGGCTTGTCCGCTTCGCAGGGAGTGCTAAATGTAGGGCGGAATCACCTTTACAGGCGGGGCAAGAGGGGTTCTAATGGCTTTAGAATGGGCTCGCAAGCATGAGCTCCTGCACCTGGACTTGGCATCGGACTATCCACAGCTTCTGCTGCAATGGGTAGGCATGGAAAGCAAGAATCACCAAATAAAAGGGATTTTGGAGGACATCACTAGCTTATCGACTTATTTTCATTGCTTTAGTTTTCGCTCTGTCTACAGGAGGAGAAATGAAGACGCTCACCGTCTTATAAGACGGGAACTGCTTCTGATTTAGGATCTTTATTTCTGGCTGCCAAAAAAAAAAAAAAAAAAAAACTGCAATAGTCATTGTCCATTAGTAAACGTGTCCATCGTTGTTGGCAAAAAGTGGGATTTTTTTCTACATCCAAAATTAAAATTAATAAAAAATAATCCCTATTATATATTGTGAAAAGGCTGAAAAGTATGAAAAGGTTGAGTTAAAGGTGTGTATCTAGAAGAAAGAACAAGTATGTATCTAGTTAATTAAAAGTGGGTATCTTGTTAGTTAAAGTATGTAATTATGTATCTAGTAGTTTAGAGGTGTGTCTAGTTAGTTGTAGGATTGTGTCTAACAAAATAAAAGATTGTATCTAGCTGAATGAAAGTATGTATCTTGTAACTTAAATAGTATATTTAATTAGTTAAACAGCTGTATCTAACAATTTATAGGAGTGTATCTAGCTAGCTAAAAGTATGTATTTAGTTATTTAAAGGAGTGTATCTAGTTACTTAAAGAAGTGTGCCTAACTAGCTAGAAATATGTATCTAGCAAGTTAACCGAGTATATTTAGCATGCAAATGGTTTATATCTAGCAACTTAATGAGATCAAACGAGGAAGAGGGGTATATGAAATTTAGGACGGAAAAGGGTTTAGAGTTGAATTAAGCGACCCGCTCCGCCTAATTCAACCCTAAACTTTACCTTATTATTGGAACGAGGGTGAAAACACAAACTAAACCCTAAAAGGATAGGATAAACCCTTTCCGAGGGGGAATTGGATCATAATAGGGGCGGGGTATCCTTAATATAGGACGGTAAAGAGTTTAAGGTTGGATTAGGTGGTCCGCTCCTAATCCAACCTAAACCATTTCCCTTGTTATCGGAACGGGTGTGCAAATAAAATCTAAACCCTAAATAAAAGTGTGCATCCTTTTCGAGGGGGAATGAGATCAAACGAGGTGGATGTGTATGCTTAAGTAGAGGTATGTATTTAGCAAGGTAAAAAGTGTATCTAGCTAGCTAAAGATATGTCTTAAGCAACATAAAGGAGTGTATCTAACTAGCTAAAGGTATGTATCTAGCAACTTAAAGAGTGTATCTAGCAAGCTAAACATATGTATCTAGCAACTTAAAGAAGTGTATCTAGCTAGCTAGAAGTATGTATCTAGCTAGCTAGTGGTATGTATCTAGCAACATAAAGGAGTGTATCTATCAATATAAAGATATAAAATAGTGTATCTATCAATATAAAGAAGTGTATCTAGCTAGCTAGCTAAAGTTATGTATCTAACAACTTAAACGAATGTATGTACCATGCTAATGGTTTCTATCTAGCAATTAAATGAGATCAAACGAGGAGGCGAGTATCCTAAATTTAGTATGGGAAAAGGTATAAGGTTGAATTAGATGGTTCGATATGCAAAATAAGATTCTAGATACATAAATATATTACTCCGTACTTCATCGTGCTATTCCTTTGTTTAACTTTTGTATTCTTTATGTGGGATATTTTAACTAAAGGTAAATAAATGATTGTGATAGAGAAAATATATTTTAAATTTACAAAATAATAATTCACATACACAAAAAAATAATACTTTAGGTACATAAAATTGTACTCCAGATATACAAAATAGCAATATGGATACATAAATATAGTACTTTGTTTTTCATTCCTCATTTCGTCCTATTCCTTTATTTACTTTTTATATATTCTTTACGAGGAGTATTTTAATAAAATATGAGTATTCTTTTTATGTATCTAATATTTATAAAATTTATAGTATTAGATAATTTAACATGATTAATTTTATGAATTTTGCTTATTAGATATTGAAAACAACAAATTAGTTACGGAGTACATTACAATGTGGGATAAATATATTTTCTTGGAACATTGTTACATCTAAATGGTCTTATCTATATCTAGTAAATCCACGAATAATAATATTTGGACCATGGTTGCTCATATTGATGTTTCTGAACTGACATGAGAAAATATCATAAGGCTCAGAGATGACATGACTTTCCTAGTTGGCTCTATTGATGTTGTACATGTTTTTATGATTCAATATACTAATTCTGGTAAATTGAATATCAGTGCATGTTGTACAGATTTTTATGATGCAACAAACTAAGGCTGGTAAACCCACCACACTCACCATGACTCACCGCTCAACACTACTTACCACCCACAGCCCACCAACCATCGTCGCCCCTCCATTAACCACCACAACGCAGAAACTCTGACAAACATAAAACAACACAACCTTGTTCGCACTACTCCAACACTACCCCATTAGCTAACCAACATGTAATCCTCTGACGCCGCCACATTCAACCCAGCCACCTTATAACCACAGATTCCACTGACTAAGGAATCTTCGACAAATGAAACAATTAGTTTATTTAGAAATCTCTGATAAACTCAGTTGCACGAATAAATTATTAAGGTTTGTATATTATTTAGAGATCAACATGAAGAGCCATACCTGATGTTTAACCCTATGGGCTAAGTGACGGTGTTCGACAAGGTTGGGGCTAGGGAAGGTGATTAGGGGAAAATGAGAGAATAATCAACGGTAAAATGAAAGTGCATCGGAGTCGATTGAATGTCCTTGGTACTTGCCAGAGGTGAGTCGACATCTAGGAGGTCGCCGGAGTTCGCCGGAATCATTGTTTTCCGACAGTGGCAGCAAGTGAGGAGAGTGAGATGACAGTAGATTGAAATTTAGGTTTGAGAAGGGTGGGGGAAAACTGAATGATTCACGCTGGCGCCGGCGAGATCGTGTCAAACCTCCGGCGACACGGTGGCTAAACAGCGCGGTGGCCCGACGACCGAGGTTGTGAATAAGGATGGCAGGGAGTTTGGGTAATTTGGTGAGTTGGAGGTTTTGACTGGTAGAGGGCATAAATATTAGGCGTTTATTCAATCTAAGAGTCACTTGTTAGTTCGTAGGTTCGCACCGAAAAATCGGTTCGCACAGGAAAGTACGGTGTGAATTGTACGAACTACTCACATACACAGTATAATACTTTTGGATACACAAGTTAGTACTTCCAGATATACATGATATAACTACTAGATACACATGTATCCCGTATAAATACCATATGTATCTGGGGTGGTATGTTGTGTATCCACTTCCACCACCGTCACCAGTACCCCCACCACCACCGCCACCACCACCACTGCCCCCACCACCATTACCGCCCTCACCACCACGCTTCACCCTAAGTAACACCACCTCTAGTCACCTATAACCACCATCACGACAACAAACTAACATGTTGTTATCATCGCCACCTACCACCATCACTTGCTCCGGTCATCATGACGTCAAGCCAGCGCACCCCTCCCCCAACCTAACCGTCCATGATCCAACATGGTCACTGTACTACTCTTACCGCCATAGCTCCAACTCCATCCTTCAGACCAGCACGCAACCATATTCTGCTTTATATTCACACCATCGAGCCACCGTGAGTAGTTTGACGGACCTCCAATAGCAAAGACGGCAACCCAGATCCTCGCCGGTAACGTAAGTGAACATCCAGAAAATTCCGACGTCTCCCTATCTTGGTAGAGCTCCGGCATCGACAAAAGCCACCTCCCAGACCACCATTAGAAGTATATTGCACCATCAAAGACGTTTTTTGACTCTAACTCTTCCGATTTGTCCATTATAACAATTGGATGTAACAAGGTACAAGATGAGTTAACGATAACTCTAACAATAAATGTGATTATCACACACAAGTAGTCAATACCATATTACTTCTCTATGTCTCACAATCATAAGTGTACTCATGCACTTGTCTAACGCAATAAAAGTTTAGCTCGTGAACATACCATGTTTCGAACTGTTCAAACTTTGTGAATTGCGATTTCCTTCAATTTCATGTTATCCCTTATAGCATGAATTTTACTAAGTACATGTCTAGACTTCATACAAAACTTAGGTTCTTTAGCTTGAAAGAAGCTCTTACTGTTATCATTTTACTTGTGATGTAGGTTTTGGTGGACAACACTACTTGTAGTTTTAAAGTACACCACCTAATCACAACGTACATAGGTTCATTTCGTAGAATCTTGCAATGGATGATAATAAAACAATCTTTTTAGTCATTTATATCTTAGGTCAATAAAACCAGCCTAGGATTTTCACAAAACCTAATGAGTTTGGAAACTTGAGTTTGTATAACCTCTTAGCACACAACTAAGTATCCTTCCAAACTTCAGAACAGATTATTAGTTGTCCTTGGGAATTCATGACGGTTCCTTGAGACTTACCAATGACCCTCATATAGGTTAACTTGTTATCGACTTATCATGATCCAAGTATTTAATTCTTCTAGGACATGTGCATAATGGCATTACATGATTATACCAATGGCGGAAACATTAGTTATCGAATTCATGTAGACAACAGTTCTTAGGTTCAGTAAATAACCATGACTCTATCATGGTAATTCTATATTCATCGACATGAATAACCTACTTAACTGGTTGATTTTTTTAAGATGAAGGATCATTATCAATATAAGATACCTATCTAAGTGCGAATCCAACATCCCATGTTTTAATAGATTCACATGATGTCCAATATCATCCAGAATTGAAAAGCTAAATACTTCTTTATAAAAGACGGTATATGCTTGTCATTCCGAATGAGTAATATGTTATGCAATTCATAAAGGATGATTGCTCCCACTAAACTTCATGTCTAAGCATGACTGTCACCGACTCCCACTCAATTCCACATGTTCAGTTTTTGACAACTCATTCGAAACATTTCATGAATTGAAATGATCATTTCTTTAGTAAGTATTTAGATAAAACCATATATGTCATTCACATATTCCTTTCAAAATACCCATTTGGAAAGAGGTTTTAATATCTAACTTATTTATTTTCATAATGAGGTATAGCAATGTATTTGAATCTTTAGCATAGCTAACAATTAACTTAGCTTTCGTAGACATCGACATGTCTCTATATGCAACTCTTAATTATAAATTTCTGTTTAATTTGAATTGGTCTAGACAATCCCAAATAACTCCAATTACTTGCATAGACACCATTTTGGTTTCATAAGGCTCTTAAGTAAAATGTCGAATTTTAAAATCTCTAATTATATCCCTTCATAGATCAAAACCTTACATTCCAGGAACATCTTCTTTTGGTCTCCTCACGTAGTTCCCTCAAGAACATCTTCTTTTGGTCTCATCACGTAGTTTCCTTAAGAACATCTTCTTTTGGTCTCCTCACGTAGTTGCTTCAAGAGCATCTTTTTTTGGTCTCTTCACGTAGATCCCATCTAGTCAAGGATTGTGGCTAGATTCACTCCCACTCTATCTTTAGGAGAAAAGCACTTTATCTCCAAAGATAGCTATTGAGCCACAAACAATGATGGTTAAGGAGGAAAACATATCACATATCAACTTTAAAGTGATTTGTTTGAGACAATTTTGAAAAATAATATAGACTAGATGATTTAAACTTGATAGGTGTAAAATAAGGTTGGTAATAATCCCTAGTGTGAGTTCAATAACTCAATATAACTTTATAATTGATCTTACATAAGTAAGTTGTGACTTTAGTCACAATGGCATAAGGAGAATCAAATTCATAGCTCATGGACATATAATGACTCAATCATTATAATTGTCTATTTGATCAATTTAAGTAGATAATCTTATGTTTCTAGATGCAAGTAGTGTATGATGACAAATTTTAGAACAAACGATACAATAAAGTAAGTGACTTGGGTTGCAAACCAAGTCACCAATATCCAAAATACAACCATTATTTAAGGAAACAACCAAATTTCCAAGTCAGATGAGGAAATAAAAATAGTTCTAAAATTTCAAAATACAACATGAAAATAAAGACAAAACAAAATAAAGCCAAGCTTCCATCGATCTAGCATCATGGGTGGCTACATCTAGCTTCCCTCAAGATCTTCAAGGCTTGCTTTTCTTTACCCTTGTCCTTACTTGGATGCCCTAATTACAATAAAAAGGGTAAATAGCATAACTTGTATCAAAATACCAATGTTGAGATCGGAACATGAAAGATAGGGATAGTAATTTACCTACTGGAATAACTTTTCCAGCTTTGATATCGCCAAGGTACTTAGGACAATTTATCTTCCAATTCCCAACACCATTACAATAGTGGCATTTATCCTCGTGGCATCTTTCTTGGGCTTAGAGAAGCTAGCTTCACAAGCCTTTCCTTTGTTCTTGTAGGAAGTTTGCTTCTTTCCCTTGTTGCCACCTTTCTTGAAATTCCCTTTGCTCTTATGATTAATGTTGAGCACATCCTTGGTGGTGCTAACACTTAGCCCCATGTCCCTCTCGGCTTGCACAAGCATTTTGTGCAATTCATCGAGGGAAACTTTCAAGTTTTGCATATTAAAATTCACTCTGAATTGAACATATGCCTTAACCTTTTCCATTTTTAAGGACTCAACATGCTCCATCAACTTGATCACATGAGGGCTAACTTTTTGGCCCTCCTTGATAATGAGATCAAAGAATGCGGATGCCGCTTCATATTGAATGATCCTCGGAGTTTGTGAAAACATGGTCACAAGCTTTGTATAGATCTCATATGCGGTGCTAATCTTTATAGCACTTCTTTGGAGTTCGGCCTCCATAGAGAAGATCAACACATTTTTGATCGCGACCGACTCCTTTTGGTAAGTCTCACAGGCTTGCCTAGCGGCGGGAGTAGACCTTGCGGTAGGTGCGGCGGGAGAGGCCTCGGTAAGGTAACGAAGCTTGTCGTCACCCTCCGCGGCCAAGCGAAGTTGTGCATCCTAATCGGTGAAATTGGACCCATTATTTTCTAATTTACAACGATCCATGAAGGATCGGAGCCATGAAACATTGGTGCGAGTGTTTGAGCTAGTGGTCGCGGATGAAATGGGAGTTGCCATTGCAATTGAGAAAACAATTTCGACTACAAAATAAGAAGTGAAGGAATTAATAAACATCTATTGTTTTAATAATACTTGTAAACATTTTAAACAAGTTTTAAGCATTTATATAGTGACCTCTACCAAACTATTATAAATGATCCCGAGATCCAAATTCATATTAACTCGGGCCCGGTGAGCCAATTCATCCCTTATCAATATAACTCGGTGGATTAACTCTCTAATCGATTCTACTTCTAGATCTCTCGGTCGATAAAAATTACTTTAATATTTATCTTTAGCCCGGAACACATACGACTACAGTCATGAATACTTCTGTTGAGCTCAATCCAAATTTCGATGTAATAACATTTTACTACCCACTTACCCAACGTAACAAGTTTAGCACCCCGGTGAGCCGAGCATACTTCCTTATGAAATTGGGACTCATGGTTCTACTATTTGGTAAGGCTAATTCTCAATTATTATTATCTATCACGTTTTAAGTGGACTAAAGCGGTTCTCAATTGGGACATATCGATATCCCCATTCATTTCGGGAAATACCAATTAAAAACTAAGACCATACTAAGTACAAATTACATAATTCAAAATTATATAAAATAAAATATGTCAGTCATACTAAAATGCAGCATTAAAATATGTATGAAACATGCCATGTGATGTGCCAAATCGCTCTATTTAAGCTAATATCGTATATTCGGTCCGGTTTTATGGATAATTGTGACTATTAACTTATTAAAATCCCACAATGTTACATAAATCAAATCTATGTCCAAGTTAAATACCTTAACCTTCTTAGGACTCAAAAATTTAGTCTTCAATAAATATTTGACAATAATTCAACTTGATATTTTATTATTGCTCTTTAAACACTTTTATTCATAATAAAATGAAATAATTCCCAAAAAGTCATAAAAATTCGAAAATTTCAAAATCATAATTTTGTATATTCTGGAAAATTCCCAACATTCCAAAATTTAATAAATTTTTTCCCTTAGATTATTTAATTTATTTCACAAATAAATTGTATAAAACATAATTTTAACCTATTAATTCCAAATTAAATATAAAATTATGTAATAAATCAAAATTAAAATTTTCTAATATTCTAAATAAGTCTCTAGAACCTGAAAATGACAAATTGTAAGTCCAAAAATCGAATTTTTATATTAATGGCTATTAAAGTTGCTATTTATCAATTTATACCCCATAAAAATTATTAACTATTCAAATCAAATGAAATCTGACGTGGAACTTTAGATCTGATGTTCATATCATATATACAACATGGAAAAAAAATTTCATGCCATAAAATTCATTTTAGCTATTTTTGCTAAAATAGTCACTATTTATGTGATTTTTACATCTAAAAATCATAAATCACGCAAAATAAAACCATTTCATTTCAAAATTTACATACAGTGTGTAAATATTGCATGTGACAATATACTAAAATTTCATGGTCATTAACGAAGTCTCTAACCATTTTTAACCAAAATACCTCTAGTTAATCGATTTTTATCATGTAAAAATCATAAATCATGCTATATAAAACCATTTTATACGAAATTTTATATACAATGTGTAAAATATGCATGTGAGGTCATATAAAAATTTTGAAGGTCAGAATCTTAAGTGTTATTTTATACAATAAAATGTAATAAAAATACTAATAATCATTTTAAAGAGCAATAAATTACCATAAATCATCAAAATGACTTAAAATACATTTAGGACCATAATGCTTAACATGCAAAATTTTTGTGGGATTTATCTTCATAAATCACAAATTTTTAGTTTTATATGTTCACATATTAACTCGGAAAAACAAAACCGATTATGCATGCAACAACTCTTGCTCTGATACCAATTGTTAGATTCATTAACCTCTTATTAGACACTTCTAATAAATATGTGTTTATTAGTTAAGTCATAAACTAAAAGGAACTTATGCATGCATAACAAAAATACAAAGTAAGGAGAAAAATCGATTATTCTTACAATGAGGGCCGAATGGTATTTACTAATTGGTCTCCTACCAAATTAGTCTTCTTAAGAAAAATCCAAATGCCCCAAAAACCTTAGATCCAATAATGGAATCTACTCCTTAAGGATTTGTACCAAGGAAATCCTTCTTAAATCAAATACTAATTTGATACTAGAATTAGTATAAGACTACCTTAATAAGACTTAATATTATCTTGGTTACTACCTCTAGTAATAATAATATTATGATTTTGTGAGTTTTTCCTTCTTAAGAATTTTTTTTTACAACAATTAGAGAGAAAATCAAAATTAGTTCTCAAGATGTGTTTTATAAGAATGAATAGAGTAGTATGTGAAATACACTACTTGAGTGTATATGGGGGAAGGCACCGGTTTTTGGCATGGGTAGAGTGCCCAATGCTTTTGCATTTTTCTCTTCTCAAGAGTGTAGGTATGCATGACTATGATTAGTAGGTAATCATCATGCTACCCACTAATTATAATAATTAAAGCACAAATCTTCCTTCCCCTTCCATTTACACGGCACATACATGTTAATATGGATCCATTTTAACTTTTTCAATTGTCGTAATGTGACATATTGGACATGTTACTAGACATGTTAATTAAATAATGCATTTTTAACTAATTAAAAATCATTATATTAATAAAACAAATCACGTACAAAAATTAACTAGTAATTCTTGATTACAAGTACTTAAAATGGGTCATTCAATTATAAAGTACAACAACTTGTATTTATAATAAATCATTCATTCTTATTTTAATTGTTTCATAAACAATAAATAAATCTAAGTAATAAAACATTTTAAATTACTTAGACCGAATCTTATTTAATCGAATTACAATAAGATACGTAATCCTACTCACAAAATCATTTGTCAATACTAAGGAATTAATTAACTTGTATCAGTATACAATTAATTAATTATCTATTAAGAATGTTGCCCTAGAGGTATGACCTTAAGGGATCAACTGATCACCACCGTCACACGACAGTAATGTCAAACTCTAGTCAGCCAATCATTATCGATTAATGTGGATCAGTTGACAATAAAATGTTATATTCCCTTATGTATTCTTAATATGAGATTTAAACATGTGATCGCATTATTGTCGAGGACAGATACTCCAACACCTAAGGCCTGAAACAAATGAGTTTAATAAACATAGGATGCGTCAAATGAAAAATGAACCCGGGTAGGGACTAATACGAGCACCTAAATAGCTTGGTTAGGGAGACGTCCTTAACTTGAGTTATGGCCTTATTAGCATTGAACCGGACACCACGGTAAGTAATAGGAGTGTGGGTAGGTAGAATGGATGCTAATTGTTGTGATGTCAAAGTTTATAATATATGAGCATGAAAATACATTCTGTCGCTGTTGTTGTGGCGTATGTATATACAATGAAAGGGATATGAGTAAGATACGGCAGTGGAAATGAAATCGATGGGAATATTTGTGTTATGGAAATTTGAAGTTAGTAAAGTGTGTATAATTGTCGCATATGAAAGTATACCCATGAGAATTCCACACGAGATTATGTATATAAGATGATAAAAAGCATGTTATACGGTTATTTGATGCTTTGTAACCTGTACATTTCATTGGGAAGAAAAATTGCATGAAGTCGCCGGACTTGGGCATTGAGTCGACCGACCAAACCTGAGTATATGCGAATTATGATGTTGTGTCGATCAAAAGGGTAAAAATGGAGTATTTGGTCGATCTACTTAGGCTAGCATTCGATCGACATCAGCTAGTAGTCGACTGACCAGGCACAACACAGGGTGAAATTGTTGTTTTAATTGCTATTAATTGATTCCATCTAGTGATATGATGGATGTTTACATGTTTTATATAAATGAGTGCATCGATATGTGCACGAGATAGGGATAATATGCGAGACTTTATATCACGATTTGAGATAGACTAACAAGCGAGAGATTATGTTTGTTAATGTTATAGAAACAAAAGAATGCCTCTAAAGCAATCCACACCCACAACCATGTCGCAAGAGGATGTTGACATGTTGATTTAGATGAATGAAGCGCTAACTAAAGCACTAAAAAACTCTAACAAAGCGTCAGTGATGGATGCGGCAAAGATGAGCTCGTTTATAGCACGTCATATGCCCACGAGGTATGACGGGTTAGGTGAACTTTCGCTACTGGGGGATTGGTGTAGGGAATTTGACAACCTATTCGAGTTGTTAGATTGTCGAGCTGAACTGCAAGTAGATCAGGCAGCCTATTATCTGAAGGGAAAGGTAGGATTATGGTGGAGCCAGAATAAGGCAGCAATTCGGGATGACTACAAAAAGATGGGAGAGGACTATATTGCTTGGCTCAACTTCAAACTGATGCTGAGAAACACATTCATCGTGAACACATTCGGAGCAGGATGAGGGTTGAGTTTGACTCGTTCAACAATGACGGAAAAGATGAACGTTGAGAAATACCACAATCGCTTTCAGGAATTATGTGAATATATGAGTGACATGAACTTAGGACCTGGGTTGCTGGCTGTGAAGTTTGAGAAGGGGTTGTCAATACAGATTAAGAAGAGGCTCATGGCTGGAGAGCCAACCACGGTGGAGAAGATGTACGAGAGAGCTGGTCACGATGAGAGGATATCTGGCATGCTGAAAGAGGAAAAGAAAGAGAAATGAGAGAAAAGAAAATCTGAAAGTGTCATTGAGAATGGTGCAACTAGTTAGAAGCCACATTACAATCAGTTCAAATCTTTTTCAACTGGTCGTATAAGTCAGTCAAAGGGGTACAACAACAGGGCAAGAAAAGGGAGTCAGGGCAACGATAGAGGCCAGAACAAAAGGGTGAAATCCTCATGGAGGTGTTACAACTATCAAAAGATGGGGCACCGGGCTTTTAAGTGCAGAAGTGCACCACAGGGTGGCAATGGAAGTGGAAATCATGGTGGTTACCGTACACCAGCACCAAGCTACGGGAGTAGAAAGCCTTCGCGTCAGTATAATAACCCGAGGAGTTACAGTAACTACCACAACAATCAGAATCATTATAATCATAGCCAGAATTACAATGAAGGGTCATACCAGAAAGTGGCAATGGTGGAAATCAAGCTAGTCGTGCTAAGTCAACTGCTTCGGCAAGCACAATTCAGAATGATGGAAAATCGAGTGGCAAGCTGTTTATGATGGGAAAAGAAGCTACGGAGAATGACGCTCATGTGGTTACTGAAACCTTTCTAGTTAACTCTATAGCGTCTCTATACCAAAAACAGCATTCGAAACTCGATATGGACACTACGAATTTATGGTCATGCCATTTGGGCTAACAAATGCACCGGCAGTTTTTATGGACATAATGAATTTGGTATTTAGTCTGTATCTTCATCAATTCGTTGTTGTTTTTATCGATGATATTTTGGTATACTCTAAGAACAGGGAGGAGCACGCGGAGCACCTGCAAATTGTGTTGCAGACCCTGAGGGATAATCATCTTTATGCGAAGTTGAGCATGTGTGAGTTCTGGTAAGAGAGTGTGACCTTCTTGGGTCATGTGGTATCCATGGAGGGAGTTTCTGTTGATCCTAGCAAGATAGAAGTTGTGTCTAAGTGAGAAGCACCCAAGAATGTTGTTGAAGTAAAAAGCTTTCTATGTCTAGCAGGATACTACAGGATGTTTGTGAAGGTCTTTTCAAAGATAGCTAAACCTTTAACTGCACTGATAAGGAGGGAAAACAGATTCAATTGAGATAAGTCCTGTAAAACAGCATTCCTTAATTTGAAAGATCGTCTGACTACAACACCTATCTTAGCCTTGCCTGAAGGCAGGGAGAACTTCGAGGTACACATCGACGCTTCTAAGAATAGATTGGGTTGTGTGCTGATGGAGAATGGTAGGGTTATCACATATGCCTCGCGACAACTGAAGCCTTATGAAGAAAACTAACCAAGTCATGATCTTGAATTGGGAGTTGTGGTGTTTGCATTGAAACTGTGGAGACACTACAATTATGGAGCGATAATCAAGGTATTCTCTGATCATAATAGCTTGAAATATATTTATACACAGAAAGAGCTTAATATGAGACAGAGGCGATGGATTGAACTGATTGGTGATTACGACATGGAGATTATTTACCATGAGGGTAAAGCAAATGTGGTAGCTGATTCTTTGAGCAGAAAATTGGTTCACGCTTTGTGTATGGCTATGTTGCAAGTCAAGTTATGAGACAAAGTTGAAAATATGGGTATTTATATGATTAGGAAAGGGGATGTGGTAAGTGATCTGACTATTGAACCAGAACTATAAACAGAGATTCGGGAAAAGCAAACGGTAGATTGGAGACTAGTGGCTTGGCGTACCAATGTTGAGAAAGAAAAACCATCAAGGTTCCGAATTCATACTGATGGGAGCTTGAGATTTGAAGGGAGATGGTGTGTACCAGATGTAGAAGAGCTCAAGCGGAATATTTTGTCTAAGGCACATAATACTCTTTATTTTGTGCATACGCGAGGAGATAAGTTGTATAAAGATCTTAAGAAAACCTTCTGGCGGCCGGGAATGAAGAAGAGGTGGCAGAGTTCGTGGCTCGATGTTTTAACCTGCCAACGAATGAAAGGGGAGCATAAAAGACCGCAAGGTAAGATGCAATCCTCAGATATGCCGGAATGGAAATGGGAAACCATTTCCATATATTTCATTGTTGGTTTACCTCGTACTCAGAAAGGGAATAACATGATATGGTTGATACTAGACCGTCTTACTAAGTTTACTCACTTTCTACCGATGAAGGATACTTGGAGCAAGGCAGAGCTAGCTAAGGCCTATTCCAAGAATGTGGGGAAATTACATGGGGTGCCTAAGGATATTGTATCTGACAGAGACTCGAGATTCATTTCACGTTTTTGGCAAGAGTTACAGAATGCTATGGGTACTATATTAAAGATGAATACGGCTTTTCATCCAGCTACAGATGGGAAAACAGAACGTACTATCCAGACCTTAGAGGACATGTTGAGGGCTTGCGTACTAGATTTTGGTGGATCTTGGGAAGAGAGATTGGACTTGATCGAGTTTTCATACAATAACATCTACCATGCTAGTATTGGGATTGCACCGTTTGAGGCGTTACATGGGAGGAAGTGCAGGAGTCCTATGTGTTGGGATGATGTGACTGATTCAGTGGTCTTAAGACCTCAGATGATACAGGGAATGGTGGAGCAGGTGCACATTATTCGCCATAAAATGAGAGCTGCACAAGACCGTCAAAAGAGTTATGTTGACTTATAGAGAAATGACATAGAATTTTCAGTTGGGGACAAAGTGTTGCTAAAGGTGTCACCTATGAAGGGTGTCATGAGATTAAGGAAGAGAGGCAAGTTGAGCCAGAAATATATAGGACCGTATGAGATCCTTGATAGAGTTGGGGAGGTAGCTTACCGTCTGGCATTACCTTCAGCTCTAGATAGAGTTCATAACGTCTTTCAGGTGTCACAGCTGAGGAAGTATGAGAGTGATCCCTCTCACATACTCGAGCCAGAAGTAGTAGAAGTGGATGAATCATTGAGTTATGTGGAACTTGTTAAAGAAATCCTTGACAAAAAGGTACGCAAAACGAGGAATGAAGAAACTGTGTTAGTAAAAGTTTTATGATCTAACCATAATGTTGAGGAACCCACATGGAAAGCCGAAGATAAGATGAAAGAGAAGTATCCACACCATTTTGCTTAGGTATGAGTTAGGTTAGGGGGACATAACCTTCTTTTTAGGGGGATGGTATGTGACAAATCGGTTTTAGTATGAGTTATGTGGGTTATAAAAGCATATACAGCATGTACCCAGCTATTTTATATACATAGTTGCGTAATTTGTGAGTAATTCATGAGTATATAGGTTATGGGTGTTGTGTATGAGTCTTAGTATATCGCTTCATGAATTTAGTTGGGCGTTTATAAGTCGGTCTAGCAAGGTTATAAGTTCGGTCTATCAAAATAGCATGTTGTGTCTACCGACTTGAGTTTTGGCAAAAGATATTTTGCACGACACAGTGGCATTGTTATGTGTGGAAGGAAGTGATGTTGGTCGACCAATAGAGGCCCGTAGGATGACCTGAGGTGATGTCGGTCGACCAGGGAAGGGGTTGTAGGATGTCTTGGGAGGTGTGTCGATCGACTTGAAGTGGGTCGTCAATCGACATGCACACGGGTGACTATGTTTGGTTAGACGCATAACCTATTTCTTATATAATTCTTTTTACGACATCATTTCTCTATTCTCTTTGTCAATTTCAAAATACAAAACACACCTACACATAAACCCTACTTTAATTGAGAGAAGGAGAAAGAAGAAAGGTAGCAAGTGTAATTCGTAGATCGTCTAGAAATTCAATATCATAATCGTCGTAAGTGATTTGTTATCATTCTTAATCTATGTAATCGATATTAATATCGTAACGCGATTGAGTCTTGGAGCTTGAGTCTAGTCCCACGACTTTTTAAATATTACTATTTCATTTGAGTTAATAAGCTTTTTAACTTTTATATTTCTTTACTTTTGGATAAAGCTGTAAAGCCGTTTTGGCTAGTCTTTCAATTCAGATATAAACTATAAAATACCTTTGTGATTGCTTTACTTTGTTACTCACTGCCTCGGTTTACTGAGATGATAACACGTCTATTTAGTCCGGAATGTCTTGTTAAGGCTCCTTCCTAAATGGGGGAGTTACAATATATATATATACATATATATATATATATACATATATATACATATATATATATATACATATATATATATATATATACATATATATATATATATATATATATATATATATATACATATATATATATATATATTGAATCATGGGAGACACCTTTCTTAGGGTTAGGCAACTAGCTATACACATCCTAAACCGTCGATCTAAAAATTATAAACTCACCAGATGCTACCACGTGTCCCACTATATAACTCTAGCTAACACACGGATTCCGCTCAATAACTCCACTCATTGACTCTGCTCTCTTTCTCTCTCTTTAACTCGTGTTCACCTGAGCTCCATCTTCAGCTCCGTTTTCGCCATTATCAGTGACCTTTCCAACCGCCATTATCACTGAGCTTCTCAACCGCCATTATCATCTTCAAATTAGGTACTTTCAATCAACTAGTTTTATTTCAATTCATCCGTATTTTTCATTCCGTCTTTTTCGATCCATCTTGTCTTTGCCATTATCACGGAGCTTTCATTCCGTATTTTTCACACTAATGTTCAATCGACTTATTTAATTCGTTAAAGTCAAGCTCAACTAGTTTCATTACTTATTAATTTGTTTTTCTACAGGTGCTAATTGTTTATTGAGCATAATCGAGCACAATAGGAACGGATACAATCAATTGAAGATGATTTCTCCGCTTCTTCGTAAGGTCCTTCCCATTTCTTACCTATCTACTACCTTGATTTCAATTTTGGTTTGTTAACTGTTACGTTTTGGTGAAAACCTTATTAAATCACTTTAATTGCCGAGTTTAGCTCTTATTTTCATCTTTCTCTTCACTTCACTTCAGTTAGTTTTAGTAGCTTATTGTAAAACTATATTCAAACTTTTGTTTCCTGCTTTTGTGAATCCTAGATCTTATTTTGTGAAGTTGTGATGTGAAATTGTGAAACTAGAATCTGTTACTGTAAAACTTGGACTGAATTCTTGCTCTTGTAACTTATTGTCCTTGACCATTTCCCTCAAAGTTTCACTAAACCACCCATTGAGGTGCAAGTTTCACAAAATAACCTTCTAGTTTCACAAACTAAGATGTATGATTCACATTTACGGAATGCTTGTATTGAACATTATAGCTTATATTTGTGAACCTAGATGGTGATATTGTGAATGTAGAAGGTGATAGTTTGTAACATGGACGGAATGCTTGTTATCTTTCTTAAGAGTTTTATTTCTCCGATTTGGGATTCGTAAAGCTTATATTTGAAACTGGGAAGTGATGTTGTGAATTCTTGAGCTTAATTTCTGATCCTTGGAGGTCATGTATGGATGTTATGTTTTATTAATGATGTTTCTTTTTCTTAATTTGTGATTCTTGGAGGTCATGTATGGATGCTTGAGTGTTCAATAACTACACCTCATCTGCATTGTTTTCCCTACCATTTTGCTACTGCTGTATTTACTTCGAATGCACTTGCATTGTTCCGCCTAGCGTTTTGCTGGTGTTGGATATACTTCGAATGTGGTTGCTAGGGTTTAGTTGTTATTTGCTGATGTATGATTCACACAAAGAAGTGATAAATTTCATAAGTAACCTTCTAGTCCTGGGGAAAAAAATTAAGCATGTTGTATATACAGAATTTGACAATAAAATAAAGCGGGAACTTTATACTCCTTAGGGTACTCAATTCATTACATGGTGTTGGACCATATAGTTGTATGATGTTTTGATAATGACAAGTGTGCTATATATATACTTATTGCTCATAATTGTTTGTTTGGTTTTGATAGATTAAACACAGTTACACTTTAGCAAGACGATTTGTGCAGTAACTTTATAGTTGGTTTAGCTCAAAACTTCAAGATTCATTTGAGCTCATGATATAGTACAAGAACAAGTTCCAAGTAACGATTTGTTAAATATACAAGCTACAAGTTATGAATGTTAAATGAAGTTCAAGATGAAGAGCTTATGATCAAGATGAACGAGATGAACCTCATATTAAAGATCTCCAGGAATATTAGCTAGTATAGGTCATCATTCGATAACGGTATTTTTAGAACTAATTTTGACAAGTAATGTTATAGTTGTTTTAGTTATAACTTCACTAGTTGAACTCAAAGTTATAGGTGATTCTACTATAACTTTGAGCTGCAATATGGAGAACACGATTTAGGGTTTTAATATAAATCTTTTCGTGATTCAAGTTTAAAAGATTTCAAAAGAAAAGTTGATGTGACTCCTGTTTACGCAGATTTAGTCCCCTAACTAGCCTAGTTCTGATACTTTTTAGTGTGTATTAGGGTCGTTTATTGTCTTTAGCTTCCTATTATGCATATTCTATGAGGTTTGGTGTCCTTTGTAGGAGAGGAGCACTAACCTTGCCCTAGCAGAGTGAAACGGAGATAAATTGATAACATCCAACGAAGAAGAATCGAAGAGGAGACAACCACTAAAGGCCTAAGTCAATAAAACAAGTAATTGGGCAACGACGAAGGATCCCCATGACCTATGAAAGACCCCCACGAGTTAGGGGGCAGCCAAAATAAGAAGAAGAAGAAGAAATACAGCACAGGACAAGTATCCCAAAACTAGCCCGTGCGTTCCCAAGCCAGGACGGGCGTCCCTCAGTGCATGATGATTGTCTTTACGAAAGGAGGTCGTGCGTCCTCTTGCAGGCCTTGCAAGGTGTTGGACTTCAATTAAGGGGCCCAACCGTCATATAAGCCCTTAGTTAATGATGGTGCGTGTCGTTGTACGCTCTTAAACAATATTTATAGTCTCGACATACTACACTTAGTAGAGCGGTAAGTAAAGGTCGGATCCCAAGGGATGGGTATTGACTTAAGTTACCGATTTGCAAGTAGCTAAGTCTTAGGGTGTCACAATTTAGTTTGGGTTGAGATGATTATCTAAACATCTAAATAAAAGGAAATGAACAAGCAAAGTAAAGTAAATGGGAAAGTAAACAATTGATAAAAGGCACTAGGGTGTCATGGGTTCATAAGGAAATCATAGAAAGATCATATAAACAAGTTTTATAGATGCAAGCAAATTATTGTTGTAACGGAATCAAGTTGGTGAAGGTCTTACTATACCTAGGGAAACCTAGGTCTCAGAGCCGAGTCAGTTAAGACTGTACAACACCTAAAAGTCGACTTGATTCTCCCTATTCATGGTAAGATATCATCAATGAGTCCTAGGAAGGTTTGGGTCCCGGAGCCGAGTCAGTCAAGACTGTACAACACCTACAATCGACTCAGTCCTTCCTAATCAACTATAATGTAAGGTCTAACAAGTATTTAGTTAGTTTATATCTTACAAGCCTTGTTGAATGGATGAAAGATTCATACAAGGTTGTCAATCAAGCAATTCATCAAACATGACATGTGCATAAGTTGAAACTACAACAAGCAAGCAATCTTATGAACTTATTAAGCAAAGATTTCCCCATGATTAATTCCCCTAATCCCCCATTAACCCTCGTTAAGAGACTACTCACTCATGATCATAGAAAGCGTGCTAATAATAATGTTAAACATATTAACTAGCTTGACCATGATAGAAGAGTAAGATACTAAACAAGGATTAAGTAAAGAGTAAAGAAATGGTACCAACATAGGATGATCAAAATAGAATGCAAAGAATAAAGAAGAAAACTTGATTGATGATGAAGAGTTGTCAATTCTTCAACAATCCCCCAATATAGTCTTCAAATTAACCAACTAGATCTAAAGTTCTTGAACAATAATTAAGAAAGGATTAAGATGTAATTTAGCTAATTTCTCCCTAATCTAATCTAATAACTTGGTAATAATCTCCTAATACAATGGAGTATTTATACTAAGTACAAGTATTAGGGTAACTAAGGGCTTAAATGACGATTCAGTCCCGAAGAAGAAGATTAACGCCTTGCAAGTCCTCAAGGAGCCTCACGATCTCCCTTCAATAAACGTTCATGCTGCATAGGGAACCGCCCGACGCGAGGATGAGACGCTCGGTCTGAGCTTCGAGATGCCCGGGTTATTCTTGGAACGCCCGATCTGAGTCTCAGGACGCTCGGGCTGTCCCTGGGATGCCCGGATCATGGATCAGCATAGTTTCTTCTTCTTTGAATGCCTCAATATCCGTGGGGGTCATTTGAGGGGTCATGGGGGTCTTCATCATTGCCCATTCTACTTGTTCTATCTACCTAGGTCTTTAGTATCGGTCTCCCCTTTGATGCTTGGTCGTTAAATACGATCAATTTAGCTCCGTCTTTGGTCCATGCACGCAAGGCTAGCGCTCCTTCCCTACCAGGGACACAAAATCTCAATGAATATGTAAAATAGGAAGCTAAAGGGAGAAACGACCCTAGTATAAGCAAGAAAGCATAGGAACAAGGCTAGTTCAAGGACTAAATGTGTTCAAATATGAGTCACATCAAATATCCGCAAACCGAACCTTTTCTCATCCCGAGTAAAGAGGTGACTAAAACTATGACCCTTAATAATACTACTAGCTGATGTGAGACAATTAGCGGGTCTCACTCCGCCCCTTCAACTCACAATAAGACACCTATGAGATAAGATGCCTTTTTGTAAGGCAAGGTGGGGCTTGACAAAATGGCGATGTATCCTAACATTTAAGCACACAAGATAATGTAAGGGATGCATCCACAAAAAGAATACCCACTTTCCTCATTTAAGTGGCGGAATTCATCTAGAGGGGAAGTCATCTAAGGTTACATATTCCATTATGGATATTGTTTCTCCAAGTTACTAAGTCTAAAAGGATACCAACAAATCACCTCCAAGCCGTGTTAAACTAGGGTACTTTCATCCACAATCGCTAAATAATTACGTCAAGAGTAGATTCCCTATGGTGTTAGAAACACTATAAGATCGCAGATTTCTCCTCTTGCCTAGACAAGAAGAAGGGTCGTCCCCTCTCCACCATGCAACAAAAATGAGGTCGATGGATGAAAGGGATCAATGTGCTTTGAGTTTCACAATAGGTGTTTTCTTTCGAATTGTTTTCCCCCCAATTTCTTTTGGCATTTGTCTTTTGAGAACATTTCTTGCCTTTTTTTATGTTTGGCAATTTTATACTTGGCAATTCTTTGCATTCTTTTTGAATATCTTCAAAGTAACCCTATTTTGTAGCAAGGGTACTTTTATTGAAGCATAGGAGTCTATTTTTTCAACTCTTTTCATTGATGCAATTTGCAAACATTTTGACTTTCACATTAATACTTAGAACTCAAATTGGAGATTATTGTGCCCATTCCCTTTTTGTTGGCAAAACATGGTGATAGAAATGGAAGAACGGTTGTATGGCTTGAATAAGCGGTAGCCAAGGAGTTATCACACCACACGGTACTCTTGACTAAGCCTTAGTCCATAGGTCAAAAGATACTAGTATGACACATCCTAGAGTGTCTAGAGGGTATTCTAGCAAACAAAGTCTCAAGGAAAAAAATTATCTACAAGGGCCTATATACACTTGCCAAGCTTCCCAACTAGATATTTTCACAAAAAATTTCCTAATATGCAACTATATGTCATGATGCAACTATCATATATTGTAAGACCCCTAATTTCCGTAATATAATTCTATAATTTTATTTTCCCATATTTCATATTTTATTTTTCGGGAAAATATCCCGCTCTTGTCGTTTTAGCTCGTTGGGTTCGAAAACGGTGAAGACCCGCTCTTTCTTTGGGTCTCGCGTGATTCTTAGTGTGGATGGGTAAGTTTTGGGCCTAAGCTTGAAATAAACACATGAGCTTCTCTATAAATAAGAAGGGAAACCAAACCCTTGATTTTCTTTTCTCATAATTCTCACAAAACCCTAAACCTAATTCTCTCCTCTCTTCTCTCCCTTGTGGCGTGTGCCTCCACCCTCTCTAGGGTTTCATGCCACGCCTCATTCCTCCTCCCTTCATCATCTTTCGAGCATAGATCGATCCTACTCCTTGGATCTATCTATCGTCTTCGTAATTTTTATGTTTTCGCGTAGTTTTTATAGTTTTATAATCTACTTATATATATTAGTATATTTATTAGTCTCGTTATCTTTGGCACGTGATGATTCAATAAAGGCGTGGAGACCACACCTGGAGAAGACGTTTATATCGTTGAAGACGATCTTTAGGAGTATTTGTTTAAAAAGGTAGTTAGGTGTTTCTCTTTTAATTATGTTATGCGAATTGTTGTAATTAATATGATTTAATGATTGTTTTACATGATTGGTACATGTTTGATTATTTGTTATCATGATTAAATATATTTCGCATATTTGTATATGTTTTTATGCGTTAATTACATGTCGTATGTTGCTTATGCGTTAAATATGGGTGTCATGAGCGTAATAAGGGTTTACGAGTGAACCCTAATGGCGGCATGATAGGCACCAAAGAGCGCTCTCCGAAGTAATAGCTAAAGCTAGTATAACCTTGATGATGATTCAAGTGTTATAGCTGAAGTTAGTACAAATTTGGGGTGTTACTCTAGTTATGGCTGTTTACCTTGGAAATATGAATTCAAGGTTATAGCTGAACCTACTATAACATTGAAGTACGAAGTCAAGGTTATAGCTGTAACTAATGTTACCCTGGGATTATGGCTTAAGATTATGGTTGATGCTAGTATAACTTTGAGTTTCGTGTCAAGGTTATGGTTGAGGTTACCATAACTTCAAATATATTCATTGAAGTTATAGTCGAGGCTAGTGTACCTCACGTTTACAGTTCATGTTATGGTTATGGTTAAGGTTACTATAACATTGATGATTATTGCTTGTTTCGTATGCCAAGTTGTAATCAATTGTACTATAACATTGTGTTTGTATGAGTCAATGGTTAGTCTATTCACATGATAATTTGTACAGTCAGTTACACTGTTCTGTAAGTTGTGTCATGATGTCGTTCATGCATTTTTGGTACAGTCAGTTATATTGTTGTATAGATGACGGTAGTATCAGTTATATACTATCGAAATGAAGTAAAGCTACCCTTCGGGAATTTGTTATGGTCTATGTCCGAGATTGGTCAAAGGCAGTTCGTTAAACGCCCTGGTCCCCATGTGTCGTTCGGTGTACAGTTATTGCACCGAGAGGTCTGGCCAAGTCTTAGGCATATAGGTAGTGGTTATACGCTATACAGACCGTGGATGCAGTTCGTTAATCGGTCCACTGTGGGTGCAGTTCGTTAATCGGCCCATACCATTGAATGGAGGCAGTTCGTTAATCGCTTCATTAGTTAGAGGCAGTTCGTTAATCGCTCTAACGGCATTCTTTCTATACATTGTGCTTGTTGGTTTGGATCGGTTACATGTATTATGGTTATGTTGGTTCTATGGATTACACGTGGTCATAATATGGTTTACATTGTCAGGCGTCGTCACATGTTTCCTTTGGAGTTGTTATCATACCATAAGATTGTCTTAGTATGTTATCGTTTAATGGCAAGTTATTATCGGGTTTTCATGAGTATAGATGGCCTCACATATTTACTGGTTTTACATTTCAGTTGTTATTGATTGTTGGTTATATTCAATTGTTATAATACTGACTGGGAAAGCATCTAGTACTCCCGACTGATTGTCGACCCCCATTCTTAGGTTAAATGCTCGTCGCTGTTTGGATGAGTTTGTTTGGGATGCATTGAGGGGCGAGCCGAATAATAAATTAGGACTTTGCTTTATGTTTTAAGAACATTCGAATAATGTATTACTTTGGTTTGGATTTAGTATCGATCCAGATTTGGTCTTGGTCTTTCCGCCACCTTGACCCCTTTTATCAGTATCGTACTCTGATATTTACCTTATAGTATGTTTTCCTTTGTTTTTTAATCCGCGGTTGTTACAGGTTGTATCAGAGTAAACACGCTCCCAACTCTCGCTTAGTTGAAGACTAAAATAAATGACCTAGTTAATGAGTGAGAGTAAATGGGGTAGAAACCAATAGGATTTGTTGGTTTTCTTATGTTTGTAAAGAGTATGAGTAGTTGTTTGGAGTGGTACTTAGGTTCTACCACTTATAACGAGATTTCGTTCTTGCAGATGGTGCGTAATGCGAATGGTGAGACCGATGCTTATCGCATCCGGAGACTTGAGGCCGCTATGGTATCTATGGCCGAACGTTTCACTAATCACCTCAACAACAACAACAACAACAACAACAACAACAACAACAACAACAACAACAACAACAACAACAACAACAACAATAACAACAACAACAACAACAACCATCCGCAACCGACTGTGTTTGATCGCTTTGCTCGTCACCGTCCTCCTACTTATAATGGTACGAATGATCCTACTACTTTGGAGGCTTGGATTCGAGAGATGGAGAAGTTGTTCCTCGCTACTAGATGTCCTGCGGATCAGAAGGTGGATATCGCCACCTGTTATCTGAAAGATGAGGTCGACAACTGGTGGGCTCTTGCTAGAGCTGGTCTGGAAGTTCAGCCAGGTTATGGTTGGGCTCTTTTCTCTGAGGCTCTGAAGAAGAGGTTTTATCCTAAGGAGATGCGCTAGTAGAAGGAGCAGGAGTTCCTCCGTTTACAGCAAGGTCCATGACCGTCGAGGGGTACACCAACAAGTTCGTGAAGCTGTCGCAATTCGTTACTTCTGTGGCTATGGATGAGGTTTCAAGGACTCGTCACTATGAGAAGAATCTAGCTCCTAAGGTCCGGACTGCTATGTCCGGTATTTCTTCGACTTCTTTCCAACAAGCTTATGATCGTGCTCTTAGCATATATGATTCAGTTCTTGCTACCGAGGATGAGGAGAGTGCAAAGAGTAAGTTCGTGAAGAGGCCATATGTTTCTCCCAGTGCTTCCCAGAAGAATCAGAAGTTTGAGGCTCGTCCGTACTCTCCCCGTGATCAGGATCAGTCCCGAAAGAACATCTGGTGTTTTCGTTGCGGGAAGGCATACCACCCGGGTATGACTTGTGTTACTGGTGCTCCGCTTACATGTTATAACTGCAAGGCTCTGGGACACAAGTCTGTTGATTGTCCCTTGAAACCAAATATGGAAGCGCCAAAGGTTGATGCTCCAAAGACTGGACGAGTGTTCGTGATGAGTCGTGCTGAGGCAGATGCTAATGCTGATGTGGTTACGGATAACTTTCTCGTTCACTCTTTATCTGCTTTTGTTCTTTTTGATACGGGTGCGTCGATGTCTTTCGTATCCGAATCCTTTTCCGTCTGAGCTGGACTCACATCCTCATCATCCGTTCATACCTCTATATCCCTTCCTACGGGTGAGATTGTTTCTTGCTCTGTTCTGTTCAAGGACGTACCTGTCAGTATTGTAGGGGCGATCCTTCCTGCGGACCTTGTCCAATTCAAACTAGGAGAGTGTGATGTGATTTTGGGCATGGACTGGTTATCTCGCTATGATGCTAGGTTCCTGTGTCTTGATCAGAAGCTCGTGCTTAAGAGTCCTACTGGTTCGAGGGTTTCTTACTAGGGTGTTAGAGTTACACCTACTGTCAAGTGAGTTTCTGCTATGAAGATGGTTTACATGGGTAGAAAGGGTCATCAGATCTATCTGTGCAGTGTTCTGGACGTTTCAGCTGAGCCGAAGTTAGATGATATCCATGTGGTTAGGGAGTTTCTCGATGTCTTTCCTGAGGATCTACCTAGTATCCCTCCTGAGCGAGATTTAGAGTTCTCGATTGAGTTGCTACCTGGTACTGGTCCCATTTCGAAAGCTCCATATCGTATGGCACCAGCCGAGTTACATAAACTCAAGAAGCAACTTGAGGAGATGATCGATAAGGGTTTTATCCGAGCAAGTGCTTCACCGTGGGGTGCTCCAGTATTGTTCATCAAGAAGAAGGATGGTAGTATGTGGTTGTGCATCGACTATCGTGAGCTGAATAAGGTTACCATCAAGAACAAGTATCCTTTGCCAAGGATCGAGGATTTGTTTGATCAGCTCCGTGGTGCGAGTGTGTTCTCGAAGATTGATCTGAGGTATGGTTAACATCAGATTCCAGTCCTGGTTCAGCAGACTATTGTTCAACAAACTAGGGCTCCTGCAGTGACAGTGGTAGCAAAGACACCTGCACCAGTAATTGCATTGACTCCAGTCCTGGTTCAGCAGACTCCTAATGTGGGGAGTTCTATGCCTAGAAGGTTTATGGCCAAACTCATGAGAACTGAGACTGGTGAAAAGAGGAGATTTACTCATGGAGGGTTGTCTTTCATGGAGTCTCTAACTCAATCTCTCCAGCACTCTAGATTGGGCATAGGAACTGGTCCATTTGAAAGAGGGGAAGGTAGTAAGATGGGAGGTGATAATGGGTAGTTGTGGTATGTGGAATATTAGAGGTATGAATAATCCTAATAAACAGAAGGAAATAAGGAGATTCTTGCTCCATAATAATGTAGGGTTATTTGGTTTGTTAGAGACAAAAGTTAAAGTTAAAAATTGGGAGAATGTTCGAATAAACATTTGTGATGACTGGTCTATATGCTCCAATACTAGTCTTCATAAAGGTGGTAGGATTTGGTTAATTTGGAATCCTAATTATTTTGAGGTGGATGTGTGTGATATCACTGTTCAGTGCATTCATACCAAAGTTAGGGATAAAGTGAGAAAGAATAGCTTCTGGTTCACTGTTGTCTATGGTTTGAATCAGGCAGCTGATAGGGAGGATTTGTGGAGTAGCCTAAGGTGTTATCATAGGGGTATTCATGGTCCCTGACTAGTAGGTGGGGACTTTAATGCTGTCCTTGCTAGGAATGAGAGGATTGGGGGTGCTCCTGTGACAAATGCTGAGCTTCAACCCTTGCTACAAAGTTGTCCAGATCGGTTGGATGATCTTAGTGCAAAGGGGGCCTTCTATACTTGGTCAAATAAACATGAGGATGGAGAGAAAATCTATAGTAGAATTGATAGAGTGTTGATTAATGATGAATGGGCTATTATGTTTTTTCGTGACTATGTTCATTTCTTGCCTGAGGGAATGTTTGATCATTGCCCTTGCCTTATCAATCTTGATGGGTCTGTTCAGAGAAAGGGAGCATCATTTAAGTATTTTAATATGTGGTCAATGGCACCTAATTATCCTGATATTGTGAAGGAGGGGTGGAATTTGGCTTGTCATGGTACTGCTATGTTTAAAGTAGTCACAAAATTGAAGGGTCTTAAATATCAGTTGAAAAAATTAGACAAGGATCAGTTTGGGGATATTGTTAACCTCACACATGTTGCTGAGTTGTCATTAAAGCAAGCTCAAGAAATGTTGGTTGGGGATCCCTTGAATGAGGATCTTTGTAAGATTGAAAGAATTTGTGCTAAAGAGGTTGAGGATCTTAGGAAGGCAAGAGATCAATTCCTGACTCAGAAAGCAAAGTGTGACTGGTTGAAGCATGGTGATGATAATACTTCCTACTTTCATGCCTGTATCAAGAGAAGGAGAGCAAAAAATTGAGTGTTCCAAGTTGCTGATGTAAATAATAACCTGTGCTCAACTTCTGAGAGTATTCAGGCTGCTTTCATTCATTACTATCAGCAATTGTTGGGGACTGAAAAATATGTTAAACCTATTAATAGGAAAGTAATCAAGTATGGGAAGTGTGTGACTGAGGCCCAATCTCTCATGCTGTCACTCCTGAATCGCTTCGAGGAAGTTAAGGTGGCTATGTTTGACATTCCAGGGACCAAGGCACTGGTCCACGATGGTTATAGCAGCCAGTTTTTAAAGACAATCGGCATATTGTTGGAGCCGATGTTGTTCTTTGCAAAGACAGGGAGCCATTCATTCTAGACAGCTCCTCAAACAGTGCAATGCCACTATCATTACACTCATTCCAAAAGTGCCTCTTCCTAAAACAGTATTACAATTCAGGCCCATTGCCTGTTGTAATACTATCTATAAGTGTTTGTCAAAGGTGCTGTGTAATAGAATTGGCAAGGTCTTACCTGATATCATTAGTCCTAGTCAAGGGGCTTTTATAAAAGGAAGGGATATTGTTGGGAACATCCTTATTTGTCAGGATTTAATCAAACTCTATAAAAGGAAAAGTTGTTCTCCTAGGGTGTTAATGAAGGTGGATCTTCAGAAAGCATATGACTCAGTGGCTTGGTCTTTTGTCCTGGAGATGCTACAAGCTACTGGGTTTCCTGAATCATTCACCAAGATCATTATGCAGTGCATCACTACTCCCACCTATTCTCTTTCCCTCAATGGTGAAACATTTGGGTTCTTTAAAGGCAGGAGAGGGCTCAGGCAAAGAGACCCTTTGTCTCCTCTTCTCTTTACCCTATGTTTGGATTATTTGAGTAGGGTCCTAGGTGTGGTGCATAAGCATCATAATTTTAAGTTCCATCCCTTGTGCAACAGGATCCAACTGTCCCATCTATGCTTTGCTGATGACCTGATTTTGTTTTGTAGAGGTGATAGGGGGTCTGTTGGTCTTATGTTGGCGGCTTTTGATCACTTCTCTAATGCATCAGGCCTGGAAATGAATAATGGGAAGTCTAACTTTTATTATAATGGGATTGATGAGAGTTTGGTCTCTGAAATTGAGAAGCAGACTAGTATGAAGAAGGGGAAACTCCCTTTTAAGTATCTTGGTGTGAATGTGTCTCCCAAGAGACTCTCTGTTCTTGACTGTGAGTGCTTGGTAGATAAAATTGTGGACAGAATTAGAAGCTTAGGGGCTCGCAAACTCTCATATGCTGGTAGGGTTGTTTTGATCAAATCTGTGCTCAGTTCTTTACATTGCTATTGGGCAAGGATTTTCATCCTACCTAAAACTGTCATAAGCAAGATTGAAGCAGTTTGCAGATCTTTTCTTTGGTATGGTTCTAATCATAAGGAAAGCCCTGCCTTAGTTTCTTGGGCTACCATTTGCTAACCTAGGAAACAAGGGGGACTGGGTTTTAAAGATCTTCATGCTTGGAATGTTGCTGCTATTGCTAAATATGTATGGTGGATTGCAATGAAGGCTGATCACCTCTGGGTTCGTTGGGTTCATGCTGTCTATATAAAATCTACAACTTGGAAAGAATATGAACCAGGGAGTGGCAGCAGCTGGGCTTGGAGAAAAATTTGCCAAGTCAAGAATATTTATAAATCTAAATTATTTACTGATCCCAATGTTGAGCAGTACAGGCTGAAGGAAGGGTATCACTGGCTTAAACCAGTTGGAGATAAAGTCCAGTGGTATCCATGGATGCTCAATAGGATGATTATCCCTCGTCATGTGTTTATGTGCTGGTTAGTAGCACAAAATAGGCTTTTAACTCAAGACAGGTTGATCAAAATGAATATAATTCAGAACAATTGCTGCTATCTATGTGGAGAGACGATGGAATGCCATGAACATCTGTTTTTCCAGTGTAGATATAACAGAATGTGCTTGGACTCACAGGCTGCTGGTGCTTAGTGGACTTTCCAGAGAAGAATTGTATTGAATGGTGGGTACGCTGGAGGCAGCAGTCTATATGGTATAAGCAGGCAGTGGCTATGATCCTTGCTTCCCTACTTGCCCATATCTGGTTTGCTCGTAACAAATGCAGGCTTGAGGGGTATCTATCCCATCCTCAGGTGGTTGTTAATAGCATTAAACGTGAAGTGCAGTTGAGAATTAATCAGTATGAGGTACCATGTAGGAATGGTAGAGTCAGAAAGTGGGTGAGTTACATAAGTAGTCATTAGCTATTTGTGTAGAGAAATGCATGTTGTATTGACAGAATTTGTGTTGTAAGGGACTTTTTTTATGATATTAATGATAAGCTTACATTTTCCCAAAAAAAAAACATCAGATTCCAGTTAGGAATGAGGATATTCCTAAGACTGCATTTCCTTCGAGGTATGGCCACTATGAGTTCTTGGTGATGCCGTTTGGGTTGACGAATGCACCTGCTGTTTTCATGAATCAGATGAACCGCACTTTCAGTGAGTATTTGGATAAGTGTTTCATGGTGTTCATAGACAACATACTGATTTACTCGAGAGATGAGGCTGAACACGAGAGTCATCTTCGTGTTATCTTGGAGACTATGCATAAGCAGAAGTGGTATGCTAAGTTCTCGAAGTGCGAGTTTTGGCTGAGGGAAGTTACCTTCTTGGGTCATGTGATATCTGGCAATGGAGTTATGGTTGATCCGTCGAAGATCCGAGTTGTGGTCGATTGGGAGAGTCCAAAGAATGTGAACGAGGTTCGGAGTTTCCTTGGTCTAGCTGGGTACTATCATCGGTTTGTTCACGATTTCTCCAAGATCGGGAGGCCGATGACTCAGTTAATGGAGAAGGAATCCAAGTTCATTTGGATTGAGGCTTGTGGAGCTCCTTTCTAGGAGTTAAAGAAGAGGTTGATTACCGCTCCTGTGTTGACTCTACCAGAAGAGGGCATTGAGTTCGATATTTTCTGCGATGCAGCAAAGTTTGGGTTAGGTTGTGTCTTGATGCAGAAGGGTAAAGTTGTGGCTTATGCTTCCCGTCAGTTGAAAGTTCACGAGATGAACTATCCGACTCACGATCTTGAGTTAACAGCAGTGATGTTTGCACTTAAGCTGTGGCGACACTACCTTTATGGAGTCTCTTGCAACATTTATACGGATCATAAGAACTTGAAGTATATCTTCACTCAGAGAGATCTTAACATGAGGCAGAGACGTTGGTCGGAGCTGCTTAATAACTAGAAGATTGAGCTGTAGTATCATGAGGGTAAGGCAAACGTAGTTGTCGATGCTTTGAGTCGCAAGGTGTGTCATGCTATGAGATTTGTGTTGGTGTTACCTGACGACTTGAGTCGAGAGTTCCAGAAGATGAGCCTTGAGGTAGTTCTTCCTGGTACTCTAGATCTGAGTGCGGTGGTTGCTGAACCCGAGATCCTTCATGAGATCCGAGTTAAGGAAAGAGAGGATGAATTCCTAGAAGGAGTTCGAGTCGCTATAAGCAAAGGACGTGCCAAAAACTTCGACGTTGGACCTGATGATGGTCTCCGATTCCAAGGTCATTGGTGTGTGCCTAGCTGTATGGTCTTAAAATGTAAGATTCTTAAGGAGGCTCATAGTACTTCCTATTCGGTTCATCCTGGTGGTGATAAGATGTATAAGAATCTGAAGCTACGGTTTTGGTGGCCGGGTATGAACAAAGAGATCCCTGAGTTTGTGAGTCGTTGCTTGGTTTGCCAGAAGGTCAAGTTCGAACATCAGAGACCTGATGGTCTACTGCAACCTTTGGAGATTCCCACATGGAAAAGGAATTCGATTTCGATGGACTTCGTTATGGGTCTGCCAAGGTCGCCGAGAGGAATGAATGTGATTTGGGTCATGGTTGATCATTTGACTAAGGCCGCGCATTTCATTCCGATGAAAGAGACTTGGAGTCTCGAGGAACTAGCGAATGCTTATCAGCGTGAGATCATTCGTCTTCATGGGGTTCCTAAAGATATCATCTCCGACCGTGACCCGAGGTTTTGTTCTTAGTTTTGGAAGAAGCTTCAATCTTCTTTGGGTAGTGAGCTTAAGATGAGTACGACTTTTCATGCTGCAGTTGATGGTCAGACTGAGCGTACGATTCAGACGCTCGAGGATATGTTGCGAGCTTATGCTTTGGAGTTTCAGGTTAGTTGGGAGAAGAGTTTTTCGCTTGTGGAGTTCTCCTACAACAACAGTTACCAAGCTAGTATTCAGATGGCTCCGTTTGAGGCACTTTTTGGAAGGAAGTGTCATAGTCCTTTGTGTTGGGACGATTCTGGTGAGGCTGTCATTCTTGGTCCAGAGTTGGTTCATGAATCGATTGAGCAGGTAAGGTTGATCCGTGAGCAGGTTAAGGTAGCCCAGGATCGATAGAAGACGTATGCAGACTTGCGGCGTAGGCCGATTGATTTTGAGGTTGGCGATAAGGTTTTTCTTAAGGTTTCAAGAGATTTGGCCTTAAGGGTAAGCTTAGTCCTAAGTACATTGGAACTTATGAGGTGCTCGAGTGAGTTGGCGAGGTAGCCTATAGGTTGGCTTTACCTCCGAATCTGTCGAAGGTTCACGATGTGTTCCATGTGTCGAAGCTGCGTCGTTATCGCAGTGATCCTTCCCATGTTCTACAGGCTGATGTTATCGAGGTTGAGCCTACCCTGACTTATGAGGAACGACCCGTTCGTATCTTAGAATGTTAGGAGAAGAGGCTAAGGAATAAGGTTGTACCTTTGGTTCGGGTTCTGTGGAGGAGTCAAAATTTTGAGCAAGAGACTTGGGGAACCGAAGCGTCTATGCGAGAGAAGCATCCACATCTTTTCGAGTGAGGTAGTTCTCTTATCAAGTTTCGAGGACAAAACTTCTTTTTAGGGGGTTGGATTGTAACACCCCTAATTTCCGTAATATAATTCTATAATTTTATTTTCCCATATTTCATATTTCATTTTCCGGGAAAATATCCGTCTCTTGTCTTTTTACCTCGTTGGGTTCGAAAATGGTGAAGACCCGCTCTCTCCTTAGGTCTCACGTGATTCTTGATGTGGATGGGTAAGTTTTGGGCCTAAGCTTGAAATAAACCCATGAGCTTCTCTATAAATAAGAAGGGAAACCAAACCCTTGATTTTCTTTTCTCATAATTCTCACAAAACCCTAAACCTAATTCTCTCCTCTCTTCTCTCCCTTGTGCTACGTGCCTCCCCCCTCTATAGGGTTTCGTGTCGTGCCTCATTCCTCCTCCCTTCATCATTTTTCGAGCTTAGATCGATCCTACTCCTTGTATCTATCTATCTTCTTCGTAAGTTTTTATGTTTTCGCGTAGTCTTTATAGTTTTATAGTTTACATATATATAATAGTATATTTATTAGACTCGTTATCTTTGGCACGTGATGATTCAATAAGGGCATGGAGACCGCACCTGGAGAAGACGTTTATATCGTTGATGACAATCTTTAGGAGTATTTGCTTAAAAAGGTAACTAGGTGTTTCTCTTTTAATTATGTTTATGCCAATTGATGTAATTAATATGATTTAATGATTGTTTTACATGATTGGTACATGTTTGATTATTTGTTATCATAATTAAATATGTTTCACATGTTTGTATATGTTTTAATGCATTAATTACATGTCGTATGTTGCTTATGCGTTAAATATGGGTGTCATGAGCGTAATTAGGGTTTACGAGTGAACCTTAATGGCGGCATGATAGGCGGCCAAGAGTGCTTTGCAAAGTTATAGCTAAAGCTAGTATAACCTTGATGATGATTCAAGTGTTATAGCTGAAGTTAGTACAACTTTGGGTCGTTACTCTAGTTATGGCTGTTTGACGTATAACCTTGGAAATATGAATTCAAGGTTATAGCTGAACCTACTATAATATTGAAGTGCAAAGTCAAGGTTATAGATGTAACTAATGTGACCCTGGGATTATGGCTCAAGGTTATGGTTGATGCTAGTATAACTTTGAGTTTCATGTCAATGTTATGGTTGAGGTTACTATAACTTCAAAGATATTCATTGAAGTTATAGTCGAGGCTAGTATAACCTCACGTTACAGTTCATGTTATGGTTATGGTTAAGGTTACTAGAACATTGATCATTAGTGCTTGTTTCGTATGTCAAGTTGAAATCAATTGTGGTATAACATTGTGTTTTCATGAGTCGTTGGTTACTTTATTCACATGATAAGTTGTACAGTCAGTTACACTGTTCTGTGAGTTGTGTCATGATTGATGTCGTTCATGAATTTTTAGTACAGTTAGTTATACTAATGAATAGATGATGGTAGTATCAGTTATATACTATCGGAATGAAGGCAACCCTTCCGGGATTTTTTATGGTGTATGTTCGGGATTAGTCAGAGGCAGTTCGTTAATCGCTCTGGTCCCCGTGTGTTGTTCGGTGTATAGTCATTGCACTAAGAGGTCTGGCCAGGTCTTAGGCATATAGGCACTGGCTATACGCTATACATAGTGTGGATGCAGTTCGTTAATCGGTCCACTGTGGGTGCATTTCGTTAATTGGTCCATACCATTGAATGAAGGCAGTTCGTTAATCGCTCCATAAGTTAGAGGCAGTTCGTTAATCGCTCTAAAGGCATTCATTCTATACATTGTGCTTAGTGGTTTGGATCGGTCACATTTATTATGGTTATGTTGGTTCTATGGATTACACGTGGTCATAATATGGTTTACGTTCTCACGCGTCGTCACATGTTTCCTTTGGAGTTGTTATCATATCATAAGATTGTGTTAGTATGTTATCGTTTAATGGCAAGTTATTGTCGGGTTTTCATGAGTATAGATGGTCTCACATGTTTACTGGTTTTGCATTTCAATTGTTATTGATTGTTGGTTATATTCAATTGTTGTAAACATGACTGGGAGAGCATCTAGTTACTCCCGACTGATTGTCGACCCCCATTCTTAGGTTTAATGCTCGTCGCTGTTTGGATGATGTTGTTTGGGATGCATCGAGGGCCGAGCCGAATAATAAATTAGGACTTTGCTTTATGTTTTAAGAACCTTCGAATAATGTATTAGTTTGGTTTGGATTTAGTATCGATCCGGATTTGGGCTTGATGTTTCCGCCACCTTAACCCCTTTTATCAATATCGTACTCTGATATTTACCTTATAGTATGTTTTCCTTTGTTTTATAATCCGGGTTGTTACATATATACAACCTAATGCAAATGCTTCTATCACTAGTATGCCACATAATCTAAATGCAACTCCTATAATCGCATTGGTTTGTACCGCATTAAATAAAAAGAAGCCACAACGTCATTAACATATAAGAAGAAAAAAGGAGGTTTGGAAAGATCATACCATGTGGTCTTCATATTCTTCATGCCTCGAATGTGGCGTAGT
Organism: Silene latifolia; assembly: GCF_048544455.1. NCBI lineage: Eukaryota > Viridiplantae > Streptophyta > Magnoliopsida > Caryophyllales > Caryophyllaceae > Silene > Silene latifolia. The sequence continues at coordinate 11,275,215 of NW_027413123.1, forward strand.
CGGTCCAATGTGATAAGAGTGAACAACAAACAAACAACAAGTATAAACAATTCTACTCTACAAAAGAAGAACATGTTTTTGGAATTTTTGAAAATTTTCAATTTTTATCATGTTTTGAAATAGGTTAGAGGTTAGAATTTTAGAATTCCTCATCCCCACACTTAGATTGGACATTGTACTCAATGGACAAAACAATAACTATGCACATGCAATGAAATGACATGCATGAATCTACGCTAAATGCAAGCTATACGGAATATATTATAAAAATGATGCAAACTAAACTAGTCTAAGTGATGCATGCTTTCTATTGTTCGGAGAGCTAATTTAGATTAACCCGGGATGCTTGTGACTAAACTTCCCCAAACCGATTAAATTTATGGGTGATGTTTTGCCACAAGGCCATGTATGCAAAGATATGCTAATTGTCATTTTGGATTTTTCCTAGTGGGAACAAAAATTGTCCTCACCTTAGCGTGACTATGGTGGAAAAAGTCCTTTGTTATTGCTAGGAGACTTCACTAGGCAAAAAGCCAAAACAACAATGATTATTCAAAATGAGTTAGTTAAACAAATTAAATTTTGTCATAGAGATTAGAGAGGAAGAAAGAGCTAACATATGCTTTGATGGGTGCCTCTTGCCCGCTCCAGCTAGCCAAATAACTCCTCATTTATCGTAATCATCACCTCTATCTTCATCATTACATTCCTCTCTAGACTCATCACTTTCATAGAAGTCCATGAATTGATCCCCTTCACTATTAACCTCAACGGTGTCGCCATCACTCTCCCGACCCTCGCCATTGTCATTAGCTCAACCATTCCCATGGGCCGAATTTGGAAAGAGTATATCGACTTGTGCCCTAGAGGGAAGAATTCCCTCTTCATTTATACGCCCTTGATGGGCCATTTGGTGGAAATTGGGGTATAGAGCATAACAGGCATCCACCCTATCATTATATTATTGTTGGTGCAAAGCTTTAAGTAAACCCGTGGCAAAGTCATCCCTTGGAAGAATGAACGGGTTAAGGTGGTTGTAGGGTTGGTAAGGGAAGGGGTAAGCAGGAATAGTGATCTTCTCCCCTTCATTCGTGTTTTCATTCTCTTGTTGTTGTGGAGGGTGTCGTGTTTGGTTCTCTTGCCTTGAGGTTTCGGGTACTAGGTAGGAAGGTAGACGGGAACGAGGCTCTCTTCTAGGTGAAATTCTTGTCAAACCTTCCATTGGAAGGATTAGTGGATCACTTACCTTTGTTAGCCATTTGATCTTTTTTTAATAGCCCTCATAGGCTATCCAATGATGTTGTTTGAAAAGAAGGCATTCATTAATCCTAGTATTGCCCGGGAGGGGGGGGCATAAAAATGTCATGGTTGAAGTTTGAGTTAAACCACTTTGCAATTCTTGTGATCAAGCCTCCATTCACAATATGCTTTATCCCGTTATCACACCCATTTCGAAAACGTGCCCATCTCTCGAGTAGTACCAAAGGAGCGTTGAAGTGGTATCCAATTTTACCTTGGATTTGAAAGTATGATTCCACAAAAGTGAGGTCAAGCTCATTTCCAACTGCGGGGCCACGACAAGCAAGTAGGTTGCTCGTTAAGAAACTGTAGGTGAGTCTTATGATCGGGTTTTGGATGAAAGAGGCCAAACAATCTTTAATCTTTGTCAAGTCACGGCCCGTTATTAGGGCTCTCCAAAGTGGTTTTACACTATATTTCCGAGGCTTGGATGATCGAGAGGGTGATACATCTAGGCCCAAAATATCCGCAAACTCAACCAATGTTACCATTCTAGTGACATTTTCCAATCGGATTTCTATGAAAATGGTGTTGTTGAGAGTTGAACTTTCTAGAAAGCTTAGGAATTCTAATACAAGTGATTTGTAAGTAAGCTCATCCATATGGAACATATGGTAGAGAGTCCAAATAAGTCGAAGAAAGCCTCAGTTTGGTGATATATCCTTAGCTATCTATGTGTTTCATGACAATGAAACTTTATTGGAAGGATGTTCTTACCTAGTAGTCGATGAAAGACGACTCGTTGAGCATCATTAACAAATTCAATATGAGGTAATCGGTGAAGTACCGAGAGATCAATAATTTCTTCATTTTCTCTCCTCCTTGTGATGATATATGAGGTAGAAGAACTCCCTATAATCCTTGTTCTTCTTTGTTCCCTTGTCATGAATCTCCTTTGTGTACTCATTTTTATTTGAACTTAAGGACTTTGAATGTGATTGAGTGAAAGTGAAATCAAGCCTTCTAAAATATATCTCTTTGCTTTGTTGAAAACCCTAGATTGGGTGAGTTCAAGTTTAGAGAGGTTGATTTGTTTTCTTGAGGATGAAGTGGGTGATTTTGTTTTTTTTTTTTGTGAGGGGGTTTTGGGTTTAATAAGTGAGAGGAGTTGATGTGCACTAATGGAAAAAATCCCTACTGCGTCAGTTTTAGAGGGCCTTTTGCGTCGGTTTTGGACTAACATATATCGAGGGGTCGTATTTGCTATGCGTCAGTTGTGGAACTGACGCAAAAAGTTCACCATTTGCGTCAGTTGTGTTTGAAAAACTGACGCAAAAAAGAACCATTTGCGTCAGTTGTGTTTAAAAAACTGACGCAATTGTATGAATAACCTACGCAAATGCTTCAACAATTGCATCAGTTCTTTATAGAACTGACGCATTTTCTTTACTTTTTGCGTCATTTGTTATCATAGCTGATGCAATTTATATTTTTTTAGGTCCAATTCATTTTTCTCATTTGCATCATTTCTTTCAAGAACCGACGCAATTTATTAATGCATTTTTTTATATAAAAATTTGATGCCCAAATTATATAGAACTCACAATCCGAATACCAAAACTTAAAAACCTGCAACAATAAATCCAACCAACCACTAATACAACTTATGTAAAACAACATTACATCTTATTCAACCCAACAACGTTCCAAATACAATCCAAAGTACAAATAATCCCACAAACATCTTAGTTAGTAAGCTAATATATACTAAATGTTCTCTAAACATCTAGTAAACTTACATAAAAATATATATCAATCCAAAATCGATGTCACAAACCTAACCAGACATACTCAAGTCAATAGTGCTCGATCGAAGTAGTAGAAGAATACATAAATCACCTGGCAACCACAACCAAGTCTGCTCTATAGGCCTTAACCCTCACCAGAAATATCCATAGGTTATTACCTTGTAATTCCAAGAATTAAAAGTGTTGAAGTGCAACCCCTACTCAAATGCCATCAACAACTCTTGTGATATGTTTCAATCAGTCACAAAAAAAGAGAAAAATCAAATCACTGATAGTCACTAAGCATCCTCAAGTGATTACCCTGAAAAGTATTACTCTTTTAAAGCTTTATTCAGCAATTTACACAAGTAATTAGAGTAAAGTTGCCAGAAAACTACTCACCTCTCCCCCAAAAGTTACAAAGAACAGTGTAAGGTATGCTTAATGAGAAGCCCACAAGTAACTAAAATTAACCGATCGCGAATACATAAATGTAATAAAATAACAATACCTTCTTGTCAATATTGGTACAATAAACAGTTCTTGCACACATTTCCCTCTTGTCTTCGGACGACAGACAAAAGCATCATATGTTTCATAAATCAACTTGGGATTATCATCACAGTCAGCTATGCTAAAACTAGCAAAGAATCTGAGCTTGAACGAATGTGAACCCAACTCACCCTGGGCAGGAAAGTAGGATTAACAGGAGCAATGGCAGTATTAGAAGGTAGCACTTTGATAGGGAAAAAATCAAGCATTGTACCTGACAAGTTCAAGTCATTCTCAGTACCCTCTGGCCAAATGCAATAATCTGACGACTCGAAACATTAGCAGGATTATAACCAAATCATCACCATCGAATTATTTAAAACTGGATACCGGAGTTTTCACAACCACATGTATTGCCTTCATCAGTAAATTCAAGGAACTGAAGAGTAAATTAAAACTGAAAGAGGGAGAATGAATGGTGGAGATGATAGCAAGCATCATCTTGATAAATAACCGAGAACATGAAATTACCTACCCTCATGAGCTCAATAAAAAACGCCTGGATTATTGACGCTAACGAACACCAAATAACTGTATTTAAGTAAATAGTATGAAGCTTGAAAAACATAACAATGATTAACTGATTCCCTTACCTTCCGAAAGCCTTTTGAAATAATCCCATTATTTTTTGGGGGCCAAAAGAGTAAAGAAAGCTTGAGAATATGGGTCTCGAAAATAACATAATGAACACCTTCGAAATTCATAACAATTAACATAAAGACGGAAACCAAACACATACCCTGAAGGCTCTTTGAAATTCATAACAAATTTGGTGTGTCCAGTTATCTGATAGCCCTTTGCCCAAAATCAGCAGGAGACAAATTCATATATCATATATACATAAACACGCAACATTATACTCCCTAAAAGATTTAACCCGAAATATTGTACTACAAGTTAGAGTGGGAAGTACATGAGTTTCAAAGTCTCTAGTTAACAAAATATTTGCTACTCTAGTATCTCCATAAACAATGGCAAGTTGGACTCCGTCTTAGAATCATACTGAGTACCCAAGTTTCAAAGTCTCTAGTTAACAAAATAATCGAATATATTAGACATTAAACTTATATCATTATAACATAGTGAAACAAAATCTACAAAAAATATTGTTAATTTTACCCAATTAAATACAAAAAACAAAACCCCAGATTCAAAAAATATACCTTGAGGTCCCAAATTGATTTGGTAGGAATGAAATTGAAATTGGCGGCGAGTTCCGGTGAAAGAGAGTTGAACCAGAGGAGAGAGAGAGAGAGTGGTGAGGCTGTTAAGAGAGATCGATGTGGGAGTTGGTGGCCAAGAGTGATGCACGAACTACGGTATTCCGCCGTTGCCGGTGTGAGTGTTTAATTAGGGTTTTTTGGGTGATCAGGGACATGATAACAAAGGACACGGTATGATGGTGGTGGTGGTGGTGCGACGATCGAGCAGCCCAATTGGGAATTAAGGGTTTTCTTTGATATGTAATTGAGAAATTTTTAGACGGTGAGAATGTATACCAGTTGATTTTATTTTTTTAATTAATATCATTTGCATCGGCTTTAAGTAAAATTGATGTAAAAATATAATATTAAATAAGTCGGTTTAGTAATAGAACTGATGTATTTGATCAAATACATCGGTTTTCCTGAGAACCGAGGCATTATATACGCCAGTTTCTTCCAAAAACCGACGCATTAAGCTTATTTATAGGGCGAAAGTTCGTTCCTGCCAAAAGTGTGTACTTTTTGCATCGTGTTTTTTAGAACTGGCGTAATTCAATTGACACAATAGAGGTTTTTTCTACTAGTGGTGGCTTGATATGTGTGGTGGAAATTAGGAGAAGAATGAGAATTTGTGGCCAATAGAAGTGCGGCACGGGAGGGACACGCGCGGTTCATTCAGGGAGCCGGGCGTCTTCTGCTTTTTAGAAAAATTGTATGCGCAGTGTGGGACGCGCGACCATAAATCGGCCCGCCCGTCTCGAGTTATGAGACGCCCGTCTTGGAGATAGGACGTCCGGATTTCATTACAGCGCACAAATTTCTAATGGATGATCAGATAGGGACGCGCGTCCCTAAAGGTGGACCGCTCGTCTCGAGCACTTGAGACGCCCATCTTGATGTTGGGACGCCCAGATTTTCTTCCAGCATAAAATCTTCTAATCCTCTTGGCTCCAGCTCCCACGGATCAAGGCTACCTAGGGGGGATCCTCCTTTTAGCTCCTCTAAAGTTTCTTCTTCCTTGAGTGAGTGACATAGGCTCTCTCCTAGTCTAGGCGAAAGCATCCCCACACTTGAACCTCAATTCCTTCACGCATCAAACTTGATTAGCAATCCTTCCTCACTTACTCTCATGTCAACAATTGTAGATAAAGCAAGGAATTAAAATGAAATGCAATGAATTTAAGTGCAAGTAAGTTGGCTAGAATATTTATAAGTTGTGGTTTATGGAGGACTCCACCAAACTCTCCTCCATTTCAATGCTAGATCAGGGTGGGAGAGGCTCAAGACGAGTGACCTCAACCTCTATTACAAAAGCTCATTCATAATAAGGCTTGATACGTTGACCATTCACTTTGAATCTATTTCCATCTTTGGACATTATCTCAAAGTCCCCATACTTTCCAAAATTTGTGATTACAAAGGGACCCGTCCATCGCGAATTCAACTTTCCGAGGAAGAGCCAATATCGAGAATTTAATAGAAGGAATTTGTCTCCCTTGTGCAAGGCCTTTTGCTTAATTCTCTTATCATGAAGAAACTTGTTACATTCTTTGTAGATCTTAGCATTTTCATAAGAGTGAAGCCGGAATTCCTCCAATTCTTCAATTTGCAAGATCCTCTTCTCTCCACTTAACTTGAGGTCAAGATTGAGAGTCTTGATTGCCCAAAAGGCTTTGTATTCCAATTCAAGCGCCAAGTGACAAGCCTTTCCATAGACCAATTTGTAAGGTGAAGCTCCTAAGTGTGGGAAATATCGGTATACTTCCCTTAAAATTTAGGATTATAACGAAATTATAATTATGAAAAACGAGTCATAAATGAAATTACATAAACAAAAGTAGAGAGATATGAATCAACTTTTGGTCCTAGCAAATTTGGCCTAAGAACAATATCGAAATCGATATTCTCCTAATCGTTGCACCCAAAATGCTATGAGAAATGCCCTTGTTCTTGCTAGAACATTTAGGACTCCATTACGTTGTCACAATTTTTGTCCTACGACGTATCGTTATAACTCGCATCTGTGATCAATCAGCCAACTGTTTGACTTATGACTCGTTGAACCCACCATCAATCAACTTCACAAAATAATAGCCAGAGTAATTAGCTCATGTAGGCGATTACGGACTAAAACAAATATAATGTAATTCAGTTCACTTTGTGGCGTTCAATGTTATCATACAATCCACATGAAAATCAAAATAATATAATAAAACGACGAAGTTATAAATAGCATATAAAAAAGATAATGTATCGAATCCATAATAAACTAGTACAACTCAGGAATACGTTTAATTCCCATGGAAATAACGTGCCCTTCATGCTTATCATATCTTAATGGTTTAGTGAGAGGGTCCGCGATGTTGTCATCCGAAGCAATCTTGTCAATCACTATCTCCTCTTGCTCCATGTAATCACGGATCAGGTGAGCCTTCCGATGTACATGTCTAGACTTGTTGCTAGACTTAGGCTCCTTAGCCTGGAAGATGGCACCTCTATTGTCACAATAGATGGTGATCTAGTCATTCGAACTGGGAACTGTGGTTAGTCCTTGTAATAATTGACGCATCCATATAGCTTCCTTTGCTGCTTACGAAGCGGCATAGTACTCGGATTCAGTAGTAGAATCTGCTACAACATCCTGTTTGGAACTCTTCCAGCTGACCGCAGCACCATTAAGAGTAAAGACGAACCCGGACTGAGATTTTGAATCATCTCGATCCGTTTGGAAGCTAGCATCTGCGTAACCGATTGCGCATAGCTTAGTATCTCCTCCATATGTCAATGCCCAATCCTTAGTCCTCCGTAGGTACTTAAGGATGTTTTTAACAGCTATCCAGTGTGTTTCACCTGGATTCTTTTGGTACCGACTCATCATACTCAATGCATATGCCACGTCTGGACGTGTGCATATCATGGCATACATGATTGATCCTATGGCTGATGCATAAGGAACACGGCTCATGAGTTCAACCCCTTCAGGCGTCGTGGATGACTGAGACCTGCTCAGATGCATCCCAGACGTCATTGGAAGGTTCCCCTTCTTGGAGTTGGTCATGCTGAACCTTTCAAGAATCTTATCTAGATAAGAGTCCTGACTCAGTGATAACATCCGTCGTGATCTATCTCGATAGATACGGATTCCCAATATGCATTTTGCCTTACCCAGATCTTTCATCTGGAAATGGTTCTTCAACCATCCTTTAACCGAAGATAAGAGAGGAATGTCATTCCCAATCAAGAGTATGTCATCGACATAAAATATCAAGAAAACAATCTTGCTCCCACTCGACTTAATATATAAGCATGGTTCCTCGACCGATCGAGTGTATCACCTGGTCAAAACGATGATTCCAACTCCGAGAAGCTTGCTTAAGTCCATAAATGGAACGCTTAAGCTTGCACACTTTCTTAGGATTTTCAGGATCTATGAAACCTTCGGGTTGCACCATGTACAACTCTTCCTCCAAATAACTGTTTGAGAAGGCGGTTTTCACATCCATTTGCCAAATTTCATAGTCATGAAAAGCGGCAATCGCTAATATTATCCGAATGGAACGCAGCATAACTACGGGTGCAAAAATTTCATCATAATGCAATCCGTGCACTTGAGTGAAAACTTTTGCCACTAGTCATGCCTTATAGGTATCTGGTTACCCGTCTACAAAATGCTTTATTTTGTAAAGCCATTTGCACTATAGAGGATTTACCTTATTAGGTAAATCAACAATATCCCATACGTCATTCTCATACATGGAGTCCATCTCGGATTGCATGGCTTAAAGCCATAGCTTTGAGTTGGAATAGGTCATGGCACCTTTATAGGTAGCGGGTTTATTACTCTCTAGGAGCAAAACGTTATTCTCCTCGACCATACCAATGTATCTGTCTGGAGGATTAGAGACTCTACCCGACCTCCTAGGTTCCTGAGGAATATTAACCGTATCATCAGTTGAAGGAACAACTTCCTCCATCTGTTCCTCGGTTGTTGGTTCTTGAACCTCCGACAGCTCGAAGATTCTATTACTTGACTTGTTCTCGAGAAATTCTTTCTCTAAGATTTTTGCACTAGCCGCAAGAAAAACTCGATGTTCGGTAGGCGAATAGAAGTAATGACCAAACATTCCTTTTGGATAACCAATAAAGTATGTCTTGACCGATCGCGGGCCGAGCATGTCCTCGTGTCTCCACTTGACATAAGCCTCGCAGCCCCAAACCCGAATAAAGGACAAGTTAGGGACCGTTCCCTTCCACATTTCACATGGAGTCTTGTCGACAGCTTTAGACGGACTTCGGTTAAGTATAAGAGCAGCTGACAAAAGAGCAAAACCCCATAATGAATCAGGTACTACTGTGTGACTCATCATGGATCGAACCATATCAAGTAGTGTTCGATATCTCCGTTCGGATACACCATTTAATTGAGGTGTTCCAGGTGGAGTTAACTGTAAAACGATTCCACGGTCTTTAAGGTGTTGATCAAACTCATTTGAAAGATATTCGCCACCCCGATCTGAACGGAGTGCTTTAACCTTTCTTCCCAGTTGGTTCTCAACCTTATTCTGGTATTCCTATAATTTTTCAAAGGACTCACTTTTATGCTTTATTAAGTAGACATATCCGTATCTACTCAAATCGTCCGTGAAAGTGATAAAATATAGTGATAAAATATCTATAGCCATCTCTAGCGGTAATTGACATAGGTCCACATACATCAGTATGTATGAGTCCTAATAGGTCACTAGCGCGCATTCCAACACCTTTGAAGGAAATTTGAGTGATTTTGCCGATAAGACATGATTCACACGTGCCAAATGTAGAAACATCGAATGCGGGAATAGTCCCATTCTCGACGAGTTTCTATACACGTTTTTCATTTATGTGTCCCATTCGACAATGCCATAGATAAGTTTGATCTTTGTCACCAACCTTTAATTTCTTATTATTCACGTGTAATATATCAGTGGTTTGATCTAAGATGTAAATTCCATTCATGGAAACTGCTTTGCCATAAACCATTTCATTAAAAGAGAAAATATAGCTATTATCCTTTATTGAAAATGAAAAACCGACTTTATCAAGTACGGAAACAGAAATAATGTTCTTAGACAAACTGGGTACATAGTAACAGTTATATAAATATAACTCAAAACCACTTGGGAGTTGTATTACGTATGTTCCCTTTGAGACTGGAGCAACTCTAGCTCCATTCCCGACTCGCAGGTCCACATCACCCTTTGCGAGAGGTGTGATGTTTTTTAGGCCCTGCAAATGATTACACAGATGAGAACCACAACCAGTATCAAGTACCCAAGTTCCGAAACTTGTATGGTTAATCTCAATCATATGAATATAAGATGACATACCAACAGGAGTGACGCGGTCTGCTTTTCTGTCCTCACGGTACACGGGACAGTTCCTCCTCCAATGTCTAGTCTTGTGACAATGGTGGCACTCAATGTCACCGCCCTTGCTCTTTGCCTTGCCTTGTGAGCCACTAGTCTCACGAGGCCCACTCTTACCGTTTCCTGACTTTTTAAACTTTGGCTTTCCTACAGTTAGGTCACCATGAGCCTTGCCCTTACCCTTATTCTTGTTGGAAATCATGAGAACATCTTGCTTCATGCTCCCACTCAATTTCATATCCTTCTCGGTCTGTATGAGAAGTGAGTGTAGCTCATGAGGACTTTTCTTCATGTCATTCATGTAGTAATTTGCCCTGAAAAGGGCAAAACCATCATGAAGTGAATGAAGCATACGGTCAATGACTATGCTCTCACTAATGTTGCAATCACGTGCCTCCAGCTTCTCGACATTCTCAATCATGTTAAGAATGTGTGGGCTAACCGGTTGGCCCTTCTGGAGTTTCGCATCAAAGAAGCGACAGGTATGCTCATAAGTAACGATTCTTGGTGCTTTTGAGAACTCATTAGTGAGCGTGGTGAAAATCTTGTTTGCACCTTGGGCAATGAAGCGTCTTTGCAAATTGGTTTCCATTGCAAAAATGAGTACGTTATTTATTGCACCCGCTTCCATAACGAAGTCACTATAAGCAATTTAGTCGTTAGCTCTTGCATTGGGGCCTGGGTTTGGCGGTATTGGCTCAGTTAAGTACTTGAGCTTACCGTCAGCAATGGCAGCATTCCGTAATGATGCCTCCTAGCCCGCAAAGTTGGACCCGTCATTCTTCGGTCGTGTAAACTGATTCATGTGGTCCATGAAAGCTTTTAGCCCGGACTCGCGTCCAAGTGTGGCACTTGGCATAGGGATTTCGTTATTTCCAGCCATTTTTGTAACAGTATTCTCAATATAAACGAATTCTACACTGCGAAAAAGGAAAAAGATATAATAAGCATACTCATCGTTTATGATTTAAGTCTAATGCAATACTGTTATAACGCGAAGAATCAAGCATTTATACAATTGACCTCCCTCAAGAATTATATAAATGATTCCAAGACTCGATTATCTGTAAATTGATAATCCAACCTTTTGGCTAATTATACTGTTAGAATTCTTGGTCGATAAATTTCTGTAAATTCTATCTTTAGTCCATCATAATCACGAGAAACTCTTCGGATTATAATGTTGAGGTAAACTAAGTCAACACAAACTACTTACCCAACGTAGAAGGGGTCATATGGAGAGTAAGGTCCTATATGCCTACCGACAAAGAAGGGATTCATAGCTGTTTGGCCTATAAAGACTAGTCTCAATTTCAGTTTTAGAGGAAGATCCCATCTACTTTATTTTAATTCATTTTAATTGAACTAATTGTAGGGTAATATCCGTATAAAACCCATAAATTTTAGGACTATAACGCAAAATTTAACATGTAATTTATGGTCATAAACAAAAATACAATAGAAACGATAAAGGTAAAGAATCAACCTCGGGTCCTAGTGCAATTCGGCAAAATGAATAGAAATCAACGTAGATTTTCTCCTAATTGTTGCACCCAAGACCGTCTGAGATTATGCCCTCGTGCTAGAAAAGTATTCTCTAATTGCCTTGCAATATTGAGAGAATTTGTTGTGAGTTTTACGAGATGTGAGATCTAGGTTTCAGAGGAAATTTTTCCAAAACCCTAGTTTTGTGTGCAAAATGAATTGTCTAGGTCAAAAATGAGAGGAGCTCTCCTTTTCTTCCCCTTGCTCGGTCAGTGGGTTTGATTAGGGAGGGAGTGGGCTTTCCACTTCCTCCTTATTAAACTCGTGATCCGACTAGAATTGCTAAAACGTATATGACGCGGTTTTATTATAAATCGTCATCGGTTATCGGTTATTAAAATGTCAACTAATAACTCGGATTAGTTGAAATATTAATACATGTCCGACAAAGACAATATTGTATAATTAATTCAATATACATCAATTAAATATAATCATTTATATTTAATTTACGAATTAACTGTTTAATTCGCCTTAGCCAATTTTATTTAATCCGTATTAAATTAAAATATCTCAACATCGCGTTTTGACTAGTTATTAGTCAATAACTCCGACTAACTGCTTAGTCAACTTTGGCATCAACATGACTGTATTTTCATACCGTCACATCTCTCAAACGTATCCTATAGGTGTGACTTTTAGGGACCAGTTGATCACCGCCATCTGTATGACAATAACGTCAAACTTATCTAGCAAGCCAACCGTTATTGATAAACGTGGACCAACTGATTATAATACAAAAGCATACCCTTTGATCCTTTTAGAGATTTATAAGTCTTTGCACTAACTGTAAAGGACACCAGCCCCAACAAGCTCCCACTTGTCCGTACAAGTGTATGTGCAATGACGTTATCCGCACTAACTCGGAGGACACGGCTCAACAAACTCCCACTTGTCCGTACAAGTGTATGTGCGATAACCGGTTCTCATATTCATTTAAAATTTCTCCCACTCAATGTAAAACAATTTGCAGATCCGGATCCGCAAAGGTCGTATTTTACAATCGATCTGTATCAAGAGTGGTTTCCCCGACTAGAGAGTAACTCAACTGATAAAACGAATCCGTATTCGAGCATGGCCATGCATTTCGATTCTGACTCCTCGAGTGGCCCCGAGAAATATCGAGTGCACTGATAAAGGCTGAATATTTCCTTCAACTAGACTCCTTCCGATCTAAGCACAGCATGAAATGACCCAGAAAAAATCTACTTGGCCTTCTGTTACGGATGACCGTGAGAAAGAAACCAAAGTCACCCAAAATCTGCCTTAGTCTCAAGAGACAGTCGATAGTCAAAAGAATCGACTCTTAGGATCACCATGGAGGTCCTATCCACGACCGGCACCGAATGTTATAAAACATTTAGGACTCCACGTCGATGTCACAATTGTGTCCTACGAAATATCCGTATAAATCGCCTCTGTGATTGGTCAGTCAACCTTTTGACTTATGGCTCGTTGAACCCACCATCAACCAACGTCACAAAATAATTACCTTGAGTTATCAGCTCACGTGGGCAATTAAGGACCAAAAATATAATGTTTGTTCAGTTCACTTTGTGGTGTTCAACATTGTCGTACAAATCCACATGAAAAACAAAATATATAAATATCAAAACGATGATGTCGTATAGAGTACAAAAGAGAATGAATCTAATCCATAAAAGAGTACTACAACTCAGGAACACGTTTAATTCCCATGGAATTAACATGCCCTTCATGCTTATCTTGTCGTAATGGTTTAGTGAGAGGATCTGCTATATTATCTTCTGTAGCAATCTTTTCTATCACTACTTCCTTTTGCTCCACGTAATCTCGGATTAGATGAGCTTTCCGTTGTACATGTCTAGACTTGTTGCTAGACTTAGGCTCCTTAGCTTGGAAGATGGCACCTCTATTGTCACAATAGATGGTGATCGGGTCATTCGAACTAGGCACTACTGATAGTCCTTGTAAGAATTGACGCATCCATATCGCTTCCTTTGCAGCTTCAGACGCGGCATAGTACTCGGACTCAGTCGTAGAATCTGTTGTAACACTTTGTTTGGAACTCTTCCAGCTGACTGCAGCGCCATTAAGAGTAAAAACGAATCAGATGAGATTTCGAGTCATCTCGATCCGTTTGGAAGCTAGCATCTGCAGAATCGGTTGCGCATAGCTTTTGATCGCCTCCATAAGTCAATGCCCAATCTTTAGTCCTCCGTAGGTACTTAAGAATGTTCTTGACAGCCATCCAATGTGATTCACCTGGATCTTTGTTGGAATCGACTTGTCATACTCAATGCATATGCCACGTCCGGACGTGTGCATATCATGGCATACATGATTGATCCTATAGCCGAGGCATAAGGAATCCGTGTCATGCGCTCTTTCTCTTCCGGTGTCTCTGGTGCCTGAGACTTGCTCAAATGCACCCCTGGAGCCATAGGAAGAAACCCCTTTTTGGAGTTAGTCATGCTGAATCTCTCTAGTATCTTGTCTATATAAGACTCCTGACTGAGAGATAACATCCGACGTGATCTATCTCGATAGATGCGGATGCCCAAAATTATTTGTGCCTCACCCAGATCTTTCATCTGGAAATGGTTCTTCAACCATACTTTTACCGAAGTTAAGAGAGGTATGTCATTCCCAATCAGGAGTATGTCATCAACATACAATATTAGGAAGACAATCTTGCTCCCACTCGACTTGATATATAGACATGGTTCCTCGACCGATCGAGTAAATCCATTTTCTTTTATCACTTGGTCGAAGCGATGATTCCAACTCCGAGATGCTTGCTTAAGTCCATAAATGGAACGCTTAAGCTTGCACACTTTCTTAGGATGTTCATGATCGATGAAACCTTCGGGTTGTACCATGTACAACTCTTCCTCCAAATAACCGTTTAAGAAGGCGGTTTTCACATCCATCTGCCAAATTTCATAGTCATGAAAAGCGGCAATCGCTAAGATAATCCGAATGGAACGCAGCATGACTACGGGTGCAAATATTTCATCGTAGTGCAAACCTGGCACTTGGGTGAAACCTTTAGCAACTAGTCATGCTTTATAGATATCTTGTTGACCTTCCACAGAATGCTTTATCTTGTAAAGCCATTTGCATTGAAGGAGACGAACCTTAGCAGGTAAGTCAACAAGATCCCATACGTTGTTCTCATACATGGAGTCCATCTCGGATTGCATGGCCTCAAGCCATAGCTTTGAGTCAGAACTGGTCATGGCACCTTTATAGGTTGCGGGTTCACTACTTGTTAAGAGTAGTATGTCATCTATGTCATGTTTCTCGACCATACCAATGTATCTGTCCGGAGGAATAGAGACTCTTCCCGACCTCCTAGGTTCCTCAGGAATATTCACCGCAGCCGGGATTGAAGGAATTGGTTCCTCCAATGGTTGCTCGGTATTTGGTTCTGGAATCTCCGACAGGTCGAAGGTTCTATCACTCTTTGCATTCTCGAGAAATTCCTTCTCTAAGAATGTCGCACTAGCCGCAACAAAAACACGTTGTTCGGTTGGCGAATAGAAGAAATGACCAAGTGTTCCTTTAGGATAACCTATAAAGTATGTCTTGACCGATCGCGGGCCGAGCTTATCTTCGTGTCTCCACTTAACATAAGCCTCGCAGCCCCAAACCCGTATAAAGGACAAGTTAAGGACCGTTCCCTTCCATAGTTCATATGGAGTCTTGTCAACAGCTTTAGACGGACTTCGGTTAAGTATTAGAGGTGTGAGAAGAGCATAACCCCACAATGAGTCGAGGCAACACGGTGTGACTCATCATGGATCGAACCATATCAAGTAGTGTTCGATTTCTCCGTTCGGACACACCATTCAACCGAGGTGTTCCGGTGGAGTTAAGCGTAAGGCAATCCCACAGTCTTTGAGGTGTTGATCAAACTCGTGAGAAAGATACTCGCCACCACGGTGCGAGCGCGGTGTTTAATCTTTCTTCCCGAGGGTCTGTACCCGATTCTCGGTATTCCTTGAACTTCTCAAAGGATTCACTTTTGTGCTTCATTAAGTAGACATAGCCATATCTACTTAAATCGTCCGTGAAAGTGATGAAATACCTACTGACCTTCTCGTGCGGTGATTGACATAGGTCCACACACATCCGTATGTATGAGTCCTAATAGGTCAGGAGCGCGCATTCCAACACCTTTGAAGGAAATTCGAGTCATCTTACCGATGAGACATGATTCACACGTGCCAAATGATTGAAAATCAAAGGCCGAGATAGCTCCATTTTTTATGAAATTTGTTTTACGCGTTTCTCATTAATGTGTCCCATACGGCGATTGCCAAAGGTATGTTTGATCTTTGTCACCGACCTTTAACTTCTTATTCATTACGTGTAATATTTCGGTGGTCGGATCTAAAACATAAATTCCGTTCATGGAGACCGCCTTGCCATAAATCATATCGTGTAATGAGAAAATGCAAGTATTATTCTCTATTACAAATGAAAAACCAAGTTTGTCAAGTGCGGAAACTGAAATAATGTTTTTAGAAAGACTGGTACATAATAGCAGTTATATAAAAATAACTCAAATCCGCTAGGAAGCTGGATCACGTATGTTCCCCTCGAGACGGCGGCCACTCGTGCTCCATTCCCGACACGCAGGTCCACCTCACCCTTTACGAGGGGTTCGATGTTTCGGAGCCCTGAGATGATTACAGATGAGAACCACAACCAGTATCTAGTACCCAAGTTCCGTAACTTGCGTGGTTAATCTCAATCATATGAATAGAAGTAGAAGAGGAAGAAGACATACCAACAGGTTTAACGCGACGTGCTTTTATGTCCTCATGGTAAACAGGACATGTACGCCTCCAATGCCCGGTCTTGTGGCAATGATGGCATTCCATGTTATCGGTCTTGCTCTTTGTCGCGCCCGATGAGTTGCTCGACTCACCAGGCCCACTCTTACCCGATCCGACTTCTTAAACTTCGGTTTACCTCTCGCTAGGCCTGGTGAACTTTGCCCTTTCCCTTGCCCTTGTTTGACACAACGAGAACATCGTGTTTCAGGCTCCCACTGAACTTCATGTCCTTCTCGGTCCATGCGAGAAGGGAGTGTAGTTCATGAGGACTTTTCTTCAAATCATTCATATAGTAATTCGCTCTAAAGAGCGCAAAACCATCGTGGAGTGAATGAAGCATGCGGTCAATTACGATGTTCACGCTGATTTTACAATCAAGCGCCTCCAGTTTCTCGACATTCTCAATCATGCTGAGAATGTGTGGGCTAACCGGTTGGCCCTTCTGGAGTCTCGCATCAAAGAAGCGAGTGGTATGCTCATAGGTCACGATTCTCGGTGCTTTCGAGAATTCCTTGGTGAGCGTGGTAAAAATCTTGTTCGCACCTTGGGCTATGAAGCGTTTCTGCAAATTGGGTTCCATTGCAAAAATGAGTACGTTCTTTACCGCACCTGCTTCCATGGCGAAATCGTTATACTTGTCGATCTCGTTAATTCCGGCCCCGTGGGGCCTGGGGTTTGGCGGGATGGGCTCGTCGATATTTGAGCTTCCGTCGCCAGCGGCGCAGCATTCCGTAATGCGCCTCCCATCCGCGAAGTTTGATCCATCATTCTTGGTCGAGTAGGCGATTCATCCGATTCATGAAGATCGGCCAGGACTCTCGGTCCAATGTGACACTTGGCATTGGGTCGTCAGCACGGCCAACCATTATGTTATTAGCAGTTTAAATTATCGTGATCTACACTGAAAAAGAAAGGAAAAACAAAACGAAATAAGCAACTCATCGAGGTGATTTAAGTCTATTTAAAATTCATTTTAATCGTGTAGACTCATTGCACTTGCATAATTGATCTCCCTCAAGAATAATACAAGTGATCCCAAGACTCAATTTCCGTAAATTGATAAGCCAACTGTTTAGCTAGTTCTTCCGTAAGAACTCTTGGTCGATAGATTTCCGTAAATCCTATCTATAGTCCACCATAATCACAGGATCGTACGAGTGACCATAGTGTTGAGATAAAATAAGTCAATCAGTTCCAACTTACCCGACGTAGAAGGGGTCATATTATGCCTACCGACGAAGAAGGGATTTATTGGAGTTTGACCTATAAAGACTATTCTCAATTTTTGGTTATACGAGGAAGATCCCATCAACTTAGTTTTAATTCATTTTAAGTGAACGAATAACTAGCATTACGTGAATGAATTAACTTAGGTGATGGCTTAAATTGATCGTGTGACATAAGAATGTCAAAGAAAACTAACGCGTGACCTCTATATGAGTCAGTTTTCATGCAATTATTAGGTGGTTTGGTTTTAGGCGGAATATGATGCAATCTATCGTTACGATAAAATGAATAAATGAATGCAAAACGTAAATAAAAAATCCTAGTGTGGCCTATCCTAGTAAAAAGAACATAATACAACTTTGGAATCCACCGTTGGACCCGAGAAGCTTGTCTTGATGTTCCATCTTTTTCATGCAGCGGGAGTGAGCATCCGGTCTCCATCTTTGGTCTTCTCAAAATTACAATTAAAATTTACAAAATATAAACCTATTTACATTCTAAATAAAAACTGTAATAAAGAAAAACAAAATGGAGATACGAGATCTCAAAATACAACCAAGACCGTGTTCCATCATTACGGTAACACGTTCTGCTAAGGCCACACTAAGTTACAACCGTTTGTAAAAATAAATAAATACGTAAAGAAAGCATTCAAAACATTCAAAATAACGATAAATAAAATGCATCAACTAAATAAAATTTATTCGTGACATAATTCCGTAATTATGTTAAATTTATCCAAACCACCAAAGACAATTAAAATTATGTGACAAAACCGCTTTAATCAACTTAATTTTAATTCATTACAATCCGTTACTTTAAATCGCTTTAAAATAACTAAATGGTACGTGAGTGAACCGTTTCACTATCAAGCGAATGCATAAAATCCGTATTATGCTCATGTTATGGCCAAAAACAAAAATTTTTTTTTTTTTTTATTTATTTCTCACGGCCAAACCGAGTGGGGCCAAATTTTTTTTTTTTTTATTTCAAAGGCTCACGCCGTGAGAAAAAAAAACAAACCAAAAAAAAAACAAAGGCTGCCTCATTGCCGTGAGCAACATTAGCCAAAACAAAAACACGATTTGACAAAACCAATTGCAATTTGAACATAATCCGTATTAAAACAAAAATTACAATTGATAAAACTTTTAACATATTGAAATGAATATTGATTACAAAACAATATGCAAAGAACAAATCGAAAACAAAACAAAACATCAACCGTCTGATCAGACGAAAACCAAAGGGGCACGGTTTTCAAGAAAAACGCAACAGCCACAAAAAAAAAATTCTGCCGTGAGCCAATAGCTGCTGCCGCACGGTTTTTCAAGCAAAAAAATTATCGATTCAATTTGTTTAATGAAAATTAACATGATAAAATTACGTGGCCTCGCTCTGATACCACTTGTAGGGTAATATCCGTATAAAACCCATAAATTTTAGGACTATAACGCAAAATTTAACATGTAATTTATGGTCATAAACAAAAATACAATAGAAACGATAAAGGTAAAGAATCAACCTCGGGTCCTAGTGCAATTCGGCAAAATGAATAGAAATCAACGTAGATTTCCTCCTAATTGTTGCACCCAAGACCGTCTGAGATTATGCCCTCGTGCTAGAAAAGTATTCTCTAATTGCCTTGCAATATTAAGAGAATTTGTTGTGAGTTTTACGAGATGTGAGATCTAGGTTTCAGAGGAAATTTTTCCAAAACCCTAGTTTTGTGTGCAAAATGAATTGTCTAGGTCAAAAATAAGGGGAGCTCTCCTTTTCTTCCCCTTGCTCGGTCCGTGGGTTTGATTAGGGAGGGAGTGGGCTTTCCACTTCCTCCTTATTAAACTCGTGATCCGACTAGAATTGCTAAAACGTATATGACGCGGTTTTATTATAAATCGTCATCGGTTATCGGTTATTAAAATGTCAACTAATAACTCGGATTAGTTGAAATATTAATACATGTCCGACAAAGACAATATTGTATAATTAATTCAATATACATCAATTAAATATAATCATTTATATTTAATTTACGAATTAACTGTTTAATTCGCCTTAGCCAATTTTATTTAATCCGTATTAAATTAAAATATCTCAACATCGCGTTTTGACTAGTTATTAGTCAATAACTCCGACTAACTGCTTAGTCAACTTTGGCATCAACATGACTGTATTTTCATACTGTCACATCTCTCAAACGTATCCTATAGGTGTGACTTTTAGGGACCAGTTGATCACCACCATCTGTATGACAATAACGTCAAACTTATCTAGCAAGTCAACCGTTATTGATAAACGTGGACCAACTGATTATAATACAAAAGTATACCCTTTGATCCTTTTAGAGATTTATAAGTCCTTGCACTAATTGTAAAGGACACCAGCCCCAACACTAATATCTAGCATGCGAGAATGAATAAACTAAGGTGATGGCTTAAAAAGTGTGACATCTGTATGTCAATGAAAACTAACATCCAAAATATATGAGTCAATTTTCATGCATTTTAGTAGTAGGTTGTTTGTATTAGGCGGAAAATGATGCACTAACTATCATGTGAATGAAAAGCAATAAGAATGGTAAAACGTAAAACAAAAACAAAGTCCTAGTGTGGCCTATCTACCAAAATGAACATAAATACAACTTTGGAATCCTTCTTAGGACCCGAGAAGCTTGTCTTGATGTTCCATCTTGGTCCATGTAGCGGGAGTGAGCAATCCAATCTCCATCTTTAGTCTTCTCAAAATTACAATTAAAAAATACATAATAAACCTATTTACATTCTAATTTCAAAACCATAATACTTAAAGAAAACCAAAAGGAGATACGAGATCTCAAAATTATATTAAAATTATATTTTCATCATTACGAAAACATAATTAACTAAGGCCACACTAGGTATTACAAATTACAACCGATAGCAAAAATACGTAAATAAAACCATTCAACGATTCATTCAACTAAATAAAATGCAACAACTATAAATTAAACATTCAAGACATAATTCCTTAATTATGTAGAGTAATTTATCCAAACCACCTATTTAGATGATCAAATTATGTGACAATTTCTCAATTACTCACAATAATATTAATCTTAATACATATTAATCTTGTAATATGAATTAATCCAACATTATTTTAAACCTCTTTAAAATAATTAGGTATCTTAAATTTGTGAACCTCTTCACAACAAACAATTATACATTATAGAAATGATGTATAATAATAATAATCATTGGCCAAAACAAAACCAAAAAAACAAAAAAAAAAAAAAAAATTTGTTATACTTGGCTGCTCTCGGCATTTTTGCCAAAAAAAAAACAGCTTTTTTTTTCTTCTTCTTGCTCACGGCATAAACACACAAAAACGAAAATATTTTTTCTCCTTTTTTTTTGCTCTCTCGGCAGAAATGCCCTAAAACCAAAAAAACAGATTTTTTTTCTCTAATGCTGGCGGCATTTCTGCCCAAAAGAGAAAAACTGTTTTTTTTTATTTAATTATTAAAATAACTCATTTGTTATGAACAATTGTTTAAAGTTGCAATTATAACAAGATTAGCATAATCATCTTTTTACTTTAAACATATATTCAGACTAGATGATTCAATTTAACCTATTAAAATGAATATCTAAATCATGATTAAACCGATTATCACAATTGATTTGAACATTATTTAAATTAATTTTTATGCCAAAAACTATATTGCAAAAACAATTGAACAACATCAAACAATTTCCATTTACATTTCAATTTAATTCATATTAAATTTAAACATCTACAAATTATCATATTATCATCTTAACTGATTAAAGCAACAATATGAATGAATCAAAATGGAAATATAAGCATCAAAACCAAAAAAAACAATTCGGCAAAAAAAAAAAAATTTCTCGACAAAATTTTTTTTTTTTTCTTCACTCGGCCGAATTTTTTTTTCTCCAAAATTATTTGTTTAAATCCATTTATGAAAATCATATAAAATAATTTCGTGGCCTATGCTCTGATACCACTTGTGGGAAATATCGGTATACTTCCCTTAAAATTTAGGATTATAACGAAATTATAATTATGAAAAACGAGTCATAAATGAATTTACATAAACAAAAGTATAGAGATATGAATCAACCTTTGGTCCTAGCAAATTTGGCCTAAGAACAATATCGAAATCGATATTCTCCTAATCGTTGCACCCAAAATGCTATGAAAAATGCCCTTGTTCTTCCTAAAATAGATCCCCAAAATTGTTATGAAATTTTTAGGGTTTTTTTTTGTTTTGATGAGAGAATTAGGTTAAGAAAAAACAAGTAAGTAAAATGACTCCCTTTTATTTCTCTTAACCGTGTAAATGAGAGATAAATTAGGAAGATATTTTCTCCTTTTTTTCTCTTATTTCGGTTAACCACCAACCAAAAAAATAAGGAGATTAAATCTTCTTATTTTTGGTAGTTTACAAAAATGTATATAAAGTGTATTATTTATAAATTGTCATTAATGTAGTTCCGTATTAATAAGTCTACACACAACAGCTTGCAGTCGATTTATTAATACCGGTCTGTAAAAATTTATTATGACAATCTCGTATAATATATACTTTAACTATAAATATCGCATATTTATAATTAGCTAATTAAATATAACCAATTACGTTTAATTACGAATTAACATCTTAATTCGTTCAAGCTAACATTATATACATTAATCAAATATAACTGTTTATATTCAATTTACGAATTGACAGTTAATTCGTCTCAGCTAATATTATTTAATTATATTAAATAATCGTCTCATTATCACATTGACTAACTGTTTAGTCAAATACATGAACTAACCTTTTAGTCATACAAGGCATCAATGTGATTATATCTTCATACAATCACATCTCTCATAAACATCCTTTAGGTGTGACTTTTAGGGACCAGTTGATCACCGCCATCAGTATGATAATAACGTCAAACTTCTAGCAAGCCAACCGTTATTAAGTAATCAACTGATAAAATACTAAGTATACCCTTGTGAACCCATAAGAGATTTATTTATGTTATCACACTAACTGTGGAGGACACAAGCTCCAACACTAAGGGTATCTTATAGGCCATCCTACAAGCCCGAAGAGTATCATCAAGCTTCATGCTTCAATCCTTACGGATAAGGGTCGTGTTAACAACCTTCTTAAGTATTTGTTTGATCTCTCTATTGCAAACTTCAACTTGACCGCTTGTTTAAGGATGGTATCCCAAGCCGGTCCTGTGTTGAACACCGTACTTTGTCAAGAGAGATGCAAGTGTCTTCTCATGGAAATGTGATCCACCATCACTAATAATTGCTCTTGGTACTCCAAATCTCAGGAATATCACTTTCTTTAACAGCTTTGTCACCGTTTTTGCATCATCGGTTGGGGTAGCAATTGCTTCTACCCAGTTGGACACGTAATCAATGGCAACTAGAATGTACTTGTTGCCTTGAGACGATAAAAAGGGACCTTGGTAATCAATTCTCCAAATATCAAAGATTTCAACCTCCAAAATGCCTCGTTGTAGCATCTCATTCCTCCAAGATATGTTGATGGTTCTTTGGCAAGGGTCACAATGCATGATGAATTCTCTAGCATCTTCAAACATGGTGGGCCAATAGAAGCTCGATTGTCGGACTTTGGCAATCGTTCTCCTTGCTCCATGATGTCCTCCATAAGGGGATGAATGACAACCTTACAAAACCCCTTGAACTTCCCATTGGGGACACACTTGCGGTAAAGGCCATCACTACATGCTTTTTAGAGGTTGGGACCATACCAAAAGTATATCTTTGCTTCGAACAAGAACCTCTTTCGTTCATTGTAGTTCAATTTCGGAGGAAGGACTCCTCCTACAATGTAGTTTGCAAAACCGGCAAACCATGGCATGGTATGTCTCTCAGGTTGTGTGTGGATGGCCATTAATGCATCATCGGGAAAGGAATCATTTATTAGTGTATCCTCCTCATTGTTGTCAATCGAATTCTTGACAAGTGATCCGCTACAACATTTTCAGCTCCTTTGTTGTCCTTTATCTGTAAGTCATATTCTTAGAGTAACAATATCCACCTCAATAAGCGTGGCTTCGATTCTTTCTTTACCAATAGATGTCTAAGAGCACGGTGGTCCGGAAATACAATAACCTTCAATCCAAGTAGGTAGGAGTGGAACTTGTCCAAAGCATACACTATAGCAAGAAGTTCCTTTTCCATGGTATCATAGTTGACTTGTGATGCATCAAGGGTCTTGATTATATAGTATATAGCATGTAAAGCTTTCCCAACTCGTTGGCCAAGAACCGCGCCAACGGCATAGTTGCTTGCATTAGACATTATCTCAAACGGTAACTCCCAATTTGGGGGTTCAATGATCGGTTCCGAGATTAAAGCTTCCTTGATCCTATCAAAAGCTTCAACACACTCAAGAGTAAATTGGAACGGGCATCTTTAAGAAAACATTGAGTGAGGGGTTTTGCAATTTTGGAACAATCTTTTATGAATCGACGGTAAAACCCCGCATGACTGAGAAAGCTCCGCACCCCTTTGACATTCACGGTTGGCGGTAATTTCTCTATCACTTCAACTTTGGCTTTATCAACCTCGATGCCCATTTCGGTAATCAAATGACCTAACACAATATCTTCATTTACCATGAAATGGCACTTTTCCAAGGTTTAACACAAGACTAACAACTTCACATTTTTGAAAGACAAGAGATAAATTATGCAAACACGAATCAAAGTCTTTCCCATAAACGCTAAAATCATCCATAAAAACCTCCATTATGGTTTCTAAGTAATCGGAAAAGACACTCATCATGCAATTTTGAAAGGTAGCGGGATCATTGCATAGCCCAAAGGGCATTCTCCTATATGCAATGTTCTGTAAGGGCATGTGAAGGTGGTCTTATGTTGGTCATCTGGGTGTATCGGGATTTGGAAGAATCCCGACTACCCGTCAAGGTAAAAACAGAATTTATTAGAGGAAAGCCTCTCAATCATTTGATCAATTAATGGAAAGGGGAAATGATCCTTTCTTGTTGCGGAATTCAACTTACGATAATCAATACACATTCTCCAACCAATAATCTTCCTTGTGGGTATTAGGTCGTTCTTGTTGTTTTTCACCACCGTGGTACCTCTTTCTTGGGTAACACTTGAACGAGGCTAACCCACAAGGAATCCGATATAGGTTAGATGATTCCCACATCAAGTAATTTCATAACCTTCGCTTCTACAATCTCTTGCATGTGGGGGTTTAGTCTTCTTCGCCTTGGATGGTAGGTCTATGATCTTCCTCTAGATGAATCCTATGCATGCGAAAGTCGGGGCTTTTTCCCTTAAGGTCATCTAGACTTTAAGATTCATTAATCTCTTATTAGACACTTCTAATAACTATGTGTTTATTAGTTAAGTCATAAACTAAAAGGAACTTATGCATGCATAACAAAAATACAAATTAAGAAGAAGAACGATTATTCTTACAATGAGGGACGAATGGTATATACTAATTGGTCTCCTACCAAATTAGTCTTCTTAAAAAAAATCCAAATGCCCAACAAAACTCTAGATCCAATGATGGGATCTACTCCTTAAGGATTTGTACCAAGCAAACACTCTTAATAGAAGTACGAATTTAGTTACTAAAAATTAGTATTTGTGTCCTTAAATTATTACTAATATTATGAGATTACTACTTCTAGTAATAAGGGAATAATATTAGAGATTTGTGAGAGTTTTACTTCTTAAGCCTTCTAAACCAAGTTCGAGAGAATAGCAAATTATCAATATAATTTTTGGTAAGAATGAATTAGAATTTAAAAAAGAAGAGAAAAACTCTCCTTTTTCAAATGGGTGACCGGATGGTATGGGGTAGGATGCCCAATCCTTTTTCAAGTTTGTTATTCTCAAGATGTAGGCATGCAAGACTATGATTAGTAGTTCATCATTATGCCTTCCACTTGATTAAAATAACAAAGCACAATTTCTTCTTATCCTCCCATTTACACGGCTCACATAGGTTAAAATGGGTCCATTTTAAGTTTGTCAAATGTCAATTTATGTAGTGTGACATTTTGGACATGTTACTAGACATGTAAATTAAATAATGGATTTTTAACTTATTAAAAATCATTATATAAATAAAATAAATCACATACAAAAATTAACTAGTAATTCACAATTACAATTACTTAAAATGGGTCATAAATTATAAATCACAACTACTTGTATTTATAATAAACCATTCATTCATATTTTAATTGTTTCATAAACAATAAATAAACCTAAGTAATAAGATAATTTTTATTACTTAGTACGAATCTTATTTATTCAAATTGCAATAAGATACGTAATATTACTCACAAAATCATTTGTTCAATTTTAAGGAATTAATTAACTTGTATCAGCATACAATTAATTAATTAATCAATTAAGAATGTTTCCCTAGAGGTATGACCTTAAGGGATCAATCGATCACCAGTCGTTATATGACAAGATAATGTCAAACTCTAGTCAGCCAATCATTACCGATTAATGTGGATCAGTAGACAATAATAAATTACTTTCCCTCATGTATTCTTAATATGAGATTTAAACATGTGATCGCATTATTGTCGAGGACACATACTCCAACAATCTCCCACTTGTCCGCGACAAGTGTGCGTCACCAATTCTCTTGTCCCATTACTATCTCCCACTCAATGCAAGGTGTCTTACAAGTCGTACTTGCATTCAATCATATCAAGAGTGGTTTCCTCGATCTAGAGAATAACTGCCTGACCGGAACTATCTACCGTAGATACCTTCCGAGCATGGCCACGCATTTCCAGTTCATTACTCCTCGAGTGGCCTTGATGTTGGGAAATGTGTCCTCAACAATAGTGCGATCACATGATTTAAATATCATTATTAAATCTCATTTTAAGAATACAATTGGGAAGTAATATTGTTACTGTCAACTGGTCAACATATATCGGTAATGATTGGCTGACTAGAGTTTGACATTACTGTCGTGTGACGGTGGTGATCAGTTGACCCCCTAGGTCATACCTAAAGGGCAATACACTTAATTGATTATTTAATTAATCGTATAATGTTACGAGTTAATTAAATTTCTTGAAAAATTGACGGACAATTTTGGTAGTAAAATTTACGTATCAAATTGAAATATGATTAAATGAGATACGGTCTGAGTAATCGAATTGTATCATTACTCGGATGAAATTATTGTTTAAAGAAACGATTGGATTTGAATGAATTATTATAAATACAATCTATTGTGATTTATAAATGGCAAAAATATTTTGGCACAAGTAATTATGAAATTACTAAGTCAATTTTGTATATGACGTATTTTTGATAATACGTTGAATTTTTAATATATTAAAAATTACATAACAAATATATGTGACATGTGACATGTAACATGTAGACAATTGACAAAAATAATATGGACTCCATATTATGTAAATGCCGAAATAATGGAGGGGATTAGGCTTAAATTGTGTTTATATTTTAAATAAGAAAGCATAATGATTATAAAGTAATCTAGCCATGCAAGCCTATGAACATTGTTAAGAGCAACAATTTCATGCATTGGCTCTTTCTTTTCCTCCACTCCCACCGGTTTTTGGGAAGAAAAACACTTGAGATTTTTCTCATTTTTGCCTAATATTCACTAAGAGGTAGTGGATGTTCATTCATTCTTTTACTCATCAAATATAAGATTTCTAGAGAGACAAAAACTCTCTCTTCTTCTTCTCTCCCATATAGCCGAAATTATTAAGTGTATATAATAATTTTGGGTCATTTTTCTACTAGATTAATATTATACTAGTATTCATAATATTAATTAGATTAAGTGTTAAGCCTTGGGTATAAAGCTTGGGGAGAGATCTTATTCTTAGATCTTGTTCATCCATTGGAATAGCTCAAGAACAAGAAGAGAAAGGTGATCTCTCTTGTGCCCAATATAGCCGAAATATTGAATGTAAGGACATTATTTCTCTTCTTTTATATTATTGTTTGCATGCATAAAATCCGTTTTAATTTTATGACAAATTATTTTAGACATATATGAGTATGTTAAAGTGTATATGAATCTACATTTCCTTCAATCGGTATCAAGAGCCACGGTTGTTTGCATGCAAATTGGTTAAAAGTTTTTCCGAGTTATATGAATAACAAATAAAACTTGTAAAATTTGTGTTATTATGCTATATCACGAAATTATTACATGCATGTTAATATTTCTGGTCCTAAAGTGTTTTAGGATATTTTGGTTAATTTTTCGGATTTTTATTGTTCATATTTTACTATAATGGCATTTAAATGTGATTTTATGAGTAAAAATGTCATTTTTGGTCTAAAAATAGCTATACTTCGAATTTTCACTTGGTTTTTGGATATGTTGTTACATATATTATTTTGAGATAACCTGTAAATTTTCATAATTTTTGGACTTGGTATGCTCGAAAAATGAATTTTTCATTATTAAATTCGGTTTTAAGTGAAAAATAGGTTAATATGAGTTAAATTTCGAATCTGGTCATAGAAAATTAATGTGTTGTCACATGAAATTTTACAAGATGTGTGTAAAATAATTGGCTATAAAGAAGTCTTTTTGCATGATTTATGAATTTTTGAAGAAAAATAGCATAAATAGTGACATTATTAGTGGAAAATTAATAAAACATAATCTATGACTTAGGAAAAACGTCTAATGTTGCATTTTATTATATTTTTCAGATCTAAAATTGAAAAGTTAATGAAAATAATTTTTCCATGTTTTTATGATTATTTTATTATAAATCGATAAACCGCAACATTGTTTTTCCGGAAAAATTTCGAAATTTTTTAACCTAAAGATTTTGAACATTATGAGTGTCATGGATTTTTCCAGAATGTTCATGAATTTAAATTTCAAATTTTGAATTTATTTGGAATTTTTGTGATTTATTTGAAGTTTAATGGCTTATTTTTGAATTTTTGGTCCATTTATGAACAATTTTGTAAATAAAAGTTAATTATGGTCAAAATTATTAGTGAAGACTATATTTTGAGTCCTAAGAGGTTAGGGTAATTAACTTATGCATAAATATGAGTTTATGTATTTTTGTGATTATAAAATGTTGAAATCACGCAAATCCGTAAAAACCGAGTAATATATGATATTGGCTATCTAAAGGCGATTTAGCATAAAAATTGAGCATGTTCATACATATTATAATGCTGCATTTTCTTTATGATTGTCATAATTTTCATTTATGTAATTTTGAATTATGTAATTTTACTTAGTATGGCCTTAGTTTTTTAATTGGTATTTCCCGAAATGTATGGGAATATCGATTCGGTTGTAATTTTTATTGTGATCTCGTATCACCGTTTTGTAATTTAATAGATTTATTTTATTTTAGTTACAAATGTATAATAGGAAATTATGTAATTTATTATGTAATTTTATTCATTCCGGAGTTCCCAAAGACGGATTACTTCAAGAATGGCGATACATAAAGACGGTGTTACCTCGAGATGCGTGCCACAACCGAAGTTCAAGGGACCAATGGAGTTGGTTTCCGAATATGTAATAGATTAATAGTTTTTCTATTTTAGGAAAGGCCATACTAGGATTTATTTATCTTTTATGCTTGCATTTTATTTTATGTCACATGCATCGCTAAATCGCCATAACTAAACATGCATTGTCTTTTATCGAGTTTATCGACCATGTCAATTAAAATTATCGTAGTTCACTGCTTTAGTTCACTTAAAACGTGATAGATAATAAATTGACATGACCTCTCGCTAAAACTATCAATTGAGACATAGCCTTACCAAAATAGAGAAACCATGAAAACCTATTTCGCGAGGGAGTGCGCTCGGCCACACCGGGATACAAACCTTGTTACGTAGGGGAAGTGGGTGATAAATGTTAATCCACCGAATTCATGTTGATGAGGGATGTATCGGCCCCACCGTGCCCAAGTTAATGTGGGTTTGGATCATGGACACATTTATTCGAAATTTGGATTGAACTCAACAAAAGTATTTGATAAGGGATGTATCGGCCCCACCGTGCCCTTGTCGATGTGTTTTGGGCTAAAGATAATTGTTAATGTAATATTATCGACCAAGAGTTCTAAAAGTAGAATCGATTAAAGAGTTAATCCACCGAGTTATATTGATAAGGGATGTATCGGCCCCACCGTGCCCAAGTTAATATGAATTTGGATCTTGGAATCATTTATCATAGTTGGGTAGAGGTCACTATGTAAATGCTTTACTTGTTATTTACAAGTATTAATAAAACGATAAATGTTAAGTTTTCCATTATTCCGTTATCATATTGTTCTATTTCTTTACCACAACTCATATACGATATAATTTCGATTTTAATTCAAATCTCCGTTAAAACATCGTAACTAAAGACAAATATGAATTTGCTTCTAAAACCTCATATGAACCATTGCTAAGGATCTCTTGTAAAGAGTATAGATTAAAGTTATTCATTATCAAACAGGTTTTTGATTCTTGACTAACACATCTACTTACAATGGATTGTTTTTCATATACTTAAATGAATTAAGTACCTTGAAGCGATAAATTGTTTTGGTGATTAGATTTTCAGAATTCGTAATTGACCAAAATAACGCAACCACTTCAATGAAAGTTTTAAGATTAAAACGAACAAATGAAGAGTGATCTTCATGAATTCAATTTTGCTTCTCAAAGCAAAGACTCATTGAATTGAGTGGGAGCATTCTCTTAAACCGTCAAGATGAGAATGAGGTTCAAGAAGTAAAGATTATAATGGAATTGATACAAGGTAATGTTAAAGGTAAAGTTGTTGAGAATAACGATACTAAACCTATCAATCCCGACCAATAAAGTTTCCATTGTCTTAAATGTTGGACACAAGAAAGGAAACTGCCCCAAATTATTGAAGAATCAACAAGTTAGTTGTGGGACATCTAATGGGACCTTCTTCTTTAAATGTTTATTTGATTAAACATAAATTTTGCTAGTACCACTTCGTCAATATTAGAAACCAGTGGAGGTTTTCATCATTGTACTTGATACATAGGATGATTAGAATATGACGACTAGCAACAATAATGTCGAGAGATAGAGTAATTGTGTACTCAATCTAGTTTTTGGATTTAAAATTGTACTTAATTGTGACTATTAAGTGCATAAACTCTAAATAAGAATATAAACTTGTTAAGATACAAAAAAAGGTTTTCACTTTTGTGACCCTATACACCACAATTTGATGTATGGCTAGCCCATTATCAAGGTGATTATATTCTAAAATAAACTAGAATGATATATCATGTAGATGATGTAAGATTCAAATTGGTAACCCAAGATTAAACCTTAAATTTTGGAATGATGAACGCAAAGAGTTATCGAGTACTCTCGAAACCATTAGATTGTTAATGGTATATGCGTATCTTGTATTCAAAGCAAGATGTCTCATGCCTTTTGGTTGAAAAGGAGATCGAGGTTGTAAATCATCTATCCAAAATAGGTTGATTATTATCTTTTACCAACGATTTAAGTTGACACTAATATGTTCACTTAATAAGGTAAATAGAGAAATCTTTGAAGAATTTCAAAGAGTTCAAGGAATCACGATTTAAGTCGTGATGGGATTATCAAAGTGAAGACTTTGATATAAGCCAAAGGAAATGTGATATAGTATCACAAGTTAATCTCTCTTAGCACGCATTATGGAATAATGTGTGATTAGATAAGAAATCAAACGCTATTCGATATGGTTTGGATTTCAATCAAGTTACCTTGAGTTACTTGATCCTTTTGGGGATTTTATCATTTTTGTCTAAATTATTTTTCCACTAAATCGAATCATATGAGATATGAAATGGCAAAAGTACCATGTTTGTAAGTTTTCACAAGAAACAAATGCTCATTTTTCCCTTGCAATTATCACGAGTACGACGGGTTTGCGGCTCGTGAAGCTGTCTTACTAAAATACAAGTTTATTTCTAGAAGACAGAGTGGGAGAAATTATTCAAGAGCCACAAAGAATGTTATATTGAGCCACAAAGAATGTTATGTCGCAAGAAACTGGTCTTTCTTGGCTACATGAGACGTTTTGTGTAAGACCGATCCACAAAGAATGTTATATTGAGCCACAAAGAATGTTATGTCGCAAGAAACTGGTCTTTCTTGGCTACATGAGACGTTTTGTGTAAGACATTGTTTCTTCAAAAACCTAGGAGGTTAAATTCGTCACTTGCTAAAAATGATGAATTCATGCTACTTTTAAGAAAGTAAAGAGCTTATAACTTACAAAAGAAATTGTTTGATTCAAGTTAATTACTTCTAGAAAGTAATGAACGAATGACTTACATAAGAGTGTTTAAGTCACAACTCAATACAAGGCTTAGAGTCATGAGAATCCGAAATAAAAGGCTTGATTAGTGACAAAGGGTTTTGCACTAATAAAGAGATATTTCAAAGCAAGATTGGTTGCAAAGGGTTTTGCACTAATTGAAATGCTTAAGTCTATTTGGATCTTCTTAAGGATTGTGTTTCATTATGAGGTTATGAAATACGTAGCAAGTGAATCCAAAACCCGCTTCTTTAAAAGAAGGAATGTATTCAATACATGTCTTGAGTTTAGTAGATTCTTGCAATCCTAAGATAATGTGAAACTTAAGAGAGGGTCTTAAGTAGGACATCAATGAGTTGGAATCAACATTTTGATCATGTGATAAAACGTTTCTCGATAAGTCGAGAAGTTGTGTTTATACATGGAGTTTAGTGGGAGTTACGGAATTTTTAATTAGTCCGATATGTGGATGACATATTGATCATTGAGAATGATTTAAGACTTTTGGAGTATTATAATACATCTTGAATATCCGGATTTATGAAGATAAATCCACATGATATTAGCGCCAGTAAGAAGTCTTATGTTGATAAGATTCATGACTAGTTCAATTAAATTGAATATATTTGATTGATTTCATTTGCTTCCGCTGCCGAATCAATTAAAAAGAAATGATGTATAACACTTCATATGCTTTGAGTATGATGAACTGTTTTCAAAATCGAATTTAAGTAATCTTTACCAAGTAAGCTATAAAGATTACCCTTAAGTGCATGCAGAAGCATTAAGGAAGTAAAGCAAAGTGTTTATGATGCAATTTTGTGTAAGGGTGTTACACAAGTGACAATTGACAATTGAGGTTGCGCATGGTTTCAGACAAAACCATAATCAAAACACATTAGGATGGTTAAGATACCATTGTGGCTATGTTAAATAAGAAGTAGATTTTCTAGAATCGTTCTGGACAATAAAGAACAATAAGAGATATTTATAACGGAAATTGAGTACACTTGCAATCATGAGATGTGCAAGAGGATGAGTCCCACACACTGTGAAAACAGTGGGAGCTATTCTTAGGCTAGAGGACCTATGTCTTGATTGGATCTCGACACGTACTCAGAAAGTTTTGTAATGCAAATGTATACATTACAAAGGAAAACGAGTATGTAGTAAGGTTGAGTAAGGTACAAGAAGTTGATAAAACCTACTAACCAAAGCCTTCTCATAGGCTTAACATGATGAGTCATGTCATTTCAATTGAATTGAAATGAACAACTACATACAAGATCAAATTAGATTATAAAACATGAATAGTAATCAGGCATTGACTATTCATATATGATAATCGCATTTGTCGTTCGAGTTTTATTTTAAAACTCTTTTATTATACTTTGTTACATCCAAACGGGTTGTAGAGACAATTGAACCCCGTTAAAGTGAACACGGATTAGCATTGTATTCGCCCATAGTCACTTGTATGAGGTGACGTCTCGAAGTGACTAGAGTGTGATGCGATTGATGGCAAGTTCAAATGCCATAGAGTCATGTGAGATGACTAGTCGATCACATAGGCAGACTGTTAGGAACTTTTTGTCGGGCCTAATGACCGCTTATAGAGTTCTGACAAATTTATATAGCCTGGTCGTGGCGAGAGCTACTATAGTATTCTAATGAGTCAATTCTTTTGACTAAAGACTATTCTCCTAAGATGGCACAGTTTCAGATTAACTTTGATTTGTGTTACTACGACCTTCGTAAATGGGGTCAAATGGGCATATTTTGGGTTATGATGGCTGTGGCTAGTCGAAGGGAATGAGTGCGATAGGAATTGTCCACCCCTAGTCAGGGTTATAACAATATCTCGGGGCCACTCGAGGAGCAATGAACTGGAAATGCGTGGCCACGCTCGGAAGGTATCCGAGTGGATAAATCCGGTCAATCGTTATTCTCCGGATCGAGGAAACCACTCTCGATATGATCACTTGCAAGTACGACCTGAAAGACACCTTGCATTGAGTGGGAGATAGTAATAGGACAAGAGAATTGGTGACGCACACTTGTCGAGGACAAGTGGGAGATTGTTGGGAAATGTGTCCTCAACAATAGTGCGATCACATGATTTAAATATCATTATTAAATCTCATTTTAAGAATACAATTGGGAAGTAATATTGTTATTCTTGTCAATGGTCAACATATATCGGTAATGATTGGTGACTAGAGTTTGACATTCTTTGTCGTGTGACGGTGGTGATCAGTTGACCCCTAGGTCATACCTAAAGGGCAATACACTTAATTGATTATTTAATTAATCGTATAATGTTACGAGTTAATTAAATTTCTTGAAAAATTGACGGACAATTTTGGTAGTAAAATTTACGTATCAAATTGAAATATGATTAAATGAGATACGGTCTGAGTAATCGAATTGTATCATTACTCGGATGAAATTATTGTTTAAAGAAACGATTGGATTTGAATGAATTATTATAAATACAATCTGTTGTGATTTATAAATGGCAAAAATATTTTGGCACAAGTAATTATGAAATTACTAAGTCAATTTTGTATATGACGTATTTTTGATAATACGTTGAATTTTTAATATATTAAAAATTACATAACAAATATATGTGACATGTGACATGTAACATGTAGACAATTGACAAAAATAATATGGACTCCATATTATGTAAATGCCGAAATAATGGAGGGGATTAGGCTTAAATTGTGTTTATATTTTAAATAAGAAAGCATAATGATTATAAAGTAATCTAGCCATGCAAGCCTATGAACATTGTTAAGAGCAACAATTTCATGCATTGGCTCTTTCTTTTCCTCCACTCCCACCGGTTTTTGGGAAGAAAAACACTTGAGATTTTTCTCATTTTTGCCTAATATTCACTAAGAGGTAGTGGATGTTCATTCATTCTTTTACTCATCAAATATAAGATTTCTTGAGAGACAAAAACTCTCTCTTCTTCTTCTCTCCCATATAGCCGAAATTATTAAGTGTATATAATAATTTTGGGTCATTTTTCTACTAGATTAATATTATACTAGTATTCATAATATTAATTAGATTAAGTGTTAAGCCTTGGGTATAAAGCTTGGGGAGAGATCTTATTCTTAGATCTTGTTCATCCATTGGAATAGCTCAAGAACAAGAAGAGAAAGGTGATCTCTCTTGTGCCCAATATAGCCGAAATATTGAATGTAAGGACATTATTTCTCTTCTTTTATATTATTGTTTGCATGCATAAAATCCGTTTTAATTTTATGACAAATTATTTTAGACATATATGAGTATGTTAAAGTGTATATGAATCTACATTTCCTTCACTTGAGATATAAGATAACCGTGACGAGGATGGACAATTCCTATTTCACTCTTCCCTTTGATTAGCCACAGCTCATCATGACCCAAAATACGCCCATTAGACCCCAATTACGAAGGTCGCAGAACATAAATCAAAGTCACTCTGAAACTGTGCCATCTTAGGCGAACAGTCTTTAGTCAAAAAATCGACTCATAAGAATACCATAGTAGCTCTTGCCACGACCAGGCTATAAAACATTTCCAGAACTCTATAAGCGGTCATAAGCCCAACAGAGTGTCCCTCACAGTCTGCCTATGTGATCGACTAGTCATCTCTCATGAATCTATAGCACTTGAACTTGCCATCAATCGCATCACAGTCTAGTTACTTCAAGACGTCACCCCATATAAGAAACCACAGACCAATACTATGTTAATCCAGTTCACTTTAATAGGGTGCAACGTTGTCCTTATAACCTATTTCGATATAAGAAGGTAATAGAAGAGTTTTTTAATAAAACTCAAACGATGAATGAATTATCACATATGTAAAATTGATACCCTATCAAATACTACATAATTTTTAATCCATACTCAATATTGAATACAACTATACATCTCAAATCAATTAAAATGGCATGACTTATCATGCTTAGCCTATGAAAAGGCCTTGGTTAGCAAGTTTTAGCAACACTTTGCAATTTCCCTAACCTTATACCATTTTCCTTTGTATAATCTTTATTATAACAACCTTTTGAGTACATGTCCAGATCCAATCTAGAGATAGGTTTCTTAGCCTTGGAATCACTCCCATTGTCCTCATAGTGTGTAGGGATAGGACCTTCGGTTGTTGGAACAAACTACCATGGTTCCTCTAATTCATAAAACCGAATCCTAATAACATCCCTTCCTACTTGCATTTTTCATAATTGCAAGTGTACTCAATTTTCGTTGTAAATCTCTCATTGTTCTATTGCCTAGAGCGTATCTAGCAGATATCCTCCTTTAATAATATAGCCAAGATGGTTCTCTAACCATCCTAGTGTGTTTAGAATATGGTTATCGTGTATCTCCTTGCACATAAATCCATATCAATTCTATTCACTTAGCTTCATTTCTTTAGTGCTCCAAGAGAACTAACCAATGAACTATATGGTTATATAGAGACTTCTCTCAAAAAATCGATTTGTAACATCTCGTCATACTCCAAGTATACGAGGTATAAGAATTGTGATACATCTAAGCGTAATGAATTAATCCCACAGCGGAAGCAAGTAGAAATCAATTTCTACATGTCCAATACCTTTGAACATGACGAGACTCTTATCAATATAAGAATATTCATTTAACACTAATATCCACTCAGAACTATCCTTATAGGTCTGGATACTTTAGAGATATATTATTCTTCTCCTAAGTCATTCATTATTCAGAATGATCAATATGTCCCTTACATATAAGACTGGTAACACCACATTACTCCCACTAAACTCCATATATAAACTAATCGACAAATCGAGAAAAGTTTATCACATGATTAAAACATACAATTCAACTCCATAACTTTTACTTAAGATTTCTTCTTAGGTTCGTATCCTACATTAGGATAGTTGCGATCTACAAAATTCATGCAAGATGATTTTTAAAATCTAACTGTCATATTATATCCGAATTCAACGAGGCGTTGTTGTTGCGTGCAAAACCCTTTGTCACCAATCAACCAAGCTAAATAAACATTTTCATGTTTATGCTCATTTCGGACTTTTGCGGAGTTGAAACTAGATAAAGGATTTAAATAAGTTACAGGTTTGTTACTTCCAAAAATAACATGACTCCTGTCCACTTTAGATTTCGAAGAAATAACGACTGATTTTGACCAAGAAGGAACATCTTCTTACGATTTATTCCCAGTTTATGGATACGTCTTATTCTCAGTTTGTGGCTCCTGAACATTTTCTCCCCCTCTGTCTTTAAGAAATACTCCTCATTTCTTTAATAGATAGCATCACGAGCCACAAACCCTTTGTTCTCGTAATCATGTAGGAAGAGAGAGCACATGTTTACTTTCTAAACAAGCTACATTTTAGGTACCATACCTAACCATATCTCATATGAAAAGTAGATGATTGCTTTAATCATGTATTATTTTAGTGGAAAAGTTTAAATACCAAACAAATTTTATAACAGAAACTACTTCCAACTGTAATGTAAAGATTCAATCATATCATATAGGATTAATTGTCACTTTCTAACGCATCTTCTCTAATATCATGCGCTTATGAAGGTGAACTTGTGATACTCCTTTTGGTGCAAATAAAAGTCTTCACTTTATTGTTCCCCATTGTAACAAAGTACTAATACTTTGGTTTTATAATATATAGGTTTTGATACTTTTTAAACATTTATTGAACGTGTTCAAAGAATTTCTCTTCTTACCTCATTAAGTGGATACCAAGTATCTACCTAATTCGTTGGTAAAAGAGATGAAGAAATAATAACCTTCTCAGATTGAAAATATATTTGACCATACACTTCAAAGTGTAAATAGGGCGAATATCTTGCTCTATTCATAATCCTTTCCAGAAAAATCATGAATTAACTTGTTTTGAATACAAGATTGCACACACACCAAAAGATTCTCAATCAAATGGTTTGGGACACTAGTCAAAACTAGTTTCTAAATGCGATTTTCAATCAAGAATTGAGAAATGATTGGGATCACCAACTTGAGTGACATTTATTTTTAGTTTGAATATAATTACCTTAATTTGTATGGTCTCACCATAAACTTAATCATGGTATTTAAGAGTTCAACGCTTGTTTTAATTGCATAATGGTAAAACCCTTCACCTTTTGTGCAAAAATCGTATGATATTCTTATTTAGACATATTATACATCATAACAATTATTGAGGTACATTTCTAAATACAAAACTAAAATGAATATACTACAACATTCATTAGTTTATGGATGAAATGACAACTACCCAAGTTCCATTAATGCAAATTTTTGAACTTATTCTTGCTAGTCATCACATTAATGCCAAATATGATGATGAAATCCACTAATTTGTATCTATTACTCATGATGTGCTATTTGACAAGAATGTTATGTCAATGTCATATATTTAAGATGGAAGATGTTGGAGTCACCCGACCAACTTCCTAGATCTTTACTTATTTGGAGTTTGTCTCTATTTTATTGTCTAACACTTCCTCTTTCGAGCCTAGTTCTATCCTTAACAATTAAGATAGGAACTTTACTACTTATTGCTCCCACTTACTTCAAGAATTCTTACTTGATGAAGACTTATCTTCATATAAATTCCTAGTTAATCCTTCACAAGGATGAACTGTATTGGCGTATTTGGTCAATCAAAATTTCTAACAAATCAATTTACCAATTTAACATTAGGGGGAAGAGGTTTTAAAGATTGAGCAATAATACTTTTGAACCTTGGATGCATAGATTACTTCCCCTCATTTATTCTTATTGCTCAACCTTAAGGGATCAACCGATCACCACCGTCATACGACAGTAATGTCAAACTCTAGTCAGCCAATCATTATCGATTAATGTGGATCAGTTGACAATAATAAATTACTTTCCCTCATGTATTCTTAATATGAGATTTAAACATGTGATCGCATTATTGTCGAGGACACATACTCAAACAATAGACTATAACCTATAGCCTTTTCATGTTCTTTCAACACACCAAGCAAACTTTTCAATTTACTATCACCAATTTTTACATTGATAATCACGGGTTTGGTTTTCGACTCATCAAGTTAAGCATACTTCAAATTAGGGGGAAGAGGTTTTAAAGATGGAGTTTGTACCTCAACTTCTACCTTTGATGGTTCATTGGGAATACTCTCCAACTCCATTACACTTTCCTCCTTTCTATCCTCATTGCTTGTTCCACCTTGATGGATTGTGATGATTCTTTGAGGATGCCATCTATCCTCATGGATTGCTCATAGGTGGGCTCTTTTTTGGCTAGAGCGGCCGCAAGGAGATCTACTTCCAATGCCCAATGTTTACCGTTGGCCTCACTTGCTTCCAAGGCCTCCAATGCTTCCAAAGGATCTTTGAAGAGGGTAGAATTTGCATGGTCCTCTACACAGCAATCTATAAGGTTGATGTGATTGTCGTTGGGGCTCTCAATCAAACATAATTTATAATACTCAACAAACAACTAGTTAGCGGTAAGTCGAGGTCGATCCATGGGACGGTGTGCTTTGGGTTCTAAGTCTATCTATCTCAATTTATGCTAGTGTCACGATTTGTTTGGATTTGTAGTTGTGTCTAGACTAATGCAAGCAATAAAGTAGAACGAACAATAAAAGGAAAGATGTAAACAATTGATTAAAAGTGCTAGGATATCATGGGGTCATAGGGGATTCATGGTGTCGATCATACAAACATGTTTACAAGGTTGCAAGCAATTAGTGTTGTGGGGGAACCGAGTTGGGTTATGTCTTACGGTTCTTAGGAAGAGTTGGGTCCCGGAGCCGAATCGATTAGATTGTACAACACCTACAAGTCGACTTACTTTCCTCCTAATCAACTTCTATGCATGGTCTAACAAGACTCGAGTTGGGTTATGTCTTACAAGTCAAGTTGAGTAGATAAGAGATGGTTGTAAATGCAAGGATTCATAGGCTTAGCATTTCATCAAACACAACATGTGCATAAAGTTGACATCGCAACAAGCAAGCAATTTAATCATGTGAACATATCAGATTAAGCATGAATCAATCCCATGTTTGTTTCCCCCAATTACCCACTAATCCTAGCTAAAAAGACTACTCACTCATCATCATGGAGAACATGTCATTAATGGTGTCAAACACAACAACAAGTGTAAACATGATAATAGAATGAGGAAATAAACAATAAAGATTAAAGAGTAAAGGAATTATACCAAACTTGAGGTGATCCAAATAATAATGCAAAGAATAATAGAAGAAACTTGATGATTGATAGAAGGTTGTCAATCTCCCAATAATAACCCAATAATCTTCAATTACCCAATAATAAACTTGAATAATAAACTTGAACAATAATTAAAGAGAGATTAATGTGTAATTTGTGGAAAGATTAAAGAGTAATCTATTCTAATCTACTCCTAATCTAATCTAAAGAAGGATTTTCTACCCTAAAAGTTCATGCTTGATTAATTACAAAGATGGGGTATTTATAGTGGAAATTAGGTGGGATGCATTAGGTTAACTAAGGGCTAAACTACTAATTACACTTTTTAAGTTGAGCAAGGAGACTCCGGGATCTCTTGAAGGAAGGGCTTCTTTCTTTGAAGCTTGGAGAAGACGAAATCATGCTGTGAAGGAATCCGAGCGGATCAGAGTCGGGACGGCCGGATCTGGGCTGAGGAATCCGAGCGGATCCTTGGGCAAGACGCTCGGATTGGCGAGGGACAATCCGGGCGGATTAGGGGAAGACGGGCGGATTGGGGACAATCCGGGCGGATTAGGGGAAGACGGGCGGATTCCTGCGAAGACGGGCGGATTCCTGAACAGCTTCTTTGTTTGACCTCGGATTGTAAAACGGACGTTATTTTCTCATCCGGACTCCTATTGGAGTGATTCAAAAGCCTAGATCGCTTGTTTTTTCGACGCCGTTCCATCTAACATATTTTCAGAGCCAAAGGAGCAACTCTTGGTTTGCGTTCCGAGCCATTTTCTTCATGAAGTGCCTTCCCTCTCGTCATTTTTACTTTTAACCCTTTGGTCCTTCTACATACACTTTATTCCTACATCTTTGGTCATCATTCTTGCCTCCTCTTCATACTAGTCCATCTAATATCATCAATAAGCTTCCAAATATGCACGAAAGACGGGAATTTCCGCCTTATTATCTCCTTTTCTACAAAACATATGAAATGCGATAGAAAAGCAAATAGGAAGGTTTTGACGGATAAAATGGCCATGAAATGCTATAATAGTATGCAAAATAGGCTCAATTAGGGGACTAAATGTGCGCTAATTATGGTCACATCAAATATCCCCAAACCGAACCTTTACTCGTCCCGAGTAAAGAGGTGACTAAAACTAGACCTTTATTTAAACTATCCTAATAATATAGCCGATATGAGACAATTAGCGGGTCTCACTCCGCCCCTTCAACTCACAACAAGACAACCATGAGGTAGGATGCCTTCTTGCAAGGCAAGGTGGGTCTTGCCAAAATGGCGACACATCCAAACATTAAAGCACACAAAATCACATAATGGATGCATCTACAAAAAGAAATAGCCACTTTCCTCATCTAAGTGGCGGAAATTATCTACAAGGGAAGCAATTCAAGGGTACACAATCCTTCATAGATACAATTTCTTCAAACTACTAAGCCTAGAAGGATACCAATAAATCACCTCCAAAATGTGTCAAACTAGGGTACCTTTGTCCTCAATCGTTAAATGCTTTTGTCAAGAGTAGACTCCCTATGGTGTTAGAAACACTGGAGGATCGCGGAATTCCCCCTCTTGCCTAGACAAGAAGAAGGGTCGTCCCCTTTCTACCATGCACAAAAATGGATATGATGGATAAAGGGATCGATAGAATTTGAGTTTCATTTGGGAGTTTGCTTTTGTTTTTGTTCTTTTTCCCCCCAATTTCTTGTGGCATATAACATTCGAGAACACTTTCTTTGCCATTTCTTTTTGATTCTTGGCAATTTCAACACTTGACAACTTTTTGCATTTCTTTTTGAACATTTTCAAAGTCACCCCAATTAGTAACGAGGGTGCCTTGTATTTGAAGTTTTAGGAGTTCTATTTTTGCTCCTCTTTTCTTTTGATGCATTTTTGCAAACTTTCTTTCATTTTTCATTTCTTTGAACTCAAATTGACTTTCTTTTTGTGCCCATTCCCTTTGATGACAAAAATGTGGTAGAACATGGATGAATGATGGAAGTATGCATGGTTTCAAGGGTCACCTTGGAATAAACGGTAGCCAAGGAGTTATCACACCACAAGGTACTCTTGACTAGGCCTTAATCCATGGGTCAAAGGATACTAGGATGACACATCCTAGGGTGTTTTACAAGTATTCTAACAAGCAAAGTCTTAAGAATAAAAAGCATCTACTAGGGCCTATATACACTTGTCAAGCTTCCCAAGTAGACGGTTTCGCAAAATTTTTCTAACATGCAAACTACATGCCATGATGCAACTAACATATAAACATCCTAATGCAAATGATTCTACCAACTAATATGACATATAAACTAAATGCAAGTCCTAAGTTCACATTGTTATACCGCATCAATCAAAATAAAGCCACATAGTCATTAACATAAAGAGGAAAAAGGAGATTGGAAAGATCATACCATGCGGTCTTCAATATCCTCATGTCTCGGATGTGGCGTAGTCAATCAATGTGAAAAAGGATGAACAAACACAATATATACAATAATATATACATGTCTACACTATAAAGGAAATGAACTTGTTTTTGGATTTTTCAATTTTTCAAATTTTTATGGTTTTTGATTTTATGAAATTAAAAGACATATTTTTGGGATTTTTCGAAATTTTTCAATTTTTATGCATTTTTGGAATATAAATTCCCATCCCCCACTTTATTTTGGACATTGTCCTCAATGTACATGTAGGAGTAGAAATAAAAAGGAAATACATGTTTTTGGAATTTTGATTTTTTGAAATAAAGTACAAATGCAATGATATGATATGAATGAATGCATGCTCTAACTAAATGCAATTTTATATGAGATATATAACAAATGAATGCAATCTAAACTATACTAGATGATGCATGATTAATGCTTAAGTCACCTATGATCAAACCTCCCCAAACCGATTTAAACACTATTTCTAGTGTAGAAAAGAATAGGATTGGTCATTAGTGACTATGCATGAATTCTAATCTATATGCAACTATCTACATGAATCATGTGAGATATATTACAATGCAAACTATACTATATGAACTAACTAATGTAAATGCAATATTTAATATAATA
Organism: Silene latifolia; assembly: GCF_048544455.1. Classification (NCBI taxonomy): domain Eukaryota; kingdom Viridiplantae; phylum Streptophyta; class Magnoliopsida; order Caryophyllales; family Caryophyllaceae; genus Silene; species Silene latifolia. The sequence goes on from NW_027413123.1 coordinate 11,318,697, forward strand.
CAAATGCAAGCTAAATGTATATGTACATAACTAAATGCAAGTGGAAATGTAATGCAAAGTGAAAGGAAAGGGTATCTTACAAATGGTGGTTTGAGGTAGGACTCCACCAAACTAGTTCAAATTGTAGAAATTCTTGTCCATAGAGCTCAAGGCTCTCAATAGAAGATCAAAAGCTTGTGAACAAGCTCCAAATAAGCATAAGTATGGGTTGCTCCATTTGAACATGAAATTCGGCCAAGGAAGTTTGTCATATATCTTTTCTTTCACCTTGTCCTTGGCACTAGAGCTTTCCCAATGCTTCAAAGTAATAAGCCCATGATTCTTGTCAACACTAGGTATGAAGTATGGTTCATGTCCATCCGAAGACTTCCATTTACCACCTTCCTCTTCAATTTTGGTGACGATGATAGCATTTTGATTATTCAATCCTTCCAAGGTAGAAGGAGAATTTTCATAACATTGATGATCGAGCTCCTTAGAAGTTGGCATTGTGGATGCCAAATTTCCACAAGTAGCTTCACGTGCAAGTTTCTCTTTTAGCTTTGCTACCAAGTAGCTCTTGTATGATGCCTTGACCTTTTGAAGAAGGTCCACCATATCCTCTTCAATAATCATTGGCTCCATGGTAGGTGTCAAGTAGTCTTCATGGGAGATAGGGAAAGGACATTCACCTTCATGATAGGATATCTCAAATGTCTCAAGGATAGGCTCCTCAAGCAAGGTGATATTACAAGTCCATCCCTTAGGCTCGTCATCATCGCTATCTCCATAAGAATCATAAATGGGGGCTTCACTCTTCTTCACCAACTCTTTCTCCAACACCTCAACATCTACTTCAAATGACATACCCTCATACTCACAAAGGCTAAGAGTATTTGGCTTACTCAACCTCATGTCTTCATCATCAAATACCACACTTTCATACTCACAAGAGCCCAAAGAGGTTGGCTCTTCCCACTTCTCATCAAAGGTAACTCCTTCAAACTCACATTCATGGTCAATGTCCAAGGAGTGGTGAAGGGTGGTTTCTTGGGATTCTTTCACTTGGGCAATTTGAATCTCCAACTCCTCATATTGGGCAACAATGCCTTGAAAAACATTGTCCCTCTTTTGGCTCTCCTCTAGCATTTGTTTTATGAAGTTTTATTGATCTCCCATCATTTGGAGAATCACAGTTTCAATGGGTTCATCTTCTTGTTGTGGGTAGGTGTGCAAGTGGTTGTATTGTGGTAATTGAAGTTCATTGTGAAATGGGTATTGGGTGGGTGGTTGTTGTTGATATTGGGTGTGGTGATTTTGGTGGGAAACATTGGGGTAGTGGTTAGGATTTTCATTGTACAAATAGTAAGGTAGGTTTGTGTTGACTTGCTCCTCAAACTCCCCATACCCATAGTCATACTCAAAAGATCCACCACATACTCCATATGTCAAGTCTTGAGTCATCATCACTAAGACAAGGAAACAACTACAAGCATGGAAACTACACAAAAAATGGTAAGAACAATCCTTGAGGAACAAGTTCCTCAAGGTGAAAGCACAATTAAAATAGACAAACAAGTAAGAACTTAATCACATAGCACCATCCCCGGCAACGGCGCCATTTTGATGTGATTGTCGTTGGGGCTCTCAATCAAACATAATTTATAATACTCAACAAACAACTAGTTAGTGGTAAGTCGAGGTCGATCCATGGGACGGTGTGCTTTGGGTTCTAAGTCTATCTATCTCAATTTATGCTAGTGTCACGATTTGTTTGGATTTGTAGTTGTGTCTAGACTAATGCAAGCAATAAAGTAGAACGAACAATAAAAGGAAAGATGTAAACAATTGATTAAAAGTGCTAGGATATCATGGGGTCATAGGGGATTCATGGTGTCGATCATACAAACATGTTTACAAGGTTGCAAGCAATTAGTGTTGTGGGGGAACCGAGTTGAGTTATGTCTTACGGTTCTTAGGAAGAGTTGGGTCCCGAAGCCGAATCGATTAGATTGTACAACACCTACAAGTCGACTTACTTTCCTCCTAATCAACTTCTATGCATGGTCTAACAAGACTCGAGTTGGGTTATGTCTTACAAGTCAAGTTGAGTAGATAAGAGATGGTTGTAAATGCAAGGATTCATAGGCTTAGCATTTCATCAAACACAACATGTGCATAAAGTTGACATCGCAACAAGCAAGCAATTTAATCATGTGAACATATTAGATTAAGCATGAATCAATCCCATGTTTGTTTCCCCCAATTACCCACTAATCCTAGCTAAAAAGACTACTCACTCATCATCATGGAGAACATGTCATTAATGGTGTCAAACACAACAACAAGTGTAAACATGATAATAGAATGAGGAAATAAACAATAAAGATTAAAGAGTAAAGGAATTATACCAAACTTGAGGTGATCCAAATAATAATGCAAAGAATAATAGAAGAAACTTGATGATTGATGGAAGGTTGTCAATCTCCCAATAATAACCCAATAATCTTCAATTACCCAATAATAAACTTGAATAATAAACTTGAACAATAATTAAAGAGAGATTAATGTGTAATTTGTGGAAAGATTAAAGAGTAATCTATTCTAATCTACTCCTAATCTAATCTAAAGAAGGATTTTCTACCCTAAAAGTTCATGCTTGATTAATTACAAAGATGGGGTATTTATAGTGGAAATTAGGTGGGATGCATTAGGTTAACTAAGGGCTAAACTAGTAATTACACTTTTTAAGTTGAGCAAGGAGACTCCGGGATCTCTTGAAGGAAGGGCTTCTTTCTTTGAAGCTTGGAGAAGACGAAATCATGCTGTGAAGGAATCCGAGCGGATCAGAGTCGGGACGGCCGGATCTGGGCTGAGGAATCCGAGCGGATCCTTGGGCAAGACGCTCGGATTGGCGAGGGGGAATCCGGGCGGATTGTAGGGAATTCGGGCGGATTCTCCTCCAGTGAAATTTCTTATTTTTCCCAGCCAGAAGACGGGCGGATTGGGGACAATCCGGGCGGATTAGGGGAAGACGGGCGGATTGGGGACAATCCGGGCGGATTAGGGGAAGACGGGCGGATTCCTGCGAAGACGGGCGGATTCTGAATGCCTTCTTTGTTTGACCTCGGATTGTAAAACGGACGTTATTTTCTCATCCGGACTCCTATTGGAGTGATTCAAAAGCCTAGATCGCTTGTTTTTTCGACGCCGTTCCATCTAACATATTTTCAGAGCCAAAGGAGCAACTCTTGGTTTGCGTTCCGAGCCATTTTCTTCATGAAGTGCCTTCCCTCTCGTCATTTTTACTTTTAACCCTTTGGTCCTTCTACATACACTTTATTCCTACATCTTTGGTCATCATTCTTGCCTCCTCTTCATACTAGTCCATCTAATATCATCAATAAGCTTCCAAATATGCACGAAAGACGGGAATTTCCGCCTTATTATCTCCTTTTCTACAAAACATATGAAATGTGATAGAAAAGCAAATAGGAAGGTTTTGACGGATAAAATGGCCATGAAATGCTATAATAGTATGCAAAATAGGCTCAATTAGGGGACTAAATGTGCGCTAATTATGGTCACATCAAAGGTCCATCTTGCAATGTAAACTAAGAGAAGAAGGTGAGAAATACCTTGAGGAAATGCTTTTTTCCAAGGCAAAAAAAGACACAACTAAAAGAAACAAATAACAACTCAATTGAACACCGTCCCCGGCCACGGCGTCATTTTGATGGTGCGTGCCGTTGTACGCTCTCAAACAATATTTATAGTCTCGACAAACTACCCTTAGTAGAGCTGTAAGTAGAGGTCGGATCCCGAGGGACGGGTATTGAGTTAAGTTACCGATTTGTAAGTAGCTAAGTCTTAGGGTGTCACAATTTAGTTTGGGTTGAGATGGTTATCTAAACTACAAAATAAAAGGAAACGAACAAGCAAAGTAAAGTAAATGGGAATGTAAACAATTGATAAAAGGCACTAGGGTATGATGGCTTCATAAGGGAATCATGGAAAGATCACATAAACAAGTTTTATAGATGCAAGCAAATTGTTGTTGTAATGGAATCAAGTTGGTGAAAGTCATACTATACCTAGGGAAACTTAGGTCTCGGAGCCGAGTCGGTTAAGACTGTACAACACCTACAAGTCGACTTTATTCTCCTTTTCATGGTAAGATATCATCAATGAGTCCTAGAAAGGTTTGGTCCCGGAGCCGAGTCGGTCAAGACTGTACAACACCTACAATAAACTTAGTCCTTCCTAATCAACTATAATGCAAGGTCTAGCAAGTCTTGAGTTAGTTTATATCTTACAAGCCTTGTTAAATGGATAAAATATTCATGCTAGGTTGTCAATCAAGCAATTCATCAAACATGACATGTGCATAAGTTGAAACAGCAAGAAGCAAGCAATCTTATGAACTTATTAAGCAAAGATTTCCCCCATGATTAATTCCCCTAATTCCTCATTAACCCTAGTTAAGAGACTACTCACTCATGATCATAGAATGCATGCTAATAATGATGTGAAACATACTAACAAGCTTAAACATGATAGAAGAGCAAGATACTAAACAAGGATTAAGTAAAGAGTAAAGAAACGGTACCAACTTGGGATGATCAAAATAGAATGCAAAGAATAATAGAAGAAAACTTGATTGATGATAAAGAGTTTTCAATTCTTCAACAATCCCCCAATATAATCTTCAAATTACCTAACTAGATCTAAAGTTCTTGAACAATAATTAAGAAAGGATTAAGATGTGATTTAGCTAATTGATCTCTAATCTAATATAATGACTTGCTGATGATCTCCTAATACAATGAAGTATTTATACTAAGTACAAGTATTAGGGTAACTAAGGGATTAAATGACGATTCAGTCCTTAAGAAGAACATTAACGCCTTGTAAGTCCTCAAGGAGCCTCACGACCTCCCTTCAATAGACGTTCATGCTGCATAGGGAGCCGCCCGGCTCGAGGGTGAGACGCTCGGTCTGAGCTTTGAGACGTCGGGTTGTTCTTGGGATGCCCGGTCTGAGTCTCGGGACGCTCGGGCTGCCCCTGGGACGCCCGGATCATGGATCAGCATAGTTTCCTCTTCTTTGAATGCCTCAAGATCCGTAGGGATCATTTGAGGGGTCCTGGGGGTCTTCATCATTGCCCTTCCTACTTGTACTATCTACTAGGTCTTTAGTATCGGTCTCCCCTTTGATGTTTGGTCGTTAAATGCGATCAATTTAGCTCTGTCTTTGCTCCATGCACGCAAGGCTAGCGCTCCATCCCTACCAGGGACACAAAACCTCTAAGAATATACAAAATAGGAAGCTGAAGGTAGAAACAACTCTAATATAAGAAAAAAAGCATAGGAACGAGGCTAGTTCGGGGACTAAATGTGTACAAATATAAGTCACATCACTTAACCTAATCCTTGTACCACTATATATACCCTCTTTGTAATAAATTGAGGGTTAAGTTCCCTTAGAGTAGATTAAGCCCTCTTAGATTAGATTAGGAGTAGATTAGTCTTTACTCATTCCACAAATTGCAATTTAATCTTTCCTTAATTATTCTCAAACAATCTTAGATCTAGCCTTGTAATTGAATAATTCTTGGGTGTGTATTTGGTAATTGACAACTCTCCACTATTAATCAAGGGTTTCTTCAAATTTTCTTCCATTTCCTTTGTTCATATCAAGTTATTTATATTTGGATCTCTTGGGTATGTATTTGAAGACTAAGTGACAAGTCTCCATCTAATTCAAGGATTCTCCTTTATCTATGTTCATCTTTACTTTCCAAGTTGGTAACCTTCTTAATCCCTCTTTATGTACTTCTTAATCTCTTATTTTATTACCTTGCTCAATCGTCATGTTCATTTGTGTTGTGATGTTTGACACCATTGCTAGCATATAACCCGACCCCAGCCCGCTCGAACCAGCCTACTTCTTTTTTAATTCCGCCCCTCACCATCCATATTCCTTATTCCCTTATCTTAACATCAACACAACGACATCTCATCATCATTTCCACAATCTCCATATAAAACCGTATCACAAAAGCATAAATCCACGACATAAAGAAGCAAGAAGGTCTATCCTTACATCATTGATCAAGTTCCAACTAAACACATCAAGCAAGAATGTTTACAAGGAACAAAAGCAAGCAGACCGGCGAGTCAGGATCCAAACGCCGAAAGGGAACTATACCTCTACTGCTTCACGAGAGGCAAGTGTCCAAGAAGACGTGGTGCTACCGGGTGTTGAACAACTTGAGCACTTTCCAGAAGTAGAATTCGTCGAAGATGCACATCGTCAACGATTTGTGGAATTACTAGGTAAGAGTTACGAACCTACCCAACTCATTGATCTTGATGTGTTTCAAATACTTGGTATAAGGCAAAAAAAGACTCATTCTTACATGGCTTGGGTCTTGAAAGGTTGTTTTACGCTCATGAAGACACCTACCTAAGCCTCACATTATAATTTCTATGTAGCCTCCATGTTGTTACCAATCGGAGATGAGAAGTCGCTATGAATTTTCGCCTTTCCAATATATCTCATAGAATGACCTTAGAACGCTTTGCGGAGATCTTTGGTTTTGAGGTAGCAACGAGCGAAAATGACAAACCCTCCGACCTTAATATTGCCAACCTTTGGAGGGACATATCCGGAAGAGACTTTAATTCTTTCAACCAATGCTACACTTGTGCTATTCAACACCCCGCGATTCGAATTAGCGAACGATTCATAGCCGGGACCGTTCTTGGAAGGGTAGAGCAAGACAAATGCACCCTCATTGACTTGACTTTTCTTGAGTCTTACTTGAATGTGCAAGGGACAAGATCCTTCAACTTCAATACCCCTATTGAGATGCTTACGAGGTTTAATGATTTTGCAAAAGGGGTTTCTCAAATCAAAACCTTTGTGATAGAAGGGCTAGTATCAATTTTAGCCAATGAACTTTGTCCCGGATTCAACTATAATGGAAGGTATGCGAAACTCCAGGGACATACTTTAATTGATGAAGAGTCCATCTTTCACCACCACCGGTGGTGTGGTTACAATGCATCTGGGAGTGTAAAATGGTACACTAGGGGATGCTCACCACTTGTGCTTGTATTGTGGAATATACCACCCACCAAACCCCGTTTGAGCAGATACTCACAAAGGACATGTTACTTTCTACCTATTGATATTTATGACCGACCACCACCGCGGGAAGACGTACCCCATCAACCTCCTTAAATGTCGGAATGGGGTGATGCGCCACACCAACAAGCTAGACAACCATCTTATGTGTCCATACCACCCTACCCCACCACACGTGAAGAATTTACCCCCAAGATCCAAGAGCCCCAACCATGAGTGAATTGATGACACTCATGCAACGAGTTGACCTTGGATTGCACGACGAACGGGTCGACAACTACTTGGCCCAATACCCTTTTTACTACAACATGGCACAACAAGGGTACATCAATCATAGAGGCCCTCATCCATCATGGGCTCAACCACATCTCTTGTTCCCTAATTATGGTAACCAATGAGGGGAATTTGACGGCCAAGGTCGGGAATACTGTAACCATGAAGGAGGTTATGAAGAGCAAGGAGGGCATTGCGCACATGAAGGACATTATGATGATGATGACGGATACAATGGCTTAAAACACTTAGTCCTGCTATCTCCATTGTATGACACCACTTCTCTCCCTTTTATGTATAGTTGCATTGCATTACATTTTAGATTAGATTGCATTCTAGTTTACATCTCATCGCACTTGTATTTAGTTATATATATATATATATATATATATATATATATATATATATATATATATATATATATATATATATATATATATATATATATATATATATATATATATATATATATATATATATATATATATATATATATACTTATGGATTGCATTTTTGTTGATTCTATAGAATAGACTTGCATTTGTAAAATATTCTATATTGCATTATCAATAGATAATTCATATAGTATAGTTTGCATTGTAATATATCTCACATGTTTTATGTAATTAGTTGCATATATTTAAACTTGCATTCATGCATAGTCACTAATGACCAAACCTATTCATTTCTACACTAGAAATAGTTCTTAAATCGGTTTGGGGAGGTTTGATCATAGGTGACCTAAGGTAACTTAAATTAGCTTCCAATTTAATAGAAAACATACATCATCTAGTGTAGTTTAGATTGTATTCGTTTGTTATATATGTCATATAGAGTTGCATTTACTTAGAGCATGTATTCACTCATATCATTGTATTTGCATTTGCACTTCAATTTCCATAAATTCAAAAACTCAAAAATATATATTTCCTTTTTATTCCTACTCCTACATGTACATTGAGGACAATGTCCAAAATAAAGTGGGGGATGCGAATTTATATCCCAAAATACATAAAAATGGAAAAATCTCGAAAAATCCCAAAAATATGTTCTTCAATTTCATAAAAACAAAATCCATAAAAATTTGAAAATTACAAAACCAAAAACATGCTCTTTAATTTAGTAGTGTAGAATTATATATACATGTGTTTTTATTCTCTTCTCACATAGATACGACACTACATTTGAGGCATTAGTTAGGGAATGTGAAGACTTCTTGGTATGATCGCTCTATTCCCTATTTCCCTTCTATTTCTTTTCATTATTCATATGAGGAGGATGGGCTTTCATGTCAAGGAGGATGTGGTGTATTTTGTTGTTACGGTTTGTGTACCTATGTGTTGTTAGAAGTTACATCTAGATTCCATGGCATACTAGTTGGTAGAAGCATTTGCATTTAGACTTATATATATGTAGGTTGCATCATGGCATATAGTTGCATTAAAAACGTTTTCGAAAATGCCTAATTCAGAAATTTGGCAAGTGTGCATAGGTCATTGTAGATACTCTTTCTACTTAACACTTTGTTCACTAGAATAGTCTTAAAACACCCTTTTTAGTGTCATTTTATTATCATTCGACCCATGCACAAGAGCCTAGTCAAGAGTACCTAGTGGTGTGATAACTCCTTGGCTACCATTTATTCCAAGGTGATCCTCAATGCCATTCAACCGTTCTTTCATTTTTACCATCTATAATTTTGTCAACCAAAGAGGAATGGACACAAAATCATCAAATTGAATTCAAGTTCCAAAATCAAAGTCAAATGTTTACAATTGCATCAATGAAATGAGAAGCAAAAATAGACTCCTATGCTTTTATAGAAGTACCCTTGCTACAAATGGGGTTACTCTCAAAATGTTCAAAAATGCAAAGTTGAAAATTGCCAAGTCAAAAATGCCAAATCATCAAAAATGGCAAAAGAAATGTTCTTAAAATGTCAAATGCCACAAAACTGGGAAGGAAACAACTCAAAAGCAAACTACTATCATGAAACTCATATACTTTGAAGCCCTTTTATTCGTTGATGGTCCTATTTTTGTTGCATGGTAGAGAGGGGATGACCCTTCCTTTTGTCCAGGTAAGAGGGAGAATTCTACAATCCTATAGCGATTCTGGAATAAAACTACTAGGACTCGATTTTTGGACGAAAAGGACTCGAAAACAGAATCTGAATTGGTTGGAATTAGACTCAACAAATGGACTGTTTTGGACTCAAACAAAGACTAACTAAATGGTTTAAGGATTAAGAAGATAAAAGACTCAAGTATGTACGACTTAAGACTCAACTAATCTGATTTGGGACATGACAAACAACACAATTGAAACGATTAGCTTGAATGACAACAATGGAAAATAGGTTTGTAACTTAAATGCTTATGAAGTAAACATTCAAATAACAATCTTCTCAAGGACTCAAAACAAAGAAAACAGAAAGTTTGGGACTGTTTTGACACGAAAACAAGAACAAGTAACCGAGATATGACTTAAACTAGATCACGAAGCAGGTTTAAGCCTTGGAATTAAACTCAAGATCACGAAGCAAGAGCTTAATCCCGCCTCAAACACTAAGTAATGAGGGGTTTTCTGCACTAAGCAAGAAGAAAAGAAGTAGAAAACTCAGTTTTCAAACTCATATTTTAATTCACTCAAATCTGAAGTTCTCAAGTGCTTAGCTTGGTTTATATAGACCAAGGCTTACAATCTTGACCCTTGATTACTAAGTACATCTAAAGGTCACAAAAATAGCAGCTAACAACCAAGAAAAACGGCAGCCAAGGCTATGACAAAGCTGAAATGAAAAGGACATAAAGCAAAGAAAGTAAACTAATAGTCCAAACTTCCTTGTTTGTAGCTCAACTTCTTATTTATGATTATATGGACTGAAATGGGGCTTGAGGAAACCGTGTAAGAGTCCTTGCTGCAGCCATAAAGTCCCTTGAGCTTTGTTGGTTCAAAAGAGGAAGGTTGATAGCGACATAATGCACAAAAAACTAAGCTTGTTCCAGCCATGGTCCTGATTGCGCACGGTTTTAAAAGCTTGGCAAACTCTATGATAGGAACGGCTTTGGGATATAAGTTCCTACACAAAAACGTCCCAAACTCACCAAAGATTAATCCCATGCTGGAAAATGGCACGACTTCTTAGACGGAATTCATGTTAGACCTCAATCTTGTGCAAGGTCCAAAACCGGGTGAAATGTGGCCTTGCTCGGTTTGATTTGTTTCAATCTCCCCTTCTTCAAAAGGACTTGCCCTCAAGTCCTGGAAATCATCATCCTCATTCTCCACATAGCTTGGACTCAAGTCCCCAACATCAAATGTTACATGAATTCCCAAGAGATCAACTTTGTACTTATTGAACCCAATTTGCTTGATGACTTTGAAAGGACCTTCTTCGCTTGCTATGGACTTGTTTTTTCCTTTCTTAAGGACTCTTTGCTTGTTGATTTTAACCCACACAAGGTCCCCGGGCCTGAATATGCGAGCTTGCTTAGGAGCCATAGACATTTCCTTGCATTGCATGGCCTTAGCATGGATGGGAGGATCTCTTTCAACTCGTTTCTTGACTCCTTTCCATTCCTCAACAATTGGTTCGAAATTTTGCACTTGGGCAGCCTCATTGCCGTGGTCATTGCCATCACTAGCCTTGCACTTGAATTCAAATGAGTTAGTTAAACTTGGATTAGGAAATGAAGTAGGCTCACATTGCAAGCCTTCAAAGAAACCCTCGGTTTGATCTTTCCATTTGAGTAATGCTTGAACCCTTGGCTCCTTGAACTCATCTTTGGCATGGACAACATGGTCAGTCCCCATGCCGTCCTCCCCTTGACTCACTTTGTCTTCATTGGTCAATAATACTTTCTTGGGTGGTTCAAACAAGGACTCGGGTGGTAGGGGTGCTAGCACAACTTTCTTTGAACCAAGCTTGAAAGTATAGGTGTTGTCTTGACCATTATGCATTGAATCTTTATCAAACTCCCATGGTCTTCCAAGTAGAAGATGGCAAGCATCCATAGGTAGAACATCACAAAGAACCTCATCAACATAGTTCTTGCCAATGGAGAAAGACACTAGGCATTGCTTATCCACCTTAATTTCAGCCCCTTTGTTGAGCCACCTCAACTTGTAAGGATTAGGATGATCTTGTGTAGGCAAAGAGAGCTTCTCAATGAGAGTATTAGAAGCCACATTAGTACAACTTCCTCCATCAATGATAAGGTTGCACACTTTCCCTTGAATGGTGCACCTAGACCTAAAGAGTTGTTGTCTTTGGTTTACTTCCATAGGTTGGGTAATCAATGCTCTCCAAATGACCAAACTCATTCCCTCATCCGGTTCTACCACCATGGCAGCCTCCTCTTGCACCGTTTCTTCCTTACTATCATCACAAACAAGGATCTCATCCTCACCCCAATGAACTACCTCAAATGTGCTAAGGGCTCTCTTGGTTGGACACTCTTTAGCATAGTGACCGAACCCTTGACATTGGTAACATTTTTTCAGAGATGTGGTGCTTTTGGTTGGAATCATGGGTGCCTTGCCTTTGTCAAGAGTAGGTGTTTTGTTTTGAGGGGTTGGTTCATCAACCTTGGTCTCGGTTTGGGTGGAGTAGGGGGCTGTTTTGACGGCTGTTTTTGTGGTGGCAGCTCTCCCCTTCCCAATTTCTCAACCCTTAAAGCCAAATTAACGGCTTCATCAAAGGACCATACTTGTTGCATTCTAACCCTATGAGCAATCTTGGTATCTAAACCTTCAACAAATCTAGCAATTTTCTGTTCGGGCTTCTCATTGAGTTCACATTGCAAGGTAAGTTGTTCAAAGTCCCTAAGATATGACTCAAGTGGTTGTTGGTCTTGTTTAAGTTGTGTGAGCTTAATGAAAATGTCTTGAGTGTACTCTTTAGGTATAAACTTCTCATTAAGCTTCTTTTTCAGTTTTAACCAAGACTTAATAGGTTCCTTACCATCCCTTCTTCTCTGATTTTTTAAGTTCTCATACCAAAGGGAAGCATAGCCTTTGAGTTTCAAGATTGCAACTTTAAAAGCTTTGCCATCAGAATAACCTTTAAACTCAAAGACTCTTTCAATGGTCCTAAACCAATCTAACAAATCCTCGGGGTTTAAACTACCATGAAAATCAGGAATTTCTACCTTTAAGTCTTTGTTGGGCTCTCCATGAAAGGCCTCGGCCATGGACTCCTCCGAATCAGAAAGCTCCTCCTCCTCACGGCCACCATGAGCTCGTCCTCTACCCATGAAGCCACGGCCTCTACCCCTGCCTCTAGGTGGTTGTCCTCCTCTTGGTGGTGGTGTTGGAATACTAGCCATGATAACATTGAGAGATTCTAGCAACAAATCACATTTTTCAGAAAGTTGAGTAACTTGTGTTTCGATTCCAGCAATCCTTTCTTCACTCATGGTTGTTTTTTGTGTTTTTAATGTGGTTAGGGTATAATGAACTCACAAAGAAAGGATTTTTGTTGTTAACCAAAGCTCTGATACCAATTTGGAATAAAACTACTAGGACTCGATTTTTGGACGAAAAGGACTCGAAAACAGAATCTGAATTGGTTGGAATTAGACTCAACAAATGGACTGTTTTGGACTCAAACAAAGACTAACTAAATGGTTTAAGGATTAAGAAGATAAAAGACTCAAGTATGTACGACTTAAGACTCAACTAATCTGATTTGGGACATGACAAACAACACAATTGAAACGATTAGCTTGAATGACAACAATGGAAAATAGGTTTGTAACTTAAATGCTTATGAAGTAAACATTCAAATAACAATCTTCTCAAGGACTCAAAACAAAGAAAACAGAAAGTTTGGGACTGTTTTGACGAAAAACAAGAACAAGTAACCGAGATATGACTTAAACTAGATCACGAAGAAGGTTTAAGCCTTGGAATTAAACTCAAGATCACGAAGCAAGAGCTTAATCCCGCCTCAAACACTAAGTAATGAGGGGTTTTTCGCACTAAGCAAGAAGAAAAGAAGTAGAAAACTCAGTTTTCAAACTCATATTTTAATTCACTCAAATCTGAAGTTCTCAAGTGCTTAGCTTGGTTTATATAGACCAAGGCTTACAATCTTGACCCTTGATTACTAAGTACATCTAAAGGTCACAAAAATAGCAGCTAAAAACCAAGAAAAACGGCAGCCAAGGCTATGACAAAGCTGAAATGAAAAGGACATAAAGCAAAGAAAGTAAACTAATAGTCCAAACTTCCTTGTTTGTAGCTCAACTTCTTATTTATGATTATATGGACTGAAATGGGGCTTGAGGAAACCGTGTAAGAGTCCTTGTTGCAGCCATAAAGTCCCTTGAGCTTTGTTGGTTCAAAAGAGGAAGGTTGATAGCGACATAATGCACAAAAAACTAAGCTTGTTCCAGCCATGGTCCTGATTGCGCACGGTTTTAAAAGCTTGGCAAACTCTATGATAGGAACGGCTTTGGGATATAAGTTCCTACACAAAAACGTCCTAAACTCACCAAAGATTAATCCCATGCTGGAAAATGGCAGGACTTCTTAGACGGAATTCATGTTAGACCTCAATCTTGTGCAAGGTCCAAAACCGGGTGAAATGTGGCCTTGCTCGGTTTGATTTGTTTCAGATTCTAACGCCATATGGACCCTATTCTTGATGAAAGCATCTAGTAATTGTGGACAAACGTAACCTAGTTCAACACTACTAGGAAGTGATTTACTTTTATCCTCTTAGACTTAGTAGTTTATAGAACTAGTATCTATGACGGAGTATGGGGGCCCTTAGATTATTTTTCGTTTAGTGCTTCCACCACTTAGATGAGGAAAGTGGATATTCTTTTGTAGATGCATCCATTATTTGTTTTCTGTGCTTAATGCTTGGATGCATCGCCATTTTGGCATGCCACACCTTGCCTTGCAAGAAGGCATCTTCCCTCATAGATGTCTTGTTGTGAGTTGAAGGGGCGGAATAAGGGTCATAATTTTAGCAACCTCTTTACTCGGGACGAGTAAAGGTTTTGTTTGGGGATATTTGATGTGGCTGCTATTTACGCACATTTAGTCCCCTAACTAGTCTAGTTACGATGCTTTTTAGTGTGTATTAGGGTCGTTTCTTGTCTTTAGCTTCCTATTATGCATATTCTATGAGGTTGGTGTCCTTTGTAGGAGAGGAGCACTAACCTTGCCCAAGCGGAGTGAAACGGAGCTAAACTGATACCATCTAACGACCAAGCATCGAAGAGGAGACCAACACTAAAGGCCTAAGTCAATAAAATAAGTAATTGGGTAACGACAAAGGATCCCCACGACCTATGTAGGACCCCCACGAGTTAGGGGGCAGCTAAAACAAGAAGAAAAAGAAATATAGCACAGGACGGGCGTCCCCAAGCTCAGGACAGGCGTCCCCAAGCCAGGACGGGCGTCCCTCAGTGCAGGACGATTGTCTTTACGAAGGGAGGTCGTGCGTCCTCTTCCAGGACTTGCAAGGCATTGGACTTCAATTAAGGTCCTAATCGTCATTTAAGGCTTTAGTTAACCTAATCCTTGTACCACTATATATACCCTCTTTGTAATAAACTGAGGGTTAAGTTCCCTTAGAGTAGTTTAAGCCCTCTTATATTAGATTAGAAGTAGATTAGTCTTTAATCATTCCACAAATTGCACTTTAATCTTTCCTTAATTATTCTCAAAGAATGTTAGATCTAGCACCAAAGTTGGCTGGTGTGAGTGGTAAGGGCTCTCATCTCTTAAACAAGTGGTCAGGGGTTCGATTCCTGACTCTTGCGAATGAAAAAGCCAAACTTGGGAGGGGTCAACCCATTAAATTGCCTTCAGTACTCCGAAGGAGATTGCCCCAACTGTCGGTAGGGGATACTCCTGGTCAACACCAAAAAAAAAAAGAATGTTAGATCTAGCCTTGTAATTGAAGAATTCCTGGGTTTGTATTGGGGAATTGACAACTCTCCACTATTAATCAACGATTGCTTCTATTTTTCTTCCATTTCCTTTGTTCATCTCAAGTTATTTATATTTGGATCTCTTGGGTATGTATTTGAAGACTAAGTGACAAGTCTCCATCTTATTCAAGGATCCTCCTATATCTATGTTCATCTTTACTTTCCAAGTTGGTAACCTTCTCAATCCCTCTTCATGTACTTTTTAATCTCTTGTTTTATTACCTTGCTTAATCATCATTGTTAGTGGGGGATTAGGGGATTAATTATGAGATAAATCTATGCTTATTGAGTTCATATGAATGCTTGCTTATTGTACTTTCAACTTATGAACATGTTATGTTTGATGAAGTGTTTGATTGACAACCTAGCATGATTCTCTTATCTTTTCAACAAGACTTGTAAGATATAAGCTAGCTCAAGGCGTGTTAGATCATGCATATAGTTATATAGGGAGAACCAGATGGATGTAGGTGTTGTAAAGTTGTGACCAACTCGGCTCCGTCTCCCCAGGAATTGTAAGACATAAGCGAACCCGATTCCAGCAATAATAATTGCTTACATCTATTTGACTCATTTACGTGATTGTACCATGACTTCCCCTATGATCCCATGACACCCTAGTGTCTTTAATCATTTGTTTACATCTCCATTTCTATTTACTTACCTTGCTCTTCATTTGTTTAAATTTCCTTGTCGTAGTTTAGAACACAACCTCAAATCCATGTAATCGTGACACTTGCACAACTTAGAATAGATAGACTTAGGACCCAAAACACACCGTCCCGTGGATCGACCTCGACTTAACCACTTACTAGTTGTTTGTTGAAAATATAAATGTGTTCGATTGAGGGAACAACGACTCGTTTACCATCAAAAGTGTTTATAGTAAAATGAGGTTCGAGTCTAATAAGATCGAATGAGTCTGTGATTATCCTATTGATTACTAAAACAACTTATGAGTTTTCATGCTATCTAGGGTTTCATAATTGTTCATATATAAACCCTAATATAATCTTTCTAACCTAATATCTTAACTAGGGTTTAACACATGGGGAAGTGGGCCTATGAGCCGTCTATCACTCCTGTAAAACTCTTTGTGTAAGTAAATAATTAGGGTAAATCTAAACTAAATAATTGTTAGGGATATTTTATCTCTTTATATTTATTTAGATTTATTCCATGTCTTCTACTAAGATATTGCTATATTATTAAATAATAAGATTGGATTTCCTACTTATTATATACTTCACACGTGATCTATATAACATCTAGGATTTTATGGTAAAGATCTTGAATAAATATTTGTTAGAGATATTTTATCTTTATATTATTCTATATCTTTTACTAGGATATTAGTAGATTAAATAAAAAGATTAAGATCTATTTCTTGCTTGGATAAGAATTAAAGTAGATCAAAATAATATTTGTTAGAGATTTCTTATCTCCTTATATTATTTTTATCTTATTCTTTCTTATTTTCCAAGATTAAGGAAGATTTGACGTAATCTATTTCTTGTTGGAGTATGTGTCCTCGACAATAATGCGATCACCTGATTAAATCTCGTATTAAGAATACTAAAGGGAAAGTAACATTTTATTGTCAACTGATCCACATTAATCGGTAATGATTGGCTGACTAGAGTTTGACATTACTGTCGTGTGACGGTGGTGATCAGTTGATCTCTTAAGGTCATACCTTTAGGGAAACATTCTTAATTGACTAATTAATTAATTGTATGACGATACAAGTTAATTAATTCCTTAAATTTGAACAAATGATTTTGTGAGAAATAATATGTGTCTTATTGTAATTCGATTAAGTGAGATTCGTACTAAGTAATTAAATTGTTTTATTACTTAAGGTTTATATATTGTTTATGAAACAATTGAATTAAAGAATGAATTGTTTATTATAAATACAAGTAGTTGTGATTTATAATTATATGGCCCATTTTAAGTAATTATAATTGTGAATTACTAGTTAATTTTTGTGTGTGATTTATTTCATTTATGTAATGATTTTTAATTTGTTAAAAATGCATTATTTAAATGACAAGTCTAGTAACATATCCAATTTGTCACACAATACAAATTAACAAGTTGACAAAGTTAAAATGGATCCATATTACACATTTGAACCATGTAAATGGAAAGGATGGGAGGATTTGTGCTTAAGTTAATTTAAATGAGTGGGTAACATAATGATTACCTACTAATTATAGGTATGCATACCTATACTCTTGAGAAGACAAAAATGAAAATGCATTGGGCACTCTACCCACCTAAAACCGGTGGTCTCCTCCATAATGCACTCAAGTAGTGTATTTTCTTCTCTCCCTAATTCATTCTAATTAGTTTTTATAATTAGAGAATAACTTATCTCTCTAGTTTTGTTGTTGAACAAAATCCTAAACTCTCACATAAATCTCTAATATTATTTATATATTACTAGAAGTAGTAATCTCTTAATATTAGTATTTTAAGGACACAAATATTAATTTCTAGTAACAAAATTAATATTTGTATTAAGAAGGATTTCCTTGGTACAATCCTTGAGGAGTAGATCTTGCAATTAGATCTAGGTTTTTGGGACATTTGGAATATACTTAAGAAGACTAATTTGGTAGGAGCCCAATTTAGTATAAACCATTTTCGGCCCTCATGTTAGGATAATCGATTTTTCTTCTTACCTTCTATTTTTGTTATGCATGCATAAGTTCCTTTTAGTTTATGACCAAACTAATAAACACTTAGTTATTAGAAGAGTCTAAAAAGAGTTATACGAATCTTACAATTGGTGTCAGAGCAAGAGTTGTTGCATGCATAATCGGTTTTGTTTTTCCGAGTTAATATGTTAACATATAAAACTATAAATGCCACGAAAATTTTGCATGTTAAACCTTCTAGTCCTAAATTGATTGTAGGTCATTTTGATGATTTATGGTAATTTATTGCTCTTTAAAATGATTATTTGCATTTTTATTACATTTTATTGAGTAAAATGACATTTAAAATGCTAAAAATAGTTAGACTATGATTCTAACCTTGAAATTTTTACACGACCTCATATGCGTATTTTACAAGTTGTAGGTAAAATTTCATATAAAATGGTTTTGTATAGCATGATTTATGATTTTTACATGTTAAAAGTTGATTAAATAGAGGTATTTATGTTAAAAATGGTTAGACTTTGTTCCTGCCCATGAAAATTTAGTATGTTGTCACATGCAATATTTACACACTGTATGTAAATTTTTAGATCAAATTATTTAATTTTGCATGATTTATGATTTGTAGATGTAAAATCGAATAAATAGTGACTATTTTTGCAAATATAGCTAAAATAAATTTTATGGCATGAAATTTTTTCCCAATGTTGTATATATGATATGAACTTCATATCTAAAGTTGCATGTTAATTTTCGTATGATTTTAATGGTTATTAATTTTTATGGGATATAAATTGATAAATAGCAACTTTAATAGCCATTAAAATAAAAATTCGACTTTTGGGCTTAAAATTTGTCATTTCCAGGTTCTAGAAACTTGTTAAAAATATTCAAAATTTTAATTTTGATTATTGCATAATTTTATGTTTAATTTGGAATTAAAGGGTTAAAATTATGTTCTATACGATTTATTTGTCAAATAAATTAAAATAATTTAAAAGGGAAAATTTTGTTAAAATTTTGGGATGTTGAGAATTTTTCCAGAATATACAAAATTATGATTTTGAATTTTTCAAATTTTTATGACTTTTTGGGAATTATTTTCTTATTATTATGAATAATAGTGATTAAAGAGCAATTGTATAATATCAAGTTGAATTATTGTCAAATGTTTAGTGAAGACTAAATTTTGAGTCCTAAGAGGTTAGTGTAATTAACTTGGACATAGATGTGATTTATGTAATATTTTGTGATTTTAATAGGTTAATTATCACAATAATCCATAAAACCGGACCATATATACGATATTAGCTTAAATAGAGCGATTTGGCACATAACATGGCATGTTTTATAAATATATTAATGCTGCATTTTAGTATGATTGTCATATTTTATTTTATATAATTTTTGAATTATGTAATTTGTACTTAGTATGGCCTTAGTTTTAATTGGTATTTCCCGAAATGAATGGGGATATCGATTTGGTTGTAATTAATGTGATCTCGTATCACTTTTATTTTATTTATTTTTGTTTTTGTTTATATATTGTATAAAGTAGAAAAGCTTTGTAATTTATTTATATCGGAGTTCCTTAAAGATGGTGCAATTCGAGAAGTTGGTCCGACAAAGACGGTGTTACCTTGAAGTGCGTGCCAAATGAAGTTCAAGGGACCAAAGGAGTTGGTTTCCAAATTTGTAAATAGTTCATTTGATTTACTATTTTAGGAAGGTCATACTAGGATTTTATCTTTATTTTTTGCATTTGTTTTATATGTTTGCATGCATACCCAAATCGCCAGAACTACACATGCATATCTTTTTATCGAGTCATCGACCGTGTCAATTAAAATTATTGTAGTTCATCGCTTTAGTTCACTTAAAACGTGATAGATAATAAATTGACAAGACCTCTCACTAAATAATAATTGAGAATTAGCCTTACCAAATAGTAGAAACCATGAATCCCAATTTCATAAGGAAGTAGGCTCTTATGCTCACCGGGGTGCTAAACTTGTTACGTTGGGTAGTAAAATGTTATTACATCGAAATTTGGATTGAGCTCAATGGAAGTATTCGTGACCGTAGTCGCATGTGTTCCGGGTTAAAGATAAATATTAGAGTAATTTTATCGACCGAGAGTTCTAGAAGTAGAATCGATTAAAGAGTTAATCTACCGAGTTATATTGACAAGGGATGAATCGGCTCACCGTGACCGAATTAATATGAATTTGGATCTCGGGATCATTTATAATAGTTGGGTTGAGGTCACTATATAAATGCTTAAAATCTTGTTTAAAATGTTTACAAATATTATTAAAACAATAGATGTTTATTAATTCCTTCACTTTTATTTTGTAGTCATATTTGTTTTCTCAATTGCAATGGCAACTCCAAATTCTAACGCCACCACTAGCTCGAACACTCTCACCAATGTTTCATGGCTCCGATCCTTCATGGATCGTGGTAAATTAGAAAAGAATGGGTTAAATTTAGTCGATTAGGACGCACAACTTCGCTTGGCCGCGGGGGGTGACGATAAGATTCGTTACCTTACCGAGGCCTCTCCCGGCACACCTACGGCTAGGTCTACTCCCGCCGCTAGGCAAGCCTATGAGACTTACCAAAAGGAGTCGGCCGCGACCAAAAATGTGTTGATCTTCTCAATGGAGGCCGAACTCCAAAGGAGTGCTATAAAGATTAGCACCGCTTATGAGATCTATACGAAGCTTGTGACCATGTTTTCACAAGCTCCGAGGATCATTCAATATGAAGCGGCTTCTGCATTCTTTGATCTCAACTTCAAGGAGGGCCAAAAAGTTAGCCCTCATGTGGTCAAGTTGATGGACCATGTTGAGACCTTACAAATGCAAAAGGTAGAGATTCCCGAGGAACTCATCATTGATCGAATTCTTCATTCCTTTAACAAGGTTAAAGCATATGTCCAATTCAGGGTGAATTTTAATATGCAAAACTTGAAAGTATCCCTCGATGAATTGCACAAAATGCTTGTGCAAGCCGAGAAGGACATGGAGCTAAATGTTAGCACCGCCAAGGATGTGCTCAACATTAATCAAAAGAGCAAAGGAAATTTCAAGAAAGGTGGTCACAAGGGAAAGAAGAAAACTCCCTACAAGAACAAAGGGAAAGCTTGTGAAGCTAGCTCCTCTAAGCCCATGAAGGGTGCCCCGTCCGGGGACAAATGCCACTATTGTAATGGCATTGGGCATTGGAAGAGGAATTGTCCTAAGTACCTAGGCGACATCAAAGCTAGAAAAGTTATTCTAGTAGGTAAATTATTATCCCTATCTTTTATGTTTCAAATCTCAACTTTGGTATTTTGATACAAGTTGTTATATTTACCCTTTTTATTGTGATTAGGGCATCCTAGCAAAGACAAGGGCAGAGAAAATCAAGCCTAGAAGATCTTGATGGAAGCTAGATGTAGCCGCCCATGATGCTAGATCGATGGAAGCTTGGCTTTATTTTGTTTTGTCTTTAGTTTTATGTTGAATTTTTAGAACTATTTTGATTTCCTCATTTGACTTGGAAATTTGTTTGTTTCCTTAAACAATGGTTGTATTGTGGATATTGGTGACTTGCATTGCAACCCAAGTGACTTACTTTATCGTATCGTTTGTTCTAAAATTAATCATTATTCACTACTTGCTTCGAGAAACATTAAGATTTTATCAACTTAAATTGATCTAATAGACAATTATAATGATTGAGTCATTATATGTCCATGAGATATGAATTCGATTCTCCTTATGCCATTGTGACTAAAGTCATAACTTACTAATGAAAGATCAATTATGAAGTTATAATTGAGTTGTTGAACTCACATAAGGGAATGTTTCCAACCTTTTTTAATACACCTATCAAAATTTAAATCGTCTAGTCTATGATATGCTTTCAATATGTTTCGATTAAATCATCATTATGTTGATATGTACTACGTTTTTCCCTCCGTCTTCATCACTATTAAGTTGTTTTGTGGCTCAGAAGCTATCTTTGAAGAAAAAGAGCATTTTTCCTAAAGATAGAGTAGGAGTGAATTTAGCCACAAACTCTTGTTGTAGAGGAGACCAAAAGAAGATGTTCTTAAGGAAACAACATGAGGAGACCAAAAGAAGATGTTTTTTAGGAAACTACGTGAGGAGACCAAAAGAAGATGTTAATTGTCAGCTATGCTAAAGACTTAAAATCATTGCTATACTTGATTATGGAAATAAGTAAGTTACTAAGACCACTTTCCAAAATGGGTATTTTGAAAGGGATATGTGAATGCCATATATGGTTTCAACCAACACTTAGAAAAGCAATGATTATTTCAATTTATGAAATGTTTCGAATGAGTTGTCAAAAACGAAACATGTGTAATTGAGTGGGAGTCGGTGACAGTCATGCTTAGACATGAAGTTTAGTGGGAGCAATCATCCTTCATAAATTGCATAACATATTACTCATTGGGAATGACGAGCATATACTATCTCTTATAAAGAAGTATTTAGTTTTTCAATTCTGGATGATATAGGACATCATGTGAATCCATTAAAACATGGGATGTTGGATTGGCACTTAGATAAGTATCTTATGTTGATAATGATTCTTCATCTTAAATAAATCAATCAGTTAAGTAGGTTATTCATGTCGATGAATATTGAATTACCATGATAGAGTCATGGTTATTTAAAGAACCTAAGAACTGTTGTCTACATGAATTTGATAACCAATGTTTCCACCATTGGTATAGTCATGTAATGCCATTATGCACATGTCCTAGATGAATTAAATGCTTGGAGCATGATAAGTCTATAACAAGTTAACCCATATGAGAGTCATTGGTAAGCTTCCAAGAACCGTCATGAATTCTCCAGGAGAACTAGTGGTCTGTTCTGGAGTTTGGAAGGATACTTAGTTGTGTGTTAAGAGGTTACACAAACTCAAGTTTCCGAACTCATTTGGATTTGTGAAAATCCTAGGCAATTATTGACATAAGGAGTAAGAGACTAGAAAAGTGTATTTTATTTTCATCCATTGCAAGATTCTACGAAATGAACCTAAGTACGTTGTGATTGGGTGGTGAACCTTAAAAACTATAAATAGTGTTGTCCATCGAAACCCACATCACAAGTTATGTGATAACAGTAAGAGCTTCTTTCAAGTTAAATAACCTAAGTCTAGTATGAAGTCTAGGCATGTACTTAGTAAAATTCATGCTATAAGGGATAACATGAAATTGAAGGAAATCGCAATTCACAAAGTTTGAACACTTAGGCACATGGTATGTTCACAAGCTAAACTTTTATTGCGTTATACAAGTGCATGAGTACACTTATGATTATAAGACATAGAGTAGTAATATGGTATTGACTACTTATGTCTGATAATAACATTTATTGTTTGAGTTATCGTTAACTCATCTTGTACTTTGATATATCCAAATGGGATTGTTGAGTCAATATTGAACCCCATTAAAGTGAACTGGATTAACATAGTATTGGCCCCTAGTTACTTATATGAGGTGACATCTCGAAGCAACTAGAGTGTGATGCGATTGATGGCAAGTTGAAATGCCATAGATTCATAAGGGATGACTAGTCGATCACATAGGCAGACTGTAAGGGACACTCTGTCGGGCTTATGACCGCTTATAGAGTTCTGGCAATTTTTATAGCCTGGTCGTGGGGAGAGCTACTATGGTATTCTTATGAGTCGATTCTTTGACTAATGACTGTTCGCCTAAGATGGCACAGTTTCAGAGTGACTTTGATTTATTTCCAGCGACCTTCGTAATTGGGGTCTAATGGGCATGTTTTGGGTCATGATGAGCTGTGGCTAATCGAAGGGAAGAGTGCAATAGGATTTGTCCATCCCCGTCAGGTTATCTTATATCTCAAGGCCACTCGAGGAGCAATGAACTGGAAATGCGTGGCCACGCTCGGAAGGTATCTATGGTAGATAATTTCGGTCAGACAGTTCTTCTCCAGATCGAGGAAACCACTCAAGATATGATCAAATGCAAGTACGAGCTGCAAGACACCTTGCATTGAGTGGGAGATAGTAATAGGACAAGAGAATTGGTGTCGCACACTTGTCGCGGACAAGTGGGAGATTGATGGAGTATGTGTCCTCGACAATAATGCGATCACATGATTAAATCTCGTATAAAGAATACTAAAGGGAAAGTAAAATTTAATTGTCGACTGATCCAAATTAATCGGTAATGATTGGCTGACTAGAGTTTGACATTACTGTCGTGTGACGGTGGTGATCAGTTGATCTCTTAAGGTCATACCTTTAGGGAAACATTCTTAATTGACTAATTAATTAATTGTATGACGATACAAGTTAATTTATTCCTTAAATTTGAACAAATGATTTTGTGAGAAATAATATGTATCTTATTGTAATTCGATTAAGTGAGATTCGTACTAAGTAATTAAATTGTTTTATTACTTAAGGTTTATTTATTGTTTATGAAACAATTGAATTAAAGAATTAATTGTTTATTATAAATACAAGTAGTTGTGATTTATAACTATATGACCAATTTTAAGTAATTGTAATTGTTAATTACTAGTTAATTTTCGTGTGTCATTTATTTCATTTATATAATGATTTTTAATTTGTTAAAAATGCATTATTTAAATGACATGTCAAGTAACATATCCAATTTGTCACACAATATAAATTAACAAGTTGACAAAGTTAAAATGGATCCATATTACACATTTGAACCGTGTAAATGGAAAGGATGGGAGGATTTGGGCTTAAGTTAAGTTAAATTAATGGGTAACATAATGATTACCTACTAATCATAGGTATGCATACCTATACTTTTGAGAAGACAAAAATGAAAATGCATTGGGCACTTTACCCACCAAAAACCGGTGGCCTCCTCCATAATGCACTCAAGTAGTGTATTTTCTTCTCTCCCTAATTCATTCTAATTAGTTTTTATAACTAGAGAATAACTTATCTCTCTAGTTTTGTTGTTGAACAAAATCCTAAACTCTCACATAAATCTCTAATATTATTTATATATTACTAGAAGTAGTAATCTCTTAATATTAGTATTTTAAGGACACAAATATTAATTTCTAGTAACAAAATTAATATTTGTATTAAGAAGGATTTCCTTGGTACAATCCTTGAGGAGTAGATCTTGCAATTAGATCTAGGTTTTTGGGGCATTTGGAATATACTTAAGAAGTTAATTTGGTAGGAGACCAAATTAGTATAAACCATTTTCGGCCCTCGTGTAAGGATAATCGATTTTTTTTCTTACCTTCTATTTTTGTTATGCATGCATAAGTTCCTTTTAGTTTATAACCAAACTAATAAACACTTAGTTATTAGAAGAGTCTAATAAGAGATATACAAATCTTACATTTCTTACCTCACAAGAGATCTACACGGCACATCTAGAGTTTTAGTTTAAACCTAGATCTCATCCCGTACTATAAATACAACACTTATGCATTGTTTCAATACACTTTTCAACATTTGAGCTTTGAAATATCCTTGCAAATAAATTAAGTTTATCATTATTTTGCAATCGAAAATTGTTTTGAAAAGTCATGTTCTTCATTTTATTGGAATTACTTCTAATTAAATAGTTATTGGATAATAGTGCTTTATATTGTTTCTTACTCGTTCAATTGTGTGAGAACACTAGAAGAACAATCAAGTACTTTCTTATTAATGTAATTTAGTCAAATCGAGTATTTAACGGTACTCAAATTTACTTACAGCTAGAGTTAGTTGTACGAGTGGGTTGATAATTTTGTAATCCGTAGATAGGTACTAAAATTATTAATCGAGAATAGTGGACGTAGGCTTTGACGTGTGAAGCTGAACCACTTCAAATATCGTGTGTCCCTTGCATCTTTCTTTATTTCATTATTTACGCTTTAAATTGTTAATTGGTTAGTGGAGTTTAATTTATAAACTTCGAGTAATTAATTAACACATCACGCTCATACGAACAAATCGAAAAAGTGGGCTAAGTTTTTATACTCAATTCACCCCCCTCTTGAGTATTTCGAATCAATAAACTCTTCAATTGGTATCAGAGCCTCGTGCTTTTGATTGCCTAATCGCAAAGAGGCTGATCTGTCTATCTTATCTTATTTTATTTATTTTTAATTCTGCTGCCCCACACGTGTGAAATGGATTCCAAGTATCTAAAGTGTGCCGTTTTTTATGGGAAGAATATGATGACACACTACATAAAAGGATTTGATTGGGAGTGTTGGAAGATCATACAAAATGGACCAAATAAAATTCTGGTTGAATCTACTGAAGGCACTACCTATAAGAAAAAGGAAGAAGACTATGTGGAAGCTGATTACAAGAAGGCTGAGAAAAAGTCGAAAGCGATAAGCCTGTTGCAAAACGGCGTGACATCTAATGAATTCGATCATTTTTTTTTCTTGTAACTCGGCCAAGAAATATGGGATGGTCTTGAATTAGCCTACGAGGGAACGACAATAGATAAGAAATTTTATATTGATTTGCTGATTCAAAAATATGAGCTCTTTACAATGGAGCCAAATGAATCGCTTGATAGCATGTCTGCACGATTTTCTAGCATTGTCAATGAACTGAAAAATCTTGGTAGAAATTTTAATCCGAGGATATTCTTAGAAAGGTCCTTAGGAGTCTTACAAAAAAGTGGCGTCCTAAGGTCACTGCAATGGAGGAAGCTAGAGACCTCACTACTCTTTCTTATCAAGAGCTTATAGGAACTATTACAGCTAACAAACTCATCTTAGATGATGATACGGCCGAACCGAGTAAAAATAAGAGTATGGCTCTGTAGGCCTGCGTAGGTGAGAACGTTGGTTCTGGCGTCGAGGATGAAACCGTTTTGTTTTCAAGAAGGTTCAAAAAGAAGTTATTTAAAAACAAGCAAACAAAATCATCCAATAATAACAATAAGTCCTTCAATAAGAAAGCAACTGAGTCATAAACATCGTTTTCTAACAGATGATGCTTCAAGTGTGGAGACTCTAATCATATGATGAAAAAATGTCCTACATGGGATAAAATTAAGGATAAGACTAAGCGTCAAAAGACCAAAAAGGACGTTAAACAAGTCATGATGGCATCGTGTTGGGGAAACCTCGACACAGAAGATGACGAAGGGTCTGATGATGAAGAGGTTGCTAATCTTTGTCTAAGCAATGTTAGTCTTGACCTAATTTCCGACAGCGATGTGGATAGCATGGACTCAAGTTCAGATTAGTGCCTTCTAGGATAATCTGATTCAGGCAATGAAGAAGAAGAGGTAAGCTACCTTGAACTTAAAAAACAAGTCAAGAAGTTGTCTAAAAGTTCTTTAATAGAATACTTCGAGCAAAGTCTTCATAAGTGTCACGAACAAGGTTTAGAATTGAGAGACTTGAAATAACAGATTCTAGATATTACTGAAGAGAATCAACTTCTTAAAGCCAAAGTTAAGAAGCTGAAATTTAGAGTTGCGGCTAATGTAGCTACAACTTCAGATTCGACAAATGCTGAGAAAATGGTTCTTGAATCTAAAGTTATAGGTAATGAAGCTATAACCTCGGAACTAAAACTCAACATTAAGCATCCTCAAGCCATGGTTGTAGCTAATGAAGCTATAACCTTAGGAATTGAAGAAAGTTAACGAGCTTATGAAATCTGAGGCAACAGCTAGTGAAGCTGTCGTCTTAGGTCAAATGAAGAAAATTGATTCTCTGACCCTGCAATTGATGGATTCTAAAACTCAAATGAAGGATATTAAGAAACAACATTCGGATGTTGTGTTTATTCTTAATAAACTCTTCCAGGGTTTTCGTGACAATTTTAAAGAGACCAATCCTTCTAAAGATGTGAAAATTGATCCTTCTAAATGTCTTAAAGAAATCCAATCTCTAAAGAATTTGCTCTTACATGCTAGAAAGGTTCATGATAAGTGGGAAAGAAGCACAAAAGTCATAAATTTTCTAATTGAGCAATCAGACAATAATATGAAAATGGGTTTAGGACATGACTAATATGGTCGTAGAGACCACTCTAAATGCAAATAAACTCCTTCCGAACGAGATTTCAGAAAGAGAAAATATGTCAATTTTCATGAATACTTGATTTCTAATTACTGTGGTCATACAGGACATATTCAAGACAACTGTGTTAAACGCATGCAATATTTACGCAAAGGTATTCAATTTGTTAAAGCGTCTGACATAGTAGTTCAAGAAAATAATATTCCTATGGATGAAACAAATATGAATGAAGAAAGAAATAACAACTTTCGTTGGTTCTATGATATGAGCTTTGACTATAAGAAAAAAGAAATATGAAACAATGCAACCACAAAAGCCTAAAGAGTCTCATAAACCTAAGGCTTTCCCAAAACAACCTAGAAGTCAACATCATGTAAAAGCCAAAGTGAACTCTAAGACATCTACTAGACATTACTCTTCGGTTTACAAACGGAAAATTGTCAGACAAATATGGGTTAGAAAAGATCTATTTTTTAGAATGACTAACCTCAAAGGACCCAACCTAGCTTCGGTACCTAAAAAATGTATCTAATCTCTTTGTAGGTTGTGGTGAAAGAAAACAATCTATGGTACCTTGATAGTAGTTGTTCAAGGCATATGACTGGAGATATAAACCTATTTCTTTCACTTGAACCCTTTGATGGAGGTAAGGTTACCTTTAGAGATAACAAGAAAGGTAAGATTTTTGGCGTTGGCAAGGTTGGTATATCTACTTCTCATGTTATTAGTGATGTTTATCTTTTTAGAGGACTCAAGTATAATGTACTCGATATTTCTCAATTACATGACAAGGGAAATAAAGTTGTTTTTTATTTAGATACTTGTCGTATAATAATGGAAGGAACAAGTAGTGTTATTCTTGAGGGTCAACATAAAAGGAATGTCTACATGATTGATTTGAATGATATTCCTACTAAACGACCCTTTTAAACAAAAACCGGTTTAAATACCCACTTTTCAACACATTTCATAAACGTTTTTCAAATGGTCAGAGCACGGCATATAACCGTTGACTGACCCGCGCCTAAACAGGCCTTTTCTTTCTTATTTTCAAAACCAGAGGAGACCCCCTTGCACTGCCAATAGGCTCGCGCCTCATGTGGCCGCCTGGTGCAGGGTCTGTTCCCTTTCCGGCATTAGTCTAGGACGATCCCGACTCCGGCCAACCCGGATATAGGACGGATCAGATGACTATTTGCTCATTCAAAAATCACATTTGCAAAATGCCTTACTAAGACAACTAGATCGCGTTATGCACCATAAACCTAATACGGTAAATGGATGTTTAATTTCCGTCTTGCATGCAAATCAACCATAAATCTAACTCGACATCTTATACTTGATACTTGGATTAAATCAACCGACTTAGAAAGCTCTGACATGTTAGGTTTAAATTATTGGATGCGCATTCATGCATTTAAACCGTTTTATTAACTTTTGCATTCAACCAACCAAGATCGATCAGTAGAGGCCTCTACCACGGGCGGGATTGGGTGTCTGATTAAAGGGCTTCCCAATACGTACCTTCACCTCTTACTCAGAAACTTTGGATAGTGGACGACCTTATCCACGGCGTACGAGAGTCATTCTAGAGATAGGATGCTAAAGAGGGACGATTCCTTATCTTTAGTACCTATGTCAAACACTGCTTTGTGCTTCGTTCGACCGAGGTATAAAGTGGATTTGAACTAGTTCCAAGCATCCCACAAATGGTTGGTGGCGACTTCGAACATCTCTATTCGTTTCGAGACCCTTGCCGAGACGAAACCAACCGATCTAAAACGATCCGGTCGAAAGCATTTTTACGCCGCCGAGCGTGGCTTTCAAAAGACCGTTGCACGTCCGTGGATCGACCGGGCTTGCAGGTGGGCCAATTTCACAGATTGGCGACTCCGCTTGGGATAACTAGGACCCTTACATCTTTGTGATCCCTAGATGGTGAGACTCGAACAAGGTCTTGGTTGGAATGCATTCATTGATATTACGGTCACGGTCGGGTTCCTTGTCCGGACCCACAACCTAACCCTCTTCGACCAATTGGCTCGTCTCATCGGCGTGAGTTTTCTCATCCCCGCGTTTTTAATCCCGATTGAGTCAAGCATACCATTGACGCTACACATTTCTGTTTTGTCAAAGAGATTTCATCACCTTCGAGCACGAGGCTAGGGCACCCTCCTTACACATTTTGTTTGAATTGGTATCCCTCTCGCAAATCGGGGTTTGATTGCTTGGTGTGTAACCCACCCTTCTAAGCCAAAACCCGTGTCAGCATTATGCATAATATAATGAAACTGTGAGTGCTTATGTGCTACTTCATCATAAGTCGTTCCGTGTCATTTTCAAACTTTCAAAAATACCCTTTTGTGCCGTTATAATGGCCTTTTCAAACCTCGGTCTTTCGCCGACTGTTGCACGCCTTTCTAGGCCGTCGTAATGACAATTTTAAAACCCGGTTTTTATAACCATTTCAACACGCCTTTTAGGCCGTCGTAATGACGATTTTCAAACCCGGTTTTTATAACCATTTCAACACGCCTTTTTAGGCCGTCGTAATGACGATTTTCAAACTCGGTTTTCTACAACCATTTCAAATCACCTTTTTACGCCGTTATAATCGCCGCGTCTAGACACAGATTTTAACCCGTTTTGCGCCGACAATGGCTCTTTCAAAACCCGAGAAAAGCACACACCTTTTTCTCGAGACACTTTTGAGATCCCGAGGACCATGCACCGTCCTCGAGACCTCTTCAAACATTTCAAACTCGATTTTCAAAACATAGAATTTTGATTTCAAAACACCGTCTTGGGAGACAGTACATTGTTTTCCGAGCCGATTCAAACTCACAACCGTCTTTTGCAAATAAACTCAAGACAACCATTTAAACGGACCGACTTGCGGGGATCTCTATCTTCGGAAGCCGTCCATAAAGCGACAAATGAATCTTTTTCCTAATTTCTATTTTCGAAAACTTCAGTCCACCATTCCAATTCCGCCTCGTGTCTATCGAGTCGAAGCAAATGTACTTATGGGTCTCTACTTGTGAGTCGTCTCACCATGAGACTCGTACAATGGCACCAAGCCACTACATTGGACGCATGTCAAAAGTTCGGTCAACACCGTCAGGTCATAAATCGAGTCAGCACCGAGGTACCACACACGGTCATCATCGTCTTGTTGAGTCCGATCCTTGTCTCGCCCTTTGTCTTGTCTGCGTTCAGTCTTTGAACCGTGTCGGATTGAGTTGTAATGTGAGCCGTTTTTCTGCTTCAGAGCCATGGCCCCGTCTTCAACTTCCTCTGTCAACAACAATAACAATGATAACAATAGAGATGTCATGACTGATCAGCTTGCCAACATGCTCACCGCTCTTAAGGTCACCCTGGATCGCGTCGAGACCCGTATCGACGTCCTGCAAAACAAGGAAGCTGGAGAACATAATACTCCACCTTTGACTGAAACCGAGAAGAGGCTAAAGCTCTTGGAAGAACAACTCCTAGCCCGGGGTAACAATATCCATCTTGAGAAAAACCGAAGGTTCGAACCTGTTGGGGATCAATTACTTGACAACTTTTCCCTGACTGATGTGCCCAAGTTCAAAGGAGTGGAGGACCCACTCAATCATATTCGTGCCTTCAAAGACTACATGGCCATAAAAGGGGTCAAACAGGAACTTCTCACCCGGATCTTTCCGTCCTCTCTCCAACCGATCCCTCGCCAATGGTACTACTCCTTTGATCCGAAGAACCTTACTACTTGGGATGAGGTCGCAGTTGAACTTGCCAAGCAATATGCCGACAATGTTGAAATCCAAGCCAATACCCGTACTCTTGAGGTCCTAACCCAGAACGACAAGGAGGGATTCACCGAGTTCTTAACCCGTTGGAGGAGGGTAAGTACTCAGCTGGTCAGCAAGCCGAGTGAATCAACCTTAGTGGAAAAGTTTGTCAACAATCTCCGCCCCGTATATGCCAACTTACTGAGGTACCAAAATATTAAGACCTTCCAGGATCTGTAAATCCTCGAGACATGCATTGAAGATGACCTCCGGAAGGGCGTCTTAGCCAAAACCACTGGTAGAGGCTACCAAGGATCCTCATCAACCGGATCTCGCCCTTATGGTAAATCGAACAAGATTGATGAGATAAACCTCCTTGAACCAACCGCCAAGAGAGCTGAGCACCGCAGAGAGTGTTCACTAATATATGGTCAACTTATGCAAGTGCCCTGAAGAGGCTCATGGACCAGGGGAAGTTACAACCATCAAGGGAAAGGGCATGATACGGAAACCTGCTTCAAACTCAAACACATCATCCAAGACATGATTGAAAAAGGGGATTTGCCTTTACCCCCGCCGACTAAGCCAAACAACAAAACAAACCCTCTAGGAATCCACGCTATCTCCAACGATGAGCCAACTTTGGACTGCTTACACCTCATCCTGCCAGTTGATGATGAGGTGAATGCATTGGAGAAAGATCTCTCGGATGGGGTATTAGTGTTCAGTGCCGCCACTATGCTCGCCATGTTCCAACAGGTTGAGGAACCCATAGCCAGTGTCTCTGAAAGGATCACCCGACTTGACGATGTCTACCGTCGACTTAACTTCAATCCACCACCACCACGCCCGAGGAAGAGTCCCCCGAGCGCCCAAAACTACCCTCACCAGGATGGATTTCTCCCGCGACCATTCTAGCATGCACCTCACGATAATCACCCCCACAATAATCAGCCTCACAATAACTACCCTCACAAGAATCACCCCCACAAAAAATGTCCCTCACAAAAACCGCGCACTGAGGAATACCCCTCGAAGGTACCCTCGGAATTTGGAAATTAATGGCATCTGGTGTTGAGGATGTCTATATCGTCCCATGGAAGCAGGCAAAGGAGATCGGTCACCTTACCCGGTCCGGATGCCCCTATCAGAACCCGAACAATCCAACGGTCGTTCCAACAACGAAAGACCAAGTTGTCCCGGACATGGGCACTCAACCAAAGGCTCCCGAGCATTCGATCCTCAAGAAGCTCCAGAAGGCAAAAGCCGAAATATCAATTTGGCAACTGATCGCGATATCCTTTGAGCATCAACAGGCTTTGCTACAAGCCTTCGAAAAATTAACTGTGCCCTCCACCCCCTCCCCTGAAGAAATAGTGGCGCACATGACAAGGGACGCCCCTGACTTGAACAACCCGGTCGTGTTCTCTAACGAGGATATCCCTCCCTTCAGAGCCAATCATAATCTTGCCCTGTACATTACCGTACAATGCCTCAAGAAGAATGTGCCCATGGTCCTCGTGGATGACGGATCCGCAGTGAATGTCATCCCCCTCAAAACGGCTCACAAGCTGGGCATCAAGGAAGCTGATTTGGTCCCAACAAATCAAGGAGTACGCGCCTACGACATCACTTGTCATAAGGTCGCAAGGCTTATCACTCTAACTGTCGCAACCAGGCCACTGGAAAGACAAACCAGTTTTCAGGTAGTCGACATCGACGCCTCCTTCAATATGCTCCTGGGACGTCCCTGGATCCACGCCGTCAAGGCAGTTACCTCAACTCTCAACAGAAAATCAGGGTCCCCTTAATCGGGAAAATAATCACGATTCCCGCTTCCCCGATCAAAGCTGTCATGAGAAAGGGAATAGCCTCCCAAGCCGTTAAGGAGGACGACAATGAAATGTGGGGATTCCAAGCCGTGAATGTCATGACTGATGAATCAACACCCCTTGATTGTGATCCGTTCGCTAACCTCACAGTCAACCGCATTCTGATGCGCCAGGGTTACTTCCCAGGTCTACCCCTCAATCCACTGAAGGGCACCTTACCTCCCTTGAAACAGGCTAAGGTCCCCAACATTCCCTTCGGACTGGGATATAAACCTACGGATTAAGATATCCAGGAGATGAACCTCCTAGTTCGGAAGCGCAAGAAGCATGAGGTTATCCTCCATCCATATCATCTGACCCTCAATGGATACTTTGTCCCCGAGGGAGAGTCCGAGCTCTACCATGGCCTTCCGGAGCCGATCTATGAATCTGTGGCCAAAACCAGGTACCCGGGCGTGAAAGTCTTCCAGGACTGCTACTTCATCCCTGACAACACCGAAGATGCATCAACCGAGTCTAAGCCGTCCTCATGCCTCAACGGAGAAGCTGTCACTCTCCTCTTTTGAGAGGACAACATCAAGCGCCTCGACTATGAGGACATTATCAACATCGCCCTGAAGGACAATCAATTTGACCCAACCGCCTTGATCTCCGACACTGACCGGGAGAAAGCTACACAAGGCTGGAGGAAGACCGTCTAGTGGACCGATCACCAAGGCCGCATTCTCAAGATCACAACTGGAGAAGGCCCTATGTTCAAAGAGGGAAGTGAAAGAGAATCTGAATCTGAGTCTGAGTCGGAGTCAGTGTCTGTCATAGCTCCCAACACTCCTAATGTCCCAGTCAAGGTCCCCTTCTCGCTGTTTTATCACAAAGTCGTGGCTGATTCAGAGGAAGAGTCTACTAGGGTCACCCCCACTCCCATCAAAGGTGACAAACTGGAGCCTGTTCCGGGTGCCACCTCCTCTGCTATGTCACCTCTGACTGACCATGAGATGTCTGTCCTCTCCGAGATTTTTTCTCGTGTCAACTTAATGAACGCTAAGTTTGCTTAGGACTCGTCTCAATTTAACTACAATGCAATTCTGAATGACTATGAAGAATTTGACTTGAGCGACTACCCACCTCACCTAGCCAAGGAACTTGACAAACGGGAAACCAGAACCCCCACCATTGAGGAGACCGAACCTATTAACGTAGGAACTGACAACACACCTCAAGAACCTATGATAGGGACAACCCTGGACCCCTCGGAAAGACAACAGTTCATTGACCTCTTCCACGAATACAAGGACGTATTTGCCTGGTCCTACAGAGATATGCCTGGGATTGACAGGGAAATTGCGGAGCACCGGATACCCATTAAGCCCGGAGCTAAACCTATGAAGCAAAAGCTGCGTCGAATGCGTCCTGAATGGGCCCTGAAAATCAAGGAAGAAGTGGATAAATAGTTCAAGGCTGGTTTCATCAAAGTGTCTGAATACTCTGACTGGGTGGCCAACATTGTGCCTGTACCAAAGAAAGACGGAAGAATTCGGGTTTGCGTTGACTTCGGGGATCTGAACAAGGCGAGTCCAAAGGATGACTTCCCTTTGCCACATGTTGACATTCTGGTGGACAATACTGCCGAGAACGCCCTCTTATCATTCATGGACGGGTATGCTGGGTACAACCAAATTAAAATGGCTGAGGAAGACATGCACAAGACTGCATTCACTATGCAGTGAGGTACATATTGCTACACGATCATGCCTTTCGGTCTCATCAATGCCGGAGCAACCTATCAAAGAACCGCTATCACTCTCCTACATGATATGATGCACAAGGAGGTACAGGTATATGTCGATGACATGATCGTCAAGTCAAGAGAACGGGACGACCACATCGGTGCCCTTCGGAAATTCTTCGCTCGTCTGCGGAAATATAACATGAGACTAAATCCTCAAAAGTGTGCATTCGGGATCACCTCTGGAAAACTCTTGGGACATGTCGTCAGCAAAAGAGGCATTGAGATTGATCCAACCAAAATCAAAGCCCTCCAACAAATGCCACGGCCTAAGAACGAGAAGGAGATTCGGGGATTTCTCGGTCAGGTCCAATACATCAGCCACTTCATTGCCAAGCTCACCATGATTTGTGAACCAATATTCAAGAAGCTTCGCGCCTCCGATCAAACCGATTGGGACGACGACTGTCAAAAAGCCTTCAACAGGATAAAGGAAATCCTATCCAAGCCTCATGTCCTCATGCCACCTCAACCGGGGATTCCTTTATCCCTATACCTGACCGTTACCAACACAGCCATGGGAGCAATGCTAGCACAAACAGTCGACGCCGAAGAACGAGCCATCTACTACATCAGCAAAAAGTTCATTGAGTACGAGACAAGGTACACCCAACTGGAAAATACATGCCTTGCCCTAGTATGGTCAACAAAGAAGTTGCGGCATTACATGCTCAGCTACACGGTCCACATCTACTCCAAGATGGACCCAATCAAATACATATTCGAGAAACCCGTACTAAACGGAAGGTTGTCTAGGTGGACACTCATGCTGCCCGAGTTTGATCTCAAGTTTGTACCCCTCAAGGTTATCAAGGGAAGGGCAGTCGCCAATTTCCTGGCAGAAAATCCCGTCAACGAGGATCCAACGACCGACACATGGTCACTTCCTGACGAAGACATCCTTTGTGCCGACTCTGACGCATGGGACCTATACTTCGACGGTGCATCTAATCTGAGAGGCTTCGGGGTAGGAATCCTTCTAATATCACCAGAGGGAAAACATGTTCCAATCTCGGTCAAACAAGACTTCGGCGTCACCAACAATGCCGCTGAATATAAAGCATGCCTCATCGGCCTACAAGCAGCCATCACACTTGGAATCAAGAGACTAAGGGTCCACGGCGATTCCTCGCTCATCATCAATCAGGTGTCTGGATCATGGAAAATCTGAAGTGACAGCTTAGCTCCCTACCGATCAAAGATCAATCAAGAGGCCGAGTTCTTCGACCAAGTTGACTACTTCCATTTGCCGCGAGAGGAAAATCAATTTGCGGATGCCCTGGCAAAACTTTCCGCGCTCGTCAACATACCTGACGACATGACATCGATGCCCCTATTTGTCGAGAGAAGGAGCGAGCCAGCTCAGATTTGTGCCATCAATAACGACGAGGAAAACCATGTCGAAACTTGGTACCAAGCCATCCTCAACTACAAAACCAAAAACGAATTCCCTCCTAACTCTGACCCAAGAAGACAAAGAGTCATCCGTTTACTTGCATCACAATTCGTGATAAACCAAAATCAACTATACAAACGAACACCCCAAGGGATTCTCCTCCTTCGCATTGACCATCACAAAGCTAAAAAAGTCATGGGAGAGGTCCACGACGGAGAATGTGGCCCTCACATGAGCGCAATGATGCTTACCCGAAAAATGATGCGCCTAGGTTACTACTGGACCACCATGGAAGCCGATTGCCGTAACTACGTCAAACATTGCCACAATTGCCAAATCTTCGCCAACATACAACACATACCACCATCCCTTTTATACACCATGACATCACCTTGGCCTTTCACGACCTGGGGCATCGACATCATCGGGAAAGTTAACCCGGTAGGCACCAAGGGGCATTGTTTCGTCCTCGTCGCCATCGACTATTTCACCAAATGGGTAGAAGCGCAGTCATATGTAGTCTTGATTGCCAAACAAGTGGCCAAGTTCATCCAAAACAACATCGTCTGCCGATATGGGGTCAAACAACATCGATCATCCCCTTACCGTCCCCAAACTACTGGAGCGGTGGAGGCAGCTAACAAAACTCATGTCACCATTATTAAGAAAATGCAAGACAACTACCGCGATTGGCTGAGAAAACTCCCATTCGCACTCTGGGGATACCGAATCTCCATTCGAACACCGACAGGTGCCACACCCTTCTACCTAGAATACGGCATGGAGGCGGTTCAACCGGTAGAGTTAGAGGTCCCTTCTCTACCTATCCTGTTAGAGAGTCAAGTTCCTGAGGCGGAATGGACCCATCAAAGGTACGAGCAACTCACTCTTCTAGACGAGCGGCGACTCAACGCCTTGCACAACGTCCAGCTATACCAACAACATATACAACGGGCATTCAACAAGAAGGTCCAACCCAGGAACATTAAGGAGGGAGACTTGGTCCTCAAGTCGGTCCCAGCACCGCTACCCATCGATCCGAGGGAAAAATTCAAACCCAACTGGGTCGGGCCATACCTGGTCAAGAAAATACTTTCGGGGGGCGCAGTGAGACTGAGTGACCTAGACGGGGAGGATTTTACAAACCCGACCAACCTAGACCAACTCCAGAAATACTACCCTTGAAAAATAGCAACCAACGACCTCAGCATAGTTTTACAGCTAGCGTTCACCTTAACCCTTTTTCAAGTTAAGTTCCTCAACGCGTTATGATTTGAAATTGCATGTTTTATAGAGTCTAAGTTGCCGCACCTTGCCCGTTTCAAATGTCCTTTGATCTGTCAAAGGCAACATATATTTGCACTAAAACAAATTCACAAAAACACCTTGAACAACGAGCATGGTTTGATTTCACCTCTTCAGGTGGATACGTAGGCAGTCCCTCTTATGCATGAGGGATATAACCACAATACCCAATCAAATTTATAGAACATTTCGAACTACGATCATGGTTTGATTTCGCCTCTCTAGGTGGATACGTAGGCAGTCCTTTCCTACACAGGAATGATACAACCATCCTCATAATCAAAAAAACCCCACATACAAAAAAACATCCTCATCAAAAAAAGAAAAGGGAACAACATTCCCTTTTCCCCACAAAAAATACAAAAATAAGCCATTCTCCCTTTCCTACAAAAATTCCACTTTTCCAAGTGCAAACGTTTAGGACGATTCAAATCGAATTGCCTTTACAAAATGGATGGAAGAAACAAGCATTCACAATGTTTGACACAAGCAATCCTCTTATTTAATTAATAATGGGAGGGATTATAATTTCAACAACAAATAAACCTCGATGAGTCTGCAACTTGTCAAAGCTAAGGTGTCTACTAAAACACCTCACATAACAAAACTAGCACAAAACACATAAACATAGCTAGTACAACATAATAAAAACTCACAACAATAATACAACATAATAATAAAAGAGGTAATAGAGGTCTTCACTCTTCCATCCTACCCTTGCCTTTTCCCTCGGGGTACATCTTCCCCTTGTTCTTCTTGTTGGCCCGCCTAGCATGGATTTCCTCTTCAGAACGGATCGTCAACGGATCTACAACAGCAATGGCCTCCGGTCTAGTGCAAGACCCCATGTTCGTCCCGAAACGAGCCCATGCACGGCCCACCATATTTTTGGGACCCGAGCTTCTCTTCTTTGGTGGTCTCATCATATCGGGGCTAGCTCCATAAACATAATCCTCAAAGAAGGCACGGTTGGCCTGCCAACCTCTCGATACTTCAAGTCGACAGCCTCGTCCTTACGGAATTTGGACCTCTGTTCCAAGGACGAAGCTCTTGACCACTTGACATAAGCGGGAGTCACCCATGTCGTGGCAACGGGGTTTGGTACCTCCCAAAGCGGCCGAGTGGCCCACCATCTTTCGAAGACCTCCACAAGCTCGGAATTCTGGAAAACATTCTGTTGGACAAGGGTATCTTGAGCGGGCACCTTTTGTTGACGCCCCATTTGCCTCATGAGCCTTTCGCGATAAATGAAGGAGGCAACCTTCAAACCCGCCACCATAAAAAAACGGGGACTAGCACCCGAAGTGGGCAACCCCGTGAAGGAACTCAAGTACCTCCATGGCACCACCCAACAGATGTGAGGACCACCCACCTCCGCCAATATTGCGACCCAATAAGCCTCGGTGGAAGCAAAGCTATCCGGGTACAACTTCTTCCTCATAGTAAGGTGACGGAAGGAATAAGAAGAAGAATCAACCGGAGGCTCTACATACCTTAGCCTCTCCAATAGCCACACTTGGAGGATCCTTGGGGACCCAAATGAAGGAGCCTCTCCATAAGAGCCTTCCTTGTCCAAAGCTTGGATGATCTCGCCAAGCACCAACTATGATGGATCTCTACCATGCTCCATTTGCTCAACCACATGAACAAGGGTCATGCTACCATAGCATTTCGGCCCCTCCTTCTTCAAAGCACCAACAAAGAGGTACACATGGATAAGGCAAAAGGCAAAAGCCCTTCTCCTAGCCACCTCCGAAACATTGGCGTCTAATCGGTTTAAAAAGATGTTGATAAGAGCCAACATGTCCACACCATGCGGAGCAAGAAGGAAGTTTACTTGACTTGTCGACAAGCCCAACATTGAACGGAATTTCTCCTTGTAGCACAACAGAGTCGGAGGAAGCACCGGAACACAACCCGACCACCCACCAATGGCTCCAACTTCTTCGGCAAGAGGACAAATTTCACCTTTCGGTTTGGAAGGAACAATAACTGAATAGGACGACGAAGGAACGTCTTCTTGAGTCTCTTCTCCAGTTTGTGGTTCTTGAACTTCGTCAAGTTCAAATTTTCTCCCACTCTGTCTCATAGAAATTAAATCCAATTCTAGGAAGACAGGCTTACAAGCCATAAACACTTTGTTCTCATGCTGGTTGTAGAAGTAATATCCACGAGATTGCTTCAGATAACCTACAAAGATACATTTTTCAGACATTGGTGCTAGCTTATCAACAGATTTGTTCTTGACATAAGCTCGCAACCCCAAATTCTTAAGTATGACAAATTAGGAACCTTTCCCTTCCATATCTCATATGGAGTATTTTCGGCGGCTTTAGTTGGGCTTTGGTTTAATGATCGAATAGCCGTTTGGATTGAAAATCCCCAAAATGAATTTGGTAATTCCGTTTGACTCATCATGGATCGAACCATATCTAGTAAGGTTCGATTCCTCCTTTCGGCCACACCATTGAGTTGTGGTGTGCCAGGTGGAGTAAGTTGCGATACAATCCACAATCTTTCAAGTGAGAATCAAATTAATTACTTAGATATTACCACTACGATCGGATCGCAATGTTTTAATCCTTTTGTTCAATTGGTTCTCTACTTCATTTTGGAATTCCTTGAATTTCTCAAAAGCTTCACTCTTGTACTTCATTAAGTAGACATACCCATATCTATTTAATTCGTCGGTGAAAGTGATGAAGTAGTCAT
Source organism: Silene latifolia (assembly GCF_048544455.1). Classification (NCBI taxonomy): domain Eukaryota; kingdom Viridiplantae; phylum Streptophyta; class Magnoliopsida; order Caryophyllales; family Caryophyllaceae; genus Silene; species Silene latifolia. The sequence goes on from NW_027413123.1 coordinate 11,359,566, forward strand.
AATTCCCTTTAGCTGGGATACTCATTGGACCACATACATCGGTGTCTATTAGTCCCAATAGTTCACTTGCTCATGTCGCTTTACCACTAAAAGGAGGACAAATCATTTTGCCAAGGAGACATGATTCGCATACTCCATATGATTCAAAATCAAATGGTTTGATTAATCCAGTTAATACTAATCTTTTGATGCGTTTCTCGTTTATATGACCTAATCGACAATGCCAAATGTAAGATTCATTTGGATCACTTGATTTGAGTCGTTTTGATTCGATGTTGTAGTTATTATTAGTTGATTTAGAAGTGCCTAGAACATAAATTCCATTAATAGAAGTGGCTTGGCCCACGGCCAAGTCATTTTTGGACAAAATACAACGATTGTTTTTTATGGTAAAAGAAAATCCTTCCATTTCTAACATAGAAACGGAAATAATGTTCTTAGACAAAGTAGGTACATAATAAAAATTATCAAGATACAGCTCAAAACCACTAGCTAAGGCAATCACATAGGTTCCCTTTGAAATGACGACTACCTTAGATCCATTTCCTAATCGGAGATCCACGTCACCCTTGCTAAGTGCTTCAACATTTCTTAACCCCTGTAAATGATTACAAAGGTGAGAACCACAACCGGTATCCAATACCCACGTTGAGGTGGATGTATAATTAATATTAATAACATAAATCTCGGAAGAAATATTACCGACTGGAGTAACAAGTCCAACTTTGATATCTCCCAAATACTTGGGGCAATTTCGCTTCCAATGGCCCATGACATTACAATAATGACATCTATCGTAGGATTGGGTACCCTTCTTAGTTTTGGTTATGGTAGTCCCACTATCCACTTCCATTCCATTATTGGTTTTGGGTTTCTTACCCTTCTATGCCTTTCTTTTAAAATTACCATTACTCCTTTTAGTTGCAAGGACATTCTTGCTAGAACTTCCACCCAAAATGTGAAGGTCTTGTCAATTTGTTATGTATCTCTTTTAAGTGAACTAAATTAGTGATCTATCGATAATTATAATTGACAAGGTCGATGATTCGATGTAAAATATGCATGTGATGTTATGGCGATTTGGCATGAATGCAAACATATAAAGAAAGAAAACATGCAAAATAAAACAAATTCCTAGTATGGCCATTCCTAAAATAGAAAATACAATAATCTATTACATATTCGTAAACCAACTTCTTTGGTCCCTTCAACTTCATGTGACACACCTCCCAAGGAAAAACACCATCTTGATCGGAACTCCTTTCCGAATGGCTCCGTCTTTAGGAAACTCCGGAATTACAAAATAATAATAAAATACATAGATATTCCTATTATACATTTGTAATAAAAATAAATATATTAAATTACAAAACGGTGATGAGAAATCACATTAAAATTACAACTAAATCGATATTCCATTTCATTACGGGTAATACCAATTAAAAACTAAGGCCATACTAAGACAAATTACATTATTCAAAAATTACATAAATTTAAATGACATACATCCCTAAATTATGCAACAAAATATATGTATTCAAACATGCAAAATGAATGTGTCAAATCGCCTTACTAGAATATATTGTATATAGCTCGTTTTTTTATGGAAATGCGCGATTTTTAACTTATTAAAATTACTAATTACTACTTAAATCAAATTTAAGGCCAAGTAAATTATCCTAACTGTCTTAGGACTCAAATATTAGTCTCCACTTAAAATTTGAGAATAATTCAACTTGGTTATACATTGTTGCTCATATTTAACCCCATTTATCATAATAATTATGAAATAATTCAAAATTTCATTACAATAATCTTAAAAATTTGAAATTTAAATTTTGAACATTCTGGAATATCACCATGACCCTCAAAATGTCAAAATTATGGGTTAAAAATTTCGAATTAATTTGGAAAAAATATAGTTACGATTTATCGGTTTTATCAAATAAAATGCCCAAATCATACGAAAATTAATCTAATCAATTTTAAAACTTTACATCTGATGTATAGGACATAAATGCAACCTAAAATAAGTTTCTCATGTCATGGAAATTAATTTAGCTATTTTTGCTTATATAATCTCGATTCAATCCAATTTTAACCATTAAAATCATAAATCATGCAAATTTAATCGAATTAATCTCAAAGTTTACATACATTAAGTAAAATATGCATGTGAGCTCATATTAAAATATTATTTTCAGATTTGAAGTTTAACTATTTTTAGTTAATAAACCATCATTTTACACACTAAAATGTAATTATTATACTAAAAATCATAAAAATGAGCAATAATCTTCCATAAACCATTTAAAATGACCTAAAACATTTTAGGACCAGAATGTATACATGCATCAAAAATTTCGTGCATTTCTCATATTTACACAAATTTTTCGGTTTTTATTTTAGTCATCAAATAACTCGTAAAAAAACTCAAAAAATGATTTGCATGCAACAACAAAGCTCTGATACCAATTGTTAGGTTCTTTAACCCTCTTATTAGACATTTCTAATGTAGATCTAAGTTACTAACTAATATAGATGTGAAGAATCTAGTTGCATGCAAACAAAGATAAGAGTAAAAGAGAAAACGATTTTCCTTACATTTGAATGAGACGCAAATATGGGTACAAGGATGAACTCCTTCCAACCTTGTTCCTGAGCTATGAGTAAAAGGATGATCCTCCAAGTTTCAAAGTAGAAACTCTCGTTTTAGTTGCACCCAAGACTTACCCTTAACACTAATATAATTACTAACTAGGTAAAATATATTAGTAACCTTAAAATTAGATCTAATAATAATCTATTTTTCTACACTAGTAAGGATTATAATATTAGATTGTTGAATAATTTGAACATAAAACTATTTTATGAAGAGAGAAGTTAAGATTTTTATGAGCATAAGCATATATCTAATAATAAGAGAACTTATTCTCTTATTAAAGGGAGGGGTGGCCGGTTTGCATGGCATGGGGAAGGCAATAGCTTTTGCTTTTTGTCTTACCAAAGACAATAGACTAGGTTTAGGTTGTATTAGTGTAATGATTATGTTTTGTGCCTTAAAACAATCAACTACACAACCCTAACCTACCCATTATAAAACCGGCCCCAATAAGATAAAATGGACTTGCATTTATTTTTGTCATTTGTCAAATGTAATAGGTAGGTCATGTGACATGTAACATGTCATTAGAAATTTTAATGCATATTTAACAAATTAAATACCAATATAATTAAATAAATTACATTTAACAAATTAATAAGTAATTCACAATTACATGTATATAAAATGGGTCACATTAAGTCTAGTTAATATAATCTACAACATTTTGCAATTATGATTAACAAATTATTCCTATCTCAAATGTTTCATAAACATTAATCAATTTTAGTGATATAACATATTAATTACTAAATTGAATCTTATTTAATCACATTGAAATAAGATATATAACTCTCACACATTGATAAAAAAATTGTTGAATTTAAGGATTTAATTAATCTGTATCGACATACAATTAATTAACTTATCAATTAAGGGAATTGTCCTATAGGTGTGACCTTAAGGGATCAACTGATCACCACCGTCAAACGACAGAAACCTCAAACTCTAGTCAGCCAATCATTACCGATTATTGTTGATCAGTTGACAATATATTGAATCATCCCTTATGTATTCTTAATATGAGAGTTAAATACGTGATCGCACTATTGTTGAGGACATATACTCCAACATCTTAGGGGTCAAAGAAGCAAAATCCAAGTGCCTTATCTACTATTGAAGCCGAATATATTGCTGCTGCACTGGTATTTTCTCAGTTATTATGGGCTAAACAATAATTATCTGATTATGGTGTAAATGTTGGGTGTATTCCTATTTTATGCGATAACAAGAGTGCTATTATTATATCTAAGAACCCAGCGCAACACTCGCGTACTAAGCATATAGACATTAGACACCATTTCTTACGAGACCATGTAGAAAAGGGGAACATAGAACTTGAATTTTATGGTACTGAAAAACAATGGGGTGACATTTTGACAAAGGCGTTAGCTAGAGAACGTTTAATCGGTGGCATCTAAACTTTCATAAATATTTCTTAACCGTATGACTGACTAGTTAAGATAAAATTGTATGTCTATGTCCGTATTTTTCGCTGCAAGTATATTCTTGTATAGTATTTCATTATTTTATGATAATATTCCGTATTCTAGTCTGTAAAAACCATAATTCTCTTTCATCACTTATACATTTTAAGGTTTAGAGCTCCATAAACCAATGACATTCATTATTGGTTTCATTTAGGATGTGAGTAGTACTCCTTACATGGCATGTAACATCAAATTGTATAAGCATGAAATTTGTCTCTTATTGCCTGTATATACTCGGTTTGTGGTGATGACACATGTGGAGAGGCAACCCTTCCTTTATGTTTTACCCACTAGCCTCACATTAGCCAAATTTGCCTCGTTTTGACCCATTTATTCAACTACATTCCTATATGGCCTACCCTTGTCAACCTAGTCTTGTTGGTAAGTTTGGAAATCTTGTTGTGGTCAGTTTTGTTGCTTTTGTGATGCAAAAGCAGAAATCTCTTATTACTCCTATTCTTATCATTTCCATATTACTTGAGGAGAAGTACTTGTTGATGTAAGTGAGTTTGTGCCATACGTGGCATGGTGTATCATTTTTCATGTTGGGTTGAAAAGTGGAACATGTTTACTTTTGGTAGTGATTGGTGCTAGCTTGGCTTTTACCTCCACATATCCAAATTATTTTGCCCGTTCTTACCCAATTACCTCACCTCACATTCATATGTAAGTCCTCGGCATGCGTTTTGGACGTTGCTTGGTTGGAGTGTATATATACGGTAGCTTGAGATATCTATCATGTTAGACTGCATGCATGCTTTTGTAGGTCGTAGTTAGGTGAGTGCCTATTTTCATTCTCTCTTACAAAATCTATACTCAACTCGGTTTGTATTACACACTTTATATTACGGGCTTGCTTATGTTGAATTTGTTCTTATGCTATAATATGTGCTTTGTTTAATATATATTTCTTGCCTCGGTTGATATCATTCTAGTTGTTTTATGTCAAAACAATATCAGTTAACGTATACACTTGAAAACTTGGCATAAAAGGAAATAACGCTTATGAGTTACACATTATGATATCTCTATAATTTATTTTCTATTTGATATAGACACATAGTAATCAGTATATGTAAATGATCATACTAAAACCTCTTGGAACTTTTGAAATTATTTTACGACCCGTTAATCGCAAAACATATTTGGTCTCTATGTCCCATAACATTACTCGTGTCTCATATCTTTTGATGTACACATTCAAAAGTCATATACTAAGTTGAATTTATTTTTTAGTTTCAAGGTATTCAATATTTGACTGGTAGAAATGGGTACAAAATAAAAATTTGAGGTTCATTTTTGTTAACATGATGGGCTCATTTCATAGTCAATATTAGTCGTGTATGAGTTGGTAGATATAAATTTGATGATCGTTGTGGCCATTTGATTAGTGGGCTAATGAATTTTGGTAAAATTGTGATTAGTATGAGGTGAGTATTTAGGCGGGAAATTAAAAAATATATTTATGTTTTGTGTTTTATTATTTATAAGAAATAAGAAATCGATCACTTTTATCAATGTAAGTAGAATATAGGCTGGTAAAAGTGACCAATTTATAAGAAATAGTGAACATTATGTGTAAAAATGACTGTTCTTTTTTTTTTTTAAGTAGTCACTGTTATTAACAAAATAGTGGTAACTTTTAATATCAAAAGCTAAATTTTTACCATAAAATGGTCATTTTTATGTGGTCTAACCATATTAGGGTATCATATCATAGTATAATTTTGTGATTGAGAATTAGGTCATTGACACTCTAGAGTGTAAGACCCTTATTCATGTTCGCTAACGTTAAATATACATCCAATAAAAACTCTCTAATGCATACCCTTTAATCATTTATTAATGTTTAAACAATGTCAACCTACTCATAAACAAATTTCATTCGTATAAATTGCATTAACTAATAAAAAAATTTGAGGGAGATCGGAGATAGTCTCTAAAAACGTTATTGATATAACATTGTAATCATTTATCGTTTTCATGATCATTGTATAATTATATTGTTAATCATGACTTGAAACGACTCTTTAACTTTGTATATATTCTTATAATAAGTGTACTCGTTTTATTTTTAACCATGTTTTCATCTGTTTTATTGCCCGTGGTACTGTTTTGTATTATAATTATAAAATAAGCTCATAATAAATTTATTATGAGACCTTATCTAAAGACATTTACCCAATGCTTCTGGAATTCAATTTGTTAGTTGTTAGATTATTCAATTTACACGTGCAAGGAAAGGGGAGATGCTATAATAGCATGATAATCGAAGATCGGCAACAAAACATTAAGTTCATAGTAACAAAAATTAATCAAGATACTATGGCAATTGTTATTGTTTTATTAATTAGTATAGATAGTTAGATTGAAAGTTATGAACACTTCAACATGACTGACCACTTTAATAAATAGCTATTCACACCTTTTTAAAAACGTAAAAGGATTGATTTTGAGACTAACAATTATCTAAATTGCATGATTAAATAATATTTCAAATCGAGTAAAAACATGATGCTTAAAAAATTTAAATTCATGCCATCAAACAATTGTATATATTATATAGGATATGAAAATTATTTAAAAAAAACCACAAAATTCTAAAATTAATTATGATATTATGGAGACCTTAAAATATAGAGAAGTTAGTAAAAACAACAATAAAATATGGTGGTATAAATTTTATGTTAACAACATAAAATAAATTTTATATATTGGGTTATTTAGTTAGTGGGCCTATTTTTAAGGAATCCTAAAATCCATGTTAAATGTGGAGTGAGTTTTTGGAGGGAAAAAAAATATGTTATGGTTGTTGTTTTATTATTTTATATAGATTGTAGGATTCGACATTATAGAAGATCGACACTAATTGGATTGTGTGTGCCCGGATTTGCTACAGGTAGGAAACTACTCAATCTTGTCTTATTTCTGTTATTGTTAAAAGATGGATTAAATGTATGATGTAGTGGATTGGTGAAGGATGAGTTTAACTTTTTACGACGATCTCTTATTGCCTTGCTGGAATTTCTATTTTGTGCCAGTATCTTATATAATATTGGTTAATTTATAATGTTGGGACTGTCATTATTATTTTATGTCATTATTATTGTATGCTATAGATTTGGGAGTTGCTACTTGGCATGAGATGAGATAAGTATTGTGCATGTAGGCCAGGCACGGGGATGTGGAAGGGTCGTTGACCTCAGGAGGGACTGTGTGTTCGGACTGTGTGTCCCTAAGACTGTGTGTGTTGATGTGGACTGTGTGTCCACGAGTATCCAGACTCTATGTCTGAGGAGGGACTGTTTGTCCACTAGACGGTGTATTTTGGAGTGGACTGTGTGACCCGGAGTGGCTGTGTGCCTTGGGCTGTGTGCCGTTATGTGGTGGATGGTGTGAGAGATTGGTTACTATGTAATTGTATATGAATTGTTTATTGCAGGTTTTGCTATTTTTATACATTGTTTAGTTTCCTACTCAACCTCGTGGTTGACAGTGTATTCGTGAACACCTTTGATGAACCATAATGGGGAGCAGATTTGACAGGTACTAAAGATTAGCTGACTTGGGAGCTATGGGATGCGTGAGGACTTGGCCAATCTACCTAGAAGTCTAGACCACATAGATTATGAGATAACATAATTTATTTCCGATGCGAGTTGTAATTATTTTATATTAAGTTTTAGTTGGTTAAGTTGTAATAAACATGTAATCGCTAAAGTTTTAATTTAAAGTACTTTGGTATTGTTGTACTTTGTTATTCACTACCTCGGGAAACCGAGATGCTTACAGTCTTATTTATTTGGGAATGTCTAGCTAAAGGCTCCTGAATAAATGCGGGTGTTACAAAGTGGTATCAGAGCGAACGATACTCAGGCCTAAACAAATGAACCCAATGAACTTAGGATGAGTCTAAATAAAATGAACCTCGAGTAGAAACTTTTATGAGCCCCTAATACGGTTAAGAAGCGCGCCTTAATTCTTATCATGGCCCTCTCAGTTTTGAACCGGGAACCCTGAGCAAAATTTGAGAGTATGGGGTAGTTATAATAAGGGATATTATATTTTAGAGGATATTTGATATAAAGTTACTAACATTGCTGTAGGGAGAGATTACGCGGTAAGTATTGTGAATGATTGTTGGCTTGACCATAAGATGAGAATTGATATTGGTTATTGGATGAAAGGAGGTCTAGATAAGGAATGAATGATGAATTGTTTTAATCATGAGGATGAAAGTAATTGTGAATTGATATTGATAATATGGTTGGATGTTGTGTGATAGTAGTATCATGTCTATTGATATGCGGCTATGTGAATCCCGAAACCATATTATTTACAATATTATGAAATGATTAAACTTGTGATAGGGATGATTTAGAGTAGATGCTTGTCGTGTGTGAAGTATGGTGACCAAGTTGTATTAATACAAGTATAAGTGGGTGTTAATAAGGGCTTATGACCTAGTAAAAAGGAATCTAAAAGCTGAACCTTATTCTGTCAGATTTTACCCTATTTAGTCTAGCTGCCGTTTGACCTCTGTTTATCGTCTAAGGTCGAAATATTTACGAGTGATAACTGAGTGAGTTAGATTTCCAATGATGTTGGTCTCATGTTTAAAATTTTTATGGTTTGAGAGAAATAAATATTTTAGTGCACAGTGGTCAGAATGTTCCTGTACAGTTATGTTTTCGACAAACGATTTTGTAAAAGTTCACATTTAATATGTACTTAAGATTTTTGCCTAATTCTAACTCCGTTGTTTAAAATATTCATATATGTTTTCAATTGATAATCCACGTTGCAAGATAATATTTTGACGTTTAATAGTGATTTTTACAAGTTGTCTCAAGTTTTTGACAAATTGCTGATCGGATTTTTGTTCGGACCAACTGGATTGTAAAAAATCTTTATAAAATTGTTGTTCGAGCTTTACATGCATTCGATTCTTTTTCTCATGTTTTGAAAACTCCTTATATTTTTTGGAAAGTATAAAAACTCAAAGAGAAATATAACGGTTATTTAATGGTGATTTTTGAAAATTACGGCTTGACTGTAATTGATTTCTAAAAACGCGAGTTTTAACAAATTTCGATATAAATACTTTATCAATTCTTAAACTGTGATACTTTAGATGTAGGAGTGACAATAGGGGAACCAAAGGATGGGTAATATAGTATACAGTTGACTACACCTTGTTTTGATTGTAGCCATAGAATGTTTAAAAATGGCCGGGTAGGCCATCTTTCCTCGGGTAGTAGTACTTCCGAAACTTCGGGACAAAGTTTAATTTTAGGAGGGTAGAATGTGGTACTACTAAAATTAAAAGTTACTATATTTTATTTTAGTGTGTTTAATACGATTGGTTTACCTTTAGTTAATAATGATAGAAATTTCTATTGACATGAATGGTGTCAATTTTTGGGTTGCATGGGTGAACTTCGAGGACGAAGTTCTTTTTAATGGGAGAAGACTGTAATACCTGTAATTTAGTGCCTTAGTCAGTAGCTAGTCAATGTGGTAATATGTTTTATAAATAATATTGGGATATTTTATAAATTATATTATTTGAGAATTATATTGTGGAACGGAATAAATATAAGTAGTTAATAATAATAATAATAACAACAACAATATAATAATAATAATAATAATAATAATAATAATAATAATAATAATAATAATAATAATAATAATAATAATAATAATAATAATAATAATAATAATAATAATAATAATAATAATAATAATAATAATAATAATAATAATAATAATAATAATAACAATAATAATAATAACGTGCCGTGTTCACATCAACCAAAAAGGAGAAAAAAGGGAGTGAGAGAGAGAGGCGAAATGGCGGCAAGAACGAGTAAAGAATAGTTAGTCTTCGTCGAGCACACCATATTAACGTGTCAATTTCATCGTTTCTATTTTCTTCTCTGCCCTACTACAAATTGAGGTAATGTCCGTCTATTCCGTTCAACACATTAATGGTTATTGAGTCGTTTGTAGCCGGAATAAATAGCGATGTCACCGTCTAAATAATCATGGTACTTTCATATGTTATAAGGGTCGTATAGGACTATAGGGTGTCTTATGTGATCGTTGTGGCCGTCTTATCGTCAAAACAAGTGTTGAATAGTAGTAGTGTACATACCCTGTTTTGGGTTCGTTACTGAGTCGGGTTAAAGGAGTGTCAGGACGGGGAAACAAGGGGATGACAAGGTCGTGTTTCAGGGTGCAATTTAAGGTGTGCAAAGGCGGTCTAGAGGCTATCATGGTGGTTTGACAAGCAGGTTGTTGTGCTCTATTTTTATGATGCTGCTACGAATTTTCGGGGTTGTTTTACACGTCCTGTGGTGCGAGGGGAATTCCAAGGCTTGTACCATATCTTAGGTTAAGTATAAGGAGTAGTTCGATTGCCTTTGCGAATTTATTCGTTGTCGTCGGGTCGGGGCGAGATTAGATGGAGCGTGTGGGGTTACGCGAGGTTCAGTTGGAGATTGATTATAGGGTCTTCATGGTGTCAGGTTACGAGATGGCTGACCGTGGTGTAGTGTACGGTGGCGTTAATAAGGTTGCTGATTTTTCGTAGTAGTGTTGGCTTAGTGCGAGGGACTCGTGTTTGGGTGTGTGTCGTGGCAGGTGTTTGTTGTTGCAGGTAGAACGATGATTATCATCATGGGTAGGATGCAATTGTTAATAAGTGGGTTTGTTGATGTAAGTTTGTTGGTGAGAAAGTATTAATGTAATTATTATCAATACAATTATTGTGGTTGACTTTGGACACATAAATAGTTTGGGTAATTAATTAAATAAGATAAAGTGGGGGATTAATAGATAAGTTAGTTAATGAAATTATTAGTTAAGTAATTATTAGTTAATCAAGTCGTTAATTTATATATGTTATAATTGTAGGATTCGACATTATAGAAGATCGACACTAATTGGCTTGTGTGTTCCCGGATTTGCTACAGGTAGGAAACTACTCAATCTTGTCTTATTTCTGTTATTGTTAAAAGATGGATTAAATGTATGATGTAGTGGATTGGTGAAGGATGAGTTTAACTTTTTACGACGATCTCTTATTGCCTTGCTGGAATTTCTATTTTGTGCCAGTATCTTATATAATATTGGTTAATTTATAATGTTGGGACTGTCATTATTATTTTATGTCTTTATTATTGTATGCTATGGATTTGGGAGTTGCTACTTGGCATGAGATGAGATGAGTATTGTGCATGTAGGCCAGGCACGGGGATGTGGAAGGGTCGTGGACCTCAGGAGGGACTGTGTGTTCGGACTGTGTGTCCCTAAGACTGTGTGTCTTGATGTGGATTGTGTGTCCACGAGTATCCAGACTCTATGTCTGAGGAGGGACTGTTTGTCCATTAGATGGTGTATTTTGGAGTGGACTGTGTGACCCGAAGTGGCAGTGTGCCGTGATGTGGTGGATGGTGTGAGAGATTGGTTACTATGTAATTATATATGAATTGTTTATTGCAGGTTTTGCTATTTTTATACATTGTTTAGTTTCCTACTCAACCTCGTGGTTGACAGTGTATTCGTGAACACCTTTGATGAACCATAATGGGGAGCAGATTTGACAGGTACTAAAGATTAGCTGACTTAGGAGCTATGGGATGCGTGAGGACCTGGCCAATCTACTTAGAAGTCTAGACCACATAGATTATGAGATCACTTAATTTATTTCCGATGCGAGTTGTAATTATTTTATATTAAGTTTTAGTTGGTTAAGTTGTAATAAACATGTAATCGCTAAAGTTTTAATTTAAAGTACTTTGGTATTGTTGTACTTTGTTATTCACTACCTCGGGAAACCGAGATGCTTACAGTCTTATTTATTTGGAAATGTCTAGCTAAAGGCTCCTGAATAAATGCGGGTGTTACAAAGTGGTATCAGAGCGAACGATACTCAGGCCTAAACAAATGAACCCAATGAACTTAGGATGAGTCTAAATAAAATGAACCCCGAGTAGAAACTGTTAGGAGCCCCTAATGCGGTTAAGAAGCGCGCCTTAATTCGTATCATGGCCCTCTCAGTTTTGAACCGGGAACCATGAGCAAAATTTGAGAGTATGGGGTAGTTATAATAAGGGATATTATATTTTAGAGGATATTTGATATAAAGTTACTAACATTGCTGTAGGGAGAGATTACGCGGTAAGTATTGTGAATGATTAATGGCTTGACCATAAGATGAGAATCGATATTGGAAATTGGATGAAATGAGGTCTAGATAAGGAATGAATGATGAAATTTTTTAATCATGAGCATGAAAGTACTTGTGAATTGATATTGATTATATGGTTGGATGTTGTGTGATAGTAGTATCATGTATATTGATATGCGGCTATGTGAATCCCGAAACCATATTATTTACAATATTATGAAATGATTAAACTTGTGATAGGGATGATTTAGAGTAGATGCTTGTCGTGTGTGAAGTATGGTGACCAAGTTGTATTAATACAAGTATAAGAGGGTGTTAATAAGGGCTTATGACCTAGTAAAAAGGAATCTAAAAGCTGAACCTTATTCTGTCAGATTTTACCCTATTTAGTCTAGCTGCCGTTTGACCTCTGTTTATCGTCTAAGCTCGAAATATTTACGAGTGATAACTGAGTGAGTTAGATTTCCAATGATGTTGGTCTCATGTTTAAAATTTTTATGGTTTGAGAGAAATAAATATTTTAGTGCACAGTGGTCAGAATGTTCCTGTACAGTTATGTTTTCGACAAACGATTTTGTAAAAGTTCACATTTAATATGTACTTAAGATTTTTGTCTAATTCTAACTCCATTGTTTAAAATATTCATATATGTTTTCAATTGATAATCCACGTTGCAAGATAATATTTTGACATTTAATAGTGATTTTTCAAGTTGTCTCAAGTTTCTGACAAATTGCTGATCGGATTTTTTGTTCGGACCAACTGGATTGTAAAAAATCTTTATAAAATAGTTGTTCGAGCTTTGCATGCATTCTATTCTTTTTCTCATATTTTGAAAACTCCTTATATTTTCTGGCAAGTATAAAAACTCAAAGAGAAATATAACGGTTATTTAATGGTGATTTTTGAAAATTACGGCTTGACTTTAATTGATTTCTAAAAACGCGAGTTTTAACAAATTTCGATATAAATACTTTATCAATTCTTAAACTGTGATACTTGAGATGTAGGAGTGACAATAGGGGAACCAAAGGATGGGTAAGATAGGATACAGTTGACTACACCTTGTTTTGATTGTAGCCATAGAATGTTTAAAAATGGCCGGGTAGGCCATCTTTCCTCGGGTAGTAGTACTTCCGAAACCTGGGGACAAAGTTTAATTTTAGGAGGGTAGAATGTGATACTACTAAAATTAAAAGTTACTATATTTTATTTTTGTGTGTTTAATACGATTTGTTTACCTTTAGTTAATCATGATAGAAATTTCTATTGACATGAATGGTGTTAATTTTTGGGTTGCATGGGTGAACTTCGAGGACGAAGTTCTTTTTAATGGGAGAAGACTGTAATACCTGTAATTTAGTGCCTTAGTCAGTAGCTAGTCAATGTGGTAATATGTTTTATAAATCATATTGGGATATTTTATAAATTATATTATTGGAGAATTATATTGTGGAACGGAATAAATATAAATAGTTAATAATAATAATAACAACAACAATATAATATTAATAATAATAATAATAATAATAATAATAATAATAATAATAATAATAATAATAATAATAATATAATAATAATAATAATAATAATAATAATAATAATAATAATAATAATAATAATAATAATAATAATAATAATAATAATAATAATAATAATAATAATAATAATAATAATAATAATAATAATAATAATAATAATAATAATAATAATAATAACCCTAACCTGCCGTGTTCACATCAACCAAAAAGGAAAAAAAGGGAGTGCGAGAGAGAGGCGAAACGGCGGCAAGAATGAGTAAAGAATAGGCAGTCTTCGTCGAACACGCCATATTAACGTGTCAACTTCATCGTTTCTAGTTTCTTCTCTGCCCTACTACAAATTGAGGTAATGTCCATCTATTCCGTTCAATACATTAATGGTTATTGAGTCGTTTGTAACCGGAATTAATAGCGATGTCACCGTCTAAATAATCAGGGTACTTTCATATGTTATAAGGGTAGTATAGGACTATAGGGTGTCTTATGTGATTGTTGTGGCCGTCTTATCGTCAAAACAAGTGTCGAATGGTAGTAGTGTACATACCCTGTTTTGGGTTCGTTACTTAGTCGTGTTTGAGGAGTGTCAGGATGGGGAAACAAGGGGATGACTAGGTCGTGTTTCAGGGTGCGATTTAAGGTGTGTTAAGGCGGTCTAGAGGCTATCATGGTGGTTGGACAAGCAGGTTGTTGTGCTCTGTTTTTATGCTGCTGCTACGAGTTTTCGGGGCTGTTTTACACGTCATGTGGTGCGAGTGGAATTACAAGGCTTGTACCATATCTTAGGTTGAGTATAAGGAGTAGTTCGATTCCCATTGCGTGTTGATTCGTTGTCGTAGGGCCGGGGCGATATTAGAGGGAGCGTGCGGGGTTACGCGAGGTTCGATTGGAGATTGATTATAGGGTCTTCATGGTGTCAGGTTACGAGATGGCTGACCGTGGTTATAGAGCATAAGGGACTGCGTCAGGTCAGGTGATGGTGGACGCGTGTGGTGTAGTGCACGGTGGTGTTAACAAGGTTGCCGATTTGTCGTAGTAGTGTTGTCTTGGTGCGAGGGATTCGCGTTTGGGTGTATGTCGTGGCAGGTGGTTGTTGTTGCAAGTAGAACAATGATTATCATCATGGGTAGTATGCAATTGTTAATAAGTGGGTTTGTTGATGTAAGTTTGTTGCTGAGCCAGTATTAATGTAATTATTATCAATACAATTATTATGGTTGACTTTGGACACATAAATAGTTTGGGTAATTAATTAAATAAGATAAAGTGGGGGATTAATAGATAAGTTAGTTAATGAAATTATTAGTTAAGTAATTTTTAGTTAATCAAGACGTTAATTTAAATATGTTATAATTGTAGGATTCGACGTTATAGAAGATCGACACTAATTGGCTTGTGTGTGCCCGGATTTGCTACAGGTAGGAAACTACTCAATCTTGTCTTATTTTTGTTATTGTTAAAAGATGGATTAAATGTATGATGTGGTGGATTGGTGAAGGATGAGTTTAACTTTTTACGACGATCTCTTATTGCCTTGCTGAAATTTCTATCTTGTGCCATTGTCTTATATAATATTGGTTAATTTATAAAGTTGGGACTGTCATTATTATTGTATATCATTATTATTGTATGCTGTGGATTTGGGAGTTTCTACTTGACATGAGATGAGATGAGTATTGTGCATGTAGGCCAGGCACGCGGATGTGGAAGGGTCATGGACCTGAGGAGGGACTGTGTGTCATGGTGTGGACTGTGCGTCCATGAGTATCCATACTCTGTGTTTTAGGAGGGACTGTGTGTCCATTGGGCGGTGTATTTTGGAGTGGACTATGTTTCCCGGAGTGGCTGTGTGCCGTGATGTGGTGGATAGTGTGAGAGATTGCTTACTATGTAATTGTATATGAATTGTTTATTGTAGGTTTTGCTATTTTTATACATTGTTTAGTTTCCTACTCAACCTCGTGGTTGACAGTGTATTCGTGAAAACCTGTGATGAATCATAATGGGGAGCAGATTTGACAGGTACTAAAGATTAGCTGACTTGGGAGCTATGGGATGCGTGAGGACTTGGCTAATCTAACTAGAAGTCTAGACCACATAGATTATGAGATCACTTTATTTATTTCCGATGCGAGTTATAATTATTTTATATTAAGTTTTAGTTGATTAAGTTGTAATAAACATGTAATCGCTAAAGTTTTAATTTAAAGTACTTTGGTATTGTTGTACTTTGTTATTCACTACCTCGGGAAACCGAGATGGTAACAGTCTTATTTATTTGGGAATGTCTAGCTAAAGGCTCCTGAATAAATGTGGGTGTTACAAAGTGGTATCAGAGCGAGCAATCCTCGGGCCTAAACAAATGAACCCAATGAACTTAGGATGAGTCTAAATAAAATGAACCCCCGGTTGAAACTGTTAGGAGCCCCTAATGCGGTTAGGAAGCGCGCCTTAATTCGTATCATGGCCCTCTCAGTTTTGAACCGGGAACCCTGAGCAAAATTTGAGAGTATGGGGTAGTTATAATATGGGATATTATATTTCAGAGGATATTTGATATAAAGTTACTAACATTGCTGTAGGGAGAGATTACGCGGTAAGTATTGTGAATGATTGTTGGCTTGACCATAAGATGAGAATTGATATTGGTTATTGGATGAAATGAGGTTTTGATAAGGAATGAATGATGAATTGTTTTGATCATGAGCATGAAAGTAATTGTGAATTGATATTTATTATATGGCTGGATGTTGTGTGATAGTAGTATCATGTCTATTGATATGCGGCTATGTGAATCTCGAAACCATATTATTTACAATATTATGAAATGATTAAACGTGTGATAGGGATGATTTAGAGTATATCCTAGTCGTGTGTGAAGTATGATGACCAAGTTGGGTTAATACAAGTATAAGAGGATGTTAATAAGGGCTTATGACCTAGTAAAAAGGAATCTAGAAGCTGAACCTTATTCTGTCAGATTTTACCCGATTTGATCTAGTTGTCGTTTGCCCTCTGTTTATCGTCTAAGGTCTAAATGTTTATGAGTGATAACCCAGTGAGTTAGATTTCCAATGATGTTGTCTCATGTTTAAAATTTTTATGGTTTGAGAGAAATAAATATTTTAGTGCACAGTGGTCAGAATGTTCCTGTACAATTATGTTTTCGACAAACGATTTTGTAAAATTTCACATTTAATATGTACTTAAGATTTTTGCCTAATTCTAACTCCGTTGTTTAAAAGATTCATATATGTTTTCAATTGATAAACCACGTTGCTAGATAATATTTTGACATTTAATAGTGATTTTTACAAGTTGTCTCAAGTTTTTGACAAATTCTTTGATCGGTTTTTTGTTCGGACCAACTGGATTGTAAAAAACCTTTAGAAAATAGTTGTTCGAGCTTTGCATGCATTCGATTATTTTTCTCATGTTTTGAAAACTCCTTATATTTTCTGGAAAGTATAAAAACTCAAAGAGAAATGTAACGGTTATTTAATGGTGATTTTTGAAAGTTACGGCTTGACTTTAATTGATTTCTAAAAACGCGAGTTTTAACAAATTTCGATGTAAATACTTTATCAATTCTTAAACTATGATAGATGAGATGTAGTAGTGACAATAGAGGAACCAAAGGATGGGTAAGATTGGATACAATTGACTACACCTTGTTTTGATTGTAGGCATAGAATGTTTAAAAATGGCGGGGTAGGCCATCTTTCCTCGGGTAGTAGTACTACCGAAACTTCTGGACGAATTTTAATTTTTGGAGGGTAGAATGTGATACTACTAAAATTAAAAGTTACTATAGTTTACTTTAGTGTGTTTAATACGATTGGTTTACCTTTAGTTAATACTGATAGAAATTTCTATTGACATGAATGGTGTCAATTTTTCGGTTGCTTGGGTGAACTTCGGGGACGAAGTTCTTTTTAAGGGGAGAAGACTATAATACATGTAATTTAGTGCCTTGGTCAGTAGCTAGTCAATGTGGAAATATGTTTTATAAATCATATTGGGATATTTTATAAATTATATTATTGGAGAATTATATTGTGAAACGGAATAAATATAAATAGTTAATAATAATAATAACAACAACAATATAATATTAATAATAATAATAATAATAATAATAATAATAATAATAATAATAATAATAATAATAATATAATAATAATAATAATAATAATAATAATAGTAATAATAATAATAATAATAATAATAATAATAATAATAATAATAATAATAATAATAATAATAATAATAATAATAATAATAATAATAATAATAATAATAATAATAATAATAATAATAATAATAATAATAATAATAATAATAATAATAATAATAATAATAATAATAATAATAATAATAATAATAATAATAATAATAATAATGATAACCCTAACCTGCCGTGTTCACATCAACCAAAAAGGAAAAAAAGGGAGTGCGAGAGAGAGGCGAAACGGCGGCAAGAACGAGTAAAGAATAGGCAGTCTTCGTCGAACACGCCATATTAACGTGTCAACTTCATCGTTTCTAGTTTCTTCTCTGCCCTACTACAAATTGAGGTAATGTCCATCTATTCCGTTCAATACATTAATGGTTATTGAGTCGTTTGTAACCGGAATTAATAGCGATGTCACCGTCTAAATAATCAGGGTACTTTCATATGTTATAAGGGTAGTATAGGACTATAGGGTGTCTTATGTGATTGTTGTGGCCGTCTTATCGTCAAAACAAGTGTCGAATGGTAGTAGTGTACATACCCTGTTTTGGGTTCATTCTTCGAGTCGTGTTTGAGGAGTGTCGGGATGGGGAAACAAGGGGATGACTAGGTCGTGTTTCAGGGTGCGATTTAAGGTGTGTTAAGGCGGTCTAGAGGCTATCATGGTGGTTGGACAAGCAGGTTGTTGTGCTCTGTTTTTATGCTGCTGCTACGAGTTTTCGGGGCTGTTTTACACGTCATGTGGTGCGAGTGGAATTACAAGGCTTGTACCATATCTTAGGTTGAGTATAAGGAGTAGTTCGATTCCCATTGCGTGTTGATTCGTTGTCGTAGGGCCGGGGCGATATTAGAGGGAGCGTGCGGGGTTACGCGAGGTTCGATTGGAGATTGATTATAGGGTCTTCATGGTGTCAAAGTTCGAGATGGTGGACCGTGGTTATAGAGCATAAGGGACTGCGTCGGGTCGGGTGATGGTGGACGCGTGTGGTGTAGTGCACGGTGGTGTTAACAAGGTTGCCGATTTGTCGTAGTAGTGTTGTCTTGGTGCGAGGGATTCGCGTTTGGGTGTATGTCGTGGCAGGTGGTTGTTGTTGCAAGTAGAACAATGATTATCATCATGGGTAGTATGCAATTGTTAATAAGTGGGTTTGTTGATGTAAGTTTGTTCTTTGAGCAGTATTAATGTAATTATTATCAATACAATTATTATGGTTGACTTTGGACACATAAATAGTTTGGGTAATTAATTAAATAAGATAAAGTGGGGGATTAATAGATAAGTTAGTTAATGAAATTATTAGTTAAGTAATTTTTAGTTAATCAAGACGTTAATTTAAATATGTTATAATTGTAGGATTCGACGTTATAGAAGATCGACACTAATTGGCTTGTGTGTGCCCGGATTTGCTACAGGTAGGAAACTACTCAATCTTGTCTTATTTTTGTTATTGTTAAAAGATGGATTAAATGTATGATGTGGTGGATTGGTGAAGGATGAGTTTAACTTTTTACGACGATCTCTTATTGCCTTCTTTGAAATTTCTATCTTGTGCCATTGTCTTATATAATATTGGTTAATTTATAAAGTTGGGATTTGTCATTATTATTGTATATCATTATTATTGTATCTTTGTGGATTTGGGAGTTGCTACTTGACATGAGATGAGATGAGTATTGTGCATGTAGGCCAGGCACGCGGATGTGGAAGGGTCATGGACCGAGGAGGGATGTGTGTCATGTGTGGTGGTGCGTCCATGAGTATCCATACTCTGTGTTTTAGGAGGGACTGTGTGTCCATTGGGCGGTGTATTTTGGAGTGGACTATGTTTCCCGGAGTGGCTGTGTGCCGTGATGTGGTGGATAGTGTGAGAGATTGCTTACTATGTAATTGTATATGAATTGTTTATTGTAGGTTTTGCTATTTTTATACATTGTTTAGTTTCCTACTCAACCTCGTGGTTGACAGTGTATTCGTGAAAACCTGTGATGAATCATAATGGGGAGCAGATTTGACAGGTACTAAAGATTAGCTGACTTGGGAGCTATGGGATGCGTGAGGACTTGGCTAATCTAACTAGAAGTCTAGACCACATAGATTATGAGATCACTTTATTTATTTCCGATGCGAGTTATAATTATTTTATATTAAGTTTTAGTTGATTAAGTTGTAATAAACATGTAATCGCTAAAGTTTTAATTTAAAGTACTTTGGTATTGTTGTACTTTGTTATTCACTACCTCGGGAAACCGAGATGGTAACAGTCTTATTTATTTGGGAATGTCTAGCTAAAGGCTCCTGAATAAATGTGGGTGTTACAAAGTGGTATCAGAGCGAGCAATCCTCGGGCCTAAACAAATGAACCCAATGAACTTAGGATGAGTCTAAATAAAATGAACCCCCGGTTGAAACTGTTAGGAGCCCCTAATGCGGTTAGGAAGCGCGCCTTAATTCGTATCATGGCCCTCTCGGTTTTGAACAGGAACCCGAGCAAAATTTGAGAGTATGGGGTAGTTATAATATGGGATATTATATTTCAGAGGATATTTGATATAAAGTTACTAACATTCTTTGTAGGGAGAGATTACGCGGTAAGTATTGTGAATGATTGTTGGCTTGACCATAAGATGAGAATTGATATTGGTTATTGGATGAAATGAGGTTTTGATAAGGAATGAATGATGAATTGTTTTGATCATGAGCATGAAAGTAATTGTGAATTGATATTTATTATATGGCTGGATGTTGTGTGATAGTAGTATCATGTCTATTGATATGCGGCTATGTGAATCTCGAAACCATATTATTTACAATATTATGAAATGATTAAACGTGTGATAGGGATGATTTAGAGTATATCCTAGTCGTGTGTGAAGTATGATGACCAAGTTGGGTTAATACAAGTATAAGAGGATGTTAATAAGGGCTTATGACCTAGTAAAAAGGAATCTAGAAGCTGAACCTTATTCTGTCAGATTTTACCCGATTTGATCTAGTTGTCGTTTGCCCTCTGTTTATCGTCTAAGGTCTAAATGTTTATGAGTGATAACCCAGTGAGTTAGATTTCCAATGATGTTGTCTCATGTTTAAAATTTTTATGGTTTGAGAGAAATAAATATTTTAGTGCACAGTGGTCAGAATGTTCCTGTACAATTATGTTTTCGACAAACGATTTTGTAAAATTTCACATTTAATATGTACTTAAGATTTTTGCCTAATTCTAACTCCGTTGTTTAAAAGATTCATATATGTTTTCAATTGATAAACCACGTTGCTAGATAATATTTTGACATTTAATAGTGATTTTTACAAGTTGTCTCAAGTTTTTGACAAATTGCTGATCGGTTTTTTGTTCGGACCAACTGGATTGTAAAAAACCTTTAGAAAATAGTTGTTCGAGCTTTGCATGCATTCGATTATTTTTCTCATGTTTTGAAAACTCCTTATATTTTCTGGAAAGTATAAAAACTCAAAGAGAAATGTAACGGTTATTTAATGGTGATTTTTGAAAGTTACGGCTTGACTTTAATTGATTTCTAAAAACGCGAGTTTTAACAAATTTCGATGTAAATACTTTATCAATTCTTAAACTATGATAGATGAGATGTAGTAGTGACAATAGAGGAACCAAAGGATGGGTAAGATTGGATACAATTGACTACACCTTGTTTTGATTGTAGGCATAGAATGTTTAAAAATGGCGGGGTAGGCCATCTTTCCTCGGGTAGTAGTACTACCGAAACTTCTGGACGAATTTTAATTTTTGGAGGGTAGAATGTGATACTACTAAAATTAAAAGTTACTATAGTTTACTTTAGTGTGTTTAATACGATTGGTTTACCTTTAGTTAATACTGATAGAAATTTCTATTGACATGAATGGTGTCAATTTTTCGGTTGCTTGGGTGAACTTCGGGGACGAAGTTCTTTTTAAGGGGAGAAGACTATAATACATGTAATTTAGTGCCTTGGTCAGTAGCTAGTCAATGTGAAAATATGTTTTATAAATCATATTTGGATATTTTATAAATTATATTAATTGGAGAATTATATTGTGAGACGGAATAAATATAAATAGTTAATAATAATAATGAGTTGGGATGGTAATTGGGTAACTCGGAAATTAGCTGGTAATATACAAAAATTATGATAATAATAATAACAACAACAATATAATAATAATAATAATAATAATAATAATAATAATAATAATAATAATAATAATAATAATAATAATAATAATAATAATAATAATAATAATAATAATAATAATAATAATAATAATAATAATAATAATAATAATAATAATAATAATAATAATAATAATAATAATAATAATAATAATAATAATAATAATAATAATAATAATAATAATAATAATAATAATAATAATAATAATAATAATAATAATAATAATAATAATAATAATAATAATAATAATAATAATAATAATAATAATAATAATAATAATAATAATAATAATAATAATAATAATAATAATAATAATAATAATAATAATAATAATAATAATAATAATAATAACTCTAACCTGCCGTGTTCACATCAACCAAAAAGGGAAAAAAAAGGGAGTGCGAGAGAGAGGCAAAACGGCGGCAAGAACGAGTAAAGAATAGACAGTCTTCGTCGAACCTGCCATATTAACGTGTCAACTTCATCGTTTCTATTTTCTTCTCTGCCCTACTACAAATTGAGGTAATGTCCGTCTATTACGTTCAATACATTAATGGTTATTGAGTCGTTTGTAACCGGAATTAATAGCGATGTCACCGTCTAAATAATCAGAGTACTTTCATATGTTATATGGGTCGTATAGGACTATAGGGTGTCTTATATGATCGTTGTGGCCGTCTCATCGTCAAAACAAGTGCTGAATGATAGTAGTGTACATACCCTATTTTGGGTTCGTTACTGAGTCGGGTTTGAGGAGTGTCGGGATGGGGAAACAAGGGGATGACTAGGTCGTGTTTCAGGGTGCGATTTAAGGTGTGTTAAGGCGGTCTAGAGGCTATCATGGTGGTTGGAGAAGCATGTTGTTGTGCTCTGTTTTTATGCTGCTGCTACGAATTTTCGGGGCTTTTTTACACGTCCTGTGGTGCGACTGGAATTCCAAGACTTGTACCATATCTTAGGTTGAGTATAAGGAGTAGTTCGATTGCCTTTGCGAGTTTATTCGTTGTCGTCGGGTCGGGGCGATATTAGATGGAGCGTGTGGGGTTACTCGAGGTTTGGTTGGAGATTGATTATGAGGTCTTCATGGTGGCAGTTTACAAGATGGCTGACCGTGGTTATAGAACATAAGGGATTGTGTTAGGTCGGGTGATGGTGGAGGCGTGTGGTGTAGTGTACGGCTGTGTTAACAAGGTTTCCGATTTGTCGTAGTAGTGTTGGCTTGGTGCGAGGGATTCGCGTTTGGGTGTGTGTCGTGGCAGGTGTTTGTTGTTGCAGGTAGAAGGATTATTATCATCATGGGTAGAATTCAATTGTTAGTAAGTGGGTTTGTTGATGTAAGTTTGTTGGTGAGCAAGTATTAATGTAATTATTATCAATACAATTATTATGGTTGACTTTGGACACATAAATAGTTTGGGTAATTAATTAAATAAGATAAAGTGGGGGATTAATAGATAAGTTAGTTTATGAAATTATTAGTTAAGTAATTATTAGTTAATCAAGTCATTAATTTATATATGTTATAACTGTAGGATTCGACTTTATAGAAGATCGACACTAATTGGCTTGTGTGTGCCCGGATTTGCTACAGGTAGAAAACTACTCAATCTTGTCTTATTTCTGTTATTGTTAAAAGATGGATTAAATGTATGATGTGGTGGATTGGTGAAGGATGAGTTTAACTTTTTACGACGATCTCTTATTGCCTTGTTGAAATTTCTATCTTATGCCATTGTCTTATATAAAATAGGTTAATTTATAATGTTGGGACTGTCATTATTATTGTATGTAATTATTATTTTATGCTGTGGATTTGGGAGTTGCTACGTGGCATGAGATGAGATGAGTATTGTGCATGTAGGCCAGGCACGGGGATGTGGAAGGGTCGTGGACCTGAGGAGGGACTGTGTGTCCTTAAGACTGTGTGTCTTGGTGTGGACTGTGTGTCCACGAGTATCCAGACTCTGTTTCTGAGGAGGGACTGTGTGTCCATTAGACGGTGTATTTTCGAGGGGACTGTGTGTCCCGGAGTGGCTGTGTGCCTTGGGCTGTGTGCCGTGATGTGGTGGATGGTGTGAGAGATTTCTTACTATGTAATTGTATATGAATTGTTTATTACAAGTTTTGCAATTTTTATACGTTGTTTAGTTTCCTACTCAACCTCGTGGTTGATAGTGTATTCGTGAACACCTGTGATGAACTATAATGGGGAGCAGATTTGACAGGTACTAAAGATTAGCTGACTTGGGAGCTATGGGATGCGTGAGGACTTGGCCAATCTACCTAGAAGTCTAGACCACATAGATTATGAGATCACTTTATTTATTTCCGATGCGAGTTGTAATTATTTTGTATTAAGTTTTAGTTGGTTAAGTTGTAATAAACATGTAATCGCTAAAGTTTTAATTTGAAGTACTTTGGTATTGTTGTACTTTGTTATTCACTACCTCGGGAAACTGAGATGGTAACAGTCTTATTTATTTGGGAATGTCTAGCTAAAGGCTCCTGAATAAATGGAGGTGTTACAGAGTATGTGATTATCCTATTGATTAGTAAAACAACTTATGAGTTGTCAGGCTATCTAGGGGTTCATAATTGTTCATATCTAAACCCTAATCTAATCTTTCTAACCTAATATCATAATTTGGGTTTAACACATGAGGAAATGGGCCAATGAGCCGTCTATCACTCGTGTAAATCTCCTTGTGCAAGTAATATATTAGGGTAAATCTAAACTAAATAATTGTTACGGATCTTTTATCTCTTTAGATTTATTCCATATCTTCTACTTAGATATTGCTAGATTAAATAATAAAATTGGATTTCCTACTTACTATATATACTTCACATGTGATCTATATAGCATCTAGCTTTTTATGGTAAAGATCTTGAATAAATATTTCTTAGATATATTTTATCTCCTTATATTTATTCTATATCCTTTACTAAGATATTATTAGATTAAATAAAAAGATTAAGTTCTTTTTCTTGCTTGGTAAGAATTAAAGAATATCAAGATAATATTTGTGAGAGATTTCTTATCTCCTTATATTATTCTTATCTTATTCTTTCTTATTTTCCATGATTAAGGAAGATTTGACCTAATCTATTTCTTACCTCACAAGAGATCCACACAGCACATCTAGGGTTTTAGTTTAATCCTAGATCTTATCCTCTACTATAAATACAACACTTATTCATTGTTTCAATACACTTTTCAACCTTTGAGGTTTAAAATCACTTTGCAAAAAAATTAATTTTATCATTATTTTGCAATCGAAAATTGTTTTGAAAAGTCGTGTTCTTCATTTTATTGCAATTACTTCTAATTAAATAATTATTGGATAATAGTGCTTCATATTGTTTCTTACTTGTTCAACTGTGTGAATACTAGAAGAACAATCAAGTGCTTTCTTATTAACGTAAGTTAGTCAAATCGAGTATTTAACGGTACTCAAATTTAGTTACAAATAGAGTTAGTTGTACGAGTGGGTTGATAATTTTGTAATCCGTAGAAAGGTACTAAAAGTATTAATCGAGAATAGTGGACGTAGGCTTCGGCGTGTGAAGCTGAACCACGTCAAATATCGTGTGTCCCTTGCATCTTTCTTTATTTCATTATTTACGCTTTACATAGTTAATTGGTTAGTCGAGTTTAATTCATAAACTTCGAGTAATTAATTAAGACATCACGCTCATATGGACAAATCGAAAAAGTGGGCTAAGTTTTTATACTCAATTCAACCCCTCTTGAGTATTTCGAATTGATAGACTCTTCACATGGCCCCCTAATTTGATCCCATTCCCCTCCTTTGAACCTATTCCCCTCATTTGAACCCATTCCCCTCGATTGGCTGATGTTTTATTGTGTCTATCTAATCGTTTTTTAAAAATTTAATAAAATCTAGGTCCTTTCCATTTAACTTTCAATTACGTCTACATAACCAAATATCTATGGAAAATTGGTGTAATGGGTGGGTTGTCAATATTATAGCAGAAGATAAAAACTATATGTCCAAAATTATGTAACTGAAAAACAAACGGCTATGGATATTTCATTTGCTCCCTTAAAGGAAGTTAAAGTCAATGGGAGCTGCCATCAAGCACAACATGGTGGTTTTAATATTCAACATCTAATGAATGAAATCTTCACACGACTTGCTTTTTACCAATATAAGGCAAACATTGCGATGGTTTGGAGAAATTGGTCTCAACTGTTTCTCGTACACCCAAGTGCACCTCGTGTTGACGTGGCATTCTTGCGTTATCTAGTAATAAATGATTCCAATGGTGTACGGATTGTTTGTCGGGGTCCTAGAATTGTTTATAAAAGATGCAAATGTTTTCTGACAGCGGGGTACGGCAACCAAACTAATCTTGCATGATAGCTAAGGAAAAATTCAATATCCGAGCCCCCATCTTAACAATCTTGATGATATTGCAATGGGCGAAGTTAATGAGTTGTTGGGTGGTTTGTCTACGCAATCTGAGGCACGAAACAGAGCAATTGCCATTGCTATAGATTTTCTAATAACTAATGCAAATTTCTCTTTTCTTGATTTCCCTTTTCCAATGGTCATATAGCCCAAGTTTGTCACACTTTTTGCCAATGTAGTATCTGTGTACATAGTGCTTTATAGGTTAAGGTTTCAAAGTTGCCCTTTTGTTAGCCTTTAAGTAGTTATTATGTATAATTATGTAGTTCTTTAGTCAACCTTTTGTATAATTATTGTATAATTATGTAATTTTCTGCGAACCTTTTGTATAATAATGTAGTTCTTTGTTTAACATTTTGGACGTCATCACTTATCATGTAATTTTCAACTTTGTTTTCAATATTAGCATGAATCTCTAAACCCTAAAGCTTATGTTGTGAAACTAGGAATGCTTGTAATCTTTCTTAAGAGTTTCTATTTTCTCCGTTTTTGTGAATCCTAAACTTATATTGTGAAACTGGGAATTTATGTTGTAAAACTAGAAGGTGACAATATGAAACTTGTACTAAATGCTTGGAAACTTTTCCTTAGAGTTTCTATTTCTGCTTTGGTGAATTCTAGAGCTTAATATGTGATGCTTGAAGGTCATTTTGAAGGCCATGTATGGATGCTATGTCCTATTAATGAAGTTTCTTTTTCTTATTTTGTGAATCATAGAGCATCACAATTCCAGTTTCACAATATTAGTATGTTTTATTGTTAACTTAGAAGATTATATTGTGAACCTACTTATATTGTGAAACTGGAATGTTATGTTCTGAAACATAAACTTCAATGTGTGAAATCATTTAGTTCTAATGTTTTTTTTCCTTACTTAGTGAATAATAGGGTTTACTCAGCAGCAAGAAGCAAGCTAGTATGAAGCGACCTCTTGAACTAGATACTAAACCAGGTAGTGAAGCTACTGAACCACCTAGTGAATCTACCGAACCAGCTACAAAAATGAAAAGAATTTCTACACAAAAGAAAAGGATTTACAAAGAGAGAATGCATGTGTTGAGGACTTGGATGTCTCCTTCTGGTTTTTACAATTTTATCAACAATGAGAAGAGTCCACCATCTGATAATCAGATACAAGCCATAAAGCAAATGGGATTTGGCGGCCTCTTGCTCCTTAAAAATGATCTTGTTCCCGGAAACTTGGCTTTTTGACTAGTTTCAAATTATGACCCCTTCAAAGGATCTTTGTTTAATGGAAAACTTCCTATTTTAGAGGAGGATATACATTTTTGCATGAGAATACCAATGGGTCCAGGAGTTGCTGTTGAAGAAAAAATCGGAGATAAGAACCCTTATTATTTGTCTATTTTGGAAAACTTCAAAACACAAAATGAAAAAGATGCAGTTGAGGCAAAGGACATCCTAAGCAAGTTGTCTTCACAAAAAGATGGTGGAGATGATTTCAAGCGAAATTTCATCATCTATATATTCTCTTCTCTTTTAGGTGGCGTTGTATGCAATAGGGCAAGTCTGAGACTTCCTAAAAGTTTGTCAGACACTGATTTGATCTCCGATTTTAACTGGTGCACTTTCATAAAAAAAAAATTGGCTGACCAAGTTCAGTGTTGGCAAAAGCAGGAGTTCAAGACTAAAAAGCTCAAAGAAAATTGGTTTGGTGGACCTATTATGGTCTTGGTTTTCATTTGCCTAAATCGCTATGTATTTAATTCATGCCTAGTTAGTCGACGTTTCCAACACTCTCAACTTGGACAAAAGAAGCTATATCCATGTGACTTAAGGTGGAATTGAATGACAAAATGCTGACGAAAAATCTTTCGATAGGGGTTCAGTTAAGCCTCCAATTGTGATCAACCACCATATGTCACATGCACATTTGTGTCTTCCAAAGGTTGAGCTTGGGCAGTCTTCCAAGTGAACAATTCCACAACAACAACAAATATCTGAAGCTGTAGCTGAAGCTGATCCTTTACCTCTACCTGAAACTGAAAATTCAGTCACAAGTAATACTATTGGGTTTATTCATAAACTTGTGCATTCCGCAAAGGTAATGGCTCAAGCTTTTGTGGAGTACCAATCTCTTGCTAGTCAAGCTCCCAACCAACTACCTTCCTCAACAACAGTTTCTAAACTAGTTGCAGCTGTAGATGGTATGTCAGATGGTTTTAAGTCATCCCAACAAGAGGATGATGAGGAGAATATGGAGACTGTGAAGAATGAGGAGAATGTCAAGGACATTATGAAGGAGAATGCTGTAGAGAATATCGTTGAGAATATTAAAGAGAATGTGGAAAATGGTGGGGAGAATGTGGAGGAATTTTTTGGGTGGTCTGAGGCTGAATTGTTTGAGGCATTAGATATGATGGGCGAAGCTTTGCAACCAATACAGCCATATCATTCACCACCAAATCCACAATACCTATCCATTAGGCTTCCGCCAGTGGATGACCATTTGTTATCTCAACCTGAATCTGCCACATCTTCTCATCAACTTGATTATGAGATGACACCGATCTCATGGTGTTGCTCCTTTTTTGGTGGATAGAATTCTTGTCAAATTCCCATGGTATACCCAATAGTTGGTGGCATGCATCCATAGGGACTACATCACACAAGATCTCATCTTTATAAACATTGCCAATTGAAAATGGAACCAGGCATTGTTTATCCACCTTGACCTCTGCTTCTTTGTTTAGCCATCTGAGCTTGTAGGGGTTGGGGTGCTCCTGAGTACTGAGGTTAAGCTTGTTAACCATGGTGATAGATGCTACATTGGTGCAGCTTCCACCATCAATGATCAAGTTGCATACCCTGCCCTGAATAGTACATCTACTCTTGAAAATGAGGGACCTTTGATCCTCCTCCAAAGGTGCATGTTGATTGTGCATTACCCTCCATAAACTAGACTATGGCCTGTATCAGGAAGAGCTATGACCATTTCCTGGCTGGGTTCCTCCTCAAGGGTTGTTTCCTCAATCACTGGTTCCTCCTCATATTCAACTGAACCCTCTCTTTCTCATTCCTCTACTTCTATTGATGTTAGTGCTCTCTTGGAAGGACAGTCCTTTTTGAAGTGGCCATACCCTTGGCATTGGAAGCACTTAATCTTTTCCTTGGTCAGAGGTGGGTTGGACTTAGGGAACATGGGTGCTTTCCCCTTGTCTCCTCCTATTTGGGACATTGGTTTAGGTATCTCATCAATCTTAACACCAGTGTAGGGTCTATAGACAGGTTTTGGTTTAGGTGTGGCAGGTTTAGACTTTCTCATTTTCTCCACTCTGAGTGCTAAGTTGACAACATCATCATATGACCAAAGTGGTTACATTCTAACCTTAGTTGCAATATTCTTATCAAGCCCTTCTAAGAACCTAGCAATCCTTTGCTCAGGCTTCTCATTAATCTTACACTGTAGGGTTAGTTATTCAAAATCCCTTAAATAGGTCTTAAGGGGTCTCTCATCCTGCCTAAGCTTAGACAACTTAATGAATAAGTCCTGAGTATAATCTTTGGTGACAAACTTATCCAAAATTTTTTTTTTAAGCTTGGACCAAGATTTAATAGGTTCCTTCCCTTCCCTTAATCTCTGATGTTTAAGGTTATCATACCATAGTGATGCATATCCTTTTAATTTCAACACAATTATAATTTTTGAACTCAAATATCTTTTCAACATCTCTAATTCATTCTAGTAAGTCATCAGAGTAAAGACTACGGAAAAATCAGGAATTTCTACCTTTAGATGTATGCAGCGCTTGCTCAAGAGCCTCCTCTTGTGTTCTGATGCTTTCTTCAGATTCTGATTCATATCCATGTGGTGGTTGTCCTCTCCCTGCTCCCATAAAGAAGCCTCTGCCTCTACCTCTTCCTCTGGTAGGTGACTGTCTTCTTGGATCATGGTTTGGAAACCTCTCTATCACTACATGGATAGCATTGAGCAGTGTGTCTATATTTCCTGCAAAAGTTTCTATTTTGGTCTCAATACCAGCAAATCTCTCTTCACTCATGGTTATTTTTGTGTTTTTGTTGTAGGTAGGAATAATGAGCTCATAGTTTCTCTCAACCCAAGACTAACACAAAGTTGGAATTGTGTTAAACCTGAGCTCTGATTACCAAAATTCAGTATAAAGCCTAGGGATAGGCAATAATGTTGTCTGGCTTGCAGGACAGTTTAAAAATACCAAATGACTTTGGAAAATTCTGAAATTTTTTGACAATTAAGTTTAAATATCAAACTAAAACTGTGCCAAATCTCATGAATTTTGAAGGAATCTAAATATTTTTAAGATCAACTGAAACAGCCTGAAATCCTGAGATTGCAGACAATTGACTCAACTAAAATATGGGACTTGTTTGTGTAGGACAAAGATATAGTCAAGACCCTAAATTTTCCTTAGAAGATTCACAAGAAATCCAAGATAACAACTTAACAAATTCCAGACTTAAATCCACAGTGAACACAGGATTAAAGTTTGAACTTTACTCAACACAATTAAACTGAACCACAGTCAGGCACAGGTTCAATTTAATAATGCCAAACTGTCTTTGATCAATTAACCACAGAGATCACATGTTAATTATTGGGCCAGGAATTCAAACTACAGTTGAACACAAATTTGAAAGAAATGAGAGAAGTCTCAAGGCTAATTTTTTCATTCAAAATAATCTGCTTCATACAGTTGAGACACAGGTCCTTATATAGGCCTTGTCTTTGAATTACAGCTCGAAAATCTAATAATCCAAGGGCCAAGATTTAATATAAGATAAGTACAAACTGTCTTAAATATATTACAAGCTGGAAATTAAAATTACTAGATGAAAATTAAACAGCAATGGGTAAAAACAGACTGAAATAAAGCATAGAATGCAGTCCTTGTCAGTTGTCTCCTTGTGCACAAGTTACTGTTGCTTTGACTTCCAGCAAAGTCAAGGCTTTTTATATTTTTTCCACGCAGGCTCTTGAGGAGAAAAGCAGCAATGGTCCTTCTTGGACAGTCCCACAATTTCCTTACCAAAAATAGAAGTCTGCTTTATGCTTTATCAACTCTTCTCAGCAGCATGTGACTGATTGTCCTTGCTTGTTTTCTGTGCTGAGTTTCCCTTGCATTTCCTTGGCTGATCTTAGATGTTTGAGACTCTTAATGGACTTAGTTGAGACCTCCTCCACCTGGCCATATAGGCAGCTGAAAGCTAGACCTGGTGAACCTCTTGACAGGTTATGTTGGGGGTGGAGTATGGGATGTTGCCTGGCCTTGGTCTGTGGTTTGGTCAGGGTTGTGAACTCGATCCGGCTCCTCATCGCACCTTGTCGTTTTGATACCACTTTGTAACACCCCCGTAAGTCAGGACCCTTCTTCAAGGCATTCCCATCAAATGGAGGCATCACAAGACTTGGTTTCCCAAGCTTGCAGTGCGAACAAACGAGTCAAGAAGAATTTAAGACAATGAACTTAAATAGATAAGTTATAGTTAGATAAATAGTTTACATATTAAGGGATGTAAATACCATCCCATTTAGTACAACCCAATTGAATGAAAAGGAGTTTAAATAGTGAAAAATTAAATAAGCATAAGTGGTGACAACTAATAAAGACCGTTCCCAAGCTCTCGCATCAAATCGAGCTAATCTGTCAACACTGCTCCCCATATAGGCGGAAATCACTATATGATTCACCACCGACATTTAAAAACAAAGTGTTAGTTTAATAATACAAATGCTCAATAAATGCAAATGATAAAGATTATATGCTCATGTGATAAATTCTAAGGCAACCAATCATAAATCTAACAAGTATATGAAATGCATGACAATCATTTCCAAGTTCCTTATCTCCACATAACCAGGGCGGGACACACCCATGACGCCACATACCAACACTAGGTACACGGAACACGTCCGTGGTACCGGGCCCGAGAGCGAGTCGAGTCCCTTGCAAGACATCGTGCCTCAACCACACGAGTCCCTCCAAAACTCAAGTACTAGATGTGCACGTCCTCCTTGGAGTGGGAAGCTCCAAGGGGTGACTCAAGCGAAAGACGGTTTCCCAACCGCCTTCCGTATCCATAACCACAACCAAATATACTCCACCATTCTCCAACACCAATCAAAATACAATCAACACAAACCATTTCCAACAAGAATACTCATGTAATTACACCAAACATAATACAAGTCAAAATGCTCAACTTTCACCAATTTACCTCTTTTCATGTAATTACTTTCTAACATGTTATAATGCATTTTAACCATGTATAAGACGAATAACCATACTTACTCTTTCACCATATACATAATCAACATGAAACCATGTTAGGTCATAAACCCTAATTACCATTAACATGTTATAATGCAACTACATGAAACAAGTGCAATTAATGATAATAAATGCATAATTAAACACTCATATTATTATAGCTAAGTAGGGAAAACTCTATCTCAAGCTTATCTTCACAAGGCCTCAAGCTAACCACTAGAAATGCTCCTCAACGAAGCTTCCTACACAAATTAATTACTACATTCATTACGACATACTAATTAAACCCCTTAATTACCCATCTGAATTTCTCATAACTTAATTAGTTATGAGATAATCTCCTAGGATAAATTAAGGTTACCAACATAAGATTAAGGGAAATAAAGTATAAATCGACTTACAAACAAAGTGAATGTACAGAGGAGCAAAGATGGCAAGAATCCTTCACTTGTGGATATTAGGTTTTAGAGGATAAGTTTGGTGAGTGTTTTAGAGAGAATTTAGGGAGTTTAGAGAGTGGTGGAATTAGGTTGGGGAGTGAATTTAGGTGAGGAAATCTGAAAAGATAAGATTCGAAAGAGACACTCCACCAACCAATCTTCTCGCGTAAAACATACTCGATTGGGCACTCGGTCGAGTGGTCGGTCCACTCAATCGAGTGGGGGCTCCACTCGGTCGAGTGACCAACTTTCAGAAATTCCAACCTCGAGCTAAAACCTACTCGGTCCTCCACTCGGTTGAATGGATGGTCTACTCGGTCAAGTGAGATCTTTATAAATGCGAGGTATTACAATGCTCGGGATTGTAGCACACTTTTTCAATCTCGCGTGAGTGTAACGTTGATTGTACTTTGGTGAAAAATAGCTACAAATTATAGAAACATGCAAACAAACGCCCAGATTTAAATCAAATCAAAGACAATGTAAAATGCTTATATATTCTAACTAACATGGCAACATATTATACACATACTCCCATGTTACCATTTGTATTTTTACATGTAACCAATTTAAGATTATGTCAATTCTAATAAAACAAATTGTTTAATGATTACATTCCCTCACTAATATGATAACATTCTGACTAATATTGCTACATATTGTATAACATTTTGTAAAATGGTTACATCTTTTGACTAAGATGGTAACATTATAAACACACACTCTCATGTCACTATTTGTATTCATATATGATTATTTTACGAATATTTCCAATCAAATCAAACATATTGTAAAATGGTTACATATCCTGACTAAGTTAGTATCATTTTGTATACATAGGCTCATGTTACCGTTTGTATTCTTATATGTTGGCATTTAATCAAATCTAATTAAAATATATGTTGTAAAATGGTTACATACTGACTAATATGGTTACATTCTGACTAATATAGTTACACATTGTAATAAATTTTGTAAAATGGTTACAAATTCTAACTAAGATGGACACATTATTATACACAAACTTATGGATAAATATACCCATATTAGTCACTCACATGCCAAAGCTAGTGTTCAACGACATGAACACAAAATGGTGTCCAATCATGTCATTATTACCAAGTACATACATAAAAGAGAAACATTATTCATCAAACCACAAAACCAAACTACGTAATATGAACATTTCCACGCGCTATCACCCAATTCTTCCCCCACCTTCCTTTACTATGCCCTTGTCACAATCAACTTTTACTTGTTTCACCTTTCTTTACTACTGCTCGAGTGCACTTCTTGCTAAACTTTGGACAAAACTGACAACATATCAAACAAATCTGATAACATATCAAACAAATTTGATAACATATAATAAACATAAATAACCAACTAATTGAAACATAGAAATAAATTTCATTTCCAACAAAATTGGTAACATAACCAACAAAATGTTATCATCTCAATATATATCAATAGCTAATATCATTAAATGATAATATGTCCAACAAAACTGGTAACATATTACTACATTGTTGCAATTTAATACCCAAAAAAGGTAATATAACCAAAAAAATGGTAACATATATCAATATATATCAATAAGCGAGATCACTAAATGATAACATACTCAACAAAACTTGTAACATATCAAGTAAAAATTCAATCAAACTAAAGTATCAAGCAAATATTGTTTAAATTTTTACTCAAAATCAAAAGGAAAATATAACATTTGATGCGGGAGCATTAGAAGTTAGCGAAAATGAGGTAATCATTAGTCGAAATGTAACTCAAATAATAAAATTATAAAATGTTTTAAAATGGGTTCGAGTTATGTGACGATCTTTGAAATGGGAGTGCCACGAAGGAGGAAGCGATGAAGGCACGGTTTCCAATGCCATGTAGAAAACACGGAATTCCAACCGTGTATAATACAAAGTTTTCCTAAACTGTGTAGAATTAGCTTAATTAATTTAATGTTGTTATTTATTTTCGAATAAGTTTAGGAAAGCTCTATTATTTCCTAATCCTAGTTTTATTTAGCTTCTTCAAATCTGATTTTTAGTAGTTAATTATTAAATAAGTTTCCTAGTTAGTTTAGGAAGAATTAGATAGCTTAATTAGCAAGGTAAGGAATTAGAGTTATAGTCAGATTGATGACTTCAAGTAGGACTATAAATACGGACCGGTTGTGGGTTTATTTTTCAGATTACATTCAGATTTCAATAAAGTTTACAACTTGCAAGCAACTCAGATTAGTCTTGCGAGATTAGTTTAGGACTCTTCCTTGCGAGGTTGAGTTATAGCAGATCGAGCTATAACCTCATGAGGTTAGAACAAGATTTAGCTATTCTATCCAAGTTTATGTCCTATTTTCACGAGTAACAACAACAAACACAACCTTTTCCGCTGCAAAATTCAAACTACAACACACGAACACAAACAGGCGTCCCATATTCAGCAACGAACAGTCTTTCGGTTTGTTCACGATCATTCGTTTCAAGTTTTACATCAAATTGGTTACGAGCCAAGTTTAGATTTATTCCTTAATAGATCTGTCTTGGGAAGTTGTTAATTATGGTTAACGACAAAGATGGTGATGGTACTTCAAAAACATGGGAAGATGGTCATAAGAGTTGAAGACGGAGATGGCTCAGATGTTTTATGTTTTAAAGGGGATAGCAGCCACGTTAAAGAATAAAGAGAAGAAAAAGAATGAGGATGCAGGCAACCAATCGGGATCTGGTTCAGAAGAGGACGAACAACCAAGGGGAAAGACGAGGAGCAAGAACGATGATGATCGGGGTCTTAAACTCGATATTTCTGATTTTAATGGCGACATAGATCCAGAAAAATTCTTAGATTGGGTACGACAAG
This sequence comes from Silene latifolia, assembly GCF_048544455.1. Classification (NCBI taxonomy): domain Eukaryota; kingdom Viridiplantae; phylum Streptophyta; class Magnoliopsida; order Caryophyllales; family Caryophyllaceae; genus Silene; species Silene latifolia. The sequence continues at coordinate 11,395,891 of NW_027413123.1, forward strand.
TCGAGAGGGTGTTTGAGTACAAAGAATATGACGACAATAAGCAGATCAAGGTAGCAATTCTGAAACTTACTAAATACGCTTCTTTGTGGTACCAGAATTTAAAGAAACAAAGGAAGAAGGAAGGTAAAGCAAAGATTGAATCTTGGCTTAAATTGAAGAAGCATCTCATGAAGCGGTTTTTGCCCACGCGAGCAAGAAAACTACCTAAAGCTCCAATATTTAATGCAAGAAAGTATGTCTGTAACCGACTACATCAAGGAATTTGAGAAGATTTTCATTGTTTGCGATTTGGAAGAGAAGAAAGAATTGAGGATCGCGCATTTTATTCGTGGCCTCAATCCGAGCCTAGCACAACGGGTGGAAATACAGAATTATGATGGATTTAACGATGTTTGCAGGTTAGCTCTTAAATTCGAAAAGCATGATAAGACACGAAAACCCTATTCCTATCTAAAGGCAGGAATGCTGGAACGAGTTCTTATTCTAGGTCAGCTCTTAGCAAGTCTAAAGAGACTCCGAAAGAAGAAGCCAAGGATAAAGGAAAAGGTGTCGTCGTGGAGCCTAAAGAGAATTATATGAGTCGTTGTTTCAAGTGTCAAGGCTATGGACACATAGCAAACGAGTGTCCCCCAGAAGCGAGCCCTAACAGCTCAAGAATTGTACGATATGATTCCTGTGTTTGTCACACCGGAGGAGAAGTCAGGTCAAGGGGACGACAAAGCTAACCACAAAGAAGGTGTTGTCTATGATATAGAGCCGCTAAGTGAAGAAGAGTGCTTGGTACTTCGTAACCTAGATGTGGAAACGAGTCCAGCAGAGGCCGAACAGAGAGAAAAAATATTTCATACTCGGTGCAAGGTACATAACAAAATCTGCAATCTTATTATCGATAGTGGTTCATGTACTAATGTAGTATCGAGGGCTTTGGTTGACGAACTTAAATTGCAAACTAGATACCGAGATAGGCCATATAAGCTGCGTTGGTTGAATGAGGATAACGAGATTCAAGTAAAGAAACAGGCTTTGATTACGTTGAACTTAGGACCCTATAATGACGAGTTGTGGTGTGACGTGATTCCGATGAATGCATGCCACATTCTATTGGTCATACCTTGGCAGTTTGATCGGAAAGTTGAACACGATGGGAGGTCTATTGTGTATAGCGTGACAAAGGGTAATGTAACTTACAATCTAAAACCAATGTCACCTAATAAGGTTAAAGAGTCAAAACTAAAGAGGGGCATCATGTTTATGAAGGCTCAAGAAGTAGAGGAAATTCTCGCTCGAGGTGAACAAGCTTATGTGCTAGTTGTCTGAGACTTGGATTCCATTGTTGCAAGTAATACCCGTGGAGTACAGGGGTTGCTTGACGAGTTTATGGATGTATTTTTCGAGGAGTTACCATATGGGTTACCTCCCTTGCGGGAAATTGAACATCAAACAGACTTGATTCCAGGAGCGACATTACCAAATAAACCTGCTTATCGCTATAATCCAGAGGAGGTGAAAGAATTACAGAGGCGAGTCTAGGAGTTGATTGAAAGAGGTTATGTACAGGAGAGCTTGAGTCCGTGTACTGCTTTATTAGTGCCGAAAAAAAAGGGAACATGGAGGATGTGTATTGACAGTAGGGCGGTGAATAACATTACCATTTAATACCGCTTTCCTATGCCTAAACTTAACGATATGTTGGATGAAATTTTGGTTAATGTGTGTTTTCTAAGCTAGATTTGAGGAGTGATTATCATCAGATGAGGATTCGAGAGGGAGATGAGTGGAAGACAACTTTCAAAACAAAACATGGGTTATATGAATGGCTCGTGATGCCGTTTGGTCTATGTAACGCTCCTAGCTCATTTATGAGGCTTATGAATGAAGTGTTAAGGCCTTTTCTTAATAAATTTGTGGTTGCTATCTTGATGATATTCCGATTTACAGCAAGAATGAAGAATAACACAAGCAACATCTTAGGGTCGTGTTCGAAATGATGAGGAAACATAAATTGTTTGGTAAGCTTGAGAAGTGCACGTTTATGATGTCAAGTGTAGTATTTCTTGGTTTCATTGTGGGCAAAGACGTGTAATTATGGACTCATCCAAGGTCAATGCTATTCAAGCCTGGCCGGTTCCTAAATCGACTACAGAAGTGCGAAATTTTCATAGTTTGGCTTCATTCTATAGACGATTTATCCAGGGGTTTAGTTCGATTATGGCTCCAATTACAGAGCTAACCAAGAAAGGAGAGTTTGTTTAGACGACAAGTGCCCAAAAGGCGTTTAAGGAGGTGAAGAAGAAACTGCGTCCATGACCTATTTTAGCGCTGCTCGATTTTGATAAACTGTTTGAAGTCGAGTCTGATGCGAGTGGCGTTGGGATTGGTGTCGTGTTGGTGCAATAAAAGAGGCATATTGCATATTTCAGTGAGAAGTTGAATGGTGCGAAGTTGAATTACTCGACATATGATAAAGAATTCTATGTGATTGTTAGAGCGTTGGATCACTGGAGTCATTATCTACGCCCAAAGCCGTTCATATTGCATTCTGATCATGAGGCTCTTAAACACATCCACGGACAGCAAAAGTTGAATCCACGACATGCTAAGTGGGTCGAATTTCTTCAATCATTCACGTTTTCATCCAAATACAAGACGTGAAACTCGAATATAATTGCCGATGCGTTGTCCTGAAGACATTCTTTGTTGATTGAGTTAGATGCAAGAATACTTGAGTTTGAGCACATCAAGGAGTTGTATAAATCTGATCCGGAGTTCTTAAAAGAAATTATCGAGCCAACGGGTTTATATTCTGTTCAAGATGGTTATTTATTCCGAGGTAATCGATTATGCATTATTAATGGATCGATTCGGGAGTTACTGGTTCGTGAAGCTCATAGAGAAGCTATTTCTGGGCATTTTAGTGTGAATAAAACAAACGACATTCTGGGTGAACACTTCTATTGGCCGAGAATGAGCAAGGATGTGCAAGAAATCGTAACAAAGTGCGTGGTATGTCAGAAAGCGAAGAGTACATTCCACAAAGGGTTGTATACACCTCTGTCCATACCTATGCAACCATGGAACAAGGTGAGCATGGATTTTATCCCAGGATTGCCGAGAATTCAGAGGGGAAGGGATTCGATTATGGTGGTTGTTGATCAATTTTCTAAGATGGCACATTTTATTCCATGCCATAAAACTGATGATGCTACCAAAGTGGTTGATTTATACTATCAAGAGATTGTTAGGCTACATGGAATACCTCTTACAATTGTCTCGGATAGAGATGTTAAATTTCTTAGTTATTTCTGGAAAACGTTATGGCGTTTGATGGGAACTAAGCTACTTTTCAGTACTTCTCACCATCCACGAACAGATGGTCAGACAGACGTGACTAATCGAACTCTAGGAAGCTTATTGCGAGCGTTGGTTAGCAAAAGCACAAAGGATTGGGACATTAAGCTAGCTCACGCTGAGTTCACTTACAATCGTACATCATCGATGACTACGGGGAGAGCACCATTCGAGATTGTCTATGGCGTGAATTCGTACTTACCTATCAATTTGGTTCCCATTCCAAAGAAAGATGTGCTAAGTTTCGAGGCTAAGGAGAGACAAGCAGCGTTTCTTCGGGTTTGTGAGCAGGTTAAAGCTCAAATCAAGAAAACAAATGCTAGATACAGAGAGAAGGCTAATAAGCATTGAAAATAGCCTATCTTCAAGGTTGGTGATCTTGTATGGTTACATTTACGAAAAGAGCGATTTCCATCCAAGCGAAAGAATAAATTGATGCCAAGAGCAGATGGTCCGTTCAAGATACTCGAATGCTAAGGTTCTAATGCCTATAAACTGGAGTTACCGAGTGAATATGGTGGAGTGAGTGCAACTTCTAATGTGGGAGATCTGTCACCGTATCTCGACGGGGAAAATTTGAGGTCAAATTCTCAAAAAGAGGGAGAGTATTATGCAGGAGCATTAGAAGTTAGCGAAAATGAGGTACTCATTAGTCGAAATGTAACTCAAATAATAAAAGGTTTCAAAATGGGTTCGAGTTATGTGACGATGCTGAAATGGGAGTTCAACGAATGGGGGAGCAGTGAAGGCGCTGTTTCCAATGCCGTGTAGGAAACACGGAATTCCAACCATGTATAATACACAGTTTTCCTTAATTTAATGTTATTTGTTTTCGAATAAGTTTAGGAATGCTCTGTTATTTTCTAATCCTAGTTTTATTTAGCTTCTTCAAATATGATTTTTAGTAGTTAATTATTAAATAAGTTTCCTAGTTAGTTTAGGAAGAATTAGATAGCTTAATTAGTAAGCTAAGAAATTAGAGTTATAGTCAGATTGATGACTTCAAGTAGGAGTATAAATAAGGACCGATTGTGGCCTTATTTTTCAGATTACATTCAGATTTCCATAAAGTTTACAACTTGTAAGCAACTCAGATTAGTCTTGCGAGATTAGTTTAGGACTCTTCCTTGCGAGGTTGAGTTATAGCAGATCGAGCTGTAACCTCGTGAGGTTAGAACAAGATTTAGCTATTCTATCCAAGTTTCTGTCCTATTTTCACGAGTAACAACAGCAAACACAACCTTTTGCGCTGTAAAATTCAAACTACAACACTCGAACACAATCAGGCATCCCATATTCATCAATGAACAGTCTTTCGGTCTGTTCACAGTCATTCATTTTTGTAGTTTTACATCAACATTATTTAAAATAATGAGAATAATGAGAATAACGATGGTAACATAAAATGCATTTGCTAACAAAATAAAAGTGTAAAAAATGAATGTACAAAAAAAAAAAAAAAACAACCACCATAAACCGTAAACAAGTAAAAGGTGTCCCTCTTTTAAACCGTAAACAAAAAAGAATAAACACCTAAACTGAAAAATATAGTATGAAAATGAGTATAACTCCTCCGACATCTTCGCTTGCATTTGTCTCTCTAGTATTCCTTTTAGTTGGTGCCCTTTTTGTGTTGTTTTCTTTGTCATGTTACCAATTTTTATGTTAATGTTGGCGTTTGAGGTTAGTTTGTATGAAGTTGAAAAATTTGGAAATTTGAAATGAGAGAGAGAAAGAGAATATGAAAAGAGGGAGAATGAGTATAGGAAGGTGAAACAAGAGGGTTGGATTAGGTTAATGTATGACTTTTCATTTTGTGTGGTGAAAATTGTGTATTGGGAAAGCAATTTTGATTTTAATCTTTTATTATTACCCAATGAGTCAATTCATATATTGGGAAAGTAATCAGTGCAACTTATGTCATACACAACCTACATGGAACACTTTTCTACCTTGCACATAATTTGGTACTATCCTCTTTATTAAAGGAACAACCACAGAGCTGATGTGTCAGCCTGTGGTTGAAAGTTAAAATTATTTAAAAGCGTCTGTTTATATCTAATGTAGGCCACCCACGTTCTTTAGTTGGATTTAATTTGGTACATAAATAATCAGTAAGTGGATTATACATCTGATGTAGTACATCAGATGATATAGTTTTTGAGTATTAAGATAAAATTTTTGAGTTTTAATCTAAAAATTTTTAGTTTTATTTAAAAATTTTTGAGTTTATTTACTTAAATTTTAAACTCAAAAAGTTACATTATAAAAAAATTACATATAAGCTCAGAAAAATTTGATTTTTGACATTATAAAACTAACATGTAATTTATAAACTCTATAGTACTCGAAAAAAATACACAAAAACTCAAAAAGTCATTAAATATGATGTAGTACATCCGATGTACAATCCTTTTTCTCATAAATAATGCATACTCCTAAGTTCTGTGTTTGCTCATTAATTACTCAATTATTAATTTTCTACACTTAATTAACCATTGTAAATTAACCAGCTAAAATATCAATTTCACAGAATACGATTAATTATACAGTAGATGTTATGATTATACAGTATAATATTTTGGGAATTAAACTTCATATTGTAAGTGACTAATTTGATTCAATCGAACTGATATATGAAATTGATGAAAAAAATTAAAATAAAATTATATTCTTAAAAAAATACTTACACAGACAAAATTATTACTCAAACGACACTAAATATTTAAAGCTCCCTATTAATATTAGAAAAAAGAGAAACATTACTTGCAAGACAAAAATAAAAATAATAATTATAAAAGTATTTTCTTGAAAAATAAAATTCATTTGTATACTATTAATATCGGAATACTGTTGATATTTATAAGAATACCCATATTACCAGCAGTTCAGTTATTAATAATTAAAAATCTACTAATATTGCGGCAAAAAGGGATAAAACAATGAAAAAAAACAGAGAGATATAACACAAATACGAAATGGATTTGGGTAGATGACTTTAATATTAATGAAAGAACAACAAAGGTAAAGATCCTAAAAAATTTATTTAAAAAAGGGAAAGACATATATCATAATAAGTTGAAGAGAGAAAAAAGATATATAAATAATTAGTGGGTTTTTCTAAGGGCACGGGTTAAGGTGTTAATTAGAGAAAGATTTGTATGAATATATCATGAGAAATTGAAATATGCTCTCAGATTTGCCATACTAAATTATTGGGCAAAAATGTCTGCAACAAATTGGTCTTCAAAGTCAAGGTCGAATACAGTAGAAACTTTGTAGATCTACAGGCTGCAAATATTTGTTGATAAATACATAAATTCTTTTGTTGAAGAAAAATGACATATGCATCAACTTTGTTGGTAAAGGCATTAATTTTTGAGGTCAGACTGAAGTTAGAGTTAGAAGAATGGGGATTGAGTGTTTCAAGTGATTTGTAGTTTCAAACAATGTGATTTGTGGGCCAATAATATGGAAAAGGAGTTTATGGACCTCGCTTAAACCAAATGCTCAAAGTAATTTCAACCCGTTCACTAATCAACGGTAATTACAGGTGGCAAACAATGACACGACACGAAATTAATGGGTTTGGGTTAAGATTTAGTGACTCATTTATGTAAGTAGTTAATACAAACCCGATACGAAAGACATGTTTATTAAATTAATCCTAATTTTTCTTGATCCTCCATCACAGAAATATACTTAAACATTCCGAATATGGATAAGACGCGAAAACACGGCACGAAATTAACGAGTTATTAGGATTAGGCTTGATGAGCCATATATGTAAGTGGGTCGACACAAATAAGACACGAAATTTAAATCGGTCGGGTTTGGGTTGGAGGGTGTGTGACCCGTTTACGTGTGACATGAACCCGAACCCGATTTGTTTGCTAGGTCTAACGGTAATGTTATATTGGTTTTTTCTTTTACAATTACTTCTCCATTTCATTAATTTGTTTATCTTTAAATAAAATATTTTTCATAAAAAATCAAATAGATAAAAATATGATTAAAATAGAGGGAGTACAGATTTGATTGGACATAGTAATTTACAATTATTTTGACTGTTTATAAGGTTAGATGAGGATGAGTTCAAGTTGTATGAATTTTTTAAACTAAATGTGACATAAAATATTAAAGTTTCGTACTTTAACCAAATTACATGTATCAGTAATCATATCAGTAATAAATAAATGAAATATTATCGTTATATTTATTTTAATGATATAGCTAGCTTACATAATAATACTAAAGATTTTAAAGATGTATTATGGGTCACAAGTAAGGTGCAGCAGGAGCCAGGGACCAGGGCAACACTGATCATGCAGCAGGCAAAAATTCCAGTCACACTACCATGTTAACAACCCCTGCCAGACCTGCTTTGGGAGGTCTCAAGTACCAGTACAAACTCAACCACCAGCTTCCGCCTTGGCCAGCTGAAACATTGACCAACTAAGATCAGAAAAGTCCTGAGGAGCCAGGCCTAACTCACCCTGCAATCAAGAGAAAATCAAACTCAAAGTCAAGTCAATTTGAAAGGGACATAAAGCATAAAGCAAATTGCCATTTACGGCTAAACAAAAAGGAGCATTCTTTGGGAAGCTTTTGCTTGTCTCTCCATAATTCAGATACCACCTAAGAGCCAAAGTCAAGGCCTCTACTGCACCCATTCGTCCTTATACTCCCAGCCAAAGCAACACAGCAGCCAAGGAAGCAACATGTCACTATCAGTGCAGGATTTCTGTTGTTTTATTGCAGTTTCCTTTAAATCATTTTATCATCATTGTAAAATATTTTTAGTACTTTATTTATTTCCTAAGAACGAATCCTGGCCCTTGGAAGAGATTTCTAGGTTAAAGTTTGTAACAGAATTCCAAGAGGAAGGCCTATATAAGGACCTCTCCTCCAACTGCATTGAGGCAGCTTTTGATGAATATTTAACCTGAGTTTTCGCTCAAATTTAAATCTCTATAACTTGTGCTTAGTCTGTAGTTAAGAGTCAGGCCTGTTAACATCTTGTGCTTAGACTGTAGGTGTTGAACAAAGTCTGTTAGTGAGGTTCATTCAATCCCGTGCTCAGACTGTGGGTTGTTTGGTCTTGCTGTTAACTTAAGTTGGTCTTTATCTGTGCTTGGCTGTGATAAATTCCAGTTTAAGTTGTCCAAATTGTTAGCTTGCTTCCCTGTGAGTATTCTGTGGGATTTGAGTTGATAATTATATCCATGGGTCCTTGATCAGTCTCAAACATCAGTCATGTGTCAAGTTGTCTGGTTTCCTTTTGCCAGGCAGTCTTAATTAATTTACCAAAAATACTTAGATTCCTTCAAATCTCTTGAAATTTTAGTTAGGGTTAGTTTATTCATTTAGCAAGCTTGTCACCAAATTTCATGATTTTAGCTGGTCATTTGGTATTTTTAATCAATTCTGAAAGTTCATTACATCTTGAGAACATCAAGTCAGTCAGGCTAAGTGAAAGCCTCAATCTTTGTATCAGGCCTGGGGTTTGACACTACAATTTGGTAATCAAAGCAAGGTTTAACATAATTCCACCTTTGTGTTAGTCTTGGGTTGAGAGAAACTGTGAGTTCATTATCCCTACCTACAACAAAAACACAAAAATAGTCATGAGTGAAGAGAGACTTGTTGGTATTGAAACCAGAATAGAAACTCTTGCAGGGAATGTGGACACACTACTAAATGTTGTTCATGTAGTGATGGAGAGGTTTCCAAACCATGATCCAAGAAGACAACCACCTCCCAGAGGAAGAGGTAGAGGCAGAGGCTTCTTTGTGGGAGCAGGGAGAGGACAACCACCACCGGGGTATGAATCGGACCGAGGAGAGCATCGAACACAAGAGGAGGTTCCTGAGCACACAGACAAGCATTTAAAGGTAGAAATCCCTGAATTTTCTGGTAGCCTAAATCCTGATGATTTATTAGAATTGATTAGGGATATTGAGAAAATTTTTGAGTATAAAGGTTACACTGATGTTAAGGTCTTTAAAGTTGTTGTCTTGAAACTAAAGGGATATGCTTCTCTTTGGTATGATAACCTGACACACCAAAGGATTAAGGAAGGAAAAGAACCACTTAAGTCTTGGTCCAAGCTTAAGAAAAAGATGTTGAGTAAATTTGTCACCAAGGATTACACTCAAGATCTCTTTATTAAACTGTCCAAACTTAGACAAGATGAGAGACTAGTTGAGACCTACCTGAAGGAGTTTGAGCAGTTAACCCTGCAATGTGAGATTAATGAAAAACCTTAGCAAAGGATAACCAGGTTTCTGGAGGGTCTTGATAAGAATATTGCTACAAAGGTTAGGATGCAACCCCTGTGGTCTTATAATGATGTAGTCAACTTGTCTTTGAGAGTTGAAAAAATGGGAAAGGCTAAGTCTGCAGTGTCTAAAACTACCACTAGACCTGCATTTAGACCTTACTGGTGTCAGGATTGGTAGTACACCTAAACCAGCTACATCACCTACACTAGATAAACGGAAAGCCCCCATAAACCAGAAAACCAACCCATCTGTGACTGAGGGAAAGATCAAGTGCTTCCAATGTCAGGGATATGGCCATTTCAGGAAGGATTGTCCTTCTAAGAGGGCCCTGACAGCTATGGAAGTAGAAGAGTGGGAAAGAGAAGGATTGGTTGAGTATGAGGAGGATGAGAGCCTAGTGTTGGAGGAAATGAAAGCTGGGAAGGAATAAGGCCAATATCAAGTTGTAGCTCACCCTGACACAGGGCACAACTTGGTCTTATGGAGAGTTATGCATTCACAATAGGCACCCTTAGAAGCTGACCAGAGATCCCTGATCTTCAGGAGTAGATGCACAGTTCAGGGAAGGGTTTGTAACTTAATCATAGATGGAGGGAGCTGTACCAATGTGGCTTCCATCACCATGGTAAACAAGCTGAATCTGGTGACTCAGGATCACCCAAATCCTTACAAACTCAGATGGTTAAACAAGGGAGCAGAGGTTAAGGTTGACAAACAGTGTCTAGTTTCATTCTCTATTGGGAAAGTGTACAAGGATGAGGTACTGTGTGATGTTGTACCCATGGATGCTTGCCACCTGCTGTTAGGGAGGCCATGGGAGTTTGACAGGAATACAACTCATCAAGAGAAAGAGAATGTTTACAGCTTTAAACATGAAGGTAAGAAGGTAACCCTGACCCCCTTACCACCAAATCAAAGAAACTATAGAAGTCCACATATGTCAGAAGAGATCAGTGGTGTGTTGTTCTTATCTAAGGCTGCCATGATCCAAGAAATGAAACAGGAGCAACCTGTATTAATCCTGCTATCCAAGGAAGTAACTAAAAGAAAGGGTTCAGAGTTACCTGCAGAAATTGAACCTTTGATCCATAAGTTCAGGGATGTTTTTCCAAAAGAACTACCTAGTGGACTGCCACCCTTGAGGGGAATTGAGCACCATATTGATCTTGTACCGGGTCTTTGTCTTGCCCTAATGAGACACTGCTTACGGGGAGTGATCCAAAGACCACCAAGGAGTTAGAACATCAAATTGAGGAGCTTTTGAGCAAGGGCTTTGTCAGGGAGTCTCTAAGGCCCTGTTCTTTTGGACTGAATCCGTCTGAATCGAACTAAATGAATCGAATCGAATCGAATCGAACTTAATGGACTGAATCAATGAATCGAACTAAATCGAATGAACTTAATGGACTCGAATCGAATCGAATCGAATGAATCGAATGAATGAACTCGAATCGAATGAATGGACCTGAACTAAATTGAATTTTTTATAATAATAATAATAAACCCTATTATGAACCCTACGACTGACTATTTTTGACAATAAAAACGTTATGTTCCTCAACCCTTCGCCATAGAACTTGTTCGTCAAAGAAACTTCTACCTCGACGCAACACGCCCGATCGCTCCAAGGTACTCACCTATTTCTAATTTTCCTGACATGATTCTATCATATTCGTTATATTGTTAAATTTATCTTTTTGAGTTTGAATGTTGATATTACCCTTTAATTCTTTTGTGTGTTTGATATTACCCTACAATTTATTTTGCCAATGTATTCATTTGTCCTATACTCCTATGTTTCTTGTTTATAACTTTGAAACCCATAATTTGTTCTGTGTCCTATACTCCTATGATTCTATCATATTCGTTATATTGTTAAATTTATCATTATGCACTTGATACGAGTCTCGAGTCTTAACGTTATCGTAATTGACTTTCTTGAGAGGCGAGATGTACACATTGTCCGAAAAACGCTCAAACAAAAGCTTTTTTCTGTGATTAGATACATCTACACACAAATATACTAAACTCAGTACAAAACTGTCTGTCAAAAAATTGTTTAAACCATACATATTTGAGAATCCTTAAACTTGTAGAAATCAATCTTTGGATTGTCATTATGTATAGCAGGGTGACAGTTTTTGTACTGTGAGTAAAGTGCTGAGATACCCGTTAGTCTACTCCGTGAATAATAAATCCCTCTTCGAACAAAACAGCATCGAGAAATTTGAATCTCTGATGATCCACCAAAACCATATAGAAACCAAGAAATTTGCAGTTATTCGGGAGCTGGCTGGGCTAGGTTGTAATCTAACTCGTCTTCATCGGAAAAGAATGATGTAATAGATGAAGGAAGACTTCTTAATAACAAAGAGAGTGAACTCTTGGCAACAATGACGACTATCCAAATGAAATTATCAACTTCTTCCTCATATTGCTCGTATGTAAAGAATGATGTGAACGCAAATATCAGCACTGGATTCATGAACATAAATAAAAAACATAAATAAAGTGATTGAAAGAAATGAAGGAAGGTAAAGAGATTGGAAGTAATTACCATTGTTGTTGTTAGCGAGAGATGTCAGAGGAATAAGATAATGATCAATTGAATTTCACGCTAACTCAATCATCGGCCTACAATATTCAAATAAATTCAACATAATGATCAATTGAATTTCACGCTAACTCCGCAATTGCCAAAGTGTGTTGTTTTTTTTTTATCTTAAACGTGTTTGTCATATGTGTTTTACCAAAGTAGTTGTTACTTTTGATCATTCTTAACCATGCCTTTTATATATAATCTTCGTATCGATAATATTTTAATGAATTTGTGTCGATTTATTTGAAAGTAACGTAATGGGAAGAACTTCTTGGCCCGATGAAAATTCAAGAATTTTGCTCAACATTCTAAATGAAGAGAAAAACAGAGGAGTTAGCAAATTTAATTGGGGAAACATTGCCAAGAAATTTAATGCACAAAAAGAATGTAATGTGACTGGAAAACAAGTGCAAAATCATTATTCAGATTTGAAAGAAAGATACAAGGGCTGAGAGGAATTGCAAGGTTTATCTGGCATATCATTCAATCCTATTACTAAAAAAGTTGCTGTAGATGAGAAGTCTTTGGAGAGATATAACGCATTCATAGAGGTAAAATTATTATTAACTCATCTTAAAATTACCTCCAATTTGCTATATTATTAGTTAAATCTAAATTTAAGTTATAATTTGTTTTATACAGCGGAATGGAAAGTATGGGCTAAAATAATCAGAAGAGAATTGGCTAACATTGATGAAATGAGCAAACTATTTGATGGAAAATTTGCGCATGGGGTGGGTGGTTGTTTTTCTCCGGCAATGGCAAAAGGGCCATCTTACTTGAGTAGGCAAATTGAGGATCTTACTAATGATGAAACATCTCAAGACAATAAAGTTTCAGGTGATGATGAATTTAAAGAAACCATGTTTGATGATGAGCATAAAGCTCCACCAACTTTAGTTGACCAAAAAGTTTTTGTGGGAACCTCACGTAAACGAAAGGTTGAAGAACCCATTAGTCCGGAAGAACGTAAGAGAAGGGAAACTAGTTTTGATAGAGTTATCGCACTATTGTCGGGAACTGGTGTTGGTTCTTCAAGTAAGCAGCCTTCTACAGCTGAGATGGTTAGTGATGAATTGACTAGAATGAAAGTCGCAGAAGAATCGGGTGACGCGTACTTTGTCTCCGCTGTCAGATATTTAAGTGATGAAACACGTGCCAAGATATTCCTATCCCTTAAAAATGATAATCAAAAGTTGATCTATCTAAGAGTGATGGACGTAGATCCCTTGTTCACTCGCCTTTACTAGCACTACTACAAATTAGCACTTGGGCCACGGCTAAATTCGTGGCGCAAGTGCTAAATTTCCGTGGCTATATCATTTTGCCACGGGAATACCTTCCGTGGCGCAAGTGGCCGTGGCAAAGACATAGCCACGGGAAAAACAAGAACGTGGCTATTATTGAATTTTTGGCCACGGATTCTCTCGTGGCTAATAACTCCCGTGGCCAAAGAAATTTCCCGTGGCGAAAAAAAAAATTCCCGTGGCAAACAATATATATGAAAATTAAATAAATAAAACGTAAAATAATTTATTTATTTTTCACAATTGGTATTTATTCATATACGGAACCATGACAATCAAGGTAATTGTTTCGCTAGTTAACTTGATTCATTTGAACGTTATTTGGTTTCGCCGGTCATGCATTTGTGGGCATCGGAGAGGCTTCCCAGGAGGTCACCCATCCCAACACTAATCTCACCTGAGCACGCTTAACTGTGGAGTTCTTTTGATGTGCCACCAAAATTAAATGTTAACTTTGTTGATATAATTAGCACTTTGAATCCTTTTCAGTTTATTTTTTTTTCAAATCTTACCTTTAATACTATTTAATTACATAAATGTTACATGATTTACAAAATTTTGCGGGAAAAACATTATTTTGGCCGAAAGAATTAAATTTTCGATAGTAACCTCCTGACTAATGATTTTGACGTCTTTTTTTTGCCGAAGTCAGTAAACCATTTTCTCCTAAAAGTAAACGTAATTGTATTTTCCTAACATTTTTTTTATTTCTTTTGTTTATCGACATTCTTATTTTCATTTCTCATGTACTCATTTTTTCATATATTTTTCTATGCAAATTATATTGTATAACCGTCGTACCTGATGTGACCATTTTTTGGTAAAGTAATGACCGCTTTTTATAACTAAAGGTCTTTTTTCCCCAAAGTGATCAGTATTAACCAAAAAGTAGTCACTTTTTTTTACCCAAAAAACACGAAAAAGACTATTGTACAAAAGAATCGCTTATTTTCCTAAACCGATTTCTCTTTATTATCGTTTACCGTTTCTTTTCTCAAAATTTCACATTATTTGGAAATGTGACTGTAAATTATTATAATTTCTATATTTCTCTCTGTAATGCGCTTATTTTCAATGAAAAAAATTTGGAAATTTTTTTCTCAAATGAGTTAAATTTTACGTAAATTGTTCATGGTACCCTCGAATTTTGACAGATTACCTATGATGCCCTTTTTTTAAGTTTTTACATATGGTACCCCTATATTTAGCTTTTTCAATCCCAGAATACTCGTTGACAAACTTCCGTCATAACGTCGATACCCATATGCCTTGTGACGCCTTTTTTTGTTATCTAATGCACTATCAATTCATCATCAAATACCTAAGTCCTTATTTTGTCTAATAAAATAACATTTAGTACCTAAATAATATAACAATGACAACATAACATACTTAATTATTCATCAAATTACTTATAAGAGTAACGGCGTTATAACGAATTTTCGCCAAAGGGTATTCTAGTAATGAAAAAGGTAAATACAAGGACACCATATGTAGAAACATAAAATAAGGGGTGTCATGTCTAATCTGGCAAAGTTCAAGGGTACCACGGGAAATTTCCGTAAATTTTATATCAAATTCAAAATTTTCTAAAAATATCCTACAAATAAGTTGAAAATCAAATTTTGAATGAAATAGTTTAACAATATATTCATTTTAGATTTCTCTAACATAGATGGAAATAAGGTTTTTATTCAATTTGATATGTTATATCTTTAAATGTGATACGATCATTTAAGATTGTTATTCAAGATTATAAAGTTTAATTTAAAAAAAAAAAAGAAATTAAAAGAAATTCACGACTTTAATAAACAAAATTATATATTAAAACAATTTTTTAAAATTATTATTGTTTTAAAAAACCTACCAAACATAAATGTGATTTACAAAAAAATCAAAAAATTTAGGCGATAAAATTCTTTGCTTGCATAAAAGTTTATAAAATTTTAAAATTTCTTATTAAAGTACATAAAACAATAAAAATATTATTTAAATTAATCAAAGTGGTTCTCAAAATTTATATTTAAATGTATTTTCATATTATTATATTTGATTAAATTTCATTCAGATTTAAGTCAGAAAAGATACTCGCCACGGGTGTTTGTTAATTCGTGGCTAACAAAATATTTGCCACGGAATAATTCGTGACTAAATAAACTTTCGCCACGGGTGTGACATAGCCCGTGGCTAAAATAATTATTTGCCACGGGTGTAGCCTAATTCGCGGCGAAAGAGACTTTTTGCCACAGGAAAAATTATCCCGTGGCATAAATTTTTTTCCAAAATAATGAATAAATTTTTCCCGTGGCTAAGCAAGCATTAGCCACGAATTATAAATTCCCGTGGCATAATTCGTGGCGCAAGTGACAATTTGTTGTAGTGTAGTTTGTTTTAGAAGCACTTTGTAGTTTCAAGTTTGTGTGTTTGAACCTTTCATTTTCAGGTGTTTGAACTTTTCATTTTCATATGTTTGAACTTTGTGGTTAAGATATTTGAACTTTAATATCAAAATAATTGAATTTGATATAATTGTGTTTTAATTGTTCTAGTGTAGAATGGATAATGTTAGACGTGCATCTATAATTATTGCATTAGAAGAATTGCGAAGATCACTTGTACCAAGTGATGCTAGTATACAACGAACATCATCAAGTAGGCGGCCTAGAAGAGAAAGAGGGGAAAGTGGAGCTGAATACATTCACAGGTTGTTCAATGAAAACGCTACATCATGTTTTGAACAACTACGACTTGATAGGGTAATGTTTCTACAACTTGTAGATTTGATGATTGAAAGGAATTTGTTAGTTGATGGTAAGTATATAAAAGTGGACGAACAAATAGGAATTTGTTTATACATATTGGCCAAAGGCTCTTCCTATCGTGATGTTCTTTGATAGATTCAAGCATTCCATATCTACAATATGTGTGTATTTTAAAAAAGTGTTGGATGCCTTGGTTATATTGTCACATGATATCATTAGACCACACCGCGATCTACTTGAGGTGCCTCCGGAGGTAGAAAATAACTCACTTTATTGGCCTTATTTCAAGGTAATATTTGTACCTCGTGCATTTAGCTATTTTTTTATATTTTTTTTACTACCTTATGTCTTTGAGTTTTAACATCTCTATTACTACTATTATTTAGGATGCTATTGGTTCCATAGATGGAACGCATATAGAAGCACTTATTAGTGATCGTACTGGTACACCATTTCGAAATCATAATGGTCGTAAGACCTGGAATGTATTGGGTTGTTGTTCATTTGATAGGATTTTTACATTTATCAACGTGGGTTGGGAAGGGAGTGCCCATGATCTTACAGTATGGCGAGATTCTCTAACTGCCTCAAAATATGTTTTTCCTCATCCACCTGAAGGTAAGTATTAACTAATTTTCTTTATTTGTTTATAGCTCATTATTTTGCGATTCTCACGCAATTTTTATTTTACTTTGTAGGTAAGTACTATTTGGTGGACTCCGGATATCTTAATACTATTGGATATTTGTCTCCTATTTGCGATCCCATTTGCAGGAATTTAAGCACGGAGCACCTATAGGAATGTTAGAACATTTCAATTACCGACATTCTTCATTAAGAATGAAAGTTGAATGTGCGTTTGGTCAATTGAAGAAAAGGTGGAAGGTGCTGAAAACTATGCCCCAGATGTTACCAAAGTATCAAATGTCAATTATCGTTTCATGTTTCACACTTCATAATTTCATACGAATGCATAAGCTTGGTATCCCAATTGTACAACATGATGCAGTTATTGGGAGAACAGATACAAATTTGGATAATAAAGATCGAATGAGCCTTATGTCTAAAGTGAGAATGGATATAGCTAAAGCTATTTGGAAAGATAACAATCCCGAAGAGCATGAAGATGGAGTGTCGCAAAATGACAACGAAGAAGAACATATGGAGGTAGATGATCCGAATAACTAAATTTTGTAATTTGCGTTGAATCTAAACATTTTTCACAATTGCAAGCATTTGATGTATTGACACTAATAATTTTTATTTTTATTTTATCATGACTCCTATTTCTGAACTAAAAATTTCGTTATTACACACTGCTGTCTATTTATATATATTTCAAAGAACCAGCCGATGACGACGATAATAATAATAATAATAATAACAACAACAACAACAACAACAACAACAACAACAACAACAACAACAACAACAACAACAACAACAACAACAACAACAACAACAACAACAACAACAACAACAACAACAACAACAACAACAACAACAACAACAACAACAACAACGATAGTAATAATAATTACAATAATAATAATAATTACAATAATATAGTTGAACCGAATCAATCAATCAATCAATCAATCAATCAATCAATCAATCGAATCGAATCGAATCAATCGAATCAATCAATCGAATCAATCAATCGAATCAATCGAAAGTGAATCGAATCGAATCGAACTAAACTGAACTAAACTAAACTGAAATTAAGTCCAAAAGAACAGGGCCTAAGTCCTTGTGCAGTCTCTGCATTGCTTGTTCCTAAGAAAGATGGAACATGGAGAATGTGTCTTGTGAAGAGAGCCATCAACAATATTACCCAATTCCAAGGTTAGATGACATGCTTGATGAACTGAGTGGTGCCAAGGTTTTCTCTAAAATTGATCTCAGGCAAGAGTACCATCAGGTGAGAATCAAGGAGGGAGATGAATGGAAGTCTGCCTTCAAAATAAAGCATGAGTTATATGAGTGGCTTGTGATGCCATTTGGCCTCTCAAATGCACCCAGTACTTTCATGAGATTGATGACTGAAGTGTTGAGGCCATGCTTAGGTCAGTTTTCTGTAGTGTACTTTGATGACATACTGGTGTACAGCAGCAGGGAAGATCATATCAGGCATCTTGAAGTGGTTTTTAAGATTCTCAGGAAGTAGAAGTTGTTTAGCAAGCTAGAAAAGTGCACCTTCATGGTTGAAGAGGTGACCTTCCTAGGTTACATTGTATCTGGAAGGGGTATATCAGTGGACCAGGAGAAAATCTCAGCAATCCAGTCCTGGCCAGTTCCTAAAACAATCACTGAAGTTAGGGGATTCCATGGATTGGCTTCCTTTTACAGAAGGTTCATTAAAAACTTCAGCTCGGTTGTAGCACCAATCACTGAGTGCATGAAGAAAGAGAGTTTCAATGGTGACAATGCTCAGCGAGTCCTTTGAAGGAATTAAGAAGTTGATGTGTGAAACCCCTATCCTGAAGCTGCTAGATTTTGATCAGCTATTTGAAGTGGAGTGTGATGCCAGTGGAGTTGGCATTGGAGCGATTTTAATTCGGGCTCGAAATTAGTAGCCTATTTCAGTGAGAAGCTAAATAGAGCTAAACTGAAATACTTTACCTATGATAAAGGGTTTTATGCTATCATCAGAGCCCTGATGCACTGGAATCATTACCTGAAGCCTAAACCATTTGTGTTGCATTTAGACCATGAGGCACTAAAATATATCAATGGTCAACACAAATTGAGTCACAGGCATGCTAAGTGGGTGGAGTTCTTACAGTCATTCACTTTTTCTAGCAAATACAAGGAGGGAAAGCAAAATGTAGTGGCAGATGCATTGTCAAAGAGGCACTCCTTACTATCAGTCATGGGAAACAAAGTCCTTGGGTTTGAATTTATGAAAGAGATGTACAAGGAAGACCCTAATTTTTCTGAAGAATGGATAACACAAACTGAAGGACAAAAGGTTCCAGGAAGCAAGTATCTCTTGCAGGAAGGATTCTTGTTCCAGGGCAACAAGCTGTGTGTGCCTAGAGGATCCTACAGGGATCTACTGATAAGGGAAGTTCACTCAGGAGGCTTAGGAGGTTACTTTGGAGTCCAAAAGACATTGGACATTCTTCAGGATCAGTTCTATTGGCCTAGGATGATGGGAGATGTCCAGATCATTCTCAGAAGGTGTTCAGTCTGTCAGCAGGCCAAAAGCTCTTTCCAGACTGGTCCTTATACTTCTCTACCAGTGCCTGATAAGCCATGGGAAGATGTAAGCATGGTTTTTGTTGTTGCCTTACCCAGGACTCAGGGGGGCAAGGATTCTGTGATGGTAGTTGTTGATAGGTTCAGTAAGATGGCTCATTTTGTGGCATGCAAGAAGGCGAGGATCTTTGCCCGGTGTTCTTTGGGCTTTATTTACGGGAAATTTTGAGGCTACATGGGGTACCAAAGACCATAGTGTCGACGGGGACACCAAATTCATGAGTTATTTGAAAAACCCTATGGAGGCTTCTAAAAACAAGGTTGCTATTCAGTACATCTCACCAACCTCAAACTGATAGCAAAACTGAAGTCACCAACAAGACATTGGGGAGGATACTGAGGTGCATAGTTAGCAAGTCCTTAAGGGATTGGGATTTGAAATTGTCACAAGCTGAGTTTGCATTCAACAGGGCACCATCTGCTACAACTGGTCATAGTCCATTTGAGATAGTCTATGGGGTTAATCCACTCATGCCCTTAGATTTATCCAGTGTTCCAAGAGGGGAGATGAACTTTAATGTTAAGGCCAGAGTTGAACAAATGCTAAAACTTCATGAATCAGTCAAGAAGTAGATCAAACAAGGCAGCAAAAAGATTACAATTACTCCTTTACCACCTAATCAGAAGAACTATGGGAGTCCAAGTGTGACTGATGGACTTAATGTGGTTCTATTTCTATCTGAAGCAGAAATGATCAAGGAAATGCAACAAGAACAACCTGTTCTCATCTTATTATCCAAAGAGATTCATGAGGATATGGAGCCTCAACTGCCAGTAGAGGTTAGACCATTACTAGAGCAATACCAGGATGTCTTCCCTGCTGAATTACCTAGTGGACTGCCTCCACTAAGAGGTATTGAGCACCAGATTGACCTTGTGCCAGGATCTGTACTCCCTAATAGGTCTGCATATAGGTGTGATCCTAATGCTACAAAGGAATTACAGAGTCAAATTGACGAGTTGACGAGGAAGGGATTTGTAAAGGAATCTTTGAGTCCCTGTGCTGTCCCAGCACTATTGGTTCCTAAGAAGGATGGCACATGGAGGATGTGTATTGATAGCAGAGCCATCAACAACATCACAGTCAAATATAGGTTTCCTATACCGAGGTTAGATGACATGTTGGATGAGTTAAGTGGTGCCAGGATCTTTTCTAAGATTGATCTTAGGCAGGGTTATCACCAAGTGAGAATCAGAGAAGGTGATGAGTGGAAAACTGCCTTCAAAACTAAGCAAGGGCTCTATGAATGGTTGGTTATGCCATTTGGGTTATCAAATGCCCCCAGCACTTTCATGAGATTGATGACAAAAGTGTTGAGGCCTTGCTTCGGAAGGTTTGCTGTGGTGTACTTTGATGATATCCTAATTTACAGCAAAACCACAGGAGAACACTTAAGCCTCCTTGAGAAAGTATTCCAAATCCTGAGAGGTAGCAAATTTTTTGGGAAATTTGAGAAATGCACCTTCTTGGCATCTGAAATTAAGTTCTTAGGGTATATCATCTCTGGGAGAGGGATTTCTGTGGATCAAGATAAGATTGATGCTATTAAATCTTGGCCAATTCCTAAGAGCATCACTAAAGTGAGGGGATTCCATGGCCTTGCTTCCTTTTACATGACGTATATCAAAAACTTGATCTTTGTTGCCGCCCCTATCACACAGTGTATGAAGAAAGGGGAATACAAGTGGATTGAGAATGCTCAGCAAGCATTCAACTTGATCAAAATAATGTTGTGTGAGGCACCTATTCTCAGGCTACCTGCTTTGAATTGCCTGTTTGAGGTAGAATGTGATGCTAGTGGTGTTGGCATATGATAAGTCCATTTCATATACACTCTAACCCCATATTTTAGCTCTATTTTACATGCTAATTTGCACTAATCTTAGTGTTATTGAGCTAATATTGCATTCTAGTTGTATTTGCATGGTTTGTCATATTTTGTAGGTATTTGAGCTTCTACATTTTTTGCAAACACTAGAAGCAAGGCTAAATAGAAGACCATGATGGACCAATCAAGAGATGTTACATGGATTTGCATGCATAAAGATATGGATTAAAATGAGAAATGCAAAATAAGGTCTTATGCAAAGTCAAGCCCAAGATTTGAAGTCCAATTAAGGTGGAAACTTTTGATGCTTAGTGAAGCTTTAGATGCTAATATCACATTTAGCCAAGTGAATTAAGATAGAATTAGTGGCTCACAATTGATCCCCTTGGCATTTAATCAAGAAGTGAAGAGATTTGAAGCAAGCTTTAGGATGTTCATTGGATGCTCTTAGGATGCTCACTAAACATTTAACCGGAGGATTGAAGTTGAGTTAATAGCTCACTTAGGATTCATTTGGTAATTCATCAAGCAATTAAGAGAAAATATTTGGGGTTGACCCCTTGTATTTACTCTAAGTTTCACCCCTCATTTCCTATATAAAGGGTGTAGACTTCAACACTTGGACACACCTTTTACATATCTTCTTTTACACCTTTACACACATTTTTCCACACATTTTCATATATGTTTTAGTCTTAGTTTTAGAATAAAATGTAGGTTAGATTTCCTTTATGTTATCTACATTTCCTTTAGCATTTCAATATTGTATTACAATTTCTATTCAAGCATTGTTCTTCAATTCCAATTCCATTTCCATTGTTGAGGTAATTTATTTCTAGTATTGTTTCCTTATCATTATGTTTATCATTTTGTTCATCATTAGCTTAGTTTAAATAATGCAAGAGTAATATATCTTGTCTACGGGATAAAGGAAGCCATGCTAAATAACTAATCACATGTATTAAAATGAGATGTCACGATATTAAAATAGTTTCTATAACATGTTTGCATTATATTGTTTAATCTTTTGTTATTGGCCGTAATCGTAGATTAAGTTTGTTAATTCATTCTATAAGTCAAGAGGCACGGAATTGAATTAGACTAAGCATGTGTAGTAGGACGACCTAGTCATAAACGAGAGTTTCTCTAGGACCCGGTCTATGGTTGACACTAATATCGATAGATGGGTGTCTCTAAGCCTAAACAATTTATCATTATCAATGCATTTCTAAATTAACATGACTAATTAGTAATTTGCATGTGTGACCCGATTTCCCTAGACGCTTTCTTTTTTATTGTTTTCATTTTATTTGCATAACCAACCAACCAACCAACAACCGATAAACCGACCTCGATAGAATTCAATCCATAGCAACTTGTTTAGCAAACTCTCGTCTCCTTATGGTTCGACCCCTATTACTACATTTATTTGTGTTTAGGGAATTTATCTTTGCATAGGTGTGCGATAGTTTATCAAATTTTGGCGCCGTTGCCGGGGAGTACAGTTTTATTGCGTATTGATTTGTCGATTTTTATCTTGTTTTTTTGTCTTGAGGAACACTTGTTCCTTGAGACCATTACTTATCATTTTCTAGAAATTGTTGTCTTATGCCCAGGTCTTCTCGTAGTGGAGATTTGTTTTCACCGGATTCCGAACCCGAGAAAACCATTAGGAGAAGACGGCATTTTTGGAATGAAGTGAAAGAAAATTTTGTTTCTCCGTGCAAGTTAAAAGTGCTAGAAAGTCTTACTTAGACGATCTAAAAATCCTTGAAGAAGAGGAGGTTTTAAGTTCACCATCTCCACCACCACCACCACCACCATCTTCAACAAAAAAGATGGTGAAACTTTCCGATCACTCAAAGCCCACCGCGGCCATGCTTTCGGCCGGTATCACTACTCAAATTACCACACCGGACTTCGAGATCAAACCGGCTTTCATTAGCCTTGTGGAGAGGAAGCAATTTGAGGGAAGTGTTGGAGCTTGTGTCCTCCACAAATTAGTGTGATAACATTTGTAAATCTCTTACAGGTTCAAAAGGGTATACTTCGTATTTTATCAGTTGATTAACGATTACCTAATAACGGTTGGCTTGCTAGAAAGTTTGACGTTATTATCATACAGATGGCGGTGATCAACTGGTCCCTAAAGGTCACACCTATAGGATGTGTTTGAGAGATGTGGTTATAGAAATATAATCACATTGATGCCTTATATGACTAAACAGTTAGTCAATGTGTTGATGAGACAATTATTTAATGAAGATTAAATAATATTAGTTGAGACGAATTAACTGTCAATTTGTAAAATTGAATATAATAAGTTATATTTAATTAATGTATATAATGTTAGCTTGGACGAATTAATATGTTAATTCGTTCTTAAATGTAATCGGTTATATTTAATCAACAAGATGAATGTGTTATAGTGGTAATAGTAAGGGTACTCAAACCAAGAGGTTATGGGTTCGATCCTCACTAGATGACAATTTATATTTAAAACATTTTATACATTTTTGGAAACCGAAAATAAGGAATTAAAACTCCTTATTATCTCGGTATATGGGCCGAAATTAGGAGATGAGAAATCTCCCTATGGACTTCTCTTTTTCGGTTATAAGAAGAGGAGAAGGGAGAATTTTTCTAACCTAATATTCTTTTTCCCAATTCTTGCCTCCTCTCGTTGGAAAAACACAAAAACCCTAAAATTAATCTGTTGATTTGGGGATCGATTCTAGCAAAAGAACAAATGCATATCTCATATCATCTTGGGTGCAACTGATAGGAGAATATCATTGCGATATTGTTCATAGGCCATATAAGCTAGGACCGAAGGTTATTTCGTCATCTCTTTACCCCTTTTTGTTTATGCAATTTAATTTATGACATGCTTTCATCATGATAAATTCGTTATAGTCCTTAAATTTAAAGGGATGCATATAGATTAATCCCACAGGAAGTCCGTTGGAGGATCCCAATTTGCATGTGCAAACTTTCTGCGATTATTGATCCATGATCCGTCAAACGGGCGTCACTCAAGCCCAAATAAGGGAAATACTTTTCCCTTTCTCTTTGAAGAACAAGGCCAAGCTTTGGATCAATAACCTTGACCGCACCGCTTTGGGAATCACCAATTGGGAGACATTGGCTCTTGCGTTCTATCAAAAGTTTTTTCCACCGGAGAAAACTTAAACCTTGAGGAGCCAAATCACCGGTTTCCGTCAACAAGCTCTTGAAAGCTTATATGAGGCTTGGGAGAGGTACAAAGAGTTGCAAAGACAATGCCCACATCATGGGTTGGACGATTGGTTCCTAGCTATAACATTCTATAATGGATGTTGTGCCGAGTCCTGAAGGATTCTTGATTCCACCAACAATGGGCGTTTTGATCAAATTGACACCGATATTGCTCATGCCACGATCAATCTATGGTGGTCCATGATGCACAATATGTCAATTCCCGAAGTGTGCCACTCAAAGGTAAAGAAGAATCCTCCGACAATCCCGTCTTGTTAGCTCAAATTGCCTTACTCCAACAACAATTGGCGGAACGAGATGCTAGAGATTCCCTTCAACAACTCAATGTCGTGTCTTCTATAAGTCAAATCATTGTTTGTGATTGTTGCGGAGGTGCGGGTCATTACACCGCTCATTGTCGAGCTACTATTGAGGAGGTAAATGCTTTTCAAGCT
Organism: Silene latifolia; assembly: GCF_048544455.1. Classification (NCBI taxonomy): domain Eukaryota; kingdom Viridiplantae; phylum Streptophyta; class Magnoliopsida; order Caryophyllales; family Caryophyllaceae; genus Silene; species Silene latifolia. The sequence goes on from NW_027413123.1 coordinate 11,420,973, forward strand.
TTTAGACAAAGTTCTTATCCACCGGGTACATTTTCCAATACTTATAACCTGAATTCAAAATTCCATCCGAACTTGTCTTACACTAGCAACAATGTGCTTAACCCTCAACCCCCACCACAACAAAATGCCTATGTCCCTCAACAACAAAAGTATAATCCCCCACCGGGTTATCAAAATCAACAAAGGCCACCTCAACAAAACTACCAACAAGGGCCACCACCTCAAAATGGCCAACAAAACAACCAAGAAGGAGGTAAATTTGAAGGCTTGATAGTACAAATGCAAAGGGAATTATTGGCTCAAATCCAAAAGAATGATCAAGCTCACAATGCCGCAATCAAGATGCTAGAGCAATAAGTGGCTCAACTAGCCTCATCTAGCTCTCAAAGGAAAACCGGCCAACTACCACCTCAAGGTACGCAACCACACGAGACCGTTAATTCTATTTCCTTGAGAAGTGGTACAAGCTATGATGGGCCGTCCATGACTTTGGATGACGAAGTGGTTGTTAAAAAGCCTAGCTTGGGGGAGTTTGATAAGTCCATTTTATATACACTTGAACCCCATATTTTAGCTCCATTTTGTATGTCATTATGTACTAAACTTAGTGATTTTGAGCTAATATTGCTTCCTAGTTGTATTTTGCATGCTTCGCCACATTTTGTAGGTATATGAGCTTTTAGGAGCTTAATCCTACACATTTGCAAGTGAACTAGAAGCTTGGCTAACAAAAAAGTACGATGGACCAACTTGAAGTGATGTTTGGACTTGCATGAACAAATATTGTGGATTGAAAAGAGAAAACAAAAATCAAAGTCAAAGGAAGTCAAGCCCAAATGCAAAGTCCACACAAAGCTCTTAGGATGCTCAACATGGGATGCTTCATAAGATGCTAAGAGGATCTTAAAACCGGAGACTAAATGCACATTAACAACAAACTTTGGATTCCACAAGACTTTAATCATGCATTAATGGAAAAATACCCGGATTCAGGTGTCCCCGATCGGGGTGGCCTGTGTAATACCCCGTAATTTGATAAGTATTTGTAAGAATAATTTATGTAATTCGAATAATTAATTAAAAGACATTATATTAATAATTCCAAATAAGACGATAATTAATAATAAAATAATATATGAGTCGGGTAATATTGACCGAGGGGTTGACTTACATGTGATAAAGGAGTTTGACTCGGGAATTTTAATAATAATAATATAATTTATAATAGTAATAATAATAATCGTATATAACATAGTTTCCTAATATCGCTCTATAAGATCTGCCTTATCACTATAAATAGATGGCATGACCTAATGAGAAAGCTTATTTTCACATAAAAAAGAAAGAGAGGGAGAATAAGAAGGAGAAAAGCAATGGAATTTATCGTCTTCTATCATCTCAAGGTGACGGTTTCGTCGAGGAATACTTTTAGTTGATTAGCTTGGATTGCGTAATTGGATATTACTTCCCAGGTAGGATAACTACTCAACTTGTCTCACTATTTAATTGATAAGAGTAATTGTGGAATTGTATGGTTAATTGCCACTGATTGAATTGTCGGATGTGAATTATATCTCATTGGATTATATTTTGGTTATTGGTTTATTCATATCGTAACTATTGGATACCTCAAACTCGTTTTGGGATGATTATTATTATCGGCATGACATTTGCATTGGATACCTTAGTTTTATACTGGGATGGTGAATACCTCAACTTCGGTTGAGATGATGAATACTTCAACTTCGGTTGGAATGATGGATACCCTGGGCCAGGGATTGGCGGGCTGAATAAGTGTTTCGGGTGATGAGCTCAGTTGTTTTGTCATTATATATCATATCATATCACGTTGTATTGTTGTTGGTTATTCCTACTCAACCTCGTGGTTGACCGTGTATTCGTGAACACCTGTGATGAACCATAATGGGGAGCAGATTTGACAGGTACTAAAGATTAGCTGACTTGGGAGCTTATGGGATTGCGTGAGGACATGGCCAGTCTACCTAGAAGTCTAGACCTCATAGATTGATTAATCGCTTTATTCATTTCCGCTGCGAGTTGTAATTATTTTATATTAAGTTTTAGTTGGTTAAGTTGTAATAAACATGTATTCACTAAAGTTTTAATTAAAGCACTTTGGTTTGTTGTACTTTGTTATTTACTACCTTGAGAAACCGAGATGGTAACAGTCCTATTTATTTGGGAATGTCTTATTAAAGGCTCCAAAATAAATGGGGCTGTTACAAAGTGGTATCAGAGAAAAACGATCCTCAAGCCTAATTAATGAATAATAATGAACTTAGGATGTGTCTAAATAAAATGAACCCCGGGTAGAAACTGTTAGGAGCCCCTCTTAGTGCGGTTAAGAAGCTAGCCTTAATTCGTACTCTTTGGCCCTCTCAGTTTTGAACCGGGTACCCCGAGAGAAATTTGAGGAGTGGGTAGTTAAAAGGAGGTATTTAGGATATTTTTATGTTTTGAGAAAAATTACTAATATTGTTGCAGGGTGGATTACGGTAAGTATTGTTAATGAAATAATAGCTTGACCATGTGATATTTATGATGGAATTTGATATCGTTGTTGGATGAGATGAGAATTGGATGAGGAATGAGATGTCGAATTGTGTTGATCATGAGCATGAACTTAATTGTGGCATTGTTGTTGGCTATTCGGTTGGATGTTGTGTGATGTGTTGTTAGTAGTATCATGTCTAGTGATATGCGGTTATGTGAATCGCGAAACCATGCTTTTTATAATATTATGAAATGATTAACTTGTGATAGGGATGTTATAGAATAGATGCCTAGTCATGTGTGTGAAGTATGATGACCAAATTTTGTTAATACAAGTAGAGGAGGGTGTTAATAAGGGCTTATGACCTAGTAAAAAGGAACCTAGAGCTGAACCTTATTCTGTTAGATTTTTATCTCTATTTGATCTAGTTGCCATTTGATCTCACTTTATCGTCTAAGGTCGAAAGTTTTATGAGTGATAACCCAGTGAGTTAGCTTTCCAATGTCGTTGGTTTCATGTTTACAAGTTTTACGGATTGGGAGAAATAAATATTTTAGTGGACAGTGGTCAGAATGTTCCTGTACAGTTATGTTTTCGACAAACGATTTTGTAAAATTTCTCATTTAATCTGTGCTTAAGATTTTTGCCTAATTCTAACTCCATTTTTAAAAGATTCAAATATGTTTTCAAATTGATAAGCCACGTTGCCAGATAATGTTTTGACATTTAATAGTGATTTTTACAAGTTGACCCAAGTTTTTGACAAATTGCTGACCAGTTTCTGTTTGGACCCACTAAATTATAAAAATCTTTATAAAATGGTTATTCAAGTTTTAGACTTGATTTTTTTTCTCATGTTTTGAAAACTCCCTATATTTTCTGGAAAGTATAAAAACTCGAAGAGGAATGTAACAGTTATTTAATGGTGATTTTTTTTGAAAGTCACAACTTGACTTTGATTTATGAAAACGCGAGTTTACAAAAGTTCAATATAAATTCTTTGTCAATCCTTAAACTATAGTAGTTGAGATGTAGGAGTGATGATAAGGGGGGGGGCAAAGGAGAGGTAAGCTAGGATACATTTGACTACACCTTGTTTTTATTATAGGGTTAGTTTTATACGCGTAACTTGAAATTGGTACATGTGGGGTTGTGAAGTGTGCTATGATTTATGTCAAAATGAATAACCGTTGATCTATAATAGTGCTAATAGACGCTTGTGATGAATCTTGTTATAATCTGTAAACCTGGCTATCCTTATCTGATTGGTATTTATACAGTGTAACCTTTGTAATGGTCAAGGTTCCGAGGACGTAACCTTATTTTTAAGGGGGGTAGGACTGTAAAATCTCGGTGGTTGTGGCGTTTTGAAATTTTACGATGTTATATTATGGTGTTGGTGTTCTCAATCTTAATGTTTTGTTTGAGTTATCTGTTTTAGTTGTTGTCCTTACTTGAGCAATATAATGCATGATATAAGTGAGTAGAGCTTTAATTGTGTTATTAAACTTCGGGACGAAGTTTATTTTTAGGAGGGTAGAATGTGACACCTCATGTTTTAAGTTTATTTTGTGATACATTTTGATAAGTTTGATAATAGTAAATGGTTAAATTGTGTTCAAGTGGTAATAAGTAAAATGGTACTCAATTGTGTCGACGGTTTATTAAGGCTTTTTGTAGCACTTCTAGCTTTTGGGCGAACTTCGAGACGAAGTTCATTTTAAGGGGGGAAGACTGTAATACCCCGTAATTTAACAAGTATTTGTAAGAATAATTTATGTAATTCGAATAATTAATTAAAAGACATTTATATTAATAATTACAAATAAGATGATAATTAATAATAAAATAATAGATGAGTCGGGTAATATTGACCGAGGGGTTGACTTACATGTTATAAAGGAGTTTGACTCGGAAATTTTAATAATAATAATAATAATAATAATAATAATAATAATAATATAATTTATAATAGTAATAATAATAATAGTATATAACATAGTTTCCTAATATCGCTCTATAAGACCTACCTTATCACTATAAATAGATGGCATGACCTAATAAGAAAGCTTACTTTCACATAAAAAAGAAAGAGAAGGAGAATAAGAAGGAGAAAAGCAATGGAATTTATCGTCTTCTATCGTCTCAAGGTGACGGTTTCGTCGAGGAATACTTTTAGTTGATTAGCTTGGATTGCGTAATTGGATATTACTTCCCAGGTAGGATAACTACTCAACTTGTCTTACTATTTAATTGATAAGAGTAATTGTGGAATTGTGTGGTTAATTGCCATTGGATGAACTGTCGGATGTGAATTATATCTCATTGGATTATATTTTGGTTATTGGTTTATTCATATCGTAACTATTGGATACCTCAAACTCGTTTTGGGATGATTATTATTATTATCGGCATGACATTTGCATTGGATACCTCAGTTTTTATCGGGATGGTGGATACCTCGCTTTTATCTTTGGGATGGTGAATACCTCAACTTCGGTTGGGATGATGAATACTTCAACTTCGGTTGGAATGATGGATACCACGGGCCAGGGATTAGCGGGATGAATGGGTGTTTCAGGTGATGAACTCAGTTGTTTTGGCATTATATATCATATCATATCACGTTGTATTGTTGTTGGTTATTCCTACTCAACCTCGTGGTTGACCGTGTATTCCTGAACACCTGTGATGAACCATAATGGGGAGCAGATTTGTGAAAGGATTCAATAACCCTCTAATTAAACCTTTTAATTATTGATCTAAAATACTCATTAAAATAGATGTTTTTTTTTTTTTGGTGTAATGTGAGTATATATTATATCATAAGATTGAAAAAATTAAGTGTTACAAGCAAACCAGGGATCGAGTCCCATAACAAGCAAATTAAAGCACTACTCTAATGTTCAGGGATCGAATCCCATCAGCATCAAGTCCGCATTTTCCCTTAACTCTCTTCCTTACTTCCTCCTCTATTCGTGCTGCAACAATTTCAGGGCGTACCAAGCATTCATTGACTCTAGCATTATTCCTTTGATACCAAACTGAATAAGTAAACGCATTGAAAATAGCCACCTTTACTTTCCATGTAACACCCGCAAATTTTCTAATCTCATTTATTCACTTTTAAATTATGAGATGTAATTTTAATCCTTCAAGTACGGATATGATTTAATTATTTAATTAAATTCGTTTTATAATCGGTGTTCGCTCTTGATGCGTATTTTATCCTTTTTGACTCGGAATTTAATTCCGTCAAACCCGTAATATTTTGTAATTGTCTTGTACATATATTATAAGATCAAAGTGATCCCTACATAATACACCCACCAGATTTTAGAGGCCATCTAGCTTGCCTCCTACTTTTTATTTTATTGCAAAAACAACCCTAATCTATACCATAGTTCGGCCCCTTGTCTTCATAGCTTCCTTATATTATTCTTTTGGGTGGAATTTACCAATAATTGTGCCTTGTTGTCCCTTGCTTTGGCTGGTCACTTGCTCTATTTAAAGGACTCCATTTTCCTCTTCATTTCTTACGTACAAACTACTACAATTCATACTTCAAAGCTCTTGCAATTTGAATCAATTCTTCTACTCTTTTTACTAGTTTACAAGCTTGTTTTCCACCATAATTTAGGAGAAAACATATCAAGAGAATTCATCCTATTCCTTTCCTTCAAAACTCTAATTGTTATTGGTAATCTCTTCTACTTTGGTAAGAATAGTAATAATAATAGTCAAGGTAGTTTTATAGTCATCATAGTTTTATTTCATATACTTAATCGTGACATATGGAGCAATATACCATATGTGTTTTTATTTTATAGGTTATCAAGAAGACTCTGAAGAAGACGAGTATTTAATCGACTCGGACCTTGACAACTAAGGTAACAAAGGACGTTACTCGGTGTTACCATATATTTGTTGTAGTTGCTTGTATTAAGAACTTTGACATTTAGAGGACTTACTAATAATTTGGACTATAAATTGATAATAACTAATTTCGAAATTATGAGTAAAATGGCTATAAATTACTTTTCTGGAACATTTGACATATTATAAGTCACCATGAAGTTTTATAGTAATTGTTTTGCATTTAAAGTATTTATTTCGTATTTTACATTATTGTTGCAATTCTTGCAAATATAGTATACTTGGATTTGTTTTAATTAGTTTTAAAATACTTATACTAATTAACAATTTATGAAATTTTAATATAAGGCTGAGACATTATATATTAAGGTTGTGTTAAATTTTAGCCCTCGAAACCTTCATTTCGTAATTTAAAGTAAATTGGAAGTTTTAGTCAAAACAGAAATTTGTTGATAAACGATTCGACAATCTGTTTGTAAAATTTATATCCCCTGTTTATATTTCGAATATTTAAAAATGTTGTGAATAAAGTCCTGTTATTTTCAAGTCTAGGATCTACACAAAAAATTTCATAACATTTGGACGTGTGGTTTGATCAGAAGCAAATATTTGTGAACATCTATCCAGAATACAACAATTCTGTCTTTAGCTCAAAGTTTAATTTGAAAAACATATTTATCCTTCGAAACATAAGCTCATATTTTTCATGAATAAACTTTAGGATGTCTAGTATCCTGTAAAATTTTAATTTACCTCAAAATATATTCTAAAAGTCGATTTATAAATTAAGACATTCTGGTTATCATTTTATGACTGATTCTGCAAATCAATTTATATACCCCTGCTACTTTCGTCATTACAAGTTTATCAAAGAATAAAAGTTGTAGCTAAAACCTTCTGGAAACCATGAAAATTGACCTTGCATCATTTCTATTTTTATATATTTAATTATGAATTTTACCGTAAAAATTTGTTCATTTTGTAAAAAGCGCTTTTATGACTAAGTCTCAATAAAGGCCTAAATAATACATATCTTCATAAAGTACTTTCATTTAGACTTGATTTAAAGTATAAAGCAGTAGCTTTATCATATGTAAACTTCGAAACCATTTTATACCTTATAATTATACAGTTAAGTTTTCACTCGAGATAATAAAAGAGTAGTTCACTTACAAATCTTGAAATAAGATACTACCTTTTGGGTATTTTTGAGTTTGGAATATTTGGAGGGAAGGCAAGGAATAATAAACTGAGGTATACTATTTTCTTACCACCATTTGATTTGTTACCCGGTGAGCGGGGTTCCGTTGGTACAGATTGTCGTAGAGTCATGTACATGTACTTAGACCGGGCCGAGCAGGGGTTCCGTTATGGTTTGTGACTAGTGGGTTGGTGAGCGGGGTCCCCAAAAATTAGCACATGGTAGGTGAGCGGGGTCTACGGTTTTTAGCGATATTGCCAGCATGTTAAAATCTAAGCTTTGAACTATATTATTTCCATTTCGTTGTTTGAGGAATTTTTTTCATTAAGCATGCAAGACGATTTGTTCGATCGTAATTTTGATATCATATTTTAATTACTTTTGTTATAATACTTCAATCTATTTTGATATATTATTTCTTCTATACCATTTATATTGTGTAACATGGCTGGGAGAACGTCTAGTTACTCCCCCATCGATAATGGTCATTATGTTTATAACATGACGGGTATTCTTATGGATGGGATATCGGTGTGAGAGCTAGCGAGTAGTCCAAGATCCTACTGTTCCTTTATGTTTTCGGTTGAACACTTTGAGGATTTTTGTTTTAGCCTTTTTCTAGGAAAGTGGCATTTGTATTTGACCGAGCTTTGCAAATCTTCATAATTGAGAATTTTATATTCTCAATTTTTATCGATTAGACTTTTATCACGTGTTATTAATCCCGTTACGGTGATTCCGCCACTTTATTTTGTACTAGATTTATAGGGGGATTACAGTTGGTATCGAGCATCATCTTTGCTCCCGACGCTCACACATTGATCTGTAGGATTATGCCTAATAAATAATTTAGTGAGAGATGGGTAGAAACCAATAAGGACTTGGATGCTAGTTTATCTGTTTTTGCAAATCAGTGCTTAGCATTGACTAAGTGTTAACGTTCTTTTAAGATGGCCGGACGCGGACGTGGACGTGGACGTGGATGTCAACAGGAAGAGATTCCGGATCGCATAAAGAATCAACCAAGCGATCATCAACTCGCTTAATCACCTAACCAACAGGATCGAAGACTTGGCCCCACGCGGTAGAGGAAACGGTGGACAGCGAGAGTTCAGTTTTTCCCGAGCTGCCGGACAGATGGCGAAGAGCAGATTGACCTTCTTCAAGGGTGTCATTGACCCTGAGGCTCTAAGGCTGTGGATCAGACAGATGGAGCGACAGTTTGAAATCTGCGAGGTCCCAAACCAGCACATGGTGAACCTGGCCGTCCATTATCTGCAAGGTGAAGCCGACCATTGGTGGAGGATTGTTGGTTCAGCAGCCGCACTAGCACCTGGGTTCGGATGGACCGAATTCGTCACCATTCTTGAGAGAAGATTTTACCCTGAAGAACTAAAACACCGGAAGATCGAAGAGTTCATGGAATGCAAGCAGGGAAACCTATCAGTCCAAGACTTCACCGACCTTTTCAACGATCTTGCGCACTTTGCTTGAGGAGTGCTCCCCGATGAGGCCCGAAGGGTTTTCTATTATCGCAGGAAGCGAAAGCCGAGGTCACTCATTTGATGCCTAAAGACCGGATACCGTAGAGAAGATCTACAATGTCGCCTTGCTAAATGAGAGATCCTTAGCTCGAATCAAGGAGGAGGCTGCCCCTGTTAATGTACCATCTCAGAAGAGGCCTTTTTCTTCTCCTACTTATTCTGCTCCCAAGAAGAATAAATCTCCTGGAGGTTCTGGACCTAAGAAACCTCACTTTACCTCCCGACCTGCCTGGAAGAAGACTGATGAGAAGAAAGACTTCGTGAAGAAGGATGCCGTTTGCTATTCTTGCGGTGACCCTTATCATCCTGGGCTTACTTGTGGTGGTGACCCTATTGTCTGCTTCAAGTGCAATGAACCGGGTCATAAAGCTAGATGCCCGAAGAATGATACTGGTACATCAATTGTTAAGATGCTGCTACACGCCACGATCGCAAAGACCGGAGGTCTTTGCTCGCCGTAAAGGTCGTATATTTGTGCTGAGCCGAGCTGATGCCGAGGCTAACCCGGATGTGATTACCGGTACGTACCTTGTTTCTGGACGTCATGCTTTTATTCATTTTGACACGGTGCATCTATATCCGTCATATCCTCTAAATTATTTGAAAAAGCATCTCCGGTATCCATTCTGCTTTGAGCCGTTCCCATATCTTTACCTTCTGGTGAAGCTATATCTTGTGTTAAGGCATATGTTGACGTGCCTATTCTCATCGCTGGTGAGGTCTTTCCCACCACTCTTTTGGACTTCCCTCTGGGTGAGTTCGATGTGATCCTTGGTATAGATTGGCTGGCCCTTTATGACGCTCGTTTCCAGTGCCGAGATCAGAGGATTTCCTTGAAGAGTCCCTGCGGTAGCCGAGTTACCCACCATGGTGGTAGGCGTCAGGAGGGTATAAAGATCGTTTCTGCCTTGAAACTAATGAGTCTACAAAGGAAGGGTTGTCAAGTGTTTCTATGCTCTGTTTCCTCATCTGCTGAGTTACCTGAGCTTAAGGAGGTTCGTATCGTGAACGAGTACCCCGATGTTTTTCCGAAGACTTACCTCGGTATTCCTCCCGAGCGAGATGTTGAGTTCTCTATCGATCCGGTGCCAGTGCTTGGTCCGATTGCTAAAGCCCCGTATCGTATGGCCCCTATTTGAGTTACAAGAATCGCTGAAGCGATTGGATGAGATGATCGAGAAGGACTTTATCCGCCCTAGCTCCTCGGCTTGGGGTGCTCCTGTCCTCTTTGTGAAGAAGAAGGATGGTTCTATGCGGTTGTGCATCGACTACCGAGAGCTTAACCGTGTTACATAAAGAAAGAACAAGTACCCTCTACCCCGTATCGATGACCTTTTTGATCAGTTGAAGGGCGCTTCCGTCTTCTCTAAGATCGATCCGAGATCCGCTACCATCGATCCCCGTACGAGAGTCCGATATTCATAAGACCGCCTTTTGCTCAAGGTATGGTCACTATGAGTTCAAGGTTATGCCTTTCGGTTTAACCAACGCCCCTGCGGTGTTTATGGATCAGATGAATCGTACCTTCCAAGAACTCCTTGACAAGTGTGTGGTGGTCTTCATCGATGATATTCTGGTCTACTCTAAGTCTGAAGCCGAACATGTTGAACATCCGAGGATTGTTTGGGCATCCCGAAGCGAAGTGGTATGCAAAGTATTCGAAATGTGAGTTTTGGCTCTCCGAGGTAGCTTTTCTTGGCCATATTATCTCGAAGGAAGGAATTAAGGTGGATCCTGCAAAGATTTTGCTATCTCGATTGGTCTAGTCCATCTAATGTTGGTGAGATTCGTAGTTTCTTGGGTCTTGCAGGCTATTATAGAAGGTTTGTTAAGGATTTTTCCAAGTTAGCCCGTCCGATGACTCAACTTCTAAAAAAAGAATCCAAGTTTCTATGGTCCGAGGCTTGCGAAAAGGCGTTCCAAGAGCTCAAGAAGCGTCTTACTTCGCACTGTGCTAACTTTGCTCGAAGACGGTGTTGGCTTTAATGTGTTCGTGATGCTTCTAAGCATGGGTTAGGCTGTGTGCTAATGCAAGAAGGTAAGGTGATCGCCTATGCATCTAGGCAGTTGAAGGTTCACGAAGTAAACTACCCTACCCACGACTTGGAGTTAGCTGCTGTGGTTCATGCTCTTAAGATTTGGCGTCATTACTTGTATGGTGTGAAGAGTAAGGTTCACACTGATCACAAGAGCCTGCGTCATATTTTCACGCAAAAGGATTTGAACGCAAGACAGAGACGCTGGATTGAGTTGGTGAATGACTACGATCTGGAGCTGTTGTACTATGAAGGAAGAGCTAATGTTGTTGCTGATGCTTTGAGCCGGAAGAATGTTCATTCCCTTATCCCTTGCTCTGCTTTACCCGAAGCTCTGGTTCGCGAGTTCGAGAAAATGTCCATTGGCGTGGTCCTCAATGATCCTGCCGTTTGTGTTAACTCCTTGGTGGCTGAACCTGACCTCTTTCAGGAAATCCGTGAGAAGCAGTTGGTTGACTCTTTTGTTGCTGAGATCCGTGTGAAGATGGGTCTTGGGAAAGCTGTCGACTTTGCTAATGACTCTAGTGGAGCTTTGAAGTTTAAGGGTCGTTGGGTTGTACCTAAGGATGATGATTTGAGAAAGAAGATTTTCGATGAGGCTCATAATACTCCTTTCTCAGTGCATCCTGGTGGCGACAAGATGTACAAGGACCTAAGGCTTCACTTCTGGTGGCCGCATATGAGAGATGAGACTGCTGCTTATGTGAGTAGATGCATGACTTGTCAACGTGTCAAGTTTGAGCATAAGAGACCTGGAGGTTTGTTGCAACCACTACCAATTCCCGAATGGAAATGGCAGTGTGTGGCTATGGATTTCGTAATGGCCCTACCGAGGACTCGTATCCGGTAGGAATGGTATTTTGGTTGTGGTGGATCGTTTAACCAAGAGTGCTCGCTTCATCCCGATTCGCGATACTTGGAGTCCGGAGCGACTTCCGAGACCTACGTTGCCGAGGTGGTACGACATCATGGTGTTCCCTTGGAGATAGTATCCGATCGTGATCCGAGGTTCGTTCTAAGTTCGGAAGGCTCGCAAAAGGCTTTAGGTACCCGGTTCTTTCGATGAGCACCGCTTTTCATCATGCCGCTGCGATGGTCAATCCGAGAGAACAATCCAAACCTTGGAGGATATGCTCCGTGCCTGCGCTTTGGATTTTCGGGAAACCGGGAGAGACATCTACCTTTGGTTGAGTTTTCATATAACAACAGTTATCACGCTTCAATCAAGATGGCTCCTTTTGAGGCTCTTTACGGACGTCGTTCCGTAGCCCCTGTGTGTTGGGATGAACTGGAGATGTGTTGGCCCTTGGACCAGATGTGATTGCCGCCACTATCGATCGAGTTCGATTGATCCGGTCCCGTATGAAAGCGCCCAGGATCGTCGAAGTCTTATGCCGATGTTCGCCGTCGACCTTTGGAGTTCGAGGTTAGTGATTTGGTTTTCCTGAAGGTGTCTCCAATGAAAGGAGTGAAACGGTTTGGAATTAAAGGCAAGCTTAGTCCTAAGTTCATAGGACCATATCCGATCGTTGAGAGAGTTGGCGAAGTGGCTTACAAGCTCAAGCTACCCGCTTCGATGGGTAAGACTCACGACGTGTTCCATGTATCCCAGCTGAGGAAGTACGTTAGTGACCCCGCGCATGTGATCGAACCAGAAGTTTTAGAGATCGAACGGACGACCTATGAGGAGAGACCGATCCGGATAAGCGATAGGAAGGAAAACGCCTTAGGAATAAAGTGGTGCCTTTAGTGAAGGTTCTCTGGCGTTGCAACCGCTTCGAGGAGGAGACTTGGGAGACCGAATCTTCTATGCGCATTAAGCACCCTCACCTCTTCGATTAAGGTAATCTCGTTTCCCTATCAACACTCTTTAACTCCTTTCAAGTTTCGGGGACGAAACTTTTTCTTAGTGGGGGAGGTTGTAACACCCGCAAATTTTCTAATCTCATTTATTCACTTTTAAATTATGAGATGTAATTTTAATCCTTCAAGTACGGATATGATTTAATTATTTAATTAAATTCGTTTTATAATCGGTGTTCGCTCTTGATGCGTATTTTATCCTTTTTGACTCGGAATTTAATTCCGTCAAACCCGTAATATTTTGTAATTGTCTTGTACATATATTATAAGATCAAAGTGATCCCTACATAATACACCCACCAGATTTTAGAGGCCATCTAGCTTGCCTCCTACTTTTTATTTTATTGCAAAAACAACCCTAATCTATACCATAGTTCGGCCCCTTGTCTTCATAGCTTCCTTATATTATTCTTTTGGGTGGAATTTACCAATAATTGTGCCTTGTTGTCCCTTGCTTTGGCTGGTCACTTGCTCTATTTAAAGGACTCCATTTCCTCTTCATTTCTTACGTACAAACTACTACAATTCATACTTCAAAGCTCTTGCAATTTGAATCAATTCTTCTACTCTTTTTACTAGTTTACAAGCTTGTTTTCCACCATAATTTAGGAGAAAACATATCAAGAGAATTCATCCTATTCCTTTCCTTCAAAACTCTAATTGTTATTGGTAATCTCTTCTACTTTGGTAAGAATAGTAATAATAATAGTCAAGGTAGTTTTATAGTCATCATAGTTTTATTTCATATACTTAATCGTGACATATGGAGCAATATACCATATGTGTTTTTATTTTATAGGTTATCAAGAAGACTCCGAAGAAGACGAGTATTTAATCGACTCGGACCTTGACAACTAAGGTAACAAAGGACGTTACTCGGTGTTACCATATATTTGTTGTAGTTGCTTGTATTAAGAACTTTGACATTTAGAGGACTTACTAATAATTTGGACTATAAATTGATAATAACTAATTTCGAAATTATGAGTAAAATGGCTATAAATTACTTTTCTGGAACATTTGACATATTATAAGTCACCATGAAGTTTTATAGTAATTGTTTTGCATTTAAAGTATTTATTTCGTATTTTACATTATTGTTGCAATTCTTGCAAATATAGTATACTTGGACTGTTTTAATTAGTTTTAAAATACTTATACTAATTAACAATTTATGAAATTTTAATATAAGGCTGAGACATTATATATTAAGGTTGTGTTAAATTTTAGCCCTCGAAACCTTCATTTCGTAATTTAAAGTAAATTGGAAGTTTTAGTCAAAACCGAAATTTGTTGATAAACGATTCGACAATCTGTTTGTAAAATTTATATCCCCTGTTTATATTTCGAATATTTAAAAATGTTGTGAATAAAGTCCTGTTATTTTCAAGTCTAGGATCTACACAAAAAATTTCATAACATTTGGACGTGTGGTTTGATCAGAAGCAAATATTTGTGAACATCTATCCAGAATACAACAAATTTGTCTTTAGCTCAAAGTTTAATTTGAAAAACATATTTATCCTTCGAAACATAAGCTCATATTTTTCATGAATAAACTTTAGGATGTCTAGTATCCTGTAAAATTTTAATTTACCTCAAAATATATTCTAAAAGTCGATTTATAAATTAAGACATTCTGGTTATCATTTTATGACCTGATTCTCGCAAATCAATTTATATACCCTGCTACTTTCGTCATTACAAGTTTATCAAAGAATAAAAGTTGTAGCTAAAACCTTCTGGAAACCATGAAAATTGACCTTGCATCATTTCTATTTTTATATATTTAATTATGAATTTTACCGTAAGGTGTTTCATTTTTTGTAAAATCGCTTTTATGACTAAGTCTCAATAAAGGCCTAAATAATACATATCTTCATAAAGTACTTTCATTTAGACTTGATTTAAAGTATAAAGCAGTAGCTTTATCATATGTAAACTTCGAAACCATTTTATACCTTATAATTATACAGTTAAGTTTTCACTCGAGATAATAAAAGAGTAGTTCACTTACAAATCTTGAAATAAGATACTACCTTTTGGGTATTTTTGAGTTTGGAATATTTGGAGGGAAGGCAAGGAATAATAAAACGAGGTATACTATTTTCTTACCACCATTTGATTTGTTACCCGGGGTGAGCGGGGTTCCGTTGGTACAGATTGTCGTAGAGTCATGTACATGTACTTAGACAGGGGTGAGCAGGGGTTAGTTATGGTTTGTGACTAGTGGGTTTGACTGAGAGGGGTCCCCAAAAATTAGCACATGGTAGGTGAGCGGGGTCTACGGTTTTTAGCGATATTGCCAAAGCATGTTAAAATCTAAGCCTGAACTATATTATTTCCATTCTGTTGTTTGAGGAATTTTGTTGTTAAGCATGCAGTACGATTTGTTCTGATCGTAATTTTGATATCATATTTTAATTACTTTTGTTATAATACTTCAATCTATTTTGATATATTATTTCTTCTATACCATTTATATTGTGTAACATGGCTGGGAGAACGTCTAGTTACTCCCCACTGACTGTGGCTGTTATGTTTATAACATGACGGGTATTCTTATGGATGGGATATCGGTGTGAGAGCTAGCGAGTAGTCCAAGATCCCTACTGTTCCTTTATGTTTTCAGTTGAACACTTTGAGGATTTTTGTTTTAGCCCTTTTTCTAGGAAAGTGGCATTTGTATTTGACCGAGCTTTGCAAATCTTCATAATTGAGAATTTTATATTCTCAATTTTTATCAGTTAGACTTTTATCACTGTGTTATTAATCCCGTTCGACAGTGATTCCGCCACTGTTTTGTACTAGATTTATAGGGGGATTACATTCCATCCTGCACTATCTCTCTTGGTTGCAATCAGGCTATTCACTGTAGGGAAGCATCCTCCAAACCACTGTGCTAAGCATGATTGGATATTGACAGTATA
This sequence comes from Silene latifolia, assembly GCF_048544455.1. Classification (NCBI taxonomy): domain Eukaryota; kingdom Viridiplantae; phylum Streptophyta; class Magnoliopsida; order Caryophyllales; family Caryophyllaceae; genus Silene; species Silene latifolia. The sequence goes on from NW_027413123.1 coordinate 11,436,938, forward strand.
CACACATGAGTTGAACAAGTGTTCTACTGTTTCAGGTAGTAACTGGCAAAGCAGGCATAGGTCATCAGTACAGCAACCAAACCTCACAAGTTTGCTCTTCACATTCATGCCTTCATGCATTCTAAGCCAAGTAGTCATAGAATGTTTTGGCACATTCCAATTATTCCAAACAATTGCAGGCCATTCAAGAGGGACGTGAACAGGGGACAGCCATTCGTACCCATTCCTGATAGTATAGCCTTTAGGATTAACAGTCCATTTGCCATCCTCAAAGCCATTCTTTAATTTTTCTTTTACTTTGCATATGGACTTCCATACCCAGGTAGCATCAGCAGGTGGTGAATAGTCGTGCCAGTCTTGATCTTTGATATAAACATTACTTACCCATTTGATCCATAGTCTATCTGCTTTACTATATATCCAGTCTACAAGCTTGCCTACAGTGGCATAATTCCAGGTATCTGCTCTTTTTATTCCCAGCCCGCCTTCCTTTTTAGGCAAAGTTACCTTATCCCAGGCAACCATAGGGACTCTCTGGTAAACAGTTGAACCATCCCAAAGGTAGTTCCTGCAGATTGCCATAATATGATTTATGATGCTTTTGGGAATTATGAACATCTGTGCCCAATAATTTTGAAGTGTATTCAACACTGAATTGATAAGAGTCACCCTGCCAGCATAGGATAACTTCTTTGCTCCTAGACTGCGAATTCTAGTAACCATTTTTTCAGTGAGGGCATTGCATTCATGCTTAGTAAGACGTCCTGCTTTAATAGGCACTCCCAAGTAGGTGAATGGCATTTTGCCTTCCTTGAAACCAGTGACCAACTTTATCCCTTCCTTTATATCTTCTTCAACTCCATTAAAGAAGATTTCTGATTTAGCATTATTCAGTGCTAGTCCAGAAGCCTTAGAGAAGGAGGAGAAGGCTCGCATAAGTAACCATATTGACTGAGGCTTTCCTTTGCAAAATAAGAGTAAGTCATCTGCAAACATGAGATGGGTAAGTTTTAAATTCTTGCACAGGGGGTGATATTGGAATGGCCATCTGGTAGTGGCAAAGTTTATCAATCTGGTTAGGTACTCCATACAAATAGTGAAGAGCAATGGGGAGATTGGATCCCCCTGCCTCAGACCTCTTTGTCCTTTGAAATACCCAAAATTGCTCCCATTTAAGGAAAGAGTGTAGGTGGGCGTTGTGACACATTGCATCACCAATTGAATAAAATGCTGTGGGAAATTAAGCCCATGGAGCATTTGTTCAATAAATTCCCACTCAATGGTATCGTATGCTTTTTGCAAATCTATTTTGAAGAGGCACTAGTGGGGTCTGACTTTCCTTGCATAGAGATGAACAATATCCGACAAATTAGAACATTTTCAATGATAGACCTGCCCTTAACAAAAGCTCCTTGAGTCTCATGGATAATATCAGGAAGGACCAAAGCTAATCTGTTGCAGAGCAATTTTGAGATCACCTTATAGCCCATATTACAACAAGCTATTGGTCTAAAGTGGCTCACATTTGTAGGTCTATCATATTTTGGAATGAGGGTGATACTAGTAGCATTGACTTGAGTAAGCATTCTTCCAGAGTTGAAGAATTCCATAATGGCACTACAGACATCCTCCCCCACTATGTCCCAGGAGTCTTTGAAGAACCCACTAGTGTATCCATCGGCCCGGGGGCTTTGTCTTTAGGGATAGCAAATACCACTCTTTTGATTTCATCTTTAGTTATAGGAGCTAGTAAGGCAAAAGAGTGTGATTAGCATTGCAGACAGGACCGGTCTGCAGGATCGCTCTTCTCACATGTTCGAGTCCTCTTTTGGCTGCCCAACAGTCCCTCGGTAAAACTTCAGAAATGCTCTCGAATACTGGCCGTGTCCGTCCGAGATTTCCTTTACGGTCCTCAATTTGCACAACCTTATTCCTCAAGCAGCGTGCTTTAATGGCGAGTGAAAGAAAGCAGTGTTACTATCACCGTCATTAATCCACTGAACTTTTGCTTTCTGTTGCAGGTAGCTCTCCCTTGCTTTGGTCCAGTAATTCACCTCCTGCAGGGCCTGGATTTCACGAGTAATGAGATCATTGCTATCATAATGTCCCTCTATTTGCAGTTGGATTTCCTCAAGAGTATTAATTGCTTGACTAGCTCGCAGTTCAACATCAGAAAAACATTTCTGGTTCAGGTCCCTGAGGTCTCCCTTTAAGGCTTTCAGTTTCTTCACCAGGCCAAACATTTTTGAGCCGTGAATTTGCAGACTCCAGATGTGCTTGACAGTCTTAAGGAAATCAGGAGCAGTACTCCACATATTGAGGTATTTGAAACTCGACTTCCTTCTCCCATCCAATTTGGTATTCCTGATTACACACGGGGTGTGATCCATAATTCCTTCAGGGTGGAAATGAGCATTCATATCAGGAAATGCATCTAACCATTCATTATTGATCAGGAATCTATCTATCTTGCTATATTTCCTGTGGTTTTGATCTTGTTTATTATTCCAAGTGAAGTATGCTCCCGTAGCATGGATATCAGTCATACCACAGTCAGAAATGCAGTCCACAAAAGTTTCCATGTCCTCTTGTTTGGTGGCAGCACCTAGTCTCTCATCAGGTGAAATAACCGTATTAAAGTCACCAGCTATTGCCCAAGGAGTGCTGGGTGTAGCAAACTTTCGAAGGTTTTCCCACAGACTCAATCTTTCAGAGCCTTCATTAAAGGCATACACAAAAGTGAGCAAGAAGCATTGCTGAGTAGCTTTCACAGTTACTTTGGAATGGATGAATTGAGGGTCATATTGTATAATTTGAACCTCAAAAAAATTGGGTCTCCAAAGTAACCAAACCCTCCCTCCTTTATGTAAACTACAATTTGTGGTGACACTCCACCCCTCAAGCATGGTATTAGCTATATTACCTACATTACCACCATTTATTTTTGTTTCTAATAAACCAAAAAGACAAACTTCATTATTCTGAATAAAACTTCTAATAATTTTTTGTTTATTAACACTATTCATCCCCCGAACATTCCAAAATCCTATATTATTCATTATGGGGGGGATTAGTGTTTGGGTCACCATTATCCTCTACTTGTAATTTCCCAACATCTAAGTCTTCCTTATTAGTATCCGTACCCTCCAGCACTTGGTTCGAGTGTTCAATATCATTGCTGTATCAATTGATTGATTCGGGTTTTCAATACTGTTTTTAGCGGAGGTTTACCCGTAGAATCATTGATGTTGGTATTGGCTCACTTACGATGATCTTTGTCTCTTGTTGAGGGGTATCTGCTGTGGCTGCAGCTGCAGGTTCTGATTTTGTTCCAGTCAGGGCAGGGAACTCTTTGGTAGAGAGAGTAGTGTTACTCCCATTGGCTTTAGGGAGTTGACGCGGACATTCTTTCTTTGTCCAGTATGAGTCCTTTTAAGTCGTTCCTTTCTGCAATTCTTTCCTTCATGCCCTAGTCCCTTACATTTCTCACACACAATTGGTTTCCACTCATATTCAACCTTTAGCTGAAGGATTTGCCCTTCTCATCTCGAATTTTATTGTTGGTTTGAGAGCTTGCCCTATCTTCAGCTCCACCATTGTTCTAGCAAAGCCTAGTCTCGTTTTCTCCACTGTGGCAGCGTCAGACTTTACATAAGGGCCAATTAATCCGGCAATGGCAGGGAGACAGGATCCCCAGAATTTAAGAGGTAGTCCATGTATGCGAATCCATGCTGGAACCACTTTCACTTCTGCTTTTAAGAGGTCAATCTTCTCTTGCCAAGGTTTCACTATCAAAGGTTTGTTATCAAACATATGATAGCCTGCATTTAGAATTGCCTCTTTGTCCTTCATTTCCTTAAACCTTACCAAGAATATACCATTAGGTAGGAATGAAATTTTATCAATACCATGTTTACCCCATATTCTATGCACATATCCCTGCACCACCTCCCATGGTGGATTAGCTCCTAACACAAAACAGAACACAGCCTGATTCCAGTAGGCAATTTCTTCACTGACATCCTCAGCTGTGAATTGCAACAGCTCCTCAGTGTCTTGTTCAGGCTTCTCAGTACTTTTATCAGTTGTCTCCCCTGCTGCAGAGTTCTTGCCATTCTTTTTATTCCTCTGGGTCACCCATTGTATATTATCTTCCGGGTTTTCCTCATCCTTAAAGGATAGTCCAGGGATATCATGAACTTCATGCATAGCCTTTGTACGTAGAACATCTTCCTCTTCAGGGCCGGTCTTCTTCTCGTTTCCTAACTTTTCAGCACTTCCTTTAACTACTGTCGAGCTACTTGAGCTATTCCTATGTTTTTTTGGTGATTTCGATGATGATGAACGGGCCATTGTCACAGAGCTATGGAAGAATTAAGCTTGGTGACAGAAATTTTTAGTGAAAAAAATTCAAGCAGTTTGGCGGCTGAGGAGATTAGGTCTCTAATCTCTTCCTTAATCACTTTCTCACTCTATCTCTAACCCATTAAAATAGATGTTGATCTAGTGCATGCATAACATAATATAAAGAGAAGGTAAGAACAAAGTTCCTTACATTTGTAGAAATCGGTTTTAGGGCACAAGTGAGTACTCCTTCCCACACTTGTTCTTGAGCTACAAGTAAATAGATGATCCTCCAAAATCCCAATAGTAGAGATTCTCCTCTTGATGGCACCAAGACAACCCCTTAAATCTAATAATATATTAACTAGATATATTATTAGAGACTCTAAAACTTGTTTTTAGAGAGATGAGAGAAGTAATTGAGATTATCACAAAAATATAAGAATGAAAAATGGAATAAGAACAATTCTTACTCTTTTAGAGGGGAGGAAAAACCGGTGGGGGGGGGGGGGATCGCCATGGAGCCAATGCATGCCCTTCACTTTTTATCTATTAAGGGAATCGTCCTTTAGGTGTGACCTTGAGGGATCAACTGATCACCACCGTCAAACAATAGTAATGTCAAACTGTAGTCAGCCAATCATTACCGATTAATGTTGATCAGTTGACGTATAAAAATGAATCATCCCTTTATGTATTCTTATCATGAGTTTTATTAATGTGATCGCACTATTTTTGAGAACACATACTCCAACAATCTCCCACTTGTCCGAGACAAGTGTGCGTCACCAATTCTCTTATCCTATTACAATCTCCCACTCAATGCAAGGTGTCTTGCAGGTCGTTCTTGCAAGTGATCATATCAAGAGTGGTTTCCTCGATTTAGAGAGTAACTGTTTGACTGGAATTATCTACCGTAGATACCTTCCGAGCGTGGCCACGCATTTTCAGTTTACTACTCCTCGGATGGCCCTGAGATTATTAAATAACCATGACAAGGGGGTGGACAATTCCTATCGCACTATTCCCTTTGTTTAGCCACAGCTCATCATGACCCAAAAGATGCCCATTTGACCACATTTACGAAAATCGTAGAGCATAATTTAAAGTCACTCAGAAACTGTGCCAACTTGGGCGAATAGTCTTTAGTCATAGAATTGACTCAAAAGAATACTATAGTAGCTCTCGCCACGACCAGGCTATATAAATTACCAGAATTCTATTAGCGGTCACTGCCCGACAGAGTGTCTCTTAAAGTCCTCCTATGTGATCGACTAGTCATCTCTTATGACCTTATGGCACTTGAACTTGCCATCAATCGACTCACACTCTAGTCACTTAGAGACGTCACCTCATACAAGTAACTAGGGGCAATTACTATTTAATCCAGTTCACTTTTAATAGGGTTCAATATTGTCTCAACAACCTATTTGGATAAAACAAGGTAATAAAAATAAAAATAAAAGAGTTTAAAATAAAACTCAAACGAAAAATGCGATTATCATATATGAATAATCAATACAATATTATTACTTCATAATCTAATACAAATTAGGCATACGATTAAGACCCATGGAAACTACTTGTTGGTCATGCATAGTCTGCGGTAGAGTCTTGGTTAGAGGATCAGCAATATTATCATTTGTCCCAACCTTACAAATCTCTATTTCCTTCCTTTCAATATAATCCCTAATCATATGAAATTTTCTGGGTACATGTCTAGACTTGTTGCTAGACTTAGGTTCTTTAGCTTGAAAGATGGCCGCTCTATTATCACAATAAAGTGTGATAGGATCTTTGGCGGAAGGGACTATCCTTAGTCCTTCTAAAAATTGCCTAATCAATACAAAGATCCTTGGCGCTTCGATGATCGCAATGTACTCACCACCATTGTAGAATCCGTAATAACCGGTTCTTTGAAACTTCTCCAACTAACGGCACCACCATTGATCATGAAAACAAAGCCAGCCTGGGACTTTAAGTCATCCCTGTCAGTTTGGAAGCTCGAGTCAGTGTAACCCTTCACACTTAGCTCGGTGTCACTTCCAAACACCAAGAATAAATCCTTAGTCCTTCTCATGTACTTAAGGATATTCTTGACGGTTACCAGATGACTTTCACCTGGATTGGCTTGATATCTACTTGTCATACTCAAAGCATACGAAACGTCGGGACGAGTGCATATCATGGCATACATGATTGATCCAACAGCGGAAGCATAAGGGATCAATTTCATGTGTTCAACATCTTCAGGTTCAGTGGGTGACTGAGACTTGCTCAAGGTAATTCCACTGCCCATTGGAATAAGACCCCTTTTGGATTTTTCTATGTTGAAACGTCGAAGAATCTTATCAACATAAGATTCTTGACTTAATGCCAATATCCTTTTAGATCTATCTCTATAGATTCGGATACCTAATATGCGTTGTGCTTCTTCTAAATATTTCATCTGGAAATGATTTCCCAACCACCCCTTGACAGAGGTAAGAATAGGTACATCATTTTCAATGAGTAGTATATATGTCATCCACATACAAGATAAGGAAGACGATATTGCTCCCACTGAATTTCATGTATAAACACGGTTCCTCGACACTTCGAGTGAAACCATTCTCTTTTATCACATGATTGAAACGATGATTCCAACTTCTTGATGCTTGCTTTAGACCATAAATGGATCGCCTAAGCTTGCATACATTGTTAATATTTTTCGGATTTACAAAACCCTCTGGTTGCGACATGTACACTTCCTCCTCTAAATACCCATTTAGGAAGGCGGTTTTGACATCCATTTGCCATATTTCATAATCATGAAATGTGGCAATCGCTAACATAATCCGAATAGATCTAAGCATGGCCACGGGGGTAAAAGTTTCATCATAATGTAAACCATGAATTTGGGTGAAACCTTTTGCCAGTAACCTTGCTTTATAGACATCATCATGCCCTTCTATGCCATCCTTTACCTTAAAGATTCATTTGCATTGGAGAGGTATTACACCTTCAGGCAAATCAACCAAGTCCCAAACTTGATTTTCATGCATATAATTTGTTTCGGATTGCATGGCTTCTTGCCATAAAGTTGAATTTGGACTAGAGATTGCGGCTTTGTAGGTTACAGGTTCGTCACTTTCTAAAAGTAATACGTCTAAGTTGCCATCTCCCTCGATAATACCTATGTATCTATCAGGTTGGCGACTGACTCTCCCTGACCTCCTAGGTTGGGAAGGAACAACGTTCGTGTTAGACGAGGAAGGAACATCTTCTTGCATCCTCTCTTCAGTTAGTGGCTCTTGAACTTCATCAAGTTCAAACTTTCTCCCAATCTGTCTTTTAGAAATAAACTCATTTTCTAAGAAGACCGCCTCACGAGCCACAAACACTTTGTGCTCGTGACAGATGTAGAAGTAAAAGCCATATGTTTCCTTCGGATAACCTACAAATGTACACCTTTGAGATCTTGGGGCTAGCTTATTGTCAGTCTTAACTTTAACATGAGCATCACAACCCCAAATCTTAAGGTAAGACAAATTAGGGACCTTCCCTTTCCACATCTCATATGGAGTCTTATCGGTTGCTTTAGTTGGGCTACGATTGAGTGAGTGAATGGCCGATTGAAGAGCAAATCCCCAAAAGGAATCAGGTAAATCAGAATGGCTCATCATAGATCGAACCATATCAAGTAAGGTTTGATTTCTCCTCACGGCAACACCATTTAGTTGTGGTGTACCAGGTGGAGTGAGTTGTGACACAATGCCACATCCCTTTAAGTGTGAATCAAATTCATTACTAAGATATTCACCACCACGATCGGATCGAAGTGCTTTAATCCTTTTGTTCAATTGGTTCTCTACTTCGTTTCGAAATTCCTTGAATTTATCAAAAACTTCACTTTTATACTTGATTAAGTAGATATACCCATATCTACTTAAGTCATCGGTAAAAGTGATGAAGTAGTCATAATTTCCTCTAGCGGTGATAGTCATTGGTCCACATACATCGGTATGTACTAGACCCAATAAATCACTTGCTCGTGTGCCTTTACCACTAAAAGGATTACGAGTCATTTTCCCTAGAAGATATGATTCGCATATACCAAATGATTGAAAATGATGCGAATATCGACCCTCTAGAAGAGGTTGTGCTTAATTTAGAAGACCAAGTGAACTCAAGCCCAAGTAATGCATTATTTACACATAAAATATGGATGTGCTCAATTAAAGAAAGGGAAATATGCGCAATCAAGACCCGAGACCCACGGGAACCGACTTGAAAATGTGTGGTCCAAGTGTGCCGCCCAAAAGAAGAGGATGAACCTAGTTTTTCTCTTCTAGTTTTCATCACCTAGTTTTGTACAAAGTCTAGCATTTTTTGTACAAAGTCAAGGACTTTGAATAAGCACCTAGGAAATGGTTTTTAGCATTTAATGCTGCCTTGGAGCCCAAGTACATCCTAGGCTATATAAGGGACGAAAATCCTCATTTGTAATCATCCAAGTTGTAATCAAAACCTTTTCTAGAGAGAGAAACTCATTGTTTCAATCTTTTCCGTTTTAATTGACGCGTTTCGATTAAAGTACCTGATTGCTATTCGAAGAGTTTATCGAATACAATCTTCATTGAACAAGCTATAGGTCTAGCTTGGGCAAATATCCCATTGGTTTAAGGTTATCTCTAACCTTAAAGCAAATATCCTTCATTATTCACCTCAAGTGAAACGATTTGGTCAGGTTGCACCTAGTGCATTCGGATCTCTCGCCTTACTTGAATTCACAATTAACTCTTCCGCTCCGCTTTACGCATCAAGTGGTATCAGAGCTTCGACTCTTGATCACCCACGAGAAAATCAAGACGGTCCTAAGTAAGTCCAAATCAATTAGTAGTTGAATATCTAATTCCGATTGGTATTCAAAGGTTAAACTCAAACGAAATTGTTTGAGGTTTAATCGATTGGATCTTAAAGGTACGGATTGAACAAAAAAAAAATCACTGTTCACGCCGGTACTGTTCATCAAAAAAAAAAGAGAAGATTCGAAAACCTCAAAAATTATCAACATGAACTACGAAGATCCCAATTTTCTTAAGAGTCTTCAAAAGGCCTTGAAGAATTTGCAAGAATCCGATCCCAAATGGTAGCCTAGACGTGAACGAGTCATTGACGAGTTCAAAGTAAGTGAACTACCCGAATTCACAGGAGGTACGGATCCCGAGGACTACCTCGAATGGGAATGGAAAATCGAACGAATGTTTGATTCCAAAGGTCTGGATAACGCGAAATGCTGCAAGTATGCTATTCAAGGACTTAGTAGATGGGCTTCACTATGGTACGAGAGTTTGAAAGCAAGGCGTGCTCGCGCTGGAAAGGAGAAATTATCATCTTGGGATTCTCTTAAACGCAAATTGCGCAAGAGATATGTTCCAGCAACTTATAGGCGTACGACTTATTGTAAGATCGCCGATCTCAACCAAGGGAGGCTTAGTGTCTCTGAACACATCGACGAGTTTGAGAATCTCACTTTGATGAGAGAGTTGGAAGAGAGTGAAAAATTAAAGATGGCTCGATTTCTTCGTGGATTAAATCATAATATAGCCAACTCGGTTGAATTACAATCCTACGCTGATTTCGATGCTTTGCGCGACTTGTGTCTAACGGTTGAAGCACAAGGGAAAGCTAAATTGCAGACAATTTATGGTGAGAGTAGTCAGAATTGGAGGAATGAGGGAGGATCGAAAGGGAGTCCGACGAGTAGTGTTGGCGAACCCAAGTCGGCTGCCACCCCTAGTTCCACGGCAAGAACGCCCGCTTCTAAGGAAACAAGTCTCTCCAAAGTACGATGTTTAAAGTGTCAGGGGTTTGGACACTATCAAAGCAAGTGTCCAAATAAACGATTGATTACCTTGAGAGACATTGTTGCTTGTCGAGATGAGTTGTTTGATGAGGAGGAACGATTGGGTGATGTGTTCAATTTCGAAGAAAGAGAAGAGGAGGAAGACGTCGAGAATGTCGAGTCCTATGCCGCTCCTAGTTACGATTGTGCTTTGGTTCTGCAAACCCAACAAGTTCAATCTACACCCATTGAATCGGAGAAAAGAGATCAAATATTTCACACCAAATGTCAAGTAAAGGACAAGTGGTGTAGCCTAATCATCGATGGAGGCAGTTGTACTAATGCGGCCTCAAAAGCTATTCGCTCTATGAGTACCAAACGTGGGAAAGCTTCTAACATGTCCATGTTTGCTAGCTAACAAGAGGTTGATGAAACTATTGCCGAGGGTTATTGCGTTTACTTAATGGTGGTCAACGAGGCGCCAAGTGTTGGAGTAAAAAACGCCCAATTGGCAGCGCTCTTAAAGGAATTCGAAGATGTTTTCCCCGATGATCTACCACTGGATTTACCCCCTATTCATGGGATCGAACACCAAATTGATCTCATTTCTGGAGCTTCATTGCCGAACAAAGCGGCCTATCGATGTAATCCAATGGAAATGAAAGAGTCGCAACGACAAATTGAGGAACTAATGGATCGAGGCTATGTTCGTGAAAGCCTGAGTCCATGTGCCGTCCCTACTCTACTTGTTCCAAAAAAGGATGGGACGTGGTGAATGTGCATTGATAGTCGAGCCGTGAATAACATAACTATCAAGTATAGTTTTCCTATCCCAAGGCTTGACGACATGCTTGATGAGTTACATGGGCCCGAGATCTTTTCTAAGATCGACTTGAGGAGTGGTTATCACCAAATACAAATGAGAGAAGGGGACGAGTGGAAAACCGCGTTCAAGACTAGACATGGGTTATACGAGTGGACCGTCATGCCATTCGGATTAACCAATGCTCCGAGTACTTTTATGGGACTCATGAACGAGGTACTCAAACCTTTCTTGAGCAGATTTGTTGTCGTCTATTTGGATGACATTTTGGGGTACAGTCGAACTGAGAAAGAACATTTCAAACACCTTCGAGAGGTGTTCGACACACTTCGAGGGCAGAAACTCTATGGAAAGAGGGAGAAGTGTTCGTTGTTGGTCGAGAGTGTCATATTTCTCGACTATATGGTATCTAAAGACGGGGTTTCGGTCGATCAAACCAAAATTGAGGCAATCAAGTCGTGGCCTACCCCTAAGTCCATCACGGAATTCCGGTCATTTTATGGACTTGCTTCATTTTATCGAAGGTTTATTCGAGACTTTAGTCCCATCGCCGAGTGTTTAAAGAAAGGAGCATTCGTATGGACCGCGGCCGCTCAAAGGGCCTTCGAGACGATAATTCAAAAGCTTTGTGAGGCACCGTTGTTGGCTCTTCCAGATTTTACCGAACCATTTGAGGTGGAGTATGATGCAAGCGGTGTTGGAATTGGTGCCGTGTTAGTACAAGGAAAGAGACCCATCGCATACTTTTCCAAGAAGCTGAGTAGTGCTAGACTCAACTACTCTACATACGACAAAGAGTTCTATGCGATCGTGAGAGCTCTTAATCATTGGAGTCATTATCTCCGTCCGAATCACTTCATATTACATTCGGATCATGAATCGTTGAAGTACATTAACGGGCAGCAGGAGTTGAATCCGAGACATGCCAAATGGGTGGAGTTTCTACAATCCTTAAACTTCTCTTCCAAGTATAAGGATGGCAAAAGCAATGTGGTGGCCGATGCTCTTTCCCGGCGCTATTCTCTATTGAATGTGCTCGACGTTCGCCTACTTGGAGTCGAGACCTTGAAGAACTATTATGACGATGATCCCGATTTTGGGGAATTGTTCAAGAAATGCAAATCGGGAACACAAGTTGAGTTTGCCATTCAAGATGACTTTCTTTTCAAAGGAAATAGGCTTTGTGTGCTTAAGCATCAAGTTCGGGAATTGTTAATCCGAGAAGCTCATGGAGGAGGACTTGGTGGACATTTAGGCGTCAACGAGACTTTGGAGGTCCTCAAGGAACCTTTCTATTGGCCTCGAATGCAAGGTGACGTGCAGAATATGGTCCGGAAACGTGTCACTTGTCATGTTGCAAAAAGTACATTCAAGCTGGGAAAATACATCCCGTTACCTATACCTTGCCGGCCATGGGAGGATGTATCTATGGATTTTATTGTTGCTTTTCCTCGTACTCAAAGAGTTTGTCACAAGACGGATGATGCTAGCAACGTGGCTGATTTGTATTTCCGAGAGATACTCTGTCTTCATGGAGTTCCAAAAACGATAGTCTCCGATCGAGATTCCAAGTTCTTAAGCTACTTTTGGAACACCCTATGGAGGAAAGTGGACACCAAGCTGTTGTTTAGTACGTCTCACCATCCATAAAACGATGGGCAAACGGAGGTGACGAATCGAACTCTTAGTACATTGTTGCGTGGTCTCGTGAGCAAGACTAAAAAAGGATTGGGATTTAAAGCTCGCTCATGCTGAGTTCGCTTACAATCGATCTCCGACATACGCAGCAAAGCACTCCCCATTTGAGATCGTGTATGGTGTGAATCCCTACCTACCGCTCGACCTTATTCCTTTACCCGAAGGCGAATTGGTGCATAAGGATGCAAAGGCCAAGTTGGAATCGATGATCAAACTACATGAGCAAGTTCGAGCTAGAATTGAATCCATCAATGAGATGTACAAGCGTAAGACAAACAAGAATCGTCTACCTAGAGTATTCAGTGAAGGAGATCTAGTTTGGTTGCACTTACGAAAGGATCGTTTTCCAAGCAAGCGAAAGAACAAGTTGATGCCACGCGCAGAAGGGACAAGGTGATTTCGGAGGTTGGTGATAATGCCTACAAAATCAAGCTACCCGGAGATCATGGTGTTCATACCACCTTCAACATAGGTGATCTCTCTCCTTATGTCGATGATGATGAAATCAAGGAATTGAGGGCAATTCCTTTTCAAGGGAGAGGAGATGATGCGAATATCGACCCTATAGAAGAGGTTGTGCTTAATTTATAAGACCAAGTGAACTCAAGCCCAAGTAATGCATTATTTACACATAAAATATGGATGGGCTCAATTAAAGAAAGGGAAATATGCGCAATCAAGACCCGAGACCCACGGGAACCGACTTGAAACGGTGTGGTCCAAGTGTGCCGCCTAAAAGAAGAGGATGCACCTAGTTTTTCTCTTCTAGTTTTCATCACCTAGTTTTCTACAAAGTCTAGCATTTTTTCTACAAAGTCAAGGACTTTGAATAAACACCTAGGAAATGGTTTTTAGCATTTAATGCTGCCTTGGAGCCCAAGTACATCCTAGGCTATATAAGGGACGAAAATCCTCATTTGTAATCATCCAAGTTGTAATCAAAACCTTTTCTACAGAGAGAAACTCATTGTTTCAATCTTTTCCGTTTTAATTGACGCGTTTTGATTAAAGCACCTGATTGCTATTCGAAGAGTTTATCGAATACAATCTTCATTAAACAAGCTATAGGTCTAGCTTGGGCAAATATCCCATTGGTTTAAGGTTATCTCTAACCTTAAAGCAAATATCCTTCATTATTCACCTCAAGTGAAACGATTTGGTCAGGTTGCACCTAGTGCATTCGGATCTCTCGCCTCACTTGAATTCACAATTAAGTCTTCCGCTCCGCTTTATGCATCAGAAAATCAAATGATTTCATTACACCAGTCGACACTAGTCTTTTAATGCGTTTTTCATTTATGTGACCTAATCGACAATGCCAAATGTATGATTCATTTGGGTCACTTGTTTTGAGTCTTTTTGATTGCATGTTATAGATATCTTTGCTTGAGCTAGAAGTTTCAAGAACATAAATGCCATTAATTGATGTGCCTTGGCCTATGGCCAAGTCATTTCTAGAAATTACACAACAATTGTTCTTAATAGCAAACGAAAAACCTTCCATGTCTAACATGACAACGGAAATGATGTTCTTAGATAAAGAAGGTACAAAATAACAATTATGTAAGTACAATTCAAAGCCATTAGCTAAAACAAGTACATAAGTCCCTCTTGAAGTGGCGGCTACCCTAGCTCCATTTCCAAGTCGGAGATCCACATCACCCTTGTTTAGCTTTTCCACATCTCTAAGCCCCTGTAAATGATTACAAAGGTGAGAACCACATCCGTTATCCAATACCCATGTTGAGGTGGAAGTAAGATTTATATCGATAACAAAGATTTCGAAAGAAATATTACCTTTAATAACTCCCAAAAACATGGGGCAATTCCTCACCCAATGGCCCATGCCATGACAATAAAGGCATATATTATTGGTATTCCCACAAGCCATTATGTCCCAGTGGTTCGAATTTGACCTCTTACTTTTCCTCCTTTTGAGCTTTCCTCCTTTCATGGCAAGCTTTTTGCTAAAACTCCCAATAGCTTCATCATTTTTCCTTGCTTCTAAAGACAAGGATCCCATTGTATTAATGAGGTTGTCTTCACAAGACTTAGCCACTAAACTGCTAGGTGGGATGGGAGGTGAGGAAGTAGTAATAAAGTTAAGGCTTCCATCGGAACCAATGCCAAAGTGAATTTCTCTAGTCGTATCAAGGTTGTGTAGTGAGCATATTTCGTCGAAGGATTCGTGACATGATTCAATGGTGATCGGTGTTAAAGAACTAGATGTGTCCATAGAGGTATATCAAGATAACTACAAAACGGAGATGAAGGAAATAATTAACATTTATCGTTTTACTCGCAAACATTTTAACAAGGTTTAAAAGTATGCATTTATAGAATGACCTCGCACCTAAATTATATAAATGATTCCGAGATCCATCTTTATACAAACATGGCCACGGGAAACCGATACATCCCATACTCGCATAAATTTGGTGAATTAACTCTTTAATTGATTCTACTATAGAATTCTCGATCGATGTATTTCATAAATTCCATCTCTAGCCCCGGAACATAAGACTAGTCTTTATATTCCATTGAGTCGAACCAAATTTCGCGTGTAATAACGTTTTATTACCTCACTTACCCTATGAAAAATGAAAGTACCCAGGGAAACCGAATCTACCCCAAATGTCAAAGGGATTCATGAGTCCTATTATTTGGTAAGGCTAATCTCAATTTTAAATATGTGTGAGGTCTTGTCGATTTATTATCTATCATCTTTAAGTGAACTAAGTCGATGAATACTCGATAATTATAATTGACAATAGTCGATAAGACGATAAAATATGCATGTGAAGTTATGGTGATTTGGCAATGCATGCAAACATATAAAGCAAGCAAATAAAGAAAAGTAAATTTCCTAGTATGGCTTTTCCTAAAATAGAAAATCTTATATTCTATTACATATTCGGAAACCAACTCCATTGGTCCCTTAAATCTTCATGAGACACGTCTCCTAAGGATAAACACCGTCTTGATCGGAACTCATTTCCGAATGGCACCGTCTTTAGGAAACTCCGGAATTACAAATAATTAAATAATAAAATGTACATTGCATTTCCTATTATACATTTGTAAAATAAAATCTAATAAAATAAAATAAAAGTGATACGAGATCACATTAAATTACAACCGAATCAATATTCCCTTACATTACGGGTAATATCGATTAAAAACTAAGGCCATACTAAGATAAAATTACATAATTCAAAATTACATAATTCAAAATTACATAAATAAAATATTACATTCATCAATGAAATATGCAGCAGTATAATATGTATCTAATATGCCAAGCTATGTGCCAAATCGCCCTATTTAAACTTTTATCGTAAATATAATCCGGTTCTATGGTTATACGCGATTTTAAACTTATTAAAATCACAAAATAAAACTAAAATCTAATTTTATTCCAAGTTAATTATCCTAACCTTTTAGAACTAAAAAAATAGTCATTACTCAATTTTTGACAATAATTCAACTTGATTTAATATTTATGCTCATAATAGACCTTAAAATCATAACGTTTTATGAAATAAATCCAAATAAATTACAATAATTTAAAAATTTGAATTTTAAATTTTTGAACATTATGGAATAATTCCATGACACTCATAATATCAAAAATCAAGGTTAAAATTTTCGAATTTATTTCGAGAAAAATATAGTTGCTATTTATCGGTTTTATCAAATAAAACATCTAAAGCATATGAAAATTAATCCAATCAATGTTATAACTTTAGATCTGATTTTTGGGATAATAATGCAACCTAAAATAATTTTCTTATGCCATGTAATTCATTTTAGCTATTTTTGCTAAAATAGTCACTATTTATGTCATTTTTACACTAAAAAGTCATAAATCATGCAAAATGAATCAAGTTCATCTCAAATTTTACACACAGTGAGTAAAATGTGCATGTGACAACATATTAAAATTTAATGACCTGTTTCGAACTTTAACTAATTTTAACCATTTTACCTCCATTTATTTCATTTTTATCACATAAAAATCATAAATCATGCAAAATAAATCAAATTTATACGAAATTTTACATACAATAAGTAAAATATGCATGTGAGGTCATATAAAAATTTCAAGGTCAGAAACTATGTCTAACTATTTTTAGCATTTTAAACACCATTTTATTCAATAAAATGTAATAAAATCACTAAAAATCATTAAAATGAGCAATAAAATACCATAAATCATAAAAATAACCTAAATTCATTTTAGGACCAGAATATACAACATGTAAAAATTTTCGTGACTTTATAATATAAATCACAAAATCTCTAGTTTTATATGTTATACTTTTAACTCGGAAAAATAATAAACCGATTATGCATGCAACAACTGAACTAAAACTATCAGATTTGGAGCAAATTTTGAAATGAAAACACTCAAGTGACAAATGAAGAAACTCAGCTTGTTTAGGACTCAAGGTATGACTTAATTCGAACACAAAACAATGAATTAAGCCTAAGACTCGTCCAAGCACTTAGCAAAGGACTTATCCAACCTCCTAGCACTAAGCAAGGGAGTTTATCAAGCAAAAAGCAAAGATAAATAAGAAAGAAAGCATGCTGCTTCTTAGGGTTTTTGTCATTCAAAATAATCTGATTTTTGCTAAGGGTTATGCTTGCTTTTATATGACAAGCAAGACAATCCCCTCCCTTCATCTAAGAGTGCATCCTAAGGTCACAAAATAAGCTGCTAATAGTACATAACACGGCAGCCAAGGGCCTTACAAGAAAACAGGACTGAAAATGACATAAAGCATAAAAGATAGAAAGTAAACTAATAGTACAACAATCCCTTGTTTACTAGCTCAAGTCTTGTTTATGCACACTTGGACTCACTTGGAAGACTTTGGCAAGGCTGAAAAAACTCTCCTAAGGGCACTTGAGCTATGTTTGATCAAAAGAGGAATGTTGATAGTGACATATTGCACAATAGTCTAAGCATGCTCCAGCCGTGGTCCTCATTGCACCCGGTTTTGTTTAGCTCCTTAGCTCTTGATAGGAACCTCTTTGGGATACAAGTTCCACAATAAAATGTCCTAAACTCACCAAGGAATAGTCCCAAGCTGGAAAAAGGCTTGGTTTCTTATACAGATTTCATGTTAGACCTCAATCTGGTGCAAGGTCCAAAACCGAGTTCTAAGATAACCTCCTCGGTTGACTTCTCTTCAATCTCCCCTTCTTGAAAAGGATTTGCCCTCAAATCCCCGCCATTATCATCTTCAATCTCTTCATAATAAGGGCTTAAATCCCCAACATTGAATGTGTCATAGACCTCATAATCTCCGGGCAAGTTAATCTTGTATGCATTAGACCCAATCTTTTCAAGGACTTCGAATGGACCATCCGCTCTTGGCATGAGCTTGTTCTTCCTTTTAGCTGGAAATCTTTCTTTTCTTAAGTTTATCCAAACAAGATCCCCTACTTCAAAGTTCTTGGTTTGCTTAGGACCCTTGGCCCTTGCTTTGTATGCTTCATTGGTCTTCTCAATTTGCTTCTTAACTTGAGCATGGATTTGTAGCATTTGTTCAACCCTCTTCTTAGTATCGAAATCAATCCTTTTCCTTTGAATGAGTGCCAAATCAGTTGGCATGAGGGGGTTGGTGCCATAAACAACTTCAAATGGAGACTTGCCCGTGCTTGTAGAAGGAGCCCTATTGAAGGCAAACTCGGCTTGAGCTAGTTTGAGGTCCCAATCCTTTAATGACCTAGAGACTGTGCACCTTAGGATCCTCCCTAGAGTCTTGTTAGTCACCTCCGTTTGTCCATCACTTTGGGGGTGATGGGAGGTGCTAAACAAGAGCCTAGTCTTGAGTAGCTTCCATAATGACCTCCAAAAGTGGCTCATAAACTTTGAATCCCTATCTGAGACAATAGACTTGGGGACTCCATGGAGCTTAACCACCTCTTTGATGTATAAATCAGCCACACTAGATGCATCCTCCGTTTTCTTACAAGCAATAAAGTGAGCCATCTTGCTAAACCTATCCACAACAACCATGATGGAGTCCTTGCCTCTTTGAGTTCTTGGCAAAGCAACTATGAAATCCATGCTAATGTCCTCCCATGGTTGATTTGGGACGGGTAAAGGAGTATAGGGGCCTGTTTTGAAGTAGGACTTGGATTGTTGACATGGAGCACACCTCTTGATCACATCTTGGACATCCCCAAGCATCTTAGGCCAATAGAAATTCTCTTGGAGTATGTCATAGGTCTTTTGAATGGCAAAGTGTCCGGCAAGACCATTGGAGTGTGCCTCTCTTACTAACAAGTTTCTATAGGGACTCTTGGGCACACACAACCGGTTTCCACAAAACAAGAACCCCTCTTGGACCAAGTAATGACCCCTTTTAGCTCGTCCACCCTGCAATGACTCCCACTCCTCTTTGAAATCTGGATCCTCCTTGTAAAACTCTTTCATGTGCTCAAATCCAAGCACTCTTTGTTTCATGTAACTCAACATTACGAACCTTCTTGATAGAGCATCAGCAACCACGTTATCCTTCCCTTCTATGTACTTGCTTGAAAAGTTGAATGATTGTAAGAACTCAACCCATTTGGCATGTCTATGATTGAGTTTATGCTGCCCATTGATGTACTTAAGAGCCTCATGATCCGAATGAAGAACAAAGGGCCTTGGCTTGAGATAATGGCTCCAATGGGTTAAGGCTCTTATGATGGCATAGAACTCTTTGTCATAAGTTGAGTAATTGAGCTTGGCACCACTTAATTTCTCACTAAAGTAAGCA
This sequence comes from Silene latifolia, assembly GCF_048544455.1. NCBI lineage: Eukaryota > Viridiplantae > Streptophyta > Magnoliopsida > Caryophyllales > Caryophyllaceae > Silene > Silene latifolia. Next base: position 11,456,409 of record NW_027413123.1, read on the forward strand.
ATTGGCTTGTGCTCTTGAACAAGAACAACCCCAATGCCAATGCCACTAGCATCACACTCAACTTCAAACAACTTATCAAAATCTGGTAAAGCAAGAATAGGAGACTCACATAGCTTTTCTTTGATGGTGTTGAAGGAGGCTTCAGCTTTATCTCCCCATTTGAACCCCCCCTTCTTCATACATTCAGTTATAGGAGCCATGAGAGTGCTAAAGTCCTTGATGAACCTCCTATAAAATGATGCTAGCCCATGAAAACTCCTCACATCTGTGATACTCCTAGGAATAGGCCATGAATTGATTGCTTTAACCTTCTCTTGATCGACCAATATACCCGGTCGAGACGATGAAACCCAAGAATTGGACTTCATTTTGCATAAAAGAACACTTCTCAAGCTTCCCATACAACTTGTGCTCCCTAAGAGTGTCAAACAATACTTGCAAATGTTTGAGGTGCTCTTCTTTGCTAGGACTATACACCAAGATGTCATCAAAGTATACAACAACAAAGCTGCCCAAGTGAGGCCTAAGCACTTCATTCATAAGCCTCATGAAAGTGCTTGGTGCATTAGAAAGACCAAATGGCATGACAAGCCATTCATACAACCCATGCTTTGTTTTGAAAGCGGTTTTCCACTCATCTCCTTCTTTGATTCTTACTTGATGATAACCTTGCCTTAAATCAATCTTTGAAAATAGTTTGGCTCCACTAAGCTCATCTAGGATGTCATCAAGCCTTGGTATAGGGAACCTATACTTGATTGTTATGTTGTTGATGGCTCTACTATCGGTGCACATCCTCCATGACCCATCTTTCTTGGGCACAAGCAAAGTTGGAATGACACAAGGGCTAAGGCCTTGTTCATAAGCTCTCCAATTTGTTGTTGAAATTCTTGAGTAGCTTTAGGATCACTTCTATAGGCTGCCTTGTTGGGTAGAGTAGCTCCCGGAATGAAATCAATTTGGTGCTCAATTCCTCTAAGAGGAGGCAAGCCACTAGGAAGCTCACTTGGAAACACATCACCATAGGTCTCAAGTAGACGTTGGACCTTCCTAGGCAGCCCCTTGTCTTGCTCTCCTACCACTCTCTTGGCCACAAGCACGTACACATCTTTATCCTCCTTTAACTCTTGCAACATTTCTGCCTCATTGATTAGTAACACTTCTTTTGATGGTTCAAGCATGGAAGGTGTTGGAGTATGCTTGAGAACAGGTGGAAAAGGTGCTAGGATGACCTTCCTTGAGCCAAATTTGAAGGTGTAGGTGTTGTCTTTACCATGATGAACTGAGTCCCTATCATACTCCCAAGGTCTCCCAAGTAACAAGTGAAAAGCATCCATTGGAAGAACATCATAAAGAGCTTCATCTACATAGCTTTTACCAATGGAAAATGGAACCAAGCATTGCTTATCAACCCTTACTTCAGCCCCTTTGTTAAGCCACCTTAGTTTATAAGGACTAGGATGGTCTTGTGTAGGCAATGATAGCTTTTCAATGAGAGTACTAGAGGCTACATTGGTACAACTCCCTCCATCAATGATAAGATTGCAAATTCTTCCCTTAATGGTGCACCTAGACCTAAAAATTTGTTGTCTTTGGTCCATTTCCAAGGGTTGGGGTTGGGTATGCATCACTCTCCAAGTAACCAAGCTAAGACCTGCATCCGGCATAACCACATCATCCTCTTCATGGTCCGTCCCCTCCCTATCCTCATCACACACAAGGATCTCATCATCACCCCAGTGAACCACTTCAAAGCTACTAAGGGCTCTCTTGGTTTGGCATTCTTTGGCAAAGTGACCATAACCTTGGCTTTGGTAACATTTTTTGAGAGGCATGGTCTTTTTTTGTGAGGTTTCGGGTGCTTTTCCTTTGTCAAGTATGGGGGTTTTGTTTTGAGAGGGTGGTTCATTGATTTTGACACTGGTTGGGGGTTTGTAGGGGGCTGTTTTGGCGGCTGGTTTGGTGGTTGTGGCCTTCCCCTTACCCAATTTCTCAACCCTTAAAGCCAAGTTGACAGCTTCATCAAAGGACCATACTTGTTGCATTCTAACCCTATGAGCAATCTTAGCATCTAAACCTTCAACAAATCTAGCAATCTTTTGTTCGGGCTTTTCATTGAGTTCACATTGCAAAGTAAGTTGTTCAAAGTCTCTAAGATATGACTCAAGTGGTTGTTGGTCTTGTTTAAGTTGTGTGAGCTTAATGAAAATGTCTTGAGTGTACTCTTTAGGTATAAACTTCTCATTAAGCTTCTTTTTCAGTTTTAACAAAGACTTAATAGGTTCCTTACCATCCCTTCTTCTACGATTTTTAAGTTCTCATACCAAAGGGAAGCATAGCCTTTGAGTTTCAAGATTGCAACTTTAAAAGCTTTGCTATTGGAATAACCTTTAAACTCAAAGACTCTTTCAATGGTTCTAAACCAGTCTAACAAATCCTCGGGGTTTAAACTACCATTAAAATCAGAAATCTCTACCTTTAACTCTTTGTTGGGCTCTCCTTGAAATGCCTCGGCCATGGATTCCTCCGAATCTGAAAGCTCCTCTTCCTCACGGCCACAATGAGCTCGTCCTCCTCCCATGAGGCCATGATACGAATAGAGTAGCGGAATTAGAACGCTGAACAGTGTTGAGGACTCACATTCGTACTAGGTATCTTGCAGACTGAAACCGATCAATTTAGAGAACAAAAGATTAAAGATTAACGGACTGTTTTTGGCGAACCGAATGTACTAGGTACGACCCGTTATAGTTTTTGTAAATAAAGGGATAGTGTTTGAACAAGTAAGACCTATTACTTGATCAAGGTGAGTGAGACCAAGACCTATTGATCAACAACTCGGGAATTTTAATCAGAATCGCGTTCCAATCAAAATTAGTTTTGTTTCTAAGCAAGAAACGAGTTTAACACAAGTGTTTTTCTGAAAATTCTGAGATGGTTTTATTCATAAACTTCAAGGCTTTATATAGCCTCAAATGAGCTTAAATGAGCAGCCAAAAATGTGAAGAGTTTGAGCATTCACTCTTCACTTAATTACAACACTTAAAGCAACAAGTTCAATGCACCTAGACAACTACTAATTAGGCTTAAGATTTTATTTTAACAACATAATCTGAAAAGTAAAATAAAAACGTAATATTGGACCGCCCTTCCCTTGTAATGCGTGCCACAAATCAGCTCCCTTAGTCCATACTTAGCAAATTCACAAAGGAAGGATAATTGAAGCTTAAAGGCTGAAAACCACAAGCCATAATCAGACTATCACCGTGACTGTTCACAACCAGCTCGTCCAGCTCATCAACCAACTCCGAGTCATTAGCTTGGATCGCATCAGGCCACGACCTCTATCCCTGCCTCTAGGTGGTTGTCCTCTTCCTCTTGGTGGTGGTGTTGGAATTTTAGCAATGATAGCATTGAAAGATTCTAGCACCAAATCACATTTTTCAGAAAGTTGAGTAACTTGTGTTTCAATTCCAGCAAGCCTTTCTTCACTCATGGTTGTTTTTTGTATTTTTAATGTGGTTAGGGTATAATGAACTCACAAAGAAAGGCTTTGTTTTGTTAACCAAAGCTCTGATAACCAATTTGAACTAAAACTATCAGATTTGGAGCAAATTTTGAAACGAAAACACTCAAGTGACAAACGAAGAAACTCAGCTTGTTTAGGACTCAAGGTATGACTTAATTCGAACACAAAGCAATGAATTAAGCCTAAGACTCGTCCAAGCACTTAGCAAAGGACTTATCCAACCTCCTAGCACTAAGCAAGGGAGTTTATCAAGCACAAAGCAAAGATAAATACGAAAGAAAGCATGCTGCTTCTTAGGGTTTTTTGTCATTCAAAATAATCTGATTTTTGCTAAGGGTTATGCTTGCTTTTATAGGACAAGCAAGACAATCCCCTCCCTTCATCTAAGAGTGCATCCTAAGGTCACAAAATAAGCTGCTAATAGTACATAACACGGCAGCCAAGGGCCTTATAAGAAAACAAAACTGAAAAGGACATAAAGCATAAAAGATAGAAAGTAAACTAATAGTACAACAATCCCTTGTTTACTAGCTCAAGTTTTGTTTATGCACACTTGGACTCACCTGGAAGACTTTGGCAAGGCTGCAAAAACTCTCCTAAGGGCCCTTGAGCTATGTTTGATCAAAAGAGGAATGTTGATAGCGACATATTGCACAATAGTCTAAGCATGCTCCAGCCGTGGTCCTCATTGCACCCGGTTTTGTTTAGCTCCTTAGATCTTGATAGGAACCTCTTTGGGATACAAGTTCCTACAATAAAATGTCATAAACACACCAAGGAATAGTCCCAATCTGGAAAAAGGCATGGCTTCTTAGACGGATTTCATGTTAGACCTCAATCTGGTGCAAGGTCCAAAACCGGGTTCTAAGATAACCTCCTTGGTTGAATTCTCTTCAACAACCTAAGCTTTGATACCACTTGAAAGGATTCAATAACCCTCTAATTAAACCTTTTAATTATTGATCTAAAATACTCATTAAAATAGATATTGATCTAGTGCATGCATAACATAATATAAAGAGAAGGTAAGAGCAAAGTTCCTTACATTTGTAGAAATCGGTTTTTAGGGCACAAGTGAGGACTCCTTCCCACACTTGTTCTTGAGCTACAAGTAAATTGATGATCCTCCAAAATCTCAATAGTAGAGATTCTCCTCTTGATGGCACCAAGACAACCCCTTAAATCTAATAATATATTAACTAGATATATTATTAGAGACCTTAAATTTAATCTAAATGTTATTTCTTATTACTACCTTAGTAATCTAAATAAATTAGATTTTTGAACAATTATATTCTAAAACTTGTTTTTAGAGAGATGAGAGAAGTAAGAGAGATTATCACAAAAATATAAGAATGAAAAATGGAATAAGAACAATTCTTATTCTTTTAGAGGGGAGGAAAAACCTGTGGGTGGGGGGAGGAATGGCCATGGAGCCAATGCATGCCCTTCACTTTTTCAATTGTTCTTCTCAAAACAAAACTAGGGTGTAGTCTACTCTTAGAGGTTAATCATTGTGTTTTCTAAATTAAAAACAATTAACCATTTCGCTCTAATTTACCTCTAAAAAACCGGTGCCCCCTAAGACAATGTGGAGTCCATTTATTTTTGTCAATTGTCATTTTGTCATATAATGTGTAACATGTAACATGTTATTAATAATATTAATGCATATTTAACAATTAAATATCATTACATATATTAATATAATTATATATAACAATTGACTAGTAATTCATAATCACAAGTGTATAAAATGGTTCATGTTAATATAATCTACAACACATTGTAATTATAATTAACCGATCATTCTTAATTTAATTGTTTCATAAACAAAATTTTAGTAATATAACATTTTAATTACTAAAACGAATCTCATTTAATCGAATTACAATAAGATTCATATTCTCACTCAAATATGTAAATTGTTCAATTTTAAGGAATTAATTAATCTGTGTCAATATACAATTAATTAATTTATCTATTAAGGGAATCGTCCTTTAGGTGTGACCTTAAGGGATCAACTGGTCACCACCGTCAAACGACACTAATGTCAAACTCTAGTAAGCCAATCATTACCGATTAATATTGATCAGTTGACGTATAAAAATGAATCATCCCTTTATGTATTCTTATCATGAGTTTTAATAATGTGATCGCACTATTGTTGAGGACACAAACTCCAACAATTTGACAGGTACTAAAGATTAACTGACTTGGAAGCTTATGGGATTGCGTGAGGACTTGGCCAGTCTACCTAGAAGTCTAGACCTCATAGATTGATTAATCACTTTATTCATTTTCGCTGCGAGTTGTAATTATTTTATATTAAGTATTAGTTGGTTAAGTTGTAATAAACATGTATTCACTAAAGTTTTAATTGAAGTACTTTGGTTTGTTGTACTTTGTTATCCACTACCTCGGGAAACCGAGATGGTAACAGTCCTATTTATTTGGGAATGTCTTGCTAAAGGCTCCTAAATAAATGGGGGTGTTACAGTCTGTCCCCGATCGGGGTTGGTTGTTTGTGAAATGTTTACGTTTCACTTCACTCCCCTATATAAAGGGGAGGCACTTCAAGGCTTAGGATATCTTCTTAAATCTTTTCTCACGTTTCCATACACTATATTGGCCTTAAGCAAAATTCTTTCATTAGTTTTCATATTTAGTTTCAATATTGTTAAGCTTTTGTTTGATGTTAAACATTTGTTTCTAAGTTATTCAAGCATTTGGTTCTCTTTATTTCTTCTTTGCAATTCAAGTTTCCTTTCCATTACGGTAATTCTTTTTCTAGTCTATTAGTTTACATTTCTACTTAGTTATCACATAGATTATCATTAGTACTTTTTATATCACATTGCTTATTATTACATTATATGCTTTACCATTTAGTTTATATCATTTCCATTAGCATGTTTATCATTTCTTATAACAAAGTTTATAGTTTACATTTCGTCATGAGTAGCTAAATTCCTTAGTCTAGGGGCTAGGGAAGCCATGCAAAATCAAATATGCAAAATGATAAATTAGGTTGATATAATATTGTCTAATTGTTTCTATCACATGTTTGCACTTCAACGTTTAATCTTTGGTTATTGGCCGTAATCGTAGATTAAGTTTGTTAATTCATTCTATAAGTCGAGAGGCACGGAATTGAATTAGACTATGCATGTGTAGTAGGACGACCTAGTCATAAACGAGAGTTTCTCTAGGACGCGGTCTATGGTTGACGCTAATATCGATAGGTGGGTGTCTCTAAGCCAAACAATTTATCATTATCAATGCATTTCTAAATTAACATGACTAATTAGTAATTTGCAAGTGTGACCCGATTTCCCTAGACGCTTTTTTTTTATTGTTTTCATTTTATTTGCATAACCAACCAACCAACCAACATCCGATAAACCGACCTCGATAGAATTCAATCCATAGCAACTTGTTTAGCAAACTCCCGTCTCCTTGTGGTTCGACCCCTATTACTACATTTATTTGTGTTTAGGGAATTTATCTTTGCATAGGTGTGCGATAGCCTATCAGCATAGGAGCTGTATTGATTCAAGAGAGGAAGTCCGTGGCCTACTTCAGTGAGAAACTAAGTGAAGCTAAGCTGAGTTACTCCACTTATGACAAAGAATTCTATGCAATTGTCAGAGCTCTTATGCATTGGACCCACTACTTGAAACCAAAACCTTTTGTGCTACATTCAGATCATGAAGCTTTGAAGTACATCAATGGCCAGTACAAGTTAAATCACAGGTATGCCAAATGGGTTGAGTTCTTGCAATCCTTCACATTTCCAAGTAAATACAAAGAGGGAAACAAAACATTCTTTGCGATGCACTATCCGGGATATATTCATTCTTTGGCGGTTATGGAACGAGAAAGTTCTTGGGTTTGAGTTCATGAACGAGCTATACAAAGATGATCCTGACTTTTATGAAGGCTGGTTGGCTCAGACAGAGGGAACTAAGATTCAGGGAACCAAGTTCTTCTTTGCAGAAGGGTTTTCTGTTCCATAGAAATAAGTTATGTGTTCCAAGAGGCTCATAAAAAGATCTGTTGATCAAAGAAGTTCACTCCAATGGGTTAGGAAGTCATTTTGGGGTCCAAAAGACTCGAAAATCTTGCGGGAACAATTCTACTAGCCCAAAATGATGGGAGATGTCCGGATAATGCTCGGGAGGTGCTCCATCGGCCCAGCAAGCCAAGAGTTCCTTTCAGCAGGCCCCTACACACCATTACTAGTGCCAAACAAACCTTGGGAAGATGTGAGCATGTACTTCATCATAGCCTTACCAAGAACTCGGAAAGGGAAATGACTCAATAATGGTTGTTGTTGATGATTCAGTAAGATGGCTCATTTCATAGCATGTAAGAAAACTGAGGATGTTGTGAGTGTTGATGAGCTTTATTTCAGCAATATTTTCAGGCTACATGGGGTTCCAAAGACCATAGTCTCAGACAGAGATGTCAAGTTCATGAGTTATTTCTGGAAGACATTGTGGAAGCTTCTCAATACCAGATTGTTATTCAGCACCTCTCACCACCCACAAACAGATGGCCAGACTGAGGTCACTAACTGATGCGTATAGCAGGACGCGATTAATAAACGACCTGATGCGAATCGACCCCATGAAAGAGGTTGTGCTCAATTTAGAGGACCAAGCAAAACCATGCCCAAGTAATGCATATTCGCACACAAAAATTGGATGGGCTCAAATAAAAGAAAGGAAATATGTGCGATTAAAGCTCAAGACCCGCGAGAACCTTGATACCGTGTGGGAACAAGAGGAATGCCGTGTGGGAACAAGAGAAAAGAGAGGAAGGTGGCGGCACCAAGGGGAGAGGAATTCCTACTTAGTTTTTTGCATTTTCAACCTAGTTTGAATAAAAGTTGACAAAAAGGTCTAGGTTGTAAGTTCTATGTATTCATTCATCCTAGAACTTACAAACTAGCATTTAATGCTTGCTTGGAGGCCAAGGCTTTTGTCCTATATAAAGGACCTAGCCTCCCTCATTTGTAATCATCCAAGTTAAAGAAAAAACCTTTTAGAGAGAGAAACTTGTTGTTTCAATCTTTTTCAAAGAATCGATGATTTTGAGTCTTGCCTTGAACTAAGGACGTGCTCCGAAGTTTGAGTTGGATTACTTGACGCGTTTTCGAGTAATTCCCCCATTGTTATCGTTATAGGTCTAGCGATAGCAAATATCCCATTGGTTCGATCTCTTCATAAGAAATCGAAGCAAATATCCCTTTCATTCTTGCACAAAAGAAACACAAAAACAAACAAAAAGACTTCCGCTTCGCCCAAAACGCCTCAAGTGGGACGATCAGGTCGGGTTGCACCTAGTGCATTCGGATCTCTCGCTTCACTTGAATTCACAATTAAGTCTTCCGCTCCGCATACGCTCCAAATGGTATCAGAGCTTCGGCGCTTGATCACCCCAAAAAAATCAAGACGGTCCTAAGGAGGTCCCAATCAGTTAGTGGTTGAATATCCAACGCGATTGGTATTCAAAGGTTAGACTCAACGAGGTAGTTGAGGTTTAATCGATTGGATCTTGAAGGCACGGTTTGAGCAAAAAAAAAAAAAAAAAAAAGGTCACTGTTCACCATCCAAAAAAAAAAGGGGAGTTTCGAAATTTCAAGCAACCAACATCAAAAATGAATTTCGACGATCCCAACTTTCTCAAGAATCTTCAAAGGGCTTTAGAGAATTTACAAGAAAACGATCCCAAGTGGATGCCGAGACGAGAACGAGCCGCTGAAGAGTTCAAGGTCAGTGAACTACTCGAGTTCACGGGAGGCACGGACCCCGAGGATTATCTCAATTGGGAGAGACAAATCGAACGAATGTTTGATTTCAAAGGTCTGGATGACGCGAAATGCTGCAAGTACGCTATTCGAAGACTTAGTGGAGGGGCTTCACTATGGTACGAGAGTTTGAAAGGGCGTGTTTCTCGCTAGAAAAGAGAAATTATCATCTTGGGATTCTCTTAAACGCAAATTGCGCAAGAAATATGTTCAAAGAACTTATACGCTTGCGACTTATCGTAAGATCGCCAATCTCCACCAAGGGAGTCCGACGAGTAGTGTTGGCGAACCCAAGTCGGCTGCCACCCCTAGTTCCACGGCAAGAACGCCCGATTCTAAGGAAACAAGTCTCTCAAAAGTACAATGTCTAAAGTGTCCGGGGTTTGGGCACTATCAAGGCGCGTGTCCAAATGAACGATTGAATACCTTGAGAGACGCTGTTGCTTATTGGGATGAGTTGTTTGATGAGGAGGAACGATTGGGTTATGTGTTCAATCTCGAAGAAAGAGAAAAGGGCGAGATTATGGAGCCATTGAGTGATGATGATCAAACTAAAGATGTGATCGAAGATGACATATTTTCCAACTTGTATGAACCTCATACAAGAGGTACTTCTTTATTTGATCCAAACCTACCAATTGTTTTTGATGAAGAATTGGAAGAAGTTCATGATGAAACTCTCATGGAAGAAAGTGATCATACAAGTTATGACAATGCAACCCAAGATAATCTTAATCTTGTGCCAAACTCGGATGAGGAATTCGGGGATGTCTTTCCCAAGGAACTACCCACTGGTTTACCATTTATTAGGGGGGATCGAACGCCAAATTGATCTCATTCCCGAAGCTTCGTTACCGAACAAAGCGGCCTATAGGTTCAATCCGATGGAGGCAAAGGAATTGCAAATCGAGGAATTTATGGAACGAGGTTATGTGCGCGAGAGCATAAGTCCATGTGCTGTCCCTACTCTATTTGCTCCAAAGAAGGATGGGACGTGGCAAATGTGCGTTGATAGTCGAGCCATGAACAATATAACTATCAAGTATCGTTTTCCTACCCCAAGGCTTGACGACATGCTTGATGAGTTACATGAATCCGAAACCTTTTCTAAGATCGACTTGAGGAGTGGTTATCACCAAATGCGAATAAGAGAAAGGGATAAGTGGAAAACCATGTTCAAGACTAGACATGGTTTATACGAGTGGGCCGTCATGCCATTCGGATTAACCAATGCTCCGAGTACTTTTATGCAACTCATGAACGAGGTACTCAAACCTTTCTTAAGCAGATTTGTTGTCGTCTATTTGGATGACATTATGGGGTACAGTCGAATGGAGGAAGAACATTTCATACACCTTCGAGAGGTGTTCGATATACTTCGAGGGCAGAAACTCTATGGAAAGAAGGAGAAGTGGTCGTTGTGGGTCGAGAGTGTCATCTTTCTCGACTATATGGTATCTAAAGACAGGGTTTCGGTGGAACAAATCAAAATTGAAGCAATCAAGGCATGGCCTACTCCTAAGACCATCACGGAGGTCCAGTCATTTCATGGACTCGCCTCATTCTACCGGAGGTTCATTCGGGACTTTATTACCATTACTAGTCCTATCACCGAGGGTACGAAGAGGGGAATCTTCGTATGGACCCCGACTGCTCAAAAGACGTTCGAGACGATTATTCAAAACCTTTGCGAGGCACCTTTATTGGCACTCCCAGATTTCACTCAACCATTCGAGATGGAATGTGACGCAAGCGGTGTTAGAATTGGAGCCCCACTAATACAAGGAAAGCGACCCATCGCTTATTTCCCCGAGAAATTGAATGGAGCCCGGCTCAATTACTCGACGTACGACAAAGAATTTTATGCTATCGTGAGAGCTCTTCAACATTGGAGTCACTACCTTTGGCCGAGTCATTTCATCCTACCTTCGGACCACGAATCACTGAAGCACACCAATGGACAACAAAAGTTAAACCCACGGCATGCCAAGTGGGTGGAGCTCCTACAATCCTTTCACTTTTCATCAAAGTATAAACGTGGCAAGAGTAATGTGGTGGCCGATGCTCTCTCACAACGGTACTCATTATTGAACGTGCTCGATGTCCGATTACTTGGATTTGAGGCATTGAAGGATTACTACGAGCATGATCCCGACTTTGGAGAAGCCTTCGAGATTTACAAGTCCGGAACTCATGATGAGTTCATTATTCCAGATGGTTTCCTCTTCAAAGGTAATAGACTTTATGTTCCAAAACTTCCAACTCGGAAACTCCTTATTCGAGAAGCTCATGAAGGTGGACTTGGAGGACATTTCGGGGTAAACAAAACTGTAGATATTCCCAAAGAACATTTTCATTGGCCTCAACTCCAAAGAGTCATGCAGGATGTGTTACGAAGGTGGGAACCATATCAAGTCAAAGAACTGTATCAATCACCAATTGACAAATACATTGATAAGAAGCTACATGGTGGGAACTCTAATTTCTTATTGAGATCAATTTGCATGGAAGCTCATGATGATCTTGTTGTTTCAAGCAACCACTATTTGGATGTCGGTAGAATTGTGCATGAAAGGTGGTGGGAAGGAAATCACAAGAAAGTGAAGTACAAGCAAAGATGGCACAAAATGGTTGTGATTGACAATACTCATTACAAATTCAAATCACCGGAGAGGGATAAACATGAAGACTACATTGAAGATGATGAGCTGAAGAAGAGATCAACGGGGTGCGTAAACTGCTTCATGTTCTTAATCAAGTTTGAATCCAACTTCCAGATTTGTTTTGATCCCGGCGGCATCAAATATGATTCGACTATGTGCTCGGGTTTGTTTGGGTTTATAATATTCATCTTTGATCCCGGCATACTGAGGAAAAGAATTGAGGACAATTCTTTTTTAAGGGAGAGAATTTGATGCGTATAGCAGAACGCGATTAATAAACGACCTGATGCGAATCGACCCCATGAAAGAGGTTGTGCTCAATTTAGAGGACCAAGCAAAACCATGCCCAAGTAATGCATATTCGCACACAAAAATTGGATGGGCTCAAATAAAAGAAAGGAAATATGTGCGATTAAAGCTCAAGACCCGTGAGAACCTTGATACCATGTGGAACAAGAGGAATGCCGTGTGGGAACAAGAGAAAATAGAGGAAGGTGGCGGCACCAAGGGGAGAGGAATTCCTACTTAGTTTTTTGCATTTTCAACCTAGTTTGAATAAAAGTTGACAAAAAGGTCTAGGTTGTAAGTTCTATGTATTCATTCATCCTAGAACTTACAAACTAGCATTTAATGCTTGCTTGGAGGCCAAGGCTTTTGTCCTATATAAAGGACCTAGCCTCCCTCATTTGTAATCATCCAAGTTGAAGAAAAAACCTTTTAGTGAGAGAAACTTGTTGTTTCAATCTTTTTCAAAGAATCGATGATTTCGAGTCTTGCCTTGAACTAAGGACGTGCTCAAAGTTTGAATTGGATTACTTGACGCGTTTTCGAGTAATTCCCCATTATTATCGCTATAGGTCTAGCGATAGCAAATATCCCATTGGTTCGATCTCTTCATAAGAAATTGAAGCAAATATCCCTTTCATTCTTGCACAAAAGAAACACAAAAACAAACAAAAAGACTTCCGCTTCGCCCAAAACGCCTCAAGTGGCACGATCAGGTCGGGTTGCACCTAGTGCATTCGGATCTCTCGCTTCACTTGAATTCACAATTAAGTCTTCCGCTCCGCATACGTTTCACTAACAAAACATTGGGAAGGATATTGAGGTGCATTGTGAGCAAGTCTTTAAAAGATTTGGATTTGAAATCGCCACAATTGAGTTTGCATTCAATAGAGCTCCATCATCCAATCCAGTTACGAGTCCATTTGAAGTGGTTTATGGGATCACTCCTCTGATGCCCTTAGATATTTCAAATGTACCTAAGGAGGAAGTAAACTATGATGCTAAGAAGAGGGTGGGACAGATGCCGAAGCTCCATGAAACTGTCAAAAGACAAATTGATAAAGCCAATGACAAGGTATAAGAAATGTGCCAATACTCCTAAAGGAAGAAAGAGTTCATGCCAGGTGATCTTGTATGAATCCACCTAAGGAAGGAAAGGTTCCCTTCTAAGAGGAAGAATAAGCTGATGCCTAGAGCAGATGGTCCTTTTGAAGTCATCGAGAAAATTGGTCCAAATGCCTACAAGAGACCTTCTGGTGAGTATGGAGTACAAAACATTCAATATAGGAGACCTGAGTCCTTACTATGGTGAATCTGATGAGGAAGAGGGGCCAGGCTTGAGGTAAAGCCCTTTTCAAGAAGGGGAGGCTGCAGATTTGGATTAGGGTTCACAACCCCCCACCAAACCACGCAGAGACCAAGGCGAGGCAACATCCTATACTCCACCCCAAACACACTCGTCAAGAGGTTCACTGGGTCTAGCTTTCATTTGCCTATGGCTAGCTAGAGGAGGCCTCAACTAAGTCCATCAAGAGTCTTAAACATCCAAGATCGCCCAAGAAAATGCAAGGGAAACTCGGCAAAGCAAAAAAATAAGCACTTCTGATCAGTCACATGCTCCTGAGAAGAGTTGATAAAGCATAAAGTAGACTTTCTATTTTTGGTGAGGTAATTGTGGGACTGTCTAAGAAGGACCACTACTCCTTTTCTCCTCAAGAGCCTGCCGTGGAAAGAATACAAAAAAGTCTTGACTTTTAGCTGACCAAAGCAATGTAAGAATGCGAGGGAAGGAGATAAGCGACAAGGCATTCCATTCTTTATTTTAGTCTGTTTTTACCCATTGCTGTTTCATTTTCACCTAGTAATTTTAATTTCCGGCTTATAATATATTTAAGACGGTTTGTACTCATCCTAGATTAAATCTTGGCCCTTGGATTGTTAGGTTTTCGAGCTGTTATTCAAAGACAAGGCCTATATAAGGACCTGTGTCTCAACTGTTTGAAGCATATTATTTTGAATGAAAAATTAGCCTTGAGACTTCTCTCATTTCTTTCAAACTTGTGTTCAACTGTAGTTTGAATCCCTGGCCTAATAATTAACCTATGATATCTGTGGTTAATTGATGAAAGTCAGTTTGGCATTATTAAATTGAACCTATGCCTGACCGTGTTTCAGTTTAATTATGTTGAGCAAAGTTCAAACTTTAATCCTGTGTTCACTGTGGATTTAAGTCTGAAATTTGTTTAGTTGTTATCTTGGATTTGCTGTGAATCTTCTGTGGAAATTTAGGGTCTTGACTAGATCTTTGTCCTACACAAACAAGTCCCATATTTCGATTTGAGTCTCATTGTGCAATCTCCGGATTTGGTTGATCTTAAAAATAATTAGAGTACTTCAAAATTCATGAGATTTGGCACATTTTTAGTTTTATATTTAAACTTAATTGTCACAAAATTTCAGAATTTTCCAAAGTCATTTGGTATTTTTAAAATCTGTTTGACAAAGACATTATTGCATGTCCCTAAGCTTTATCTATAGACGGTTTTGGAGCCTAAACTAATGAACTAATGAATTTAGGTGTGTCAATCTAAAATGAACCCGATTTGAGTCATAGAGAACTTGTGACAAGCTTGGGAGACGTCCCAAGGTTGTGCTCTTGTCCTCTTAGCTTAAGTCGGTCACTACACGTAGGAATACTTGGTGCATATGGTTGTTGCATATTTCTATTTGGTGTTAGTGAACTAGCTTCATGCTTGGTAGCTCTTGATATGGTAACATGGATGATTGTGATCAATTAGAAAGGAACATGTTGGATGATTTTGTGTGAACATGTTAAAATGTTGAAGTTGGCAAATTTTTAATAGGAACGTGAACCGTGTGCTAGTGGTAGCCATATGTGAGTCGTGTGTTGCATCCATACCTTTATTTTCCCGTGTTTGCATTTAGGAACATGTAAAATAGGGTTATATGTGGACTTGTGTGAGTTGGAATGAGTATATAGATTATGGAAAGTTCCTGTAAATAGTGACACTTGACCGAGTTGAGGACCCACTCGACCGAGTGTGAATCACTCGACCGAGTGGTGAGGCCACTCGACCGAGTCGGCTGATGGAGGAATTTTGGAAACCTCATGTATGTTGAGGCACTCTACCGAGTGGGACATCACTCGACCGAGTGGAACATCACTCGAACGAGTGGAACATCACTCGACCGAGTGAAGGCATACACTCGATCGAGTGGACCTGTAGATTGGTCAATACCGTTTGTCTGTTATTGTGGGACATGTATTGACGTTTGTTATGTCTATTGAAGAGACATTATGCCGAGAATTCACGTTAGGACATGGGCCACAGCCTCACGCCAAGCCAATCCGTGGACATGCGGCAGTCTGAAAGCCATGCTCGGCAACGTACGAAATTATTTCGATTGGATCGCTTTAGGTCAGTCGGTTTTGTCTCGACAAAGGTCTCAAACGATGAGAGATGTTCTGATCGCCACCAAGCAATTATGGGATGCCTGGAAACCGTTTGAGTCCACTTTATACCTAGATCAATCAAGGCAAAAAGAGGTGCTTGACATTGGTACTAAAGATAAAGAATCGTCCCTCTTTAGCATCCTATCACTGTAGATACCCAGGATCTGTTGAATCCCCAACAAACACCCGATGATTATCGGACTACAACATGCGCTTAGGAATCGCTACGTTTAATCGATATTTTGTAAAACTATACGTCGGAAACGAAAACGATTTGAAAACAAAACATTTTCAAAAGTACCATAATGTTTTATGCACGACGACGGGTCGTAATGACACTAACTAGAGTCAAAACCGAGCATTGGACCAAAACCGACTTAAAATTCAAATCCCGACTCAACAACGAAGTCAAATGAAAGTTAAACAAAAAAAACAAACATCACAAAGCTTCCATGTGAAGTATACTAGATAGACTTGATGGTCAAGTACAACAATCATGACATCCAAAACCTAGGATAGAACAAACCATGATTTCAAGTGCGTGATAGTGACAAGACGGCTCGAAAGAGCCGCGAAATGGCTCGCGCCTCTTCGAGTAGCCCAGGTGGCCACGTCTCTCAAAACGCACACAACTACACAATCCTCTATAAATACCCCTCAAATTCCACTATTTGAATGTACACGAGTGTCCGCCCCCTCATTTCTCCCTTAAAATTCTAGACTCAACTTCTCGAGTCACAAACACACGTTTTTCAAAGTACGGATCGAAATACAAGCCATACACATTGTTTGGTACCGTCATCATGCATTAAATCACTTGACCGACCATTTCGACCAACTACACAATCACTAAACAAAACAAACACTTTTTACAACACTAAAACGGCTTTTAACCGAGTTTTCCGACCTAACAAGTTTTACACTTCACGATTTCTCGCCAACGACCTGTGTAAGTATGAGGGTGTAATTAATCCCTCTTTTTCACGTCTTTTTATCTGTTTTTATGACCTTAACATGCTAAAACATGCATAACATGGTCCAAAATACGGATCGAATGAGGCAAAACCGAGTTTTGACCTGAAATTAAGCCCTAGTCACAACTAGGTGGGTCGGCGCCTAAATGGGTTGTCTGGTCGAACTCAAACATGTTTGAGTTCATTCTTTCCATTTTTATTTCATTTTACAATCGGTTTTTACCGCTTCAAATCATTTTTATGATAAATATTTTTAACCATAAATTATGTTCACCCTTGGTTCCTCTTACCATGACGGTTTTAATCCGTGTTTTTGATAATATTTGGTTAATTACATTTAAAACCTTTTATTAATTTGTTTACATTTTCAAAACAACCATATTAGTCATACATGCATAATCATCCTTGGTTCCACATACCATGGTGATGAACGTTGACTAATTACAAAACAATGAACTTAACACAATTAGTTCATAATAAACATCTTTCAAAACTATTCATATCAAGACTTGCAAAAACCAACCCGGCAAGATCGAATATCGTCACAATGATGATTATTCAAGCCTCGTTCTTCATATTGGCATAAAAGCGGTCTAAACGACTTTTTCAATAAAGACGGGTTCAAATAACCTTTTACAAACCGTTTCATAAACGTTTCAACAACCAGAGACACCCCTTCCGAGTAAATTCATTGCCTCGCGCCTAACAGCCCATTGGTTTCATGTTCATACAGATGGGTCCTCTTGCATCACCCTAAGGCTCGCGCCTCTATAGGTCCCTTGATGCGAGTTCTGCTCCTTTCGAGCACTTGTCTAGGACGATCCCACGGTTAACCCGAATACAAGACGGATCGTAGTGACAAAGTCTGCATTTACTTTGTATTTGCAAAACGCTTTTATAAGATAAATGGATCACATTATGCACCATAAACCTAACTCGGTAAATGGATGTTTAATTTGTTTTTGAATGCAAATCAACGCTAAATCCAACTTGACATCGTTACTTGATATTTGGATAAACAACCGAGCATAGTAAACTCACATGTTAGGTTTAAGCTTGTGGATGCGCATTCATGCATTTACCCGTTTTATCAACTTTTGCATTTAACCAACCAAGATCGATCAATAGAGGCGCTCATGTGGCGGATGTTGGAGCTTGTGTCCTCACAAATTTGTGTGATAACATTTGTAAATCTCTTATAGGTTCACAAGGGTATACTTCGTATATTTAATCAGTTGATTAACGTTTACCTAATAACGGTTCGCTTGCTAGAAAGTTTGACATTATTATCATACAGATGGCGGTGATCAACTGGTCCCTAAAGGTCACACCTATAGGATGTGTTTGAGAGATGTGGTTATAGAAATATGATCACATTGATGCCTAATATGACTAAACAATTAGTCAATGTGTTGATGAGACAATTATTTAATGAAGATTAAATAATATTAGTTGAGACGAATTAATCACATTGTAACATTGAATATAATAAGTTATATTTAATTAAATGTATGTAATGTTAGCTTGGACGAATTAATGTGTTAATTCGTAATTAAATGTAATCGGTTATATTTAATATCAACAAGATGAATGTGTCATAGTGGTAATAGTGAGGGTACACAAACCAAGAGGTCATGGGTTAGATCCTCACTAGATGACAATTTAACACATTTTATACATTTGTATACTACCAAAATATTTTGGTAGGTAAATAAAAAACCGAAAATAAGAGAAAGAGATCTCTTATTTCGGTTAGGGTTACCGAAAATAGGGAAAGAAATATCTCCCCTTATTCTCACTTAATTTCGGATATAATAAGTGAGAAGGAGATTATTTTTAGAACCTAATTTTTCAGCATTTTCTCTCATCGATCTACACACACAAAACCCTAAATATTTTTGTAAAATGGAGATCTCATTCTAGCAATTTTGAGGGGTATTTCTCGGAGCATCTTGGAATGCAACTAATGGCGAATATCATTGCGATATTGTTCTTAGGCGAATTAGCAAGGACAAAGGTTGATTTCTTCATTCTCTATTTTGTTTATGTAATTTAATTTTATGACTAGTGATCGTCATCATTAAATTCGTTATAATCCTTTAATAATAAGAGAAGTATACAGTTATTTCCCCAAGTGGTATCGGAGCAAGGCCACGCAATTTTAATTTTGATGATTGTGACACCCTCGTTTATTGCGGAAAAATAAACACGTAATTCTAGAATAAAGCTACATGGTATGTTTTTGTAATAGGTTCATTTGGGTAAAAACACGTAATTTTTAAAACACGATCTGTCATAAAGATATCCAAATTGGAAGGTGTCAAACATACAAGGTCTAACTAGAAGTTTCACAACATAACCATCGCTAAAGTCGCGAATAGCAAATTATACAACCACATGTAAAGAGGGAGACATATGTCCTTAAAATGTATGTGACATAAAAAGTGTTTAAGGGTCACAATAAAATAAAGCCAATCTAGGTTCCAAGGTTACTTTGCTCGCTAGCTCGTCCATGTACCCCATATATGCATCACCTACCTGTCATTCGCATTTTATACAAATGAAAAAGCCACGATCGAGTGGGAGTAACTCAGGAGTTCTCCCGATACGAAATGTCATAATTAATATAACATGTAAACATAAGAATATGAATATGAATAACACATAGCCTTAGCATATAGATGCTAGACAATCGTGCTTATCATGTGAACAATAATATAACAACACATAGTCCTAGCATGTGAATACTAGACCGACCATACTACTACTTTATCATGTGAATCACATAACATTAGAATCAAACTCTATCAACCATAGCTTGCATCTCACCTTCTATGATTCATAGAATCATCAAACAAGAAAGGACAATATATCAAAAGCAGGCATAAGTTCTTAGCACGGTCAATAGTCACTTTGTAACTGAGTGCATACCACGAGGTAGGGAAGGTAATCAGGAACGGTATCCTGGCTCGGAGGTTCTATAAAAACATGGCCAAGACATAACACAACCCTAGTCCTAAATCTGGCATGAGACCTAGACATGCGGATACACACCACCGCACCCAAGACCCACAATTTTATAAAACAAAGTATAAGTACCCTAAGGAGTCCACCAAAGGGTTGGCTAGTACTTAAAGTGACCACTTACTCTCAAAATAAATGTGAGGTCATGCCCCGACTTGGATATAAACCCGTCAAGTCAGGAACACAAAGGCTTAAGCGTTGAACATACACTCGTCAAAGACTATAAAGACCTATCTATGACAAACACAACAATACCATGTATACAGCGGTGGCCAACAACACAATCCTCAATATTAATGGTACTCATAACCTTTATATATTCAATTACCCAAATTGTAAGAATGAGAAAACCAACTTTGTAAGAAGTATATTCCAGTGACAATCCAACAAAATCTCAATATCAATAATAATCCAAATTCCAGCTAATCGTTAAGATTAATCTCATAATTCATGAAACAAGCTAAAATGACAACAAGACAAGAAGGCGAAGTATAAAGGCAACCAATTCATCCAACAACCAACATGTGAAATGATAGTCACAAATATTAAGGCATTAACGTAAAACATCCAATCTCACCTCAAAGACAAACCCTCGTCCTGAGTCCCGCGACGGGTCGCCAGTCCGTCGAGGCTGACCGGTTTAAACCTGGTTTGACCAAACTCGTTCGGTCAACGGCCCGGCTGAGTCTTGGCCTACTTTGGCCCAAATCACAAATTTTATCGTAATATTATTCTCATGCTATTTCCAATTTCTATCATGTGAAAAGCGAAAGTAAAACATTATCAATCACCTAAACACTTATCAAACAACAAACACTGACATCAACTACTAATGTGACATTAATTAACATTCGAGTAACTCCTAATAGTTACCTTAAGCTAGCAAAGAGACAAGCAATAAACTTGAGAAAGCTTCTAAAACCCAAAATTATTCTTCATTTTCAACCACATATGAGTCACCTAAAATAATTATGTGAAAGGGACGATATTAATTATCGTTATATAAAATATGAGACGGAAATTAATTTAATTATATTTTAAATAAACCAAACTAGCGTCAAAACAATTTATAGATACGGCCTAAACTCGCGACTTAGCCAGGCCCCTTTGCCTAGGCCATGGCCAGTGTCGGTAGGCTGGAAGCCACGGCCAGGAACTCAGCGAAAGCCGCGCCCAGGCCATCGAGACTACTTTAAAAAGCAAAGCCGTTGAGTCCGACCACGACCACCACCCGACTACCCATAGCCACCCTTCACTACTTCATAACTCGACCCAAAAATCAGTCCAAAGCGAACCCAAAAAGATGCCTAAGTTCGACCCAACTCAGTCCTCAAATGCAAAGTGAAAACCCACGATGACGGCTCTCGTCCCTGCCCAAAACAGAGTACCAATCGTCCCCTTAAGACTCCATTCTCGCTTTTTAAAAACAGTCCAGGCGGAGCTAACTAATCGGATTCAAAACGGTTTTTAGGCAAACCACAATGCTAAGCAACTCAGCAGGTCCTAAAGACCTACAAGGTAAATCGCCCCCAACACGTAGTCCAAACCGGTCCTTTCACGGCTTCAAAATAGAGTCCAAATCCAGGTCCATACATGTAGCCATACACCGTCTTAAATATACCACTTACTAGCTAGCATCCCAAATATGATCCCTACATGTCGTATACAAGTCTCAACTATCAACGGACTAATTAACATCCATAATGATCCCTATATATAATTATACACCGTCTCAACTATAAAGCAGACCAAAGATTCTAAATAAACATATTTTATAAGTAATATTGAGTAACCTATCATTGTTACCTTTTTCCGATTGAACTAATCATTTATGACTAACAAATCTTCTACGGCCGTCTATCTTAGCATCTACAATAGTCTTATAATAAATAAGCCGAAAGTATAAATTGGGTTTGTAGAAATACATAACGAAAATGAATGTTACTTACATCGGAATGGCAGAACGACGAGAGGAGCGCTATGGAACAAAAATAGTTGAAAACGGATAAAGGCAACGAAACGCGCGTTAACGGATCAAATTTTCAAAAGGAAAGACTCTCAAAGAAGAAAACAAAGAACAAAGAAGAAGAAAAGAGAGGCGGTGTTTTTACCTAGAAATGAGACAATGACACCTTTAGCCTTGCTGCTATTTATTATCGTATCTTTCTTCATCGTTAAGTAATTTCGCTCGTTTTTAAAACCGTCTTGAGTTAATAAAATCGGTTTTAGTAAAAGTTTCAGTAATAAAACGGAATTAATAATAAATAAATTTAGTGAGTGAAAATAAAATAAACTCGGCTAGTTAACGTAAATAATACAATATCGACTTGAGATCAGATTATTAGCGATTTTTCTAAAACTAACTGGATATTAATAAAAATTGCTAATTTAGTGAAATAAGCTCAAAATAGCTAATTGGGCGGTTTTGTTCCCAAAAATCCATCTAGGGTTCACTTAAAAACAACTTTCATAAGGACTCGTAAAGAAACGGAATTATTAAATAAATAAACTCGAACTAACTTCAATAAACTAGAACTAACTTTAAATAAACTTATTAATGATTATTAAAATTAACGTGTCGAATTATGATGAAATTAATTAATTAGCTGAGAAAATAAATATATAAATCGTTAACCAACGTAATTAAATACAAAGTAGCAATTAAAATAATTTTATCCAAC